>NC_090843.1:22242857-22915928 GCF_028021215.1 Eschrichtius robustus | reverse complement strand
CAGCGGCGGAGGCGCGGGCGCTCGGCCCCGGCCCGGGCGCTAATTAACAAGCCGTGCGGCTCGCTGTGTCCTCTTCGCTGGAGCTGCGGGCACCCCGCGCCCCTGGCGCCGCGGGGCGGACGGATGTGTCCCCATTCCACCCCGTGCGAGGGCGACCGGCACGCTCCCCAGGCCTCCCACCCTCCAGCCGCGCGCTCGGGCCCTGCCCTCCGTTCACCCACTTTGGGCCTCACCGCCCCGGTGTGGAGCAGTAAAGACGCCAGCGAGGGCTGCAGGCGCACCGGCCTCCCGGCGGTGGGGGGATGAAGGGGACAGGCGGGCCCCTAAAACTATCCCCATCCCTAGGCCCAGGCTGGCCATAGGGTACTTAGCAGAGCCTTACAGATTCCAAAGCACATCCCGCAGATATCTCCTTGAAGTCCCCCAACTCTGAGAAGGAGTGCAGGGGGCTCAGAGGTTGAGCCACGGGGGCCCAAGTAACCAATAGGCATAATCCCACGCTCTGGACTCCCAGTACAATGCCCCTCCCACTACCTGCACTGTCCCCATTAATGACGCCTCGGGTCTTTAGCTAGGAGTTATTGTCAACTCTTCTTCAGATGTTCAGTCTCTCTTTGTCCTTGGGAGGGTGAAGGGAGGGGCAGGGGAAGGTTTGGGACACTACATAACAGGCCACCATGGCTAGAAATTGGATGGGAGAGGTACAGCCAGGGCTGCTGTCACAAAAGGCACTCCAGGTTGGGAGGAACCAGTCGCAGGAGCAGGAGAGGGAGTAGGGTGGCAGTGATGACCCGAGGCCTCGAGGCCACATGGGGTGGGCCGGGGAGACCCCAGAGATAGCAGATGAAAAGGAGCAAAGTGCAGTAGATGCTGAGACTCTGTGGGCTGCTCTCTTGCTCCTTCCCCGGGAAGGGGAGATGTGGCTGGTGGCTCCTCTGTCCCACCCGCAGAGCTGAGGCTGCACCCAGCTGGGGCCCAAAGAGCCTCCTCCCTTTGCTCCCCACCCTCCCCTCCCCATCGCTCAGATTCCAATACAATTTCCAGCTAACCAGCATGTCGATAGAACAAGTCTGCTGGCCAATTACAGGAAATCATTCTTCTCCACAGCTCAGAGCCCAGGGAGAGGGAGGGAGGGAGGGAAGGAGGGAATGTGAGGGAGCAGGCACCCAGCTTGCAGGCTGGGAAGGGGCTCTGGCTCTGCGTGGGGCCTGATGCAGCTCCAGGGAGGGCCTGGGGTGGGAGAGCAGGGGTAGATGGGGAGGCTTCTGGTGGTGGTCCAGCAGGGGTTCTTCCTCATCCTCAAACATGGCCCAAGCCACAAAGAGAGAGAACGGGACTGAGAGCTGATGAGGAGGGCCCAGGAGGTGAGGCATCTGCTTGGAGTAGAAGGGGTTGGAAAGGGGGGATGGTGAGACCAATCTCCCCCAGAGCCCTGTGTTTGGGAATGGGGTTGGTACCCAGGCCTCCCTGGCCCAGAGGATCCTTGCAGGGCCATCTGAGTACCTGGAAGCTGGGGCCCACACGGGCAGGACCTTGCTTCCACACCCAGCCGTGGACCAAGGGGATCCTGTGGGAGTACAGCGAGAAGGGGCTTAAAGAGAAGGAGGGGAGGAAAGGGGCTGCAGCCTGCAGCTGCGTGGTCCAGCAGCAGCCTCACTTGGTGAAGGGGTAAGTCTGGTAGCATCCTTCCACCCCAGAAGGTGGGGCATAGATATGTGGGAGGGGACAAGGGCTTCCTCACTTACCTTCCCACCCCCTCTGCCTTACTACCCAGCTCTGGCCCTTAAGAAACTCACTCAGATGAAAAGATCCCAATCCCCACCCCCTCACTTTCCATCCATCTGAATCTACCCCTACCTTCCATTCTGACCTGGATGCCTGTTTGTCACCCCCACCCCTATCCACATCCCTCATCATATCTTTCCCAGAACTGCCTTAACTACTCCCAGGCTGCCCCACCCAGCAGACCCTGAGGTCCCCCTGCTTCCCAGCACCAATGATTAGCTCTCTTTACCAGTGCTGGAGTCTCTCCCCCAAAGTAGTGAAAGATCCTCGACAGACAGGAATTTCCACAGGGACTAACTGCACCCAGTGACTTCCCTGGTGACGCAGTGGTTAAGAATCCGCCTGCTAATGCAGGGGATATATATATATATATATATATATTTTTTTTTTTGCTGATTACACCTGTTTAATTAATTAACAATACAGCAATTTTAACAGGGTACTATGTTTATCTGGAACCCCGATATGAAGCAGCTGTGACCCAGTGAGCCCTTTCCCTGCTCCAGGCTGTAGCACCTCCCCAGGACCCCTCCCCAATTTCTCAGCATCTTGCCCTGTCTCCTTCAGACCCCCACCCTTGGTGGGGCTTGGGTTGGATTTACCCCTGGCGCTTTGGCCAACCCAAGGGTACACAGGTGGGCAGACACCAGAGAGGAGACAGACCTCTGCGCCCAGTGCCCCCAGGCACCCAGCGGCTCTCAGGAAAGAGGCTGAGTGAATGCTCTTGACTGGCAAGGCCGGCCTCAAAGTGGTGGGTGCATGGGGAGAGGGGGTCAGCGCCCTGGGGCCCCTCCTTCCCCGGGATCCCTGCCTGAGCACACAGGCTTGGACGTCCGCAAGGGGGCTGTCAGGGCTGGCCCTGTTTGTGTCCCCCGTTTGGCACAAAGCGGGCGGCCTCGGCTCTGCGAGGCTGAGACCTAGCCGCGGCTCCAGGCTGGTGGAGCCGCCTTCGCGGGCCCTCCCTCGGGCGCTGCCTTTCGCGGGTCCGCCGCCCGGTGCTCGGCGATCCGGAAGAGGGCGCCCGGCCCGCCCTCGTCCACGGTGCCCCGCCGCCAGCGCGCCGCTCTCCGCAGCCCGCAGGCTCCGCGCCATTGATCGGGCCGCGGGGACCAGGGCGCGCAGCGCCCCCACCCCCTCGCTTTTCGCTTTTAATTGAAGTTTGAGCAGAGTGCGAAGCGGGCAGAGGCAGAAACCAAATATTTAGTTGCTGCAAATTGGCACCTCCAGATCAATTACCCGACCCGTGTCAGGGCCTGCGCCGCCCCCCGCGCCCCGCGGAATCTCAATGCCGCGTTGCCCCAGCCCCGGCCGCCCGCGCCGCCCGCGCCGCCCGCGCCGCCCGCCTCCATTCCGCCGCACGCTTTTCATCAGCGCCAGCCATACATCACCCGTGGCCGCGAGGGGAACAGATTTTCAATGGGAAAAGTTCCCTGGGAGGGTCCTCGTTGCTGACTCCCGCCGCGCCCTGTGCTGTCTGCCCCCTACCCGCCCGCCCCGGCCGTGACCCAGCCTGTCAGATGGGGACAGTCCGGGAGGAGCAGTGAGATAAAGAGGCAGCTCCAGAGCAAGGACTTTGGGTCACATGGACTTGACCCAACCCTAGTATCTCCACTTATCCTCTGGGTGACCTAGGAGAAGTTGCTTATGCTCCCTGAGCCTCGGTTTCCCCATCTGTAATTTGGAGCTCAGCCTTCACGTTGCAGGTTTATGGGGTCAACACGGCAGAGGGACCCTGCCCTGCCCTGGGCTGGCACATCGTGGCTTTACTTCTCAGCCCTGCAAGGGGGGTAAAATAGCTTCCAGAATGAAGTGAGGGACACTGGGTTTGTAAGCACTTCAGTCAAGCTCCTGCAGAACAGCAAAGGGAAAGCAGGGGGCAGCCAGCCCCCCAGAGTCCCTGGCAGAAGCCGGGCAGGCGGGGGCACCTGGGTCAGGCTCCATCACGGAATGTTTTGACCTCCAGCCTAGGTACATCTGGGCACAATCAGAAGAAGAACTGCTTCTCCAGTACCGAGGATGGAGAGTTAGCTGGGCCTGGAGGTGAGCCATGACCTCAAGGCTGGACCGGGGAAGGAGGCTGGAGGGATCTGAAGGTCACCAATGGCTGAGTATCAGGAGGCTGCGCCCATGGCAGTGGCCCGGAGGTGAGCTCTGCGGAGGAATCAGGAATTGGGCTGTAGCTGAGGTTTGCCTTTTCCCTGCTGTATGACCCTGCGCAAGTTCTTTAACCTCCGTTTTCCAATGTGTAAAATGGGGCTGACACCCTCTCCCTCCCAGAGTATTTGTGAAGAATAAAGGAGATGATGTATTTATATGAGAGGGAAGGAAACTCGCTGACAGACATGGAGAGAATGGTGCTGAGTCCGTGTGAGTTCCCACACTCAGCACTGCATCCATTCCAAGAGCTTCGTTGGGGGAACTGGAGTCAAATGGTTTTGCATTTTTAAATGGCTGTCCCACCAAACAGAGCAACTCGCACTCTGGGTGGGAGGGGAGGTGTGGCGGGAGGCTGTTGTTGCCAGGCTTAGGGCTCTGAGAGCCCTTCCTTACCGCATCTCACCTTAAAGAATCAGAATCGCCAGACTGTCTGTCCTTCCTGCCTCCACCTCCCCCCAGCCAGAGACCTATGCCTCCACCTCGACTCCTCAGGGCAGGAGTCACCCATGCCTGGAGGAAAGTTTTCTCCCATCAAACTCAGGGTCCAGATGGAAGGCAAGGCTGAAGCCTTGGGAAGTAAACTCACTCCTCACCTTATTGAATTTCCCAGCTGTGAAATGGGACCATAAATTGTGAGCCACTAATCACAAGGTGCCTTTTGGACTGGTGGGTGACTTCTAGAAGTTACTGAATCCATTGCCCCACTGTCCACACACATCCTACCCATCCCTTTTGCACACCTGCCACAAGATTATCTCCGCTGGCAAGACAACCCCACCACCTCCTTGGGGATGGCAGCCGCCATTTGTCAAGTCAGGAAGTCCATCTGACAGTCTACCTTAAATGTCTCACTGCTTCCTTCAGGGAAAAGTTAAAGAATGAACAACAAAAGATAAATGCTTATGGATAGGCAATGCCACACTATTTTTAAAAAATACCCCCAAAGAGGGTGTGGGGTGGGAATTACCTTCGGACACAGTGCTCTTTATACTGAACATCCTGGCGATAAATATAGCTGTGTAATTCTTTTTTCTCCTTGGCAGAGAGAAAGGCTGAGGCTGGGCAGCAAGGCAGAGGGACCTGAAAACATAAATCAATATGTGACTTTAATATATGTGCTCTCGGTGTCTGTGTGTGCTGGGGGATTATTAGTAACCTTGATTCCAGCTCAATGTCCATGTGAGGCTGGGAGACGCACGGCCCCCAGGGAGGAGAAGAGAAATTAGGAAGCCAAATTCTGCTCTTGATTGACACCTGGGTAAACATTATCCCTGGCAGAAGGGGAAGAAAAAAAATCAATGCTGGGTATTTTTATCACATTCCAGGGACAGACGTGGGGGGGGCGTAAATTAAAGAAACAGTTCCCCCAACAGAGCCTCATTGAATATGCTCATCTCTAAGGAGGTGGCAAAAGGGGTGGAACCCAGGTTGGGGGGGCAAGAGGAAGATCGCGAGTGGGAGGGACAGTGGGTGCGTCCCAGGGAGCATGCCCATTGCTTCTCATGCGCTGGAGCACTTATGTGAGTGGCAGCAGGTACAAAGGAGCCCACTGTTAATGACAGGGCAAACGCACCAGGTTTGATGGGGGAATCATAGGCCACAGAGTCTAATGTCAGACTCTGGCTTCAATGGAGGGCCAAGAGGCATTAGTCTTTTTATTTTTATTTTTTGGCTGCATTGGGTCTTCGTTGCTGCGCGCGGGCTTTCTCTAGTTGCAGCGAGCGGGGGCTACTCTTTGTTGCGCTGCGCGGGCTTCTCATTGCGGAGCACGGGCTCCAGGCGCACGGGCTTCAGTAGTTGTGGCTTGAAGGCTCAGTAGTTGTGGCGCATGGGGCTTAGTTGCTCCGCGGCATGTGGGATCTTCCCAGACCAGGGTTCAAACCCGTGTCCCCTGCATTGGCAGGAGGATTCTTAACCACTGCGCCACCAGGGAAGTCCCAAGGGGTATTAGTCTTAATGCAGTTGTCAGGGGGATGTTTCTAGCAGGAGCTTTCCAGAGCATGGGGAGGGGAGAGTGGCTTTGGTGGGGGCTGGGAGGAGTGAGTGGCCCAGGGAGACGGGGCGGGGTTGGGGGGGGAGTTGGTCAGCACCAATGTGGAGAGAGAGAGCCATCTCTCTGGATTGTCTTGGAAAAAGCCGGTCTCCGTTCTACAGTCAGGAAAACCTGGCCTCCACTCCTTTGTACCTGGCCTCCCCCTCTTCCCGGCTATATGACCTTGACCAAGTCATTGGACCTCACAGAGTCGCACGTTTCCTATCAGTAAAATGGAGGCAAGTAGACCCCACTCCTCTCATCTCGCAGAGTTTTTAATGAGATTATACAAAACACTGAAGTGGTAAGGGGCTATTGCTATCTAGAGCAGCTCTGTCCAATAGAGATATAATGCAAGGCATAAACATGCTTAGAAAGGTTCTAGTAGGCACGTTTAAAAAGTACAAATAGGGCTTCCCTGGTGGCACAGTGGGTAAGAATCTGCCTGCTAATGCAGGGGACATGGGTTCGAGCCCTGGTCTGGGAAGATCCCACATGCCGCGGAGCAACTAAGCCCATGAGCCACAACTACTGAGCCTGCGCGTCTGGAGCCTGTGCTCCGCAACAAGAGAGGCCGCGACAGTGAGAGGCCCGCGCACCGCGATGAAGAGTGGCCCCCGCTCGCCACAGCTGGAGAAAGCCCTCGCACAGAAACGCAGACCCAACACAGCTAAAAATAAATAAATAAATAAATAAAAGAATCATCTGGAAAAAAAAAATAGTACAAAGAAACGGGTGGAATTAATTTAAATCATATTTTTAAAATGTAACCCAGTATATCTAAAATATTATCATTTCAACATGTGGCACTAGTCACATTCCAAGTGCTCAGTGGCCACATGTGATGAGTGGCTACCGTATTGGACCAGCACAGATCTAGAATAAAAAGCCCACAGGGGAGGGGCTTCTGCCTCCGTGACAGTGGGGAGGGGCCCCTTTGAAATGAAAGGCAGAGCACCCCTTTTCGGGGGGGCGATTTTATGGCTACAAAAGGGCCACAGCGCCCCCGCAGGAGGCTCCCTGGGGGAGGCAGAGTGACGACAGTGGTCCTCCCTCAGGAGGCTCACCGGAGGTCCCCAGATGTGGGCAGGACCTGGGGCTGGGGTGGACACTGAGCTCCCCGTCTGGCATCCCCCAGGCCTTGGAGCAGCCTAGTGTGGAGGGAAGAGCCTGCCAGCTGGACTTGGACACTCTTTTCATTCCTGGTGCTTCTGCTTCCTGGCTGTGGGATCTGAGGCACAGCCCCTCTCTGAGCTCCACTGTCGATCAAAAGGGGATGGTCATGATCAACACCATTTCAACAGGGGTAGAAAGGCTTCTTACACAAAGAATGGATGCTTCCGAAGCCATGAGCATGGGCAAGGGAAAGAGAAAGTGAGGAGGGAGGGCAGGGGAGCCCCTTCCAAGGCCGTCCCATCCTGGGTGGCTTTTGTTGTGTGTGTTCTCGGGGTCTGCAGGGGCCACCCTACTCCTGGGGGAGGCTGGCTTCCGCTGCAGGAAGAGGGCAGGAGCAGAGGTCCAGGAAGGGTGTGATTCCCCAGGAGTCACACAGCAAACCCAGAAACAGCTTTGCTGGAGCTCCCTTCTTTGGGGCTAGTACACCTGGGTCCCGCTTCTCAGCTGCTCTCAGCACTAGGATTTGTGAAAAGGAGTGAATAAGGCTACTTCAGGGCAACTCAAAGGGCGTTCAGTGCTGGCAGGGAGGCAGCTCTCCTGGGTCTAGCCAGACATTTTTTGCTGATGCTGGGAGCCAGGGAAGGGCACCTGGCAGCCTGGAGCTCTCACACCCGGGCTGGCTGATCCTGTGCCCAAGTGGCCCCAAAGCCCCTATTACCCACTGGTCCTCCCTGTCCTGGCTGCAGAATTGTCCTGCCAGAGGAAGGATATGGGGAGAGGCTCCAGTCTGCCCAGGACCAAGTACCATGGTGAGCCTTCAGTTACAGCTTTTGCAGACTCTGCAACTAAACAGGAGAGTTGGGATTTTAAGGTGATCTGAACCCTAGGAGGTCCAGCAAATGGGCGTCAGGAGATCCGCGAACACGCCTCCTGTCCCCATCATTGAAGTCAAAATTTTGAGTCCGTGCATTTTTCTAAGCTTTTGTCAAGGCTTAAAGGGATCTATGACTCCTAAGAGTAAGAACCACTGCTCTAGACACACACACACACTCACATATACATGCAAATATGTATATACATAACCACACGTACACACATGTACACACATAGCCCCCTTCCCCCCCATATACACACACACACACACACTCTTTCTCTCTTCCTGTTTCAAGTCTCTTCCATCTTGGTTCCATCCCACACAGGGCTGCCCCCACAGACATCCTGTCTCCAAAAAATGCTATAAGCCCATTCTTTCCAGTTAGAGACTGGCAGTGATTCCCAATGCCTACCAAATTCAACTGTGGACCCCTGGGTTTGGCATTCAAAGAGCCCCCCTAGCATAGAGCCCTCTCTTCCTGCCACAAACAGGAACCTTGTTTTCAGCCCAGCTTGTGGGGTCAACTAACCTGCTGTACTCAGTCCACCCTCCCTGCCTTCGCCCCGGCCATGGCCATTTTCTCCTCCTGTGACATCCTTCCTCTCCACGCCCCCTCCTACTTATTGGAATCCCAAGGCCTGCAGGACCTGGCTCACACGCTGCCTCCTCCGTGAAGACTTCCTCAACCTCATCAGAAGTGCCTGCCTTCCACTAGTTCATCTCCCACAGTCCCTTGCATGGCCCAGGCCCTGAACCCTTATCTCTCACGGCCTCAGACTCTCGGTCACCAGCGACGGCACTTAGCTTGTCGCCCAGTGGAAACTGTAAGCCCCTGGCAGGCAGGGCCTAAGGGGAGGGGGTGACGGTGAATCCTCTCTGCATCCGTCTCCCATCACCACACTTCCCGTCCTGCTCACCTCCCCCCAGCCCCCAAGGTAATACCAAGGTCGGATGTGAGAAAAAATAGATGAAACATCATTTTGCAAATCACAATGTAAACTCTGCTCAGGTGCTCCCCTCCCCCCAATATTCTTCCTGGACTCCTGCCCGCCCTTGGCTCCGATCCCTCTGGCCCCTCCCCATCCCCCCAAGTCCAGATGTCCAGAGCCTGAGCGGCTCACTGGAGAGACATGTGTCTCTCTATCTCTGAGTCCTGATCTCTGTCTGTGTTCCCAGGAGACATCTGGCCTCCCCCATCAGACTGGGATCACTGGGAATGTGAGGACCTACCTTTTTTGTCTTTTTTTTGGTCTTTTTTTCCTTTTCCCATTCCATTCAAATAAGGATTTCAAACAGCTTTCAGAGACACACGTGACAAGATAAGAAATGAGAGAGGAAGCCGGGGTGAAACAGTCCTGCTTTCTCCTTCCCCAGGTGCTGTCTCTGGCACCCAGCAAAGGGCACCTTTCAGAGTGGCCCATCCTGGGCCTTTGCTGAGCCCATTCGTCCTCCTTCCCTGGGACTCAGGTGCGGACTTGGCCAGCGCCCTCCTCCCATGCCAACCCGCCAGGGTCCGCTGCCAGCCCTGGCCCTGCCAGCCCAGCCCGCCTGACCCGGCCCTTCATGCTCTGGCTCTTTCTCTCCTGCTCCCATCTGCAACCACAGCACATCTCAGCTGTCTGATTAACTCAATTGATTAATTAAGCTCTAATGAGATCTGTGACTCACCCCTGCAGCTGCTGACCAGGAGGCCAGCCGTGCCAGGAAGGGCGCAGGGGCCACAGGCATGAGCTTAGGAGGGCCCAGGGGGCAGGAAGCTCAGTGGTTGGTGCCACTGATAAGGGAAGCACAAACCTTGCCCAGGGCTAGGTCTCCTCCAGAGCCCTCGTTGGGGAGGGGCGTTCTGTGGGCTCTCTGGGCCAGCCAGTCAGTTCCAGAATGACACAGCTAGCACCAACCCTGCTGAAGGCAGGGGGGCAGGGCAGGTATTGATTGGCTGAGAGGTGCAGGAAGGGGACTAGACACCACCCTCCTCTCCCCCACCCCCAGCCCCGCCCAGAGTCTCACCTTGACTCCTAGGGCCTGGAGTGCCCGAGGCCCAGCAGGCACTAGCCTTGTGGAAGCTGGACTCTGACCACAGGAGCCAGGCTTAGCCCTCCCAGCAGCTGCCAACTCCGAGGTTTCTCCCACCCCAACTCCCAGCCATGCGGTCAAGGCACTTCCTTCCCTGCCCCCGCTCAACTGGCTCCCGACCCCAAATAACCACAAGGGCTCCGTAGAGCAAGTCCTGAATTCCAGTTCCCTGCCCCGCCATCCTCCCGCACCAACCCTGACCATTGATTCACCCCTCCCTCAGACTCTATCCCCTTGTCTGCTCTGGGGGACCAATGCCCTCCATTAACAACAATAATCAGTGGAATGGAGTTTTCCATCTCACAAAGTGCATCCATATCAATTCCTCTCCAGAATCCTGAGAGGCAGAGCAGGGAGTCCATTCTAGAAATGAGGACACAGAGACCTCAGCTTGCCCAAGATGACACCTGGTTTTTTGCTTGTGTCCCGGCCATTGCATTCATCTTGGGAAAACACTCCTCTTCAGCTTTGATGCCTCGGCTTAGAGGTCACTTCATCCAGGAAGCCCCGCCCCCGCCCCACCCCATCTCTCCAGCTGCAGGTAAGGGCCCTCCTATCGTATTATAGTTTTTAACTTGTTCATATCTGCCATTGGGCCATGAGGGCAGTTGCTGCCGTGTCAATCCCTGATCATCCCTGCATCCTGCTCATCCCTGCATCCTGCTCAGGGCTTCACATGCAGCAAGAACAAAATGAACATTCAGAGAAGGAAGGAAAGAAGGAAGAAATGAATGAACCACGACAAGTGACAGATATTCTGATCCCCAGCCTAGTGCTGGGAGGGACAGATCAAGGCAGCCGAGTGTGGGCATTTCAGCTGTGGGTGCGCAGAGAATCTGCTGTGTGCATGGTCCATTAGACCAGAGAGCAAGCAGGTAAGGCCTTCCCCTCCCCTCTGCAGGGAGAATATGGTGGGACTGACCCAGGGAATCATGTGAGATGGGGGTGGGCAGGGCAGGAGAGGGTGGGGAGAGTGTAGCTCTGGGGTATTGGGGCTCCTTCAGGGGAGACAGGAAACCTAGAGTGGAGACAGAGCACTAGCTGGAGAGTAAGACCTGGTCGGAGTCCTAGCTTTGTTTGACCCCTTGGTAGACTTTGGCCTCCCCATTTAGGCCTGTGAATTGAGAAAGTCTGACGACATAATCTCTGGACCTGCTGTCCTCCTGATGTGGGCTGGGAGCCCTGCGACCTCAAGAGACATCGTGACCAGAGGAAGTGAGTGAGATGGTGACGGACAACAGGAGTGGGGTTTGTGACACCCCTGCTGCTGCAGTGGGAGGGGTGGTCACAGCTAGGAGCCTCTGATCCCCAGGAAGAGCCCCTGCCACCCCAGCGCCTCTGCCATTGCCACTCCTCAGGTTCAATTACCAGATCAGCTTTCAAATCGGGCTCCAGCCAGTAACTTTACAGGAGAAAATGATTATGTGATTATTTCAACCTTGCTCCAAACAACGTTTTAATTGGATCTGGGAAAAGGCGATTTGGGCACTGGAGGGTCCATGCGAGGGCAGGCACGGGAGTATCAGCAGCCTGGGAGTGTCAGGCAACGCCTGCTGGCCCCTGAACTTTGAATGGTGGTACATGCTTCCCAGCCACTCCCCAGACCCTCACCCTCTCCCTGATGTTCAGCCTGCATCCAGCGTTAGCCTCAGCAGGAAAGAAAACATTGGTGGTGGTGCTAGTAGGGGGCGTTTCCCAGGCAAGCAGGTTGGGGGAGCAGACAGGATCCAGCAGAGTGTTTCCTGCCCAGAGCACCCCGTCAGTCACTTGGAAAACTGCTTTTCTGCCAATCTCCTTTCTCTGCCTTCAGCTCCAGCCCACCTGGGGGGTAAACTTTTGCTCAAACAAGTTTAGCCCTGAGGAAGCAGAATTGGAAAGAACATCTGCTTTTCCAGAACCCAGCAGAGCCTTCTAGAGGGATTTGGGATTACCTGCTCCAGGGATCACTCAGCCAGTTTTCTCCCTATTAGATAGTCGAGATTTGACTACATACTAATCCTTCTGAGCCTCAGTTTCCCCAGCTGTCAAAGAGAGAGTTGGTCCTAGGTGACTCCTAAGGTCCCTCCCAGCTCTGAAGGAAGCCATTTCAGCTAATTCCCTGCTTGTCCTCTGTGAGGCTGGAAGTCCAACCCTAGATCCTCAGTGGCCAGTTCCATGGAGACGTGTGGGCTCCAAGCCTTGCAGGGCCCTTCTGCCTGGCAGCTGAGGTGGTTCCTCCTCGCCCCTGATCCAGCGCTCAGCCAGGTGCCAGGTAGGGAGACTAAGCCTGGAGTTGGGGCAGGAGGGCAGGGGCGGGTGTGCCCCAAAGGTTGAGGGGTCTGGAGGAGCGACAAGGGGTGGTCCACCTCTGACTCCATCTCCATGTGTCTCGAGGCCTGGCTGTCCCAGGACTCCCTCTAAAGACTTACCTGTTACCTTAACAAACACCATGTCATCACTTTTTAAAAATTGCTTACAAGCTGCCATTTTGGAGACTGTGCTCTGGGGAGCTACTCACAGCAGGAGTGAATGTGCCCCCCACACACACCTCGCCCCCAAGACGTGGACACTTGGCCTGCAGGGAGGACTGGCCATGCCCTGGTGGACCTCAACATCTGCCAGTCATCATCAAGGGTTTACCGGGCACTTGGTGGGCACAGGTGGAGGGACAGTGAGGCAGGTGCAAAGGGAATAGAAAGCGTTGGTTAAACTCATACACCAGTTATTAAGCGCCTACTGGGTGCCGGGCACGGGACCAGTTCTGTCAGGGGGAAGCTGACAATCTTCTGGGAGACAGGACACCCCTTCCCAGAATAACCTGGAACTTAGAGACTTCACAGAAAAGATGGTGAAGAAAGAAGGTCTCAAGCACTTAGGAGCCATCAGTCTCAATAGGACGAAGCCAGGTGGACTTCCTGCAGGAAAGGGGTCTGGGCCCGGTTTGGCCGTGGGGAGGTTGGCGGGCTTTCTGAAGAACCACACAGCTGAGATGCACAGGGAGAAGAGGCAGGGAGAGAAAGAAGGTAACCGTCATGTTCATGTTCGCATCTTGTGCCTCACAACACCCCCTGGGGTGGGGTGCACTTACGATCTCCATTTTACAGACTAGGGTCCTGGCCGACAGCACGCACGGTCAGGAGGGACAGGAAGCAAGGTCTGCCTGTGCCTCACAGCCTGTCCTTCTGGCATTCCCTGGGCTGGCCTCTCGCTGAGAGCACCAGCAGGCAGAAGCCCAGGGCTCTGTCGGGAATTAGGAGGCCGGTTCCAGGGAACTTCTGGTATGCAAGAGGATTCGGGAATAGGATCTGAGACAAACAGGACCCCACCCTCCTGGCGAGTGCCTGCTTAGGCATGGGGTTTCAGAGGTGCAGATCACAGGGGAAAATTATATCGTCAAAGAGGAAAGTCGGCGCTGCCGTCCCTCCTTCACTCATTAATTTCTGGGGAAGTATGAGCTGTCAGCAAGCAGCGGCCTCCAATTCAAATTACAGAATCTGAATTCTTAATTTCTCCTAATCCATCAGTGAGCTGCCTTCCTGGGCTAATATTAGCAGCACGGGCGAGTCTTGTCGTGGACTCATTGATGTCTCCCTCCCCCTGAAGAAAGCCCTAATCGATATAGCCGGCCCTGGGGTGGACCCCTCGGAGGCAGGCACCCCCCTCCCCACTCCCCAGCTGCCTCCAGTTCCAGGAAGAGAGTGTGGAGTTTGGTGGGAGTCCCTGGAGAGACGGGAGAGCAGAGGAGAGGTAGCGAAGATGGAATCAGAGCCTGAGAGAGACTTGGAACAAGGGAGGGAGGGAGGGTGAGACGGGAGGAAAGACAAAATTAGCGAGACTCAGAGAGGCAGAGGCAGAGAGTGATGGAGAGACGGAGCCAGAGGTCCCAAGAGATGGATGGAGACCAATGTGCAGAGGAGAGAGAGAGCCCTCCGGAACCTAGGGCCAAAGCACACCCTGACTTTCTTCAGGGAGAAAACACAGCAAAGCAAAAGCAAAGCCCCATAGAACTCCCACGGCACCATGGGGAGTGTCGTGTCCCATGGAGAACGTGGCCCCCCGAACACTGGGCCCACTAGTCCCCTTTGCCTAGAGGTTTTCTGGAGTCAGGCGCCTCTAATCAAATCGTAGCACAAAGGCCTCCTCTGCCAGGAAGCCCTCTTGCTTTCTATCTGGCAGCACTACCTCTTTACCCTTGGGCAGTAGAACCCTCTCTTGGTCAGCTACCTGGGTCCTGGAGGCACTCTGTACCGCTGTCTCTCTGCACAGGTGGGGAAATCATGGTAGATGAAAGAGTCGGGATGGCCGCTTGGCTGAGCACCATCTGTGCATCTCTGATTTCTCTCTTCAACAAGGCCAAGAGGTAGGGACTGTTATTACCCCCATGTCGCAGGTGAGGAAACAAGCACAGTTATGCCACTTGCCCAAGGTCATGGAGCAGTAAAGTAGCCATGTCAGGATTTGAACCCAAGTAGGCTGACTCCAAAGCAAAGTGGTTAACACCATGTGACAGGACCTTGAGCAAAAATTCCACGGGATTGTATATGGTGTGGTCCCTGTCCTTGCTGAACTACGGAAGGGTGAAGGACACACCAGGCCAGTCCCATGACGTCCTCACATGACCCCGGTTCCATCAGCCAGTCTTCTTATTAACATCCAAACAGCCTTGTACGTTCTAGCCCCCTCATCCAGCTCACACCGTCTCCCCGAATCTGACCCTTCATCCAGGAGGCCTGGTTCAAGTCAGGCCTTCAGCCGGTCACCTTCCTGTAGTCCCTGACCCTGACCCTGGTGGCCTGTCCCTCCCTGGCCGGTCCTTGTTCTTTCTGTGAATGTCCTACCGTCTCAGCAAGTGGTGAGCCTCTCTGTGCACAGCACGTGTGCCTGCGATGTCCTAGGGCCCAGCCTTGCCCACTCGAGGGCTCAGTAAATATTTGTGGACTTATCAACGGATTGATTGGTGCAGTGAAGACAGGAGGCCTGGGACAAAGATGCCTAAGAACTAAGCAGCGTCCCTGTCACCCTGGGCCCTCGGGAAGTGTCGGGGGCTGGAGACAGGCAGGTGGGGACTCCAGGCCCCAGCAGGTGTGAATGACGCGACATGGGCAGTGCAGCTCTCGGCTGGCCCTCAAGGGACCCTGTCTCCCCAGGTTGGAGGATTTGGGGATGTGAATGGGGAAGGGAGAAAAGGGGCCCCCTCAACCTGGGAAGGTAGCCCTACAGGCTGCCCAGGCACCCGGAGCGGGAGGCAGACTCTTCCTCGGGTCATTGTCTCCACCCACTTCTCAGCTCCAGCCACTCCGACTCTCCTAGCCAAGAGGCTGGGCCCGAATAGAACTATTTTGAGCCAAACTTCTGAATTATACATGGTCTGGCCAGTGAGCCCTCCACTCCCGATCAGTGGCAGTGGGAGCTGGGAGAAGGCGATCACTGCCTTTCACTCTTGCTGTGTCTGAGTTGGTGCAGGTGCCAGGTGGAGTGCAATGGGGTTGTATGCATGCATGCATGTGGATTTGGTGACTAAGGGATTGGGGGTGTGCACGAACAATTATGGGTAGGAGTTGTGGGTTCCCAGAGACATTATCCTTCTCTATGAAGCTCCAGGATGGTGGACCCCTGGGCCCAGAACCCTGTGGACCCCAACTCTGTGTATCTGGCCAACAACCAGGATGGATGGAGGCCCAGCTTCACATAGGATGATGACACAAATCATCCTGCCCTCATCCCACCCCTGCCTTGGCTGCCAGTGGGATCTTGAGGAGTCAGATGGACAGAAAAGAGATCATCCCATTGGGGCCAGATCCAGGAGAGGCGAAGGAGAGGCCATCACCTGCCTGAGAACAATAGCGGTAAAGCCACTAGGAGTTGAGGACCTCCTCTGGGTTCTGGCACTGCACACACATGAACTGAGTTAAATGTCACAACACTTCTGTACCATACATCCTATTATCCCCATTTTACTGATGAGAAAACTAAGGGTCAGAAAGATTAAGTTACTTGCTCAAGATTGCACACATGGAACTAGCAGAATCAAGATTTAGACAGCTAAGAAAATAATCAGGCAAGTCACAGCTCGGGAGAAAATATTTGCAATACATGTATCTGACAGAGGACTCGTATCCCGCGAATGCTCACAACTCAATAATAAGAAGACAAACAATCTAATTTTTTTTTCTTTTTGGCCGTGCCACAAGGCTTGCAGGATCTCAGTTCCCCAAGCAGGGATGGAACCCGGGCCCCGCAAGTGAAAGCACTGAGTCCTAACCACTGGACTGCCAGGGAATTCCCCACAAACAATCTAATTTTTAAATGGTCAAAAGAAGATATAGAATGGCCAATATGCACATGAAAAAGATGTTCGACCTCACTCATTATCACGGAAATGCAAATTAAAACCGCAACAAATACCACTACACACCCATTAGAAGACTAACCGTGCTTCGTGTTGGTGAGGTTGTAGAGTGACTGCAACTCCCAAGAGTAGAAATGTATGACGGTCCAACTACTTCAGCAAACAGTGGATCCGTTTCTTAAAAGGTGAAACATACAATTACTGTAGGACCCAGTCATTCCACTCTTAGCTATTTACCCAAGAAACAAGAAAACATCTGTTCACACACAGACTTGTACACACAAGTTCAGAGCAGCTTAATTCACAACAGCCCGAACCTGGAAACAACACAAATGTCCATCAACAAGTGGCCAAATTGTCACATATTTCTACAGTGGCATCGTACTCAGCAATAAAAAGCTATAAACTACTGGCAAAACAACATGGATGAATCTCATGGACATTATGAAAAGTGAAAAGCGGCCAGCTACCAGGAGTACATATTACGTAATTCCATTTATATGAAACTCTAGAAAAGACAAATCTAATCTATTGTGACGGAAAGCAGATCAGTAGTTGCCTGGGGCTGGGGGGAGGGTGGGGATCAACTGGGAAGGGGCACGAGGGAGCTTTTGGGGATGATGAAAATGTTCTATATCCTGATTGTAGTGGTGGTTATATGTGCACATAAATTTGTCAAAGCTCATCACATTGAACACTTCAAATGTGTGCATTTTATTGTACGTAAATGATGCTTCAATAAAGTTGAAAAAAGAAACCCAGGTAAGCTGAGCTAAAATCTACACCTGTAACTATTATATCCTGTGTCTCTCGAGGTAATGGCAGCTGAGCAGTGGATACCTCGGGCTCCTTTGAGCAAGAGAAAGAGCTGTGGTTCGAGAATTGATTACCTGCCTCCACAGGAAGGAAGCATCCAGCTTTCCTCTGCTTTACTGCCCCTCCCCCAGCCCCACATCCCAGGCTCCCTATGGCTTTCTCTGTAACCTTAGGAACTGACCACCTGGGAGTGTCTAGTCTCCCGTTGGGTCCCCTCCCTGACCCCTTCAATAGGAAACATCTTTAAAGCTTCCTAAAGCAGCATCCTGATTAGTGGGTCAGGAACCCCCAGGGGAGTCAAAGTTTTTTTTCTTTCCATACCTAGAGGTCAAGTCCACCTCTGCACATTCCCTCTCCCACCCACCACCCAGGGACTGGGAGTGGGCCTTCAGTGTAGTGGGAGGGGGCATGGGTACTCTGCTCTGGGGCAGGTACCAGGCTTACCAACTCAGGGATCCCCAAGGAAGGCCAGTGTGCTGGTGCTCAGAGCCCTCAGACTTGCTTGCTGTGATCATCAATCATTTACTGAATGCCTGTTAAGTGCTAGGCTTTGAGTTAAGCCCTATGCCTGCATTTTCTCTGTTAATCCTCTGGATAACCCTAGGAGGCTGAAGCTATTATTGACCTCATTTTACAGATGAGGTTGCTGAGACACAGAGAAGGTCAGCGAGGCCACACAGCTAGCAGGTGGAAGGGAGACTGACAACGGCCAA
Source organism: Eschrichtius robustus (assembly GCF_028021215.1). Taxonomy (NCBI): domain Eukaryota; kingdom Metazoa; phylum Chordata; class Mammalia; order Artiodactyla; family Eschrichtiidae; genus Eschrichtius; species Eschrichtius robustus. The sequence goes on along the minus strand of NC_090843.1, from coordinate 22,898,034 downwards.
TGCTGTTAATTTCCCAGCAATACCTGTACCAGCCCCATCTGAATCCCTTGGAGGGGGTTAAAAATACAGATTCCTGGGCTGGCCGATGCTTTGCTTTGTCCTTACTTCCTCTAGATTCTCACGAGTTTACTCAGGTAGAGAATCAGCTCTGACCCCCTCGGGGGCCTCCAGACAGTGACCCGTTCCCATCCTCCACCCCATCCCCATCCCCCCACCAGGTACCAGGTGCCAGGCTCCATGTGGCTGGGCACAGCGCCAATCCATCTGACCAAAGAGGGGGGCAGGGCTGAACTTGGTCAGGACCGGCCGGGGTTGGGGGCCGGCAGGAGAAGGAGATCTACAAATAGCAGCAAATTGCTCATTGATTTCTGTCCTGTTTGGGGGGAGCCCTGGGACCAGCAGGAATGGGACTGGGTTTTAACTAGAGAAGTAGAAAGGGCAGCTCGGCCTAGGGCAGGCGGGCAAAGCCAGGAGGCAGGACACCCGGACCCCCGTGCCTTGGAGGTACCAGGACCTTGACTGTGTTCCTGGCGGAGTGGTACCCCCACTTCTGTCTGCCCCTGGGGATGCAGGTTCCTGGAAGATAGGCCCCAGAATCTAACTGGTATGACCTGCACCTGGGAAAAGAGTGAAAAAAAGCATTCTACAGCCAAAAACGCCTGTTTTTCCAAAATGACCCATATTTCAAACATGCTGCCCCGTCGGGCCTTGCTTAAGCACACGCAGCCAATCACACCAAATGTTCTGACTTGGGGATCAGAAAATAACATTCAGGGAGTTCCCTGGTGGCCTAATGGTTAGGATTCCAGGCTTTCAGTGCCATGGCCTGCGTTCTGTCCCTGGTTGGGCCACAAGCTGCATGGTGCGGCTGAAAGGAAGAAAGAAAGAGAGAAAGAGAGAAAGGAAGGAAGGAAGAAAGAAAGAAAGAATGAAAGAAAGAAAGAAAGAGAGAGAGAGAGAGAAAGGAAGGAAGGAAGGAAGAAAGAAAGAAAGAAAGAGAGAGAGAGAGAGAGAAAGAAAGAAAGAAAGAAAGAGAGAGAGAGAGGAAATAACATTCATGCCTTGAAAGAGTATTCAGGATGTCCCCCCAACGACCCCCTTCTGTTTCGCCTGCACTCTAGGCGTCTCAGAGCTGGTTCCATGTTCCCCCCAGGCCCCCACCTTCCCCTCCATGTCTGCACAGGCTGTTCCCTCTTCCTGGAGTGCCCTTTCCATCAACCCTCTGGGAATCCATGTCCTGTGCAATCCTGAAAATCCAGACTAACTCGTGCCACCTGCTGAAACCTTCCTAGCTGTTGGCAGCCTCCTGGGGTTCTTCCTTCCTTGACCTCCTGTGGTCGGTCCCACACAGCAACCTCACTCCTACCATCTCCCTTGAGTGTGTGTGAGTGTGAATGTTTATACGGGGAGGCTCAGTGAATGCTGCACTCCTGTGGTTTCTTGGGCAAGAGTCTGGAAAAGTGAGGGCCTGGCCGTTGGGGCCCACTTCTTTTTTTTTTTTTTTTTTTGGCCACACCGCCGGGCTTGTGGGATCTTTGTTCCCCGAGCGGGGATCAAACTCGCACCCTCGGCAGTGAGAGCGCGGAGTCCTAACCACTGGACCGCCAGGGAATCCCCAGGGGCCACGTCTCTACCATCCCCATCATCCCCACCTCTGCAGCAGACAGCACAGCACGTGGTTGCTCCCCGGTCAGCCTTAGACACACGGCCTCGGACAGTCATGAAGCTAAAAGGTACCACAGCAGCATTTTGTCTCCTTCCCACCTGCTCAGAAAGTTCTAGTGATGGAAGCAGTCCTTGCATCACCCTAGGAGTTTCTGCCCCACCATCTGGGGGTGACAGGTATCTTGACTTCTGCTCAGCTTCTGTCTCCTCCAGCTCCAATTCCTTCAGCTCCCAAAGGCCCCTGCGCTTCCCCTGATCCGTCCTCTGTGCTGAGGACGCTGAGCCAGCTGGCGCTGGGCAGCTTTCCAGCCCCTGAGTCCACCCTCCCTTCATGCCACGGTTGAGGGTCCTCCCCTCCCACTCCCCACGCCCACACCCCATCCACCACCTGGGCAGATGGTGACTCTCCTTGGATCCCCAAGGTGGGGCTAGAGAGCAGAAAAAGGATCCAGGATCCAGGAGAAGTCATTGCCGCCAGGCTCAGCCTTGTTTCAGGTCGGGACAAGTTACAGGGGGTCTGTGGCAGTGCCCAGGAGAGGAACAGAGGAGCCCGGATCCTCAGGGCAGCTGAGGCAGCAACATTCCTAGAGGGAGGAACTGAGCCTCCAAATTGGAACAATGGGGAAACCGAGGGACGTGACTTGACCGTGGACGCACAGCATGTCAGAGTCAAATCCAGGAGCCAGTTTCCCACCTGGGGTAGGGAGTCTCCTGGGCCCTAGTCCCTAGGATGGCGACAGACAGGGCATCACAGTTGGCTCACGCAGGTCCCTGGAAGGGCCCCACAGAGGATGAGGGTGGACAGCCAGCCTCCCAACCCTGAGGCCAGGGCTGCGCCAGAGCTGCCAGGGACAGAGTGATTTCCTGTCACTTGGCCCCAGCGCAGCTGCTCCCTCATCTAATTAATGGCCCCGATTCTGAGTCTTTGATGAAGGGGGATCACGAGCAGTGGCTCTGTATGAGCATCCGTGGAGCCTTCCATGACGCGGGGGCAGGCAGGAGGGGCGGCGGCAGCCGGGCAGCGCACGGGCCCACGGGCTGAGAGCTGTGCCCAGCGCCAACCTCTAGTCCCCCTTTCTGTCCTCACCATTTCCCAGCTCCTTGCTTCCTCCTCCCCTTGCCCCGGCCAGCGCCCGTCCCCTGCCCTTACAGGCCTCCTCTGGGTCCTCCCTCACTTCCAGTCTGTCCTATCCTCTGTCCCCTCTCAGAGCCTTCCCCTGATTCCTTCACCTAGACACACACACACACACACACACACACACACACACACACACCCCCGCTCATCTGGCTCTGGGAGGAGGTGGGCAGGGAAGGCTCCTCCTTCCACCTACAGCTCACATCAAGGCGGCAATCTTGGGGCTTTCCCTGTGAGATCGGCCCAGCCCAGGGCTGTGGCCCTCCACAGACGGTCACTCCTAGCAACTAACATCCTGTCTTGGGAGTTGGGGAGGTGATAGAGGTGTCCAACAAGCAGCAGCCGGACTTCTCTGAGGACGGCTCAGGGATCATGAGAAAATCCCTTCCCAACCAAAGTCTGTGCAGTGCTAGCTGGGAGGAGACATTAGGGCTGGGTCAGATGGAGAGGAACAGGACTGGAGACCCAAAGGCTCCCCTGCTGGCTGACCGGATGGGTCCCAGGAGCCAGAGGAAGTTCAGATTAGTGCCAGTCAGGGTTAGGGCAATCTAGCTGTGACCAGCAGATATCTGAAGGGTTGCAAAAGCACATGGTCCAGCAGAAAGCAACAGGAGATAGTCAGTGATGGGAGCGGGGACCTTGTTAGGCAGAATCTTACATGATCATTGGAGAGTGGTTAATCTAGGGTGGTCGGTGTGGGGAGATCCATACAGAGGGTCATTACTGGATTGTTGGGGTAGAGATGTTGGTGATGGGTGGCCAGTGTTGAAAGGATGTATTAGCACATTGATGTCGGGCCACCAGGAGTGGTTGATATTGGATAGTTGGTTGGGCCATCCGGGATGGGAGGCTGGGCTGGGTCGACAGGTGGTCAGTACTGCTGGGGATGGTCACTTGGTTAGTCAGTGTTAAGAGGGAGATGTTGAGTAGTCAGTATTTGGAGGCTGGGACAAAGTGGTCAGTTTCCACACTCTGAAGGCATGGTACCCTCTGTGTTACTATGCATGGTACCTGATATAGCAACCTAAGGCGAGCCCCTGGTTCCTTGCCCCAGGGCTTCCTCCAGCCCCAGGCTATGCTCCGTGGCTTAGTCAAAACAAAGCTGTCCTCAGGCTAAGGCAGGGAGGGGGGGAGCTGGGGGGCTGAGTCTCTTTGGATTGTGGCAGATGGAAAGGTCCCTAGAAGTGATGCCTGGGGCGTGGGGGATGGAGTGGGCAGGGAGCTGAAGTGCTTAGGGATGCAGCAAAGCTCCACAGAGGCTGTGGACCTCAAAGCCAGGATGCTCATCGATGAATCGATTTCCATTATTGATGCTCCTGGGAGAAGTTTCGAAAGATGGAGCTGGGGGAGAGGATGAGGTTCTCACGGAGAAAGCTACGGCAGAGCCTGGCCCTCAGAATACAGATGAGACCATCTGTTCCCCTGGCCCTTCACAGCTGCCCCCTGCAGTGCTGAGCAGAGGTGGGGACATGTGCCCCAGCCAGCATGTAATGAGCTGCAGATGTGGGTGTTGGGGAACCCGTGGTAGGCAGTGAGATGCAATTCTTTTTTTTTTTTTATTTTAATTTTTTTATTTATTTATGGCTGTGTTGGGTCTTCGTTTCTGTGCGAGGGCTTTCTCTAGTTGTGGCAAGCGGGGGCTACTCTTCATCGCGGTGCGCGGGCCTCTCACTATCGCGGCCTCTCTTGTTGCGGAGCACAGGCTCCAGACGCGCAGGCTCAGTAATTTTACTCACGGGCTCAGTTGCTCCGCGGCATGTGGGATCTTCCCAGACCAGGGCTCGAACCCGTGTCCCCTGCATTGGCAGGCAGATTCTCAACCACTGCGCCACCAGGGAAGCCCGAGATGCAATTCTTGAATGGAGCATCCCAGCTCTGGGCAAGCTGCAGACTTGCAAGCAGACGTGCAGGGAACATCATGTTTGCATGGGGCAGTCACAAGGAGATGGATTTTGGCTTCCATTGGTGACAACTTCTCCAGAGAACAGGTTGTTCTCCACAAGAGGAAGTTTCCCTGCTTCCAGAGGCACTGAGTGCCGTGGACTGGAGGTGTCCAAGCAGAATTTGGAAGACTCCCTCTCAAGAAAGATGGTCTCTGAGGCACCCACCTCCCACCAACCCTGCCCCCGTATTGTCATCAGGGTCCCATTAGTGATATGAATGGTGGGAAATGGCCATAACCAGGCACGGGTGTTTAGCTGCTCCCAGGAAGGGCAAGGGGAGTAGTTGCTGTGTTGACCATCACTAAGGGGCCAGGATGAAGGAAGAGTGACAACTTGGAAGAGCTGCATCCATTGGTAGCAGGTCACTGCAAGGAGAGTCTGGCGGGTACCTGGGCAGAAGCCAGGAAGGGACAGGATAACTCACTGCTGTGAGGTGGGGCCGGGGGCGGGTCAGGATGGAGCCAATGCTAGAGCTGCTGTAACCATCAGACCACAGGGGCAGAGGCTGAAGGGGGAGGAATCTGATGAGGGAGGCACGATCTCTGCCTTAGGTGAAGGTTAGTGTGTTGGGGGAGACTCAGTCCCTGCCCTGGGAGCCCAATTTGATGAGAGAGATACAGTCCCTGCCTTGGGGAGCCACCAAGTGTAAAGGGGGAGACAGTGCCTACACCAAGGGTATCCATCTCTTGGGAGGAAAACAAGAGGCAGGTTGTCCTGATTGGAGCAGACGTGCAGTGCCCCAGATCTGAGAGCAGAGGCCGGATTGTGGAGGTCAGCGCGGCCCCAAGTCTGCAGCCGAGAGGGCTCAGGCTGAGCAAAAGGCATGCTGACTTCCTGTGTCCAAGTTTCCAATGCTGGCCTAAATTCAGCGCCATTGGCTGTGACACTCCCCACCCCATCTTCTGCTCACTGCTCTGTCCCCAATGAATTATTGAAGATGCTCAAAACAGCAGGAGGTCAGGGCCTCCGCTCCCTGGCAGAGAGGTGGCATTTTCCAGGTGTGCCTCCTTCGCCAAGCACACGTGCCCACACCATGCCCGCTCGGGCTCCACACTCTCCTCCCAGGGAGGCCTGTGGGTCTCCTTCATCCCCCCACAAACCTGTGCACCCCAGACACAGGAAATCTCTGGGGGACAGGCTCAAATGTGGAGCAACGCCCTCTGCATCAGACCCGAATCCTCAGCCCAGCTGTGGCAACAACTTGCTCTGTGACTTTGGACAAGTCCCTTTCCCTCTGTCCCTCTGGACAATGGGTGGGTTGAACCCAGTGGCCTCCCGGGTCCTGGGAAGTGCTGACCCTCTCTGGGCAGAAGGAACGATGAAGAGCAGTCTCTGTTTGAGGCTCTGCCATTAAGCAATGTGCGACCTTGGGCAACGATTTTTACCTCCTGGAGCCTCAGTTTTCTGTAAAATGGGTACAAGAGAAAAAAGGATACAAGAGCTGAACTGCCTCCTGAGGTTGTCGTGAAGATCAGGAAGATAAAGCCAGTAAAGTGCTTGGGACGGGGCCTGGCACGTGGGGCATGCTTGGTAAATGTTACTCATGACTCTTGTTACTGTTATTATTTCCCTCCCAGGAGCAGCAAGGTCTCTGACACTCTTCTCTGGACCCCATTCCCCCTTCTCCAGGCAGCAGGGCCTTCTGCCCAATCCTTGCCCTGTACGATCAACTCCCACACAGCTCACTATCCCGTCTCTGCAAGTGCCACCTGCCCGCAGCCCCCCTGCCCAGGGCCAAAGCGGCACAGTCCCCTCCCCCATACCCGCTACCACTCAGAGTGCCTGGGCCCCCTCCCAGCGCCCCCCTCCTGCAATTATGTAGAGCAAACAAGCGCAGCTGATGGGAAAGGAGCTGCTATTAGCTTAACCTTTCGGGGCTGGAGCTGCTGGGATGATGGGGAGGCTCATGGGGAGGGGGCTCCTGAAGCAGGTGGGGCTGTGAGACAGAAGGGAGGAGAGGGGAGGGGAGGGCACTAGCTCTGAGCTCCTAATGGGTAGGATGCAGGTCCCGAAAAAGCAGGAAAAAAAAAAAAAAAAAAAGGACAGAGAATGAAAGGAATATGTGGAAGTGGAATTAAAAAGACTGGAGCAAAGAAATAAGTGTGGAAGAAGTGGGAGGCAGAGGAAAGGTGGGAAATAAAGCCCAGAGAACTGTGCCAAGGGCCCCTTGCATGTCCATCACAGCCCCCTGTCCCCTCGCGCACAGGAGGATGGGACCTCAGAGGCTGTAGACAGGGTTATTCCATCTGACACTATGGAGAATCATAGAATGAGGATTGCCAGAGCCGCACGAGACCTCAGACACCACATAGCCCCGCTCTCCCACTTTACAGATAGAGAAACTGAAGCTCAGAGAGGGCTTCTGCCTTTCCCAAAATCACGGTGAATGCTCAGAGAAAACGGGTGAGCATTCAGGCCCCTGACTCATGACCCTGAGCTCTTCCCTTTACATCACCTCAAATCTGTCCATCCGTCCATCCATCCATCTCAGCAGGCAAGCCCGCTTCCCAGCCTGAAGGGGCTTAGATACAGTGAGAGTGACCTAGGGAAATAAGGAAAGAAAACACAGAGTAGAGAAAGTCCCACAGAGAGACAACGTTCCCACCGAGCACAACATGTGATGGAGTTTAATATTATTAAATTATGTACAGTATGTACAATGAACAAATAGCTCCTTCCGTGTGAATCAGGGAGGCTTCAGGGAGGAGGTGACTTTGGTCTGGGGCTTGAAGGATGAACTGGAGGACGCTGTGACTATTGCAATTTTCCCAGCAGGGCCGGCTCAGGTGCAGGTAGCAGCTAGGGGTTCAGGGAGGCCCTTCCTCCTTTCTCCTCTGAGTTCTGGGAGGGAGAGTGAAGCAGGTATGCTAGGAGGTGGAGAAGGGACCTCGGCTACATGCAGGCCTCTCCCTCGGATGTGGGGGAGATGATGGTGAGGGTTCCTGTGAAATTGGTCCAGAGCTGGGGAGGGGGTTGCCGAGGGTGGTCAGGTATCAGAGGCTGGCTTCTGCCTTTCTTCCTGCTCCCACCCTCGTCTCCCCCGCTTCTCTCTCCCCAGCTCAGGTGGGCTAGCCAGGATGGGGAGAAGCGGGAGTCACAGATTTGCGGAGGCCTCAGGGAGGGTGAGAGCCCTTCTGCCTGACCTTGGCTTGGCCAGGCCCTGAGACTAGTCTTGACCCTTCGCCCTGCAGCCCACTCAGGGGGGCCGAGGGAAGGGCCGGGGGTGGGGAGTGGGGACGGGGTAGGGAGACTTGACTCACATTTAGCCCACAGCTTCGGCGAGACAGCAAGGAATATTTTTAGGAGCTCATTAAACAGGGAAGAAAGAAAGGGAAGGGAAGGAAGGAAGATGAGGATTATGCATTATTTTTCATCCAAGTGACAGCTCTGAGCATCTCTACTGGAACTGTCACACAAAAGAAATGGCATGTCTAATATTATTACGGAACGGGTGTGCACACACGTGTGTGCGCGTGTGAGCACGTGTGCCGCCAGTGTGCACCTCTGCAGGGTGGGGGCCCTGCAGGTGAGCCCGCAGGTGACACGTGTGTGCGAGCAGCGGTGGGGGGGGCGGTGTGTGCAGCTGTGGGAGAGGACGCTGTGACGGAAACTGTGGGAGAAACTCTGTGAAACTGTGTGTGATGGGGGGTGCAGACTGTACAACCCTGTGTAATTGGGTATGTATAACTCTGGGTGTGTGAGACATCGCTGGAAAACTTGTATCCCTGGAGGTGTGTGGGGTGGGCACGGGGGCGAGAGGGGCGTATCCTCACAGGTGAGGCTGCACAGATAGGAGGGGGAGAGTGGGCTCGGTGGGGACTCAGAGTCGAGCCCCCAGAAGGTGGTGGGGAAACGGGAGGGTGAGGGCAGCCCTGAGCCCACCTGCCCTGTCCTGAAGGGAAGGCGAGACATGGCGAGACACCCCTCACCACCCCGACACTCACACCGTCTCTTCTCTGACCTTGCTGACTGCCTGGCCGGAGGGACACTGCCCCGCGGGTGTGCATGCAAAGGTCTCTCCCTGACCTTCAACTCTGGTAAGTGCTTCAGATGGTCTCATAGAATTATCGTCCCCTCTGGTGAGGTAGGTACTCTTATTATTCCCATTTCATGAGTAAGGTGCTCGCGGGGTGACTGAGACCCAGCAGGGTCAAGTAACTTCCCTGACATCGCCGAAGCCGGCAGGAGGCAAAACTGAGATTTGAACAGGCCTCCGGTGAGTCTCCGTGTCTCTTCTCAGGGCTGAAGAGCTGAGCACAGGGGGTCGGGGTTAGCGGGAAGGGGTTAGCCCGGGAGGCTGTGACTGCGACCTGGGGCTTCCAGGAGCCTTCCCAGGACTTCTTTGGGGTTCCTGGGGGCCTGTCTGGACAACAGGTGTCCAGCGTGGGAAGGGGACCCCGGAGAGCTGGTGGGATGCTCCAGAGAGGCCGGCCAGGTGGCGTGTAAGGAGATTCGCTCCCGTCAGCCGCTGAGCAGCGGCGCGGGCCCTGCCGACTTGGTAACTAAAGCCAACCTCGTTAAGTGGCTAATTGATTTCTGTTCCCAGATTAAATGTGCAGCACTTTACATGGCAGCAGAAGGAGGTCAGCGCTCCCCCCACTTCTCCAGCGCCGCGTGCGGAGAGACAAAGAAATTGATTTTCCAATCGATGCTCTGAGCAATGATTAAATGTTCTCTGCACAGCGGACCTAATGAGTCCCCCAGGGGCATGCCGGTCTTTTAATTAGAGACTCCCATGGGGGCCGGGGGTAGGGGCTGCCCTAGAGAGAGGGGTCCGGCCAGGGAGCAGTCCTCACCCCCAGGGATCGGTGGGCTGCGCCTCTGGGGGAGCACCGTGGCCTAAGAGATGCTGTCTAGGGGTCCCTGAGAATAGACACCCTGTGGAGGGGTCCCTGGGTGCTCAGGCCCATGCCAAGGCCTCCCCGCCTCCGCCCTCCCTCAACATCCAGGTAGCCAGGGTTCTTCTTTCGGTCAGTTCAGCTCCTCCATCCTGGTGGAGACTGGACGAGACAGGAAATGAATCCCCTGCAAGCGGCTGCGTTTTCATTACCCAGCTGCCCCATTGGAGGAGCCGACTAAAGACTTTAGAAATTCAAATGAGGCTCTCGGGGGAGAGTGGGGCTTAAACATTCCCCAGCGCAGGCGGCTTTATTGAAGGAATAAACTATATTTGCAAAGTAAGATATTGAGGCTGTCAGTTTCTCTTAGGGATATAATGAGATCCTGGGAGGGAACGAGGCCGGCAGGATGGAGCTCCCGAGGGCAGGAGCCCTAGCCAGAAGCTGGGGTGAACTGCCTGCCATGGGCCAGGCAGAGTCCCTCACCCCCCCAGAAATTCTGTGACCACTACCCAGTAGAACCTATCCCTTCCCACACACCCACCATCCTCACCTCCCTTGTCAGTGCTCCCAAGAGAGGTGAAGGCAGGAAGGTAGTCAGAATGGCACTGCTGGCCATGGACACCCCAAGAGAGCGGAGCCCCCTGAAGTCCCAAACACACACACACATACTTACCCACCAGCTCTCCTCCCCTGTATAGAGCTCTGCTCTCCTGGGGCAGAAGTAGAGGGCAGGAGTCAAGACTTTGGCGGGGGCTGGGGCGGAGTCTAGGCTCTGCTATTTGCTAGCTGTTGACCTCTGGCAAGTTGCTTAACCTCACTGTGCCTCAGCTGTCTCATCTCTAGAATATTAGTAGCTGCCTCATAGGGTTGTTGGGAGAATTAAATGAATTATTTCATATAAAATACTGAGCATGCATCTGTTTTGTGAATGACACTCAATAAATAGTAGCTATTACTAAAGAGGCGAGGGAAGATGTAGAGGAAGGTAGTGACCAGTCAACCTCTTTCCCTCCAGGAGGTCCTACCTTACTCTGATCATCACCACCACTGTCACCACCACCTCCACTGCCACTTCCATCATCACCACCACCAACATCACCACCATCAGCATCACCGTGACTCAGACAGAGTCAGACACATGGCTTTGAGAGTGAAGGGACAGTCAGAGGGAGTCAGAGAGAGCGGAACTATGTGGGGTGAGTCCCGGCAGGCTTCCTGAGGGAGGAAGCCTGTGGACAATGTACAGTCTGGGTACAATTCTTTCTCTCCTCTTCCCTTTTTTCACTAACTCCTGGGGGTCAAGATGGAGCTACCCATTTTTTTGTGCAGGAGACTAAGGACTAAGGTGTAGGACCAGAAAAGGACAAGGACCAGACCCCCAAGCTCACCACCTCAGAGCTCAAACAGGGATGAGGGCTGAGGGTGCCATTCCCTGGCCCTCCAGCTCAACGCCAGTCAGAGCGGCTGTAGCACGGTGTGCAGGCCAAAGGAGGCCCACGGTCAGATCTGGGGGAGGGGTGTCAAGTGTACTGGGTCAGGCAGCAGCTGGGCGTCCGTCACTCTCACTCTGAGCCTGGAGAAGGAGACTGAAATTGACAGTGTAGAGGGTCAGGAGGACAGCAGATACAGCACCTGCCCCAGGGGCCTGAGGAGGTCTGTGCTCTGTGCCTCTGTCAGGGCTGCGGGGGGATACACTGGTGGTCCTTCCATCCTCCTCAGTGAGACCTCAGCCCCAGCTGAGATCTAGAAGCACAGAGAAAACAGCCAGGCTCTGCTTCTCACTACTGCATGACCTTGGGTAAATCAATCAGCCTCTCTGGGTCTCCATTTTCCCTACTGTGACATGTGGGTGGCTTCATGATGGCAGAGGAAGGAACATGGGGCTAGGAGTCAAAGGACCCAGGGCTTAAGTACCTCTCCATGTCTTACTAGCTGTGAGCAGGTAGCCGGGTCACTTGTTCTCTGTGGCCTCAATGTCCTTATCCATAAAAAGAAACAGCAATCTTCATGTGTTGCTGTGGAAGTGAAGTGAGCCCCACAGGGCCTGGCACATAGTAGGCCCTCAATGGATCATCTGGAACTGAGCTCTCTTCCAGCTCTTAAAATCTGAGCATAAGATTCTGAAATGAGCTCCTATCACCACTATCACCGCCTATACCACCAAAACCATCATCACCTCCACCATCACCTCCATCACCAACTTCACCATCACCACCCCCACCCTCACCAATACCATCATTGCCTCCACCATAACCTCCACCATCACCACCATCACTTCCATCACCACCTTCACCATCACCACCACCACCACTAATATCATCACCTCCACCATCACCTGCATGACCACCACTGTCACCACTACCCCCACAAATACCATCATCACCTCCACCATCACTTGCATCACCAGGTTCACCATCACCACCTCCACCACCACCATTCCACAACCACCGCACACACAAGAATGCTTTTTTATAATTGAGAGCCAGAGAGAGGGGAAAAATGAGATGAAGAAAGGGGCTGTGGAATATGCAGGTGGTCCAGGAGGCAAAGCCAGGCCTCTCCACCCTCTTACTTGCACATAAAGAGGCTTCCCTCAGAGCAGAACCGGACTCCCTGGGAGGACTGCATGAAGTACAGATTCATGGTGCGTGGATTGCCGGGACTTCCCACACCCCCAAACCTCCCCCAAGTTTCCTCCCCCTGCCAGTGAGGAGAGATGCAGTGCATACTTCTGGCAAAGGGGCAGGGGAAGGGGCTAGCATGAGTCAAGGCCCCCACTATCTGCCAGGCACCATCTTTGGTGCTTCATATACTTAATCTCATTTGATGCTGATAGTACCCCTGTGATGGGTATTAGTCACTGCATTTTAACAGAGAAGGAAACTGTGACTCAGAGAGATGACTGATTTGCCTGAGGTCACCCAGGCAGTGTGTGTCCAAGCTGAGATTCAGTCTCACATTCACCATTCTTAGAGGGTTTGGCTGCCCAGGAAAGCAGACCTGCAGAGGCAGGAGAGGGGTGAGAAGGAGATGTGATCCTGGGATGAGAGAGGGATTCTGTGTCATTTTCACAACATTCAGCTGCAAGACCAGGACATCTGGGTCCCCATGTGTGGCACCTGAATACTGCTCCCTGGTCTCCTGGGGGCACCAGGCTTTGTCGTGCATATGTTTGTCTTCTTTGATCAACTCTAAACAACGTGCAGGCCAGAACCTTGCCTGGCGTTTGCATTGGCTCCCAGGACGCAGCACAGGGCCTGGCACCTGCGTGAGTAATTGTTGTTGAGAAGATACGTGAATGAACCTGTGAAAGCATGAATCAATCAGAACGTCAAAACCTGGTGGAAAGCTGCACTGACGATTAAAAAAAAGGAAAACTGCAGTCAGCACAACTTTCCCTGCTTTTCAATATTATTATTTGTTTGCCTTTCTGATTTTATAGAAATGGTTGCTCCCAGATTGCAGAGCACAAGCTGACCAATTGATGCCCCAGAACTAATACCCTGAGACACACCCAAGGCGAGAAGGATGATTATTTAACGCAGCACACAGGGGCACCGGGTGTGGGGACATCATTCTGTGCACGGTAAAACAAATGGAATACAAAGTTTATGCCAAAAACATGTTTCGTTCCTCCTAGTGACTTTCTTCCCCAGCCCCCTCCTCAAGCCCCTGCCTCAGGCACCGGTTCCTGTCCACGTCTGGTGGGTGCCTGGGTGCCCAGGAGCAGAGAGTTGGCCCCGCTTCGCAAGCCCAGCTTCCGGGTCCGGGGACCTGGACAAGGTCTGGTTTCACTGCCTGCTTTTTGGAGAAGGAGATCCAATTGCCGCCCTCCCCCAACTGTGGCCCTCAAGGTAAGGACAGCCAGGCAGGTCACTGGTCTCATCTGGGTCCCTGTGGGTGATGAGATGGGCACTGATGGGTGAGTTGGCAGCCAGGCTGGAGTGGCACAGCTCGCTGCCCTGGGCACTGCCTTCCCTGCTTGTCACCACTCCTGGCTGCCCAAGCAGCAAAGAAAAGCCACAGTGACAAGATCCAGAGGGGGAGAGGCTCCAGCTGGGGGTTGGTGCTGGTCTCACAGGCCACTGGAACAACAATGTGACAGCTTCTCGTGGGGGGGAGGGGGGGACCTCTCTGTCCCCAGCTCCCGCCCCATCTGCCTTGACCCTTGTCAGTCTCCATTTCCTTGGCCTGCCTTTTCCTCTGTCTTTTTTTTTTTAATTTATTTTTATCTATTTTATTTTTGGGGGGGCTACGTTGGGTTTTCGTTGCTGCCCGCGGGCTTTCTCTAGTTGCGGCGAGCAGGGGCTACTCTTCGTTGCGGTACGTGGGCTTCTCATTGCGGTGGCTTCTCTTGCTGCGAAGCACGGGCTCTAGGCGCCTGGGCTTCAGTAGTTGTGGCACACGGGCTCAGTAGTCGCAGCGCGCGGGCTCAGTAGTTGTGGTGCCTGGGCTTAGTTGCTCCGCAGCATGTGGATCTTCCCGGACCAGGGCTCGAACCCTTGTCCCCTGCACTGGCAGGCGGATTCTTAACCACTGCGCCACCAGGGAAGTCCTGCCTCTGTCTTACTTCAGTTATGGGCTGCTATCAGCTCTGAAGGGCTCTTGGTCCACACCTCCTCCCTCTCCCTCGTCCCCTGACCTCAGGGCCTATTCCCTCCTGCTACACACACACACACACACACACACACACGTGTGCACACACACACCTCGGGCAAAAACCAGAAGGCTCTCTCCCACGACCTGTGATTAAGACCTGTGAGGAGTAACTGGGATCTGGGGCTCCAGTGGGTTTGTGAGTGTGAAGTGGTGTGTGTGCAAAGGTGTGAGCAGGTGTGTGTGAGAGTGAGCATCAACATGGATGTGGGAGTTAGAAAGCGTGTGTGCATACGCATGAGTGTGACAATGAACGTACATGAGTGTTGCAAGAACGTGTTGAGGGCGGAGTCGCGTGGCGATGGGTGTGTGAGTGCACGAGTGGGTGGGGGTGAGCGTGGCAGGATGGGAGTGACTCTGAGTGTGGAAGCAGAGCCCAGGGGCAGATGGACAGATGCATCCTCTGAGCTGGTGTTTCTCAGTGTGGAGGCTGCCGGGACCACGTCCTACTTGATCACCCCCATCTCTGCCGTCCTGGGCTCCCTCAAATCAGGTCAGGGGGTGGGGATGGGGGGTGAAGCCGCTGAGCTCCAGGCAGGGCCCCTGCCCGCTCCTTGGGCCTGTCAGCCACTGATCTGTTCCATGTTCCTATAAATATTTACAAATCCCAGCTGCTGAGGAGCAAGACATCCTCCGCCAGCTGGGGCTCCCAGCCTGGGAGCTGATGGGGAGGGAACATGGGGGAGGGGGAGGGGGGCTGCAATGGAGAGACAGGCGCCCAGGACCCCCGGGTTCAGCTCCTAGTTTCGACTCGGGTTAGCCCGTGCGCCCCTGTGTCTTCCTCAGGGACTGTGGAGCCAGAAATCTCCTCCTCCAGACCTCGGCCTCAGGAAGCCTGCACCCCTACCCGATGGAGAGGGGGGCCCCCTGTACAGCCAGCCTCCTGCATCCTATTCATGTCTCTCAATTTGAGGTAAGGGGAAGGGTCTTACTTTTTTAAAAACACAGAGAATTCTCCCCGAGTCCCTGGAAGGTATTTTTTTCTCTCCACTCAAAATCTTCCCCAGGACACTTTGATAAATCCATCTGGATCTTTCTAAGTTGGAGGCTGGAGGACTCGTGGTTCAGGCATCCCCATCGCAAGAGCCCCCTCAGTAGCCCCTGCGGAGAGCCGAAGCATTTTCATCTGGTCTCACGCGCTACCCCCAGGCCGCCCAGTCACTTCCAGAGCTGGCCTGGCTGTGGGGACCGGGCGGAGGGGGAGTTGGGTGGGGAGGGCTCCCTTGCCCCAGTCCGTCAACACCGTGGCCCGGGCTGGTGGTCAGACACCCTGGCGAACCAGCCCAAGACAGTAGCCCTTCTCAGGCAGAGATTGATTATCGATTATTGATCGACTCTACCTGGCGCCCAGCACAGGCCCTTGGGCATTTGCATGGATTCATTGGCCATGTGCCTGGATCTCCAGGGCAGGTTTTCCCAGTAGGACTTGGTGGCAACTTCCGACTGCTAGTCCCACAAGGCATGTGCCTGACAGATGGCACCAGAGTCCTGGGTGTCCTGGGTCTCCCAGCTCAGGCAGGCCCAGCACAGACACAGGACACTCCGAGCACCAAGTGAGCTGAGCTCTTTTCCCCCGTCTTAGCTAGAATTTCAGATTTATAAATGCCGGACCTTCCTGGCCCCCTGTGGGACACCCCTTGGCCTTGCCCAGGTAATACCTACATCCTGGTGTAGGTTTGTCCAGGAAGCCAGACAACGGAGTGGGTGCCAACGGAGAGGGACAGGGAACCCCATGATACGCTCGGCTGCTTGCGTGGAACAGCCAGCTGGAAACTCAGCCCTAATGTGGCATTGAAGTCTGGTCGGTGGCGACTGCTGCTCTGCCGGAGGGTGGAGGCCAGGACTGCGGCTTCCCATCTTCCTCTCTGGGGCCCAGATCAGCTGTTTTCACAGGGGTGGGGGCGCCTAACTACCCCAATTTCATAAGATGAGAAGAAGGGGCTGGATGGTGCTGAAAACGGCCAATCTCCTTAGGGCAGAGCTGTGATGAGGGGGAGGGGGAGGAGGTGCAGGGCTCAGAGGCCAGAGACAGACACTTTCCTTGGCGAAAGGCAACTGGCCCCACCCCCGAGAAAACTGTCCTTCTCAGCTGCCAGAGAGGAAGAGCAGGGGCCAGGAAGGAGGGATCAGGGGAAGACAGTCTGGAGCTGGCATGTGCTCTGGAAGAGAAGTCCAGTTATGGCAGTGGCGCAGGAAGAGTTAAGAATATTCCTAAAATAGCCCAGCCAGAGCCTAAGCCAGCCGGCTAGTGCCTCTCCCAGAGAGCGGATCTACAGCGGGAAAAGTCAGCCTGCTCTGTGCCCACCGCCTGCTGCCTGGCTGGGGTTGCTAATTAAGCCTCCCCACCTCCACCAGCCCCTCCTGGTCTAGCTGGGGTGGGGGCGGGACTAAGCAGAGGGGCCACATCTTCCCAAGAGACAGCTGGGACCAGGAGTTTTGTGGCAGGGCATCCCCCTCCAAACACATCCTGGCCTGGGTCAGTGATGGGCAATTGAGTGAGTGATGGGTCAGTGAATGGGTCAGCCTTTGGAGGGTGGGGACCCCCAAGAAGCTCATTGAACGCCAGCTTCTCCCAGCTCTGGGCTCCGCTCCACTTGGGGCATCTAGGGGTGAAATTGGGGCAGGGAGGGGCCAGAGGAGCCCCTCCGAGAACAAAACGTCTCTGTTTCAGGGGCAGGACCAGCTACATAATTTACGGGCCTGTACGAAATGAAAATGTGGAGTCCCTTGTTCAAAAATTGTTAAGAATTTCAAGATGGTGACAGCAGAGCATTAAACTAAATGCAGGTCCCTTCTGAGCGCTGGGCTTTTGTCAGTGAACAAGTTGCACGTCCATGAAGCTGGCACGGTCAGGGTCTGTTTAACTAACATTTACTAAACACCCACTGCTCTGTTCCACCGCTCTTCTGGCTCTGCCACCTCAGAGATCCCATCTCATTCACTCCTGTCCTCAAATGTATGGATGAGGTGCTCAAAGACCGCTCTGAACTCGGAAGGGAGGCTGGGCCACCTCCGCCCCTGGCTGATTTGGACTCTCCAGGAATACTGCTGCAGCCAGGGTTCCAGCCCTCACACCCAGCTGCCAGAAGTCTCTGAGTCGAACCTTCCACTAACACCCTCAGAGGGTCTTTGGGGACCACCTAGGACAGGGATGAGCAATCAGCCCCTCTTCCTCTTGCCCCCTGACCCCCACCAGTGGGGTCCTGAAAGGAGCCCCCGAGGGTTCCATCTGGCTCTGCCTCAGATTGGCCTCTGACCTTGGGCAAGCCAAGTCCCCTCTCTGGGCCTCGGTGTCCCCCGCTGTCAAAGGAGAGGTCTCTAAGATATTTCCAGACCCTAAGTTCTAGGTCTCCTCGGGTGAGAATGGAAGGGAAGGTTTTTTCCTAGAAGAGACAGGGCTTCCAAAGAAAAAGCCCTCCCCAGTCATCCTGGGGAGCAGGAGGCTTTCTCCCTTACACCCCCATCCTCAGACCCGGGGGTGTCTTCCCCAGAAGCCAGGAAAACCAATGCCCAACTCCAGCCCGGTCCCTCCTCCACCACCCTCTCCCCACTACTTCTCCTCCTCCCTGCCTTCCCCCAATTTGCCTGGGAGCTGGGGCTGGGGTGCTGGTGGGTCTGGAAGAGTCAAGGCCTGAGGGAGGGGGTGGGTAGCCCGGGGACCGCGCTGGCCAGGCCGGACCCTCCCTCTGCTGCCTTTGCAGGAGGCTCAGCACAATTGCACTGCCTGTCACTCCCACATCCCACTATCTGTCTCTCAGTCTGACCCCGCGCACCCGCCATTATATTGGTTCCTGCTGGGGCTGCAGAACCTCATTACTTATACATGCAGCTGAGAGATGCAGGCTGGGCTGAGGGGAGACGGTCCCTCCGATTAGGTCTCCCCTCCTACAGCGTGGGGCCTTTTCAGAGCTGCCTCCCTGGAGCTGGATTGGGATGGGCTGCCTGTGGCTGCCTGTCAGTCAGAGGGGCTGAGCAGGAGGAGGCCCAGGGCTGGGCAGGTCCCTGGAACCCTCAGGCATGAGGCCCAGAGTTCTCTGGCCCAGGAGCATCGGAAAACCTACCTGTGATCTGGGTACTTGGCTCTGCCCCCTTCATCCTGCTCGCTCTCACCTCCTAGGATATGGGGCCGGGGTGGGGCTCCTGAAGGAGGTTCCTCACCGACCTGAGTCCCAGCCTGGTGTGTCCTGGCTCCCCCACCCCAAATCACGACACAACTTCCATTCTCCCAAATGCCCCTTCTCCAAAGAGGGGCTGCAATTATGGAGGCTTTTCCCATGGAGGATCTGCAAGTGTCTGAGTTAAAATGTCATGAAGGGATTTTAAATATTTTAACAGATGACAATGAGGAGTTTTCTTTTACATGAGAATCACAGCCTCTCCGAGCTGCCCTAGACAATTCTCCAGCCCACAGAAAGAAATGGGAAGCCCTAAAATGTGATGAGACTTCCCCAACACACGTGGCAAGTTGGTGGCCTAACTGAGCCTTGAGAGCCAGTCTCTGCCTCTTGATGCCCAGCTCCCCACCCTGTCCAAGACAGGGCTATAGACCAGTGGCTTCAACCAAAAACCAAAAATATGCCTTTTATATAATTGAGCCTTAACCCAAGCTTTTCTTTCTCTCTAAAGGACCTATCTTTGCTTTATCTACCAGGTATGCACCTGCTGGGCCGAGTGGTGAAGAGCCCCCACCCAGGGTCAAGCAGACCCAAGTTCTAATTCTGACTCTCTCTCCTACTAGCTGTGTGATCCCAGGCAAGTTACTTCACCTCTCTGAGCCTCAGCATCCTCATCTCCAATGTAAAGATGATAATGATTATTCCTTAGACTTCCAGTGAGTATTAAGTGAAATAGAGTATATAAAATGTCTGGCACATATTGGTACATAGGTAATGGCAAAAACACTCATCCACCCTTCATTAATTTCATAAACATTTCAAGATCTTTCCAGAAACCTGGAAGTCTCCTGCTCCTCATCCCACCCCCATTCCATCCAGATCAGGCCACTATCAGCTCTCGCCTGGACCACTGCAACCTCCTGCTACCTAATCTCCCTATGACACTCTTACTCTATTTTAATCCCTCCTGCCCAAAGGATATCTGAAAAAATCTGATTATTGGGCTTCCCTGGTGGCGCAGTGGTTAAGAATCCGCCTGCCAATGCAGGGGACACGGGTTCAAGCCCTGGTCCGGGAAGATCCCACACGCCAAGGAGCAACTAAGCCCGTGCGCCACAACTACTGAGCCCCCGTGCCACAACTACTGAGCCCGCGCGCCTAGAGTCCATGCTCTGCAACAAGAGAAGCCACCGCAATGAGAAGCCCGCGCACTGCAAGGAAGAGTAGCCCCCACTCGCCACAACTGGAGAAAGCCTGCGTGCAGCAACGAAGACCCAACGCAGCTAAAAATAAATTAATTAATTAATTTTTAAAAAATCGGATATCGCTCACTCAACACTCTTCTGTAGTTTCTCATTGCCCTTAGGATAAATTATACACTCCTTGCCACAGCCCACTGAGGCCCTGCAGTCTTGTCCTTAGCACATGCTGCTCCCTTTGCTTGGAATAATCTTCCCTCCCTCCCTCTCTCCTCCATCTCTGGCAGCCATCCTCTTCACCTTGCTATCCTTTAATCAGGGCTTAACTAAAATATCACCTCCTCCAGGAAGCTTCCCATGATTCCCTGCCTCCAGATGAATTTAGGCAACACTGCTGAGTGTTTCTATAGCATCCCACATATTCCCAGGCAGTTTGTCAAGTTGGATAGCAGTTGCTTGTTTAATTGTCCACGTTTCTACCATACGCTGTAACTACATAAGGTCAGAAGACTTTTCACGCTCATTACTGTATCTTTTGATAATAAGTGATCAATTAATATGGGCTTATAGAATGGATGGAGGATGGATAAGTGGATGGATGAATAGATGGGGAAAAAAATGATACCTCCCCTCTGTAGAGTCTTCCTAGAGTCCTCTGGGCAGGGAGTTTTCCGTCTGTGCTTCATAATACCTAGTGCAAACCTCTACCCAAGCCTTACTTTCCTCAGCTATAAAATGGGGGAAACAATAGTATCTACCTGGTGGGGTTATTGATATGAAATGATATAAGCCATGTAATAGTTTTAAATCCATGATAATAGGTTGTTACATTTAAATGAGGTAATCCACGCAAAGTGCTTAGAACAAGATCTTGTACTACTAAGTGCTCAAAAAATATTCATAATTATCATAGCACTTATCATTTCTTCCTGCCTGTGTCCCCTGCCAAAGAGTGAGCTCCTTAGGGGTACTGCTTAGGTCTTGATCATTTTTGGACACACCACCTCTACGACCTCACAGCGCCCAGCTCGGTGCTTTCAGTTAATGTTCACTGAGTGAACAAGTGAACAAATGAACACAGATTTGCCAGCCGATGAGTCAGGGCACTGCACTCCTTTTCATCACTCACAAACCCAGACACACACTAATGCAAACAGTCTCTTACACATTCACACCCACTCACGTTCATTCAAAGAACCTCAAAATACCACAGAACAGCCACCCAGCTTCCTAAAGTCAGCCATGCATCAAAGAAGAGACTTACCCACTTTCTTGCACCCACCATATAGCACCCCAATGCCCAGTACCCCCTCCTCACCTCTGGAATGATGGGGGCTGTAGGAGGGAGGGAGCTCTCACTCACAGTAAGGAAGGCAAAGCTGGACCTTCAGCCCCCAGCACTGGCAGTACCGCAGCTACAGATAGCACTGCCCTCCCTCTCTTCCCTGGGGCTCACCTCTTTGCTTTTCTGAAAACCTGGGTCCCTGGGCTTGGCAGGTGGTTGAGGAAGAGGCCTGGGAGCCAGAACTCCTGGGTTCCTTTCTCATTCATCTAGTTTTGTCTCTGAACCCGGAAGCATAGGCCATTGTCCTCCTCTCCTAGCGCCAAGCACAGCAATTTGTAGGAAAAAAGGCAGGATGAGGAGACCCCATGCCCCAGGGTGGTGGAAGGGCCTTGCTGTGAAATAATTATATTAGCCATCCTTTACTTGGCGCCTAATAAGGGTCAGATACTGAGCCCAGCGCTTTGCTACCTTCATTATTACTCATTTAATCCTTATAACAACCCCCTTTCCAGAGGAGAACACCTGAGACGCTGCTGGTTAGTCGGTAGCCTAAAATCACCAGCTGGGACTGGCATGCAGGTCTCTAACCCCGGAATCATCAACTGCCAGGCTTCAGAGAATTCGGGGTGGATGGGGTAGGAGGGCTGGAGGTCCTCAGGTATTAAGCTGGGGAGACGCGCCCTCGTCCCAGACGCACCCCCCAATCAGCCAGGCCCTCTTGTCCCAGGTCCCTCTCCTGCGGGGACCTGGGCGGGGCCGGGGCGGGGCCGGCGAGCCTGCGGGAGGCGCGGAGCCGGTGGCCCAGGCTCACAGGCCAAGATGGCTGTTAATTAAAGTGCTGGCACCGGCTCCTCTCTGCAAAGTTTGAAGCCGTTATTTTCCACTCCAGCGAAGCGGGGAGAATCCGGCTGGGCTGACAGAGACGCCACACCGCGCTAGGGGAGCGGGCGCTCTTTCGGGTCGGGGGGCGGGCCGCCTTGCAGCGCCGAGCGCGCCCCTGGACGCCCGGGCGAGCGCCGGGGGTGCGTGCTCCCGCCCCTCCGCGGCCTCGGGCGACCAGCCGCAGTTTCCCAGGCGGATTCGGGAAGGACTCCGGGTGACGGACGAGCCCCAGCGGCACAGCGGAGGAGAGAGCCGTGTGCGCGCGAACTAGGGGGCGCGGGATTGTACAAATCATACGCCGACGACCGCGCACTTGTCCCTCGGGTCACCAGCCCTGTGGCTCTTGGGGGACTCATACTGGGGAGACCGCCGTGGGGGACGGGAGGCCGGACTGACTGCCGAGAGTCGGGACTACTCTTCCCGAGCCTGGGGAGGTCTAGCTGTCCTCCTCCCCCTGCACTTAACGCCTTCCTCCCTCTAGGAAGTAAACGGTACCTAGAGACCCAACTGGGTGGCGGTTAGAAGAGCTTGGAGCCAGGCTGGAGGTTTGAATCCCGGCTCTATCGCTTATTAGTTGTGTGACTTGGGGCAAATCTCTTAACTTCCCAGAGCCTCAGTTCTCCCTCTGTAAAATGAAAGTAATGATGGGCTTTACCTCTTTGGATCGCTGTGGAGATCTGGTGTGATGGCGTCTGTAAAGCAGTCAACACAGGGCCTGGCACACAGAAAACCCCGAATAAATGCTATTGATTGAATTTTTAGCTCCTTCCTTGGCGAGGGGATCACTCTAGCACGGGCTCGGCGGTGCTTGAAAGGTCCTCTCTCACAGCCCCCAGCCCCCGCCCCTGACATCCTCCTGTTCTTGTCCTCCTCCCAGCTCAGGTGGGGTTAATCAGTCTCAGCTTTGGGAGGGGTCCTCTCAGGAGAAAGGAGAAGGGCTGGAGGGTCATCCTTTAGCAGCAGCTAGTGGCCTCTGAATGGCAGAGCCCTCCCGGGTAGGCTGGATAAAGGAGGGTGAGGAGGAGCAGTGGAGCAGCCCACACTGGGCCTCAAATAATGTGACAAGTATTTTGATGGAAGCAGACGCCTTTTCGTTTATGCAGCCTAAACACTTTACTGCACTTGAGGAAGAGGATTGCCTTATACAACCTGATGGGGAAAAGAGTTAGGAGCTCAGGAAGCTCGAGGTTGGGTAGGAGGGGAGAGCTGAGGGACTGGGAGAGATCAACCCCTCCTCATGGAGGCTGGGAGAGGGGGTCACCACCCAGGGATGTGTTTGTACTGTCAGAACGGAGAAATTACCTGGGGTGCCCACTTTCTTAGGGCCCCGATTTCTGCCTTGCCTAAAAGCAGGGAGAAGGGAAGTGACCAGAGTAAGATGGAGGAGCCCCCGGCCCCATCCCCAGGAAAAAGCAGCCTGACCTGGCCTGGAGCGCAGGCAGGAAGGAGCAGAGGTAAGGAGGTGTGGGTAGAAAAATCCTGCTCTTCCTGGGAAAAGGCGGTCCCGGGAACATCCAGGAGCCAAAAAGAGAGGAGGGAGCGGCAGCTGTTAGTACTCGGGATTCTGCTGGGCACCCTGACAGGCATCCCACCACCACCCCCATCTCCCGGACAGGTTGTCTGCGAGGCCTGAGGGCGGATTGGCCCCCTCCCCATCCTCCTGCCTTCCCCTCTTCTCCCCACTCATAACCCTCTTCCTTGTCCTTCCTTCTTGCTCCCCGCTCCGTCCTCCTCTCAGTCGTTCTTTGTCCCCTGAAGACCGGGGTGCTCTACCCCAGCCTCCGCCCGCTGCGGGCCGTGGCCCCTCGTGCCTCTCTCTGTCTCTCTCGGCTTTCCTCGTAAGCGACCCTCGAGTCCTCTCCCTCCCAATCCCTCTCGGGGCTCTCTAGCTCTCCCTATGACCCTCTCTTCCATTCGCTTTTCGTCCCTACTCTTCCCTTCTCTATGCGAGCCTCTTCTATGTCTCAGACTCTAGGCCCCTCTCCACTTCCGAGGCTCTGTCTCCGTCAGTCTCCCCTTTCCTCTCCCGGCTCCAGCCCTCTACTCCGCGGCCCCGCCCCACGGCCCCGCCCCTCTTGGTGGGCGGAGCCCTACCGTCCGCGGCCCAATTAGGCGCCGGCCCAGCCCTCAGCCCCACCCCTCACGGGCGCAGAGCTGCGCTGAGCGGGTGGGGCTGGACCGGGCGGAGGGGGCGGTGGCTCGAGCGCGGGGAGGCAGGAGGAATCAGGCAGGAGGCGGCGGCCGCCGCGCTCAGTTCTGCCGCGCCGCGGGAGGGAAGCGCGAGGCAGGAGCAGGCGGCTGGGCTCGGCAGCGCATCCAGCGCAGCGCGGCGCCCTGGGCCCGGCCCCATGCCCTCAGCCCCGCCGGACCGCCCTTGAGCGCGGGCGCCCTGCCCGCGCCCCCCGCCCGCCGGCACCATTGCCCCGACGGCGCGGCCTGGCGGCCCGGCGCTCCCCAGGCTCCGCGCCGGCCGGAAGACGCTGCTGGCAGCTGCCGCGGGCGTGGTGATGCTGCTGGTGCTGGTGGTGCTCATCCCCGTGCTCGTGAGCTCGGGCGGCCCGGATGGCCACTACGAGATGCTGGGCACCTGCCGCATGGTGTGCGACCCCTACCCCGCGCGGGGCCCCGGCGCCGGCGCGCGGCCCGACGGCGGCGACGCCCTGAGCGAGCAGAGCGGCGCGCCCCCGCCCTCCACGCTGGTGCAGGGCCCCCAGGGGAAGCCGGGACGCACAGGCAAGCCGGGCCCTCCCGGGCCCCCGGGGAACCCGGGTCCTCCGGGTCCTGTGGGGCCACCCGGGGAGAAGGGTGAGCCGGGCAAGACCGGCCCTCCCGGGCTGCCGGGCGCGGGGGGCAGCGGCGCCATCAGCACGGCCACCTATACCACGGTGCCGCGCGTGGCCTTCTACGCCGGCCTCAAGAACCCTCACGAGGGTTACGAGGTGCTCAAGTTCGACGACGTGGTCACCAACCTAGGCAACAACTACGACGCGACCAGCGGCAAGTTTACATGCAACATTCCCGGCACCTACTTTTTCACCTACCACGTCCTCATGCGCGGCGGCGACGGCACCAGTATGTGGGCGGACCTCTGCAAGAACGGCCAGGTGGGCCCGGCGGGGGCATGGGGCTGGCCTGGGGGCAGGGCATCCAGGGAGCCCGGGGCCGAAGGGCGTACCCTTCCGTAGAAGGGCGCAGATGGAGCCCTTGAAGCGGCTTAGGCATTACAGGCTGGGATGGTCCAGGCTGGCTGGCACCCCTAACTCCTCGGTTCCTGGGCGCCGGCTCCAAGGCAAATGCCGCTGGGCACCTGCGGCATGGAAATGCGGGAGATAAATCCAACTAATAATCAGAGCGCAGGGCTCCCGGGCGCGCGGACTGGCCCTTGGGGGCTTGGCCCTTGGGAAACAGCGTCTGAGAGCTGGGATTCTGGTTAATACCAGCTGGCGATGAGGGGACGGATCAGGATGGGCTATGGGGAAAGGCAGCTTCGGCGCCCACGGGCGCCTGGGCGCAGCGCTAGGCGCGCAAGCGGAGAAGGCGAGCTGTAGGAGATGTTTTGCGCACAAAGGCAAAGGGAGCCGAGCGCATAAAGCCTTAGCTGCAATACATTCCCCGCCCTAAGGAAGGGACCACTGGGCCGATCTGACACCCTTTGCAAAACCCGGGACTGCGCGGCCCCTTCCCACTGTGTCAGAGCTAACCGCACAAGAAGACGGCCTGGGGGGGAAAGTTTTTCCTCCTGAGGCAGGGCAAAGAGGTGGAAACTCCCCTCCTCTTTGCCTCCCAGCTGCAACTCCTGATTCCTGGGGTGTCGGGGGATCATCTTCCTTCCCACTCCCATCGGAGAGACCAGAGTGGCAGGCACCAAGCTCACGATGTCTTTGGTACCTGGGACCGGCAATGCCTCGCGCTCTCCTTGGAACCGCTGCCCCGGGACTAATCTTGACCTAACCCTGCCCCAGGGTGACAGTTTTACCCAGCTCCCTTCGCTTTGATTCCCCCTCCCTTCTCAGTGCTCCCAGACCACGGTGGCCTGGGGCCCCTGGGGTAGTCAAGCGGAGCATCCTTGTGGAAGAAGGTGTCTGTGCCAATCAGAACTAAAGCTAGGCTGATGGGAGTTGGGAAGGAATCTCCTGCGACTGAGACCCAAGATCCTGCTGGAACCCCTCCCACTGCAGCACTACCCTGAGGCAGACCCTGGCTTGGGGGGTGGGGGAAAGGACAGGCCTGAGAGTCAGCAAAAAGCCTACCAGGTGCTTGTAGGTCTGCCCCCTGCCCTGTCTCCCATGCCTGCTCTCTCTGGTTTCTGCCTCTCGCCTGCCTCTCTCCTATCTCTCCATCTCTTGTGCTGGCCTCTCTCCTGTGTCTACCAGTCCTATCTGTCTCTCCCTGGGTTTCAGGGGTTTCACCCCTGGGTTTAACCCCCCCTCTTTATTTCTTTGGTGTCTCTCTCCCACTTGTGTCTATCAGGCTTCCTGTGTCTCTCCTCTTTGTCCTTGGTTCTTGACCAAATGGGAGACCCTAGTACCCAGTTAGGGCCATCTCTGCAGATAGCCCCGCAATTTCCCTTATCAATCGCTGGTAAGGGATGCAACAATGTCACCTTCATTGATGGAATTTCTTCCTTTCCTAAAGAAAGTTTGGGCTGGCATGAAGTTGAGGTTTCAGGGGGCTGGGGGCCCAGCTTGCCTGAATAGGGAGGTGGTCACCAGGCCACCAGTGGGCCCTAGACCCTGCGCTACTTCAGGAGGGTGCCGCAGGGCCCCAGAGATGAGACAAGAGGAGGCCCCAAAGATGGTGTGTGCTTGGGGCAAGGACACTTGCTTCAGTCTCAGGGAGGCGAAACTGACCCAAAAGCCTCTTTTTACCCCCGAATCAGGACATTGACAGAGCCTGACAAGGAGGTGGCACCACAGGCTGGTAGAAGAAATGAGGTGGCTTTAACCAGGGGTTTCAGAGACCCAGCATTTTAACAGTTACTCAGACCATTTCCTCCACACACATAAAAAAATCCAAGACAAGCAGCGGGGTGATAGGCCCTGGTCCTCCCCTACATCCTTTGTGACTTCTTCCAGATTGTCCAAGAGACTCCTTTAATCTCACTGGTCATTCTTTATATTAGTTTTGAGCCCCTACTAGGAGCCAGGTTTGGGGTTCCAGAGGTTCAGTCTGTTTGCCCTCCAGGACCTCGTGGTCTGTGCAGGGGAGACAGTAGTAAACACACAATAACACACCCCAGCGATTATTGAGTGGGAGGAGCATCGGGAGACCACTGACCCTCCTGTCCCCAGATGTGTCGGCTGGAGGGCGAGATTCAGTGGGGCCTGCCCCAGCTCAGACCAACCTGGCTGGGGGAGAGGAAGGTGAACCTGGGTCCCCAAGGTGAGGAGACACAACTAGGGAGAAAATGAAAAGGTCAAGTGTAGGGAAAGGCTGGCTCAGAGGTGGACATTCAAGTGAGCGGAGAAAAAAATGATGGGGCTGGGCAGTGGGTGGGAACAGAAAAGAGGGGCTTGCTCCTCCCACGTCTTCAAGTCCAGGGGTGACCCTGGGCTCTGTGCTTTTCCCTCCTGGCTTCCTGCCTTGCAGAGAGGCTTCCAGAATTTCCTCCGGAAGGCAGAGCTGCATCTGGGCCCTGGCCCTTCCTTGGGCAACATGGGGAGACGGGGAGTCACCACCTTCCTGCCTGGTGCTGAGACCCCCTCTCTGTCCTTGTGTGAGGCCCACCAGCCCCTCTACCTAGGGGTAGCTTTGAGTCACCACTGCACAGCCTGATGGCACTAAGCCCGGGTCATTAGGACATGAGGACCTGAGGAGCCTGAGGAAGGGACTCTAGGTTGGGGCCGGTGCCCTGGGTGAGGTGAGCGCCCTGCAGCTCTCTCTAAGACCCACAGTTCAGGCACTTCCCTGGTGGTCCAGTGGTTAAGACTCCGTGCTTCCAGTGCAGAGGGCATGGGTTCGATCCCTGGTCCCTGGTCGGGGAACTGAGATCCCACATGCCGGGCAAGGACGTGAAATTGATAAACGGGGCTAGGGAAGAGGGGACTGTGTGGGGACAGGCCAGGGCCTATGGGAAGACAAGTATTACAAATGGGCAGGGGCTTGGACACCAGAGTTTGAGTGAGGTGACAAGTGGTGGGGTGTGTAAATTGGGGACCATGGTATAAGGACCTAACTGGAGATCAGCCTCTCTGATGGGGGGAGAGGGGCCCCCTGCTGTCCTCTCTGGCCTCTAATGCCTTTCACAGCACAGAACCAGTGCCTGGCATAGTAGGGACCCAGCAATGGTGTGAAAGCACAAGTCTCCTGTGGACCAGGCTGGCTGCCTGTGGGAGCCACACCTGCACATCCAAAACCCCAGCATTGCTCTGGGGGTAGAGGCGCATCTCCTGGGTTCTCTGCCCCCACCCGACCCCCACTCCAGGCCCCTAATCGGACCACTGCCTCAGTTTCCTTTATTGGCAGCCCTTGAAGAGGTGCTTCTATAGCGCCCCCTCCTGACAAGCCCCAGACTTGCTTTCCTGCTTCCAGGACAACCTCAAATCCCCAAACTTCCCCTCGGCCCCCAGGAGGAGCTGGATGCCTCAACTGTTTCCAGTCTTGTGCAGAGAATCAGGACCCCTGGGTTCCATTCCTGGATCCCCCACTGTCTAAGGATGGAAGAGCATTAATTCTCCCTGCCTCCGTGGATAGTTAGGATAATCACAGCAACAATCATGGTGATGAATAAATAATAAACATAAACATAACAGTTCTGATGCCTGTCACATCACCAGGAGATTCCTGATGACAGATGACGGTATTCTAATGGATTTGGCTATTAAGAAGCACACTGTTTTAATGAGTTAAGGCTAAATTAATCTGGGTAATAAAAATAATTGTTATTAATAGTAATTTATTAGCAAAGATAATGAAATGCATGTGTAATAATAAATACTACCAGGATTAGGGCCCAGGGAACAATACAGGAGTTGGCTGCTTGCTTTCGGCTCTTTCCTAGTAGCTCAAAGCCCCATCAAGATTAAAAATTTTTTCCTTCACTGTCAAAAAGCATCTACACTGGTGGCAGTGGTGAGGCAGGATCTTCTCATCCATTTTCTAAACGGAGAAACTGAGCTCCTTGGCAGATGGCATCTCTCCCTCATTTGATTTTCCACCACCTTTAGCTGGACCAGGAGTTTTCCCAACCGAGTGCCCCAAACAATTCCCTCCCAGGTTGGGGAAGAAGAGCTTGAGGGGAGAGAAGGGGCTGAAAGGATCTGGGCTCTAAATGGCAGACTGTATGCAAATATGTCGGGTCCTCCTGGTGCAGCATTGCTGCTGAGTCAGCAGCTTTGGCACAGCTGATCTACAGTTCTGCCTTCCGTCCAGGAAGGAGGATGGGTCCCTCCCCTAATTTGGCTTGGTCCAGCCCTGACTGTCAGCCCTTGGGGGAGTTGCCTTCGGGGAAAGGGCAGGTTGGAGAGGGGCTGTTGAGGAGCCTGGCTGAGAGAACCCCATTCAATGCAGCCTCCCCCCACCACAAGCCAGAACTTGGAGATGGCTCCTCTCTTCCCATTCTCCACCCAGAATATCCTGGAGAGGCCCCAGATCAGGTGGCTCAGGACTTGCGCTGGCCTCAGCGGTTGGAAAGGAATGCCTGGAAGGAATTTGTCCACCACCCCACATCCTCAATATCTTATGATTATAGTCTGAGCCCCCCAAATGATGTGTCAGGCTTCAAATCCAAAGGCTGGTGCTCCCCTGCCCCATCGTCCTGCCTGTCCCGCCCCTCCTCCATCAAAACAAGGACCAGCAACGGTATCAGATCAGACTGAGGATCACAGAAGGATATAAGGCTTGGTTCCCTTCTTCCCATCCACTTCCTTTCTACCACCGTGGGGTGATACAGGAGGAGCCAGAAGTCCTCTTTGGGTCGGGGAGTAGTCACAGGTATAGCTACAGCTCTTTGGAGGCGGGATGCAGGCCCAACCTGAGCCTTGGGAGGGGAAGTAATTACCAGGCCTTCCATCTCACTGCTCTGGTGTGAAAGACTCCAGAATGGACTTCAGGCAAGGCGTCCACAGAGCAGGTCCTGGTACTAGTGTGGTTGCTTACTAGTAGCCTGGCATTGATCCAGGCCTGAACCTATAAGGCCAAGGGGCGCCCTCCTGTCCATCCACTGACATAAGAACAGGTGATGTGGCTGAAATGTAAGGCATCATTATCACAATAAGGCAGAGGGGAACCAATGGTGAGAGAGGGGATGGCCCTCCATCCCTTAGGGGTCCAGAGAATTCCTCCTGCAAGGAGGGAGTTCCAGGCTGGGGCATCCTGGAAACATTGTTGAAGTCAGACAGTGAGACCTAGGGGAGTTAAGGAGGCCGATTACACCTTGACTGCCAATTCAGACCCAGATTATACCTGCCCTAGAAATCCAAGGCTCCTCTGTAACCCCTTCCCAAAACACACAGTTATGACTGGACAGGGCAGTGGTGGGATGATGGGAGAAAAGCAGGCTGAGAGCCCTGATGGGGCTAGAGGTGGGGCTTTGGGGGCTTCCAGAGGTAGCTGCCTTACCTCTGACGGTCCCCCTCCCTCCCCGACCCCACTTCTCTCCCTCCTCCTCCCCTCCCCTCTCACACACACCCCTCTTCTCCTACCCCCACCAACCCCGCAGGTGCGGGCCAGCGCCATTGCCCAGGACGCAGACCAGAACTACGACTACGCCAGCAACAGCGTGATCCTGCACCTGGACGCGGGCGACGAGGTCTTCATCAAGCTCGACGGAGGCAAAGCGCACGGCGGCAACAGCAACAAATACAGCACATTCTCCGGCTTCATCATCTACTCCGATTGAGCTCCTCGCCACCCCTCCGTCCCCTATCCCCCCGGAGGTCCCTTTCCGGCGGAGCAGAGGATGACCCGTCCCCCTACCCCCACCCCCTCGCTGCCCGCCACGGCCGCCGGCTTCTCCCGGCTATGACGCCCCTGGCCTGCCCTCACCACCGTCCGGGCCGCAGCTAGCCCTCCTGCCACCTCACCGCAGAGCCGGGTCCAGCGCGCCCCGTCCCGGTTCCCCGGGAGGCGGTGTCGACCGCCCCTGCCCCGGCCCGTGCTGTATATTTGTACAATAGGATTGTTTTTGCCCACCCTAGCCACCAGCCCGCCCCAGCTGGGGGAGAGGTCTCGGCGGGGTCGCTCCCGGTGCTCGGATGCGCTGCCCACCCGCTCTGGGGTGGCGCTGCCTGGGGAAGCGGCATATTGGGGGCTGGATGGCTTCCCAGCTACAGCCCTGGCCGGCTGCGCCCCGTCTGACCAAAGCTATAATAAAACACTTCCACCCCGCTGGCTTTCCGACTGTGCCCTGGAGAGGAGTTGCAGGAGGGGACCGTGAACCCTGCCCTCCTCCAGGCTGGGAATGAGTCTGCTGAAAGCTTCTCATGGATCCGGGGGGAGCCAGGCGCCAGAGCCAGAGCTGCTCCAGGAGGAGGTGGGCCGAGGGGCCCAATGCCCACCACAGCCCAAGTGGGCCTGGGCAGCTGGAATAGGAGGCAACCCAGTTACATCATCATTTTCCAGGGTGGAAAAGCTCCAACTTTTCGACCTTGAAAGCGGCATCAGCATTCCAAAGGCACAGCAAGTTTTAAATTGGGAAACCCAGGTTCCAGTCCCAGTGCCACAGTGTAGAATCCTGGCCGTGTCACTCTTTTCTAACTCAGTTCTGGGTTAGAGACATCAATGAAAGGAACAAGCTTTGCATTAAATGCTGGTTGACCCTGACCCAAGCGCTTCACCCCTGGGCCTCAGTTTTCTCATTATAATATGTAGGTGAGGAGACCTAACCTACCTCACTTGACTGAGGATTAAAGAGGTATCATGTATATGCTCAATAAACACAGCTTTTATTATTTATGCATCACTTTAAAGTTTGTCAAAGGCTTTCACGTATGTCATCTCACTTGAGTCTTCCAAGAGCCCTGGAAGGTTGGATGAGTAGATTTTATTCTTTTTGCAAAGAGGTTAAATAGCTTTTAAAATAGGACACAGGGACTTCCCTGGTGGTGCAGTGGTTAAGGATCCACCTGCCAATGCAGGGGACACGGGTTCGAGCCCTGGTCTGGGAAGATCCCACATGCCGCGGAGCAACTAAGCCTGCGTGCCACAACTACAGAGCCTGCGCTCTAGAGCCCGCGAACCACAACTACTGAGCCCACGCAGCTAGAGCCCATGATCCGCAACAGGAGAGGCCACCGCAATGAGAAGCCCACGCACCTTAACGAAGAGTAGCCCCTGCTCGCTGCAACTAGAGGAAGCCCACACACAGCAACGAAGACCCAACACAGCCAAAAGTAAATAAAATAAAATAAATAAATTTATTTTTTAAAAAAATAGGACACAGTCACCAAGTTCTGTGATTGCACTTGAATCCGAGAAGCCCTTGCTCCCTGGAGACACACTAAATCTCCTTGCCTTGTCACTGCCTCCCTCACCTCCTGTTACTGGGACCATGACGGTTGCACAGTTAGGGCATTCCTAAATCATAATAGCTAATATTTAGAGAGCACCCACTCTGTGTCTGACACCACATAGGAACTTTTTTTTTTTTTCAATTTATTTTTGGTTACGTTGGGTCTTCGTTGCTGCGCTCAGGCTTTCTCTAGTTGTGGCGAGCAGGGCTACTCTTTGTTGCAGTGCACAGGCTTCTCATTGCGGTGGCTTCTCTTGTTGCAGAGCACGGGCTCTAGGTGCGCAGGCTTCAGTAGTTGTGGCGCGCAGGCTCAGTAGTTGTGGCGCACGGGCTTAGTTGCTCCGCGGCATGTGAGATCTTCCCGGACCAGGGCTCGAACCCATGTCCCCTGCATTGGCTGGCGGATTCTTAACCACTGCGCCACCTGGGAAGCCCCATATAGGAACTTTATAAATATTATCTCATGGAAATATGTGTGGGGTGGGAGTGGACTGGCAAGAAATGCTCCCATGCCCTTTAACATGGATGCTGTCGTTTTATCCATTTCAGATGAGGAAACTGAGGCTCAGAGAGGATAAATAATTTGCCATGGTCACAGAGCTAGGAAGAGGCAAATGCCAGTATTTGAACCAAAGACCACGCTCTTACACAGCATGCCATATTTCATAAAGATCTGGGATCTCCAAAGCAGAACGGAGGAAGGATGGCTTGCGGGCAGCCCAGCGTTTCCACTCCAGCGCTGCCGTGCAGAGGCTTGATGGGATTTACAAGCATCTGCCCTGGGCAGCAGCCATGGGGTGAGCCTCTTGGAGAATCCCAAGGCTCTGCTTGAGGGAAGGGTCCCATCTGGCCTCCCCTCCCCCTGCTGGCTCAGCTGGAGAGACAGGAAGGAGGGGTGGCCTCCCTCCCAGTCAGGCCCCATGTATGGACCCTTGTCAAGGCTGGCAGACTTGAATGACTTTCTTTATCCTGTCTTCTCTCCCCTACATCCCCCTACTTCCAGCTGTGGCCATTTAATAAAATTAGCTTAATACTTGTTCCTTCCCTGTGGGGTCTGGAGATTGAAATCTGCGTGTTCCCACAAACCCAATAAAACCCCTGGCAGGTCTAGCTGGAACAAGAGTTTCCTTGGGAAGAGTGATTAGATTAGCCAGCAGCCCCCCTCCCGCCCCCCCCCCAACCAGTGCCACCCACAGCCCCCTGTGATTCTTTAATGGTCACACTGGCCCCAAATTACCCAGCCACCACACCTGGGGGTGCTCCCCAGCCCTCCCCAGAGACCACAGGGACTGGTCTAGGACCTCTGCTACAGCAAAAAGCATGTTAGTCATTTTTGGAGGGAGAGCCAGGCTGGCTGGCCTGCTTTCTTTTCTTTCTGGTGACTGGCTGATCTTCATATCATTTTGAGAGATGGGCCTAAAATCTCCATGTCGCAGATGAGGAAATCATAGTCTGAAGAAAATCTGTGACTTGTCCATGGTCATGCAGCAAGTTTGTGACACAACTGGGACAGGACTGAAGCCAAGGACTTTTTCGTCCTTTGCA
This sequence comes from Eschrichtius robustus, assembly GCF_028021215.1. Taxonomy (NCBI): domain Eukaryota; kingdom Metazoa; phylum Chordata; class Mammalia; order Artiodactyla; family Eschrichtiidae; genus Eschrichtius; species Eschrichtius robustus. The sequence continues at coordinate 22,864,318 of NC_090843.1, read as the reverse complement.
GGGCACCAGGGGTGTCCGGCAGTGCCAGTTGCCAGCTGGTTGTCACTCAAGCAGCATCCCAGCTGCCGGGGAACATGTTGGGGAAGTGTCTCCCCCATTAGACAGGGGCTCCCCAAGGGCGAGTCTATTTTTTCCCCCTCAGACTTGGGACACCTGAGGGCAAGGACTATGTCTCCACCCTCAGAATGGGAAACTTCCTGAAGGCAAGACTGTGTCTCCTCCATCAGACTGGGCGTCCTCAAAGACAGTGTTTTGACTCAGTTGAGGGCAAGATGTGTATCTCCAGAGACTGGGGATGAGGAGGGGCCATTTCCTAGTTGCAAAGATTGTGGCCGTCCTCTCAGTGGCTCCAAGGGTAGACACTGTGCTTTTTCTATTAAACTAGGGTTTCTGAGACCAGACCCTGGGACTGGGGGTTCCCTGAAGGACAAACTCTGTCTCCTCATCCAACTGGGGGCTCATTGAAAGCAGGGCATGTGTCTCGCCTCTTCCTCTGTCAGGGGAGTTTCTGCCACAGAAACATTCTACGGGGCAGGGCTGGCTAGGTGGTGGAAAGGAGGCTGGACAGGCAAAATGGTGGTCCCACTCTGGAGGAAGGAGGGAAGAAGCCTCCCCACGCTGCCTCCCCTTTAGAAAGATGTGTGATTAATTAACGAATAATGTCCCTGCCAAAGGAGTGTGAGGATGGCAGTGCCCCTGGAGCTCACCCACACGAGGAATGGCAGGCCATCCTGTGCCCAGGCATCTGCCAGCCCTCGGAGCTGGTGCTGCCCTGGTTTCCGGGGTCACGGGGAGCAGAGGGGGCGGCAGGAGCCCACCGCTGGGGGCTACCCTAATTGGATGACTTTGCAGGAAGGCCAGGCAGGTGCGCTCGGCTCTCTGCTTCAGCTTGCTGCAAACACATCTGCCATGGTGAGGTCTAGGGGTTAATTGCCTCCCGCCTCACTCCTGGTAACCGATATTTCATTTACTGCTCAGAGGGGGAGCTGCCTGGAGAATCAATCCTGGACAAGCATCCAGGGGACAGGGGAGGCGCGGAGGCACGGGAGCTGTGTCCCGGAGGGTCTCTGAGCGTCAGAGGAAGAGGCAGGAGGCAAGGACCAATTGCTCAAGGCTACTCTGGGGCTCACCCGCATTCTGCTGACCCTGACAACAGCTCCAGGACCCCCAAGAGCTGGGAGAAAATCCCAGGGGTCCAGAGGCTGCACTACTTCAGCTAGCTATGCTGTTTCCCCTGCCCTGGTTCCTTCTGCATGTACTTATCTGGGTACCCCCGTAAGCTGTAGCAGGTTAGATGCTGTTAATAAGGTTATTTTCACAAGCGATGAAGGTATATTTGAAAAGCGGAACTGGAGGTGTGAGCTCCTCGCTTCCTTCCAGGTAATAAACCTTAAAATCCTACAAATGAAGTGATAATAAAGTGGAAGTGAAAAGTCTATACGTGTTTGGGACTGGGTGGGGGTGGAAGGGTTACTGAGAGGGGGCAGCTGGGGCCTGGAGAGAAAAGGGACCAGAGGGCTCCCCACTCCCATGCTTCCCACATGCTACCCATTTGCCCCATCTGCCAAAATTGAGAATCAAAGCCACAGAATGGGCAACTCTCATTACACAGCTGGAAAAACTGAGACCCAGAGAGGAACCCAAGGTTGCTCGGGCTGGTTCAGGGCAGAGCTAGAACCTGAGACAGCAGGACCCAGCAGACATGCAGCAATTGGAGTCAAAGAACTGGGCTCGGGCTTCCCTGGTGGCGCAGTGGTTAAGAATCTGCCTGCCAATGCAGGGGACACGGGTTCCAGCCCTGGTCCGGGAAGATCCCACAGGCCGTAGAGCAACTAAGCCTGTGAGCCACAACTACTGACCCATGCACCACAACTACTGAAGCCCACGCGCCTAGAGCCCCTGCTCTGCAACAGGAGAAGCCACCGCAATGAGAAGCCCGTGCACCACAATGAAGAGTAGCCCCCGCTCACCGCAACTAGAGAAGGCCCGCCCACAGCAACGAAGACCCAATGCAGACAAAAATAAATAAATAAAATAAATAAATTTATTAAAAAAAAAAAAAAAGAACTGGGCTCAAGTTCTGGCCCAGTTCAGTGTTTCAGGAAACGAAATTTCACCTCTCTGAGCCTCAGTTTCTCCATCTATAAAATGGGCCTAATAAAAATATCTACTTGAAGGGCCATTATGAGGCAGTGGGTAAGAAATTATTAATATTTTGTAAGTTGTAAAGCAAAATGCAGATGCAAGTTTCCTAAGCCCTGTGATTTAAAATTCTTTTGAGAACTTCCCTGGTGGTCTAGTGGTTAAGAATCTGCCTTCCAATGCAGGGGACACGGGTTCGATCCCTGTTGGGGGAACTAAGATCCCACATGCCACAGGGCAACTAAACCCGTGCGCTCTAGAGCCCGGGTGCCACAGCTAGAGAGCCTGCGCCCTGCAACTACTGAGCCCGTGGGCCCCAGAGTCCGTGCCACAACTAGAGAGAAGCCCACGCACCACAACAAAAGATCCCACAGGCCGCAACAAAGATCCGACACAGCCAAATAAATAAATAAATAAATAAAAATGAAAATAAAATTCTTTTGGCTGCACTTCAATGTGTGGGACAGTGATGATCATCACTGAAGAAAACGAAGACATCTGGGTTTTCTCCCACCCGAAGTGAGTGTGGGGCACTAGGGGAGAGATTGGTCTGAGGTACCCAGGATGTAGAGCTAAGTATTAAGAATGGAGTCTCCAATGTGGATTCTCCCACTGTTCTGCTCTGTGGCCTCCAATTTGGGGTAAGAGCACAGGGGTACCCCCAAGGACCTGGCCAACCCATCTGTTTGGTCTCTACTTGCTCTGCTCATTTTAACATTACTGAATACCTCATCTGGGCCAGGCCCTAGCTCAGTGTGGAGGAGACAGAAAGTGATAAGAAACCACCCAGGGCTTCAAGATACCTACAGAGATCATATAAATACATCCAGGACACGGTGCTATTAGAGAGGCAGGGAAGGCTCCCCCAACTGTTAACAGCTGTTACCTCTGAGGGAGCTGGACTAAGGGGAGGCTTACTTTTATTTTTATTTTTTTTTACTTATATAATGTTCAAAAAGGTTTTACAACAAGTCTCCTTCCAAAATCTGAGATCCCAACCCCACCCCAGCTGTTGCTGAAGCTGTCCTTTTTGGAATAGGGAAGGGGGCAGAACCCAGGCAGCTGAGGGGTTTCTCTTCTTTTGTCCAGGGGTTTGGGGAATATTGGAGCTGGAAGAACAAATATACTCTCATCTCCGTATCAACAACTAAGTTATAACAGTAGCTTACGCACCATGCGCTGTTTTAAGAATTTTGCACGTATTCGTTCATTTTAATCTCACTCATAAGGTAGTTACTATTATCACACCCATTTTTTTGGATGAGAAAAATGAGGCACAGAGAGGTAAACCTTGCCCAAGATCACCAGGCTTCATCTTTCTGGCAACAGCTCTCTTGACTGTCCATTCCCTGGAGTAGGGGAAGGGTTGAATCTCACTCCCTCCCAGCCAGAGAAGTCTTTCCTCCCCTAAATCACTAGACACTTCCTATAACACCTGCCACCTGGGCAGCTTGTGCAGGGGCGGGGTTCCTGCCTCTTCCCAGACGGTAATGGGCAAATTCAAGGAGTTCTTCCCAGACCCCCAGGGCACAAGCCCCTTTGCTCCCTGAGTGAGGAACCCCAGCCAGCATTAGGACAACTGCCTAGGCCAGTAGAGTTACAGACCTCTCCCTGCCTGCCCAGAACCAGGGATGGGTCTGCTAGACCCTGGGCTACTTCAGCTGCCTGCAGAACACCTGCTCTTCCATGAAGCCTTCCTGGACTTCCCCAGCAGTCATCTGCCATCTCCAAGGCCATACTGAGAGCATCTTCCAAGTGGCTCACTCAGTACCTAACACGGCTTCCTCTAGTTGAGGCAAGTGGGGGCTACTCTTCGTTGCGGTGCGAGGGCTTCTCATTGCGGTGGCTTCTCTTGTTGCGGAGCACGGGCTCTAGGCCCTCGGTCTCAGTAGTTGCCGCACGCGGCCCTAGAGCACACAGGCTTCAGTAGTTGAGGCGCGTGGGCTCAGTAGTTAGGGCGCATAGGCTTAGTTGCTCTGCGGCATATGGGATCTTCCCGGACCAGGGATTGAACCTGTGTCCCCTGCATTGGCAGGTGGATTCTTAACCCCTGCGCCACCAGGGAAGTCTCCAAGGACCTTTTAAAATTGGTCTACACCCGAAGCAGTGAATGCTACATCCAGGTGCAAAGATGTGCAGTGACAAGTGTACAGGTGAATGGACATGCCTCCCTTCTGCCTCCTTTGAGCACCCAGGGTTGGAAATCTTGCCACTTGCAGATAGTGAGACATCCACACACCTCACAAGAGCACAGAGCCTGTGGCCTTTCACACCCCCAGCCATGTCAGCCCAGAAACATCTGCTGCCAGACAAGGCAAAAATCCTGCACCCAGCCCTCACGTCTGGGTTATATGCTTTGAAGTTCTTGTTAGACCAGTACCAGGCTGCTCTCCCCTTATCAGCATCTGTGGTGTAGGGCCCAAGGGTTTTCCATTTGTGTCCACTAAGGTGGGCCTCACCAGGCCCTACCAAGCTCTCTCAGCATCACTGGGCTTGGTTGACTCTCTCACCTGCAGAATTCTTTTCCCTTGGCCTCTTAAGATCCAAGGAATGGCTCCACTCACCAAACGAGCTCCACTCCTCCTTCAGACCTCAGCTTGCACGTCACTTCCTCCTGACACCCTCAGATGTTCTCATTATAGCCCATCTCTCATGTCATTGTTAGTCATTGTTTAATAGGCCAATTTCTCCCATAGCCTGAAAGCTCTATGAAGGTAGGAGGTGAGTGTTTATCACTCACCACCCTATCCTCTGAGCCTACTTGTCTCTTATCAGTAAATACTTGTTGAATGAATGAATACGAGAACACCCATTACCACTTCATTGAATGTCTGCAAGTTGCTTTACCTACATTATTTCTAATCTTTGTAACAAGCTAAGTATTATTTTATCCTCTTTTTTTATAACTGCAGAAACTGAGGCTCTGAGAGGCTAAGTGACTTGCCCCAAATGATCAAGCAAGTAAATGTCCCCTTTCCACTGCCCATAGCAGGGCCAGCCTCTGCTCCTGGCCTCACCGTGACTCACCTCACCTTCTCCAGGTAATTGTCAGAGTCAGAATAGGACCAGGGCAAGACTTGGCTTACAGGGCACAAGAGGCTCCTATTCCCCTCGTCTCCTGGGCACCCCAAGCCTTCAACCACACTCCAAACCTCTGTTATAATGCACATCCCTGTGAGGGGGGAGGAGATCCCTAACCTGGAAGCCATTCTTTAACAGCTTATTTCTCCTGGGTAGTGGAGATGGCAAGAATACCCTGGTTTTCTGGTAGCTTTACAATAACAGCATTTTTGCATGGTTGTCTCATTTTATTCTCGCCAAACCAGCAGTGCTAGCTCACTGAATAGAGGGCGGTAGAGGTCCAGGTAGGTGAACGGAGTTTGGGTCAAATCAACCAGGGATTAAATAGTGACACTCCTATCTTGATGACAGGCCAGCCAGGGAACTTTGCCTCCTGCTTTCTTGCATGCCTCAGACCTGTTCATGGTCCCAGTGTGGGGACAGATCATTAGAAAGTGGTGAGCAACTGACTCCTGGCAGCCATTGCTGTTTCATCCTAATCAGACTCATAGAAAGCTTACATATGCTGGAAGTTAAGAGGGTTTTCCAACCATGCTCTTAGGAAGGGCAGGATATTTGCCCCACTTTATAGATGAGGAAACTGACACCCAGGGAGGAGAAGTGACTTCCCCAGTCTCAGCACTAATTAATGATACAGTCACTAGTGATTGGAATCAGACTTTCCGATTCCAGGGCAAGGCTCTCTCTTCCACGTCCACAACCCCCGGTGTTGGGGATCAGCATGGCGGTGGCCCACCAGAATCCAAGCAGCAGACCGCTGTGGAGGATAGAGACACTGCTGCCCAGCGGTGCCCTAAGGGGCCGCCCCTCATATTCAACAGTCCGTCCATGATACTCCTGGCACTGTCAAAGCCAAGCAGGTGCCATTCTCTGCCTCCACCGGTTTCTCCACATCAAAGCTTGAAGTTCATTCTTCGGATGGTCGCGGAAGAGAAGAAACCCTGGAGAGCGGCTGAAACTCCCTTCTTGGGTAAGTGGATGCCGACTTAGCCCACAGAAAAAGCAGGTTTGAAAACGTGTTTGATGTCTGGTTGCTGCATTTGGTGATGAACTCAGTCCCAGGGACAACTGAGACAGGCCGTAACCCCCCCTTCCCCCTCCGTACCCCAACCGCATACTGGTTTCTGCCGGTCAGTCTGGTGGCTCCAGCCTCAGAGCCACCGCCTCAAACCTCCAGCAAGCAGGAAAGGGGAGTGCGCAAGCGCACTGTTGACAACTCCCGCCACCTCGGAGCAGTACACTGTTACTTAGGAAACAGCCAATCAGCCATGCGGGCGGTGACCAATGGCAAGCGCCGATGAGCCGACCCGGCTAATTTGAACACTCCGCGCGGACCGGAGGTTGGCGCCGGTCGGGTGCTTGAGGGGCGGCGCTCTCCGGTAGTCAGGGTTTCCTGTCTGCTGCGGCGGGACCCGGCAGCGAGGAGCGACACCAGCGGCGTGGAACCGACGAAGGGTAAGCGCTGGCCCACGACGGAGGAGGCCCCGCGGGCTCCTGCGCTCAGGTCTGGACGGGCGGACCCAGCTGCTGACGGCGGCGGAAGCCGGAGCCCGGCCTCTTTTGTGCGGGAGACGGAGGTGCAGCGTGAAGACCCATCAGGTCCCGGGCGGTCCCTTCCGAACAGGGTGGGCGGAGGTGCGGGGAGAAGGCCCTTCCTTCCACACCTGCACGGGAGATCGGGACCCTCTGCTTATTTGTACAGGACCTAGACTGGGCCCTCAAGTCTGCACCCGGGCCCAGCCCTCTGTACATCCGCTCTGGGAAAGGTACCCCTGCTCATACGTAAGGAAGAATTGGGTCCTCCCGCGCACTAGAACTGGAGACGTGGGACTCTCTGCACATCTGTAAGGAGTAGCTAAGACCCTCGCTGCACATCTGTGCAGAACTGATTGCAGAGCTGTGCCGAGGGCCGTAACTTAGTTACTGGAGCACCCAGTAAATATTTGATTGAATAAAGGAAAGAATGAAAGAAGATCTGCATGACGGAAAACCAGGTCTTCTGCTACTGTTCCTAGGATGCCTTTCCTCTTAGCTTTGACCCTTTAAGGTACTGAAGTGACACGGGAAAGATAAGCCTGATCTGTGTCAAGGAAAATAGGGGATTTTACTGCAGATGTTGGTTCTTCTGGTAGGGGGCGAAATGCTAGTATGTCATATCGATTCTAATAATGATGGCTAACATTTATTGAGCACTTACCAGGTTTGAGTTAACTCATTTAATCCTCACAACAACCCAATGGAATAGACACTAATATTTACATTTTACAGGTTAAGAAACAGAGAAGTTAAGCCTAGCTAAGAGGAGAACATCCACAAAATTTTTCTGTATGAGCTTCTTGTGGATGTTACACTGCTTTCTCCAGTCTTATCACTGTTCTCTTTCCTCTCCAGTCACACAGTCCATGCTTCAAACAACTACCAAAGTATCCAGTCCTCTGCCTATTTCATGATTGAATTCCCCCACCATCAGAGAGAGATTTTAAAGTGTCTCAATTTGTTGGTTTTATATTAACAAACCCAGCTCCATATTATACCTTTTTTTTTTTTTTTAATTTTATTTATTTATTTATTTATGGCTGTGTTGGGTCTCTGTTTCTGTGCGAGGGCTTTCTCTAGTTGCGGCGAGTGGGGGCCACTCTTCATCGCGGTGCGCGGGCCTCTCACTATCGCGGCCTCTCTTGTTGCGGAGCACAGGCTCCAGACACGCAGGCTCAGTAATTGTGGCTCACGGGCCTAGTTGCTCCTCGGCATGTGGGATCTTCCCAGACCAGGGCTCGAACCCGTGTCCCCTGCATTGGCAGGCGGATTCTCAACCACTGCGCCACCAGGGAAGCCCTTATACCTTTTTTTTTAAAAAAAGTATGCCAGTAGCATATTTTTAGAGATCTTAATAAAAATTGTCTCTATCTGGCCACAGAGCAAATCTAAACAGTTATCAGAGTATTGTACAAACCATATTCTATTTCCACAAGCCATTAAGTTTAAAATACAGAAGAAAAAGAAACAAACCCACATTTGGATTTTTAAAAAAAAAACATTTAAATAACTCAGTCAAATAGGATATCATTATTCTAATTAAAATGTAATTAGCATGAAACAGTGAAAATGCTATTTATAAAATGTGGGGAATGCAGTTAGAGAATACTTAGAGGGAAATTTGTAGTCTTAAAGGCTTACATTAGAACATGTATTTTTTCAAGCTGAAAGTGAGGCAAATATTCAATTTTAATAAGATAGAACAGAACAACAGAATTAAAGTGTAGAAAATAAAAGAAGTTAAGAGCAAAAATTAATGAAATAGAATTTTCCTATATAATAGAGATGATTAACTTAGCCAAAAGCTGTATCTTTGAAAAGACTAATAAAAAAGCCAGACCTCTGGTAATATTAAGAAAAAAAGAAAAGAAACATGGAAAAATAACCTTAGGAATGAAAATAGGGACATAACTTTGGTTACTGAAAGATTAAAAGAGAGAGAAAGACTTCAATGGGAAATCTTTTTGATGATGCTTTTGGGCAGTTTTCTAGGAAAAACAACTTACCTAAACTGATTCAAGAAGCTATGGAAGGGACTTCCCTGGTGGTGCAGTGGTTAAGAATCCGCCTGCCAATGCAGGGGACACGGGTTCGATCCCTGGTCCGGGAAGGTCCCACATGCCACGGAGCAACTAAGCCCGTGTGCCACAACTACTGAAGCCCACATGCCTAGAGCCCGTGCTCCGCAACAAGAGAAGCCACCACAATGAGAAGCCCGCGCACCACAACAAAGAGTAGCCCCCACTCACCGCAACTAGAGAAAGCCCACAAGCAGCAATGAAGACCCAACACAGCCAAAAATAAATAAAATAAAATAAATAAATTAAAAAAAAAAGAAGCTATGGAAATTTTTAACAAACCTAGGACTACTGAAGAAATTTAATTAGTTTAAAATCTACCTTCAGGGCTTCCCTGGTGGCGCAGTGGTTGAGAATCTGCCTGCCAATGCAGGGGACACGAGTTCGAGCCCTGGTCTGGGAAGATCCCACATGCCGCGGAGCAACTGGGCCCATGAGCCACGATTACTGAGCCTGCACGTCTGGAGCCTGTGCTCTGCAACAAGAGAGGCCGCAATAGTGAGAGGCCCGCGCACCGCGATGAAGAGTGGCCCCCGCTTGCCGCAACTAGAGAAAGCCCTCGCACAGAAACGAAGACCCAACACAGCCAAAAATAATTAATTAATTAATTAATTAAAAAAAAAATCTACCTTCACACACATCAAAAAAACCCACCAAAAATATACAGGCAATTGAAATGATTCTAATCTTATAGAAACTCTTCCAAAAAAAAGAAAGAAAGGAAGAAAACATTTTCAGTCTATTTCTGGGGGGGGAGGCGGGGTGCCACGCAGCATGCAGGATCTTAGTTCCCTGACCACGGATCGAACCCGTGTCTCCTGCAGTGGAAGCTCAGAGTCTTAACCACTGGACCGCCAGGGAAGTCCCCAGTCTATTTTGTGATACCAAAAATGAGGCAAAGAAAATTTCAAGCCAATCTCTTTTATAAATGTAGTTGTAAAAATCTTAGATAAAATACTAGCAATCAGAAGCCAGTGATGTATTTTTAAAAAATGCATTATGACTAAATTGGGTTTATCCCAGGAATGTGAGAATAGTTTAACAATAGAAGATCTATTAATACAATTTACACATTTACAGATTAAAGGAGAAAACATATCCCATTAGGTACAGAAATAGCATTCAGTAACCATTTATGACTTTTTTCAGTGGTAAACTAGAAATAGAGGTAAATTCCCTTAAACCAACAAAGAGCAAAATGAAAGCAGGAAAGAGACAAGATTGCTCACTATTGCTGCTTTCAGTATTGTACCTGAGGTCCTAGCCAGAGCTGTAAGACAAGAAAAATAAATAAAATTGATTAGAAAGGGATAAACAAAACTATCATTAGTTATAGCCTTATGATTGTCTATTTATAAAACAAAAGAACACAGCTCCTTCCTCTTTGCTACCACCCGTAGAAAGAAACAGCCATCTTTGGACGTGTTTCTGTGGGTACTAAGGTGAGGGGAATTAAGAGCTACAAAAGCCCAGGTAGAAGGCAGAGCAGGCTAGGATGAAGAGTAGCGCCTCTGATGACAGAACAAAGTCAAGTTCTGGCCTTGCTACTTACCATCCATGAGACAATTTCCTTCCTGAGCCTCAGTTTCCTTTGCAGAGTAGGGATGTAACAAATGTATCAATAACTGCAGAATGAGATTGCTGTGAAAGATAAACAAAACACTTGTAAAGCACTTAGCATAGTGCCTGACACAAAGTAAGTGCTCAATAAATGTTAGCTATAATTGTAGTTATTTTTAGGCTTTTGGCTTCAGACTGCTTTTCTCTGGCCTCTATTCATTCATAGGACAAATATTATACAGCATCTACTGCATGCTGGATCTGGCTCCCAGGCATCTGGGGTGCACAGACTATCAGAAGAGGGTCCTGCTCTCTTGGAGCTTAAGGACAAGAAACACAGTGTATGATTGTTGTGAAGGAGCAATGAAGGGGACCACAGCAACCGCTATATAAAAGTACAACACCCAAGGGCTAGGCACTTTCCCTGCCTTCCGAACTCCCAATGTCTGCAGGCAGACCCCCCTCAAGTCCTCAAAAATTCTTCTCCAGGGGCTTCTGAGCATCTTGGGCTTGTTCTCTCTGTCCCTATGAGGATGGGCAGAGGAGGCTACCCTGAAAACAACTGAATCTTGGCTTCCCAGCCTCAGCTCCGCAGCGAACTAGCCTCCGGGTTTTAATGAGCTGCCCCAGGTTAGAAACAGGACATGACTGTGGCTGGCTCAGAACCCTGAAGATCTTATTAAAGAATCATCTCCCTTGTACTTTGGGCTGAAAATCTCTTTCCAACCGAGGATCAAAGTAAACTTGACAAACGTTCTCTCATTAATCTCCCATCCCCTTGGGGCAGGAGCAGATTGGTAGCTGTTCTCTCTGGCTCTCGAAGGGAGATAATGTGACATCAACGTGGTGTGGCTGGTGGAAAGACCTCCCCACCAGTCAGAGGCAAAGCAGAGACCAGGACCCAGGTGTCCTAACTGTGGCCATGCCAAGTGTCACCCTACCCGCTCCCCACCTCCCACCCCACACCCTCAGCACTGTCTCAGGGAGAAGGAAAACATCTCATTAGGCAAACAGTCGGCCTCACTGGCCCTCAGGAGGCGGAGAGGAGGGAACTGTAAAGGTTAGGCGCACTCCGCTGCCAGTGCCCTTTTTAATTTCCTGCTTTGAATGTTAAGCTGCTCTGTAGCTCCAACTCAGCTAATACAGTGTAGGCTCAGATGGTGGGACCAGGCACCCTCTGCCTTCACTTTCCTGGTCACAAGAGTAGGGTTCCTGGGAATTCCCTGGCGGTCCAGTGGTTAGGACTCCATGCTTTCACTGCCGAGGGCCGAGGGGTTTGATCCTTGGTCAGGGAACTAGGATCCTGCAAGCTGTGAGGCGCAGCCAAAAAATAAAGGGTGGGGTTCCCTGGGGGTGGGATTGCGAGGATGGGAGACAGGAATTCTGAGTGTTGAAAATCAGGTCTAGTCTATTTATCCAAAAGCATTTGCAGCATACATAATGCTAGTTACATAAAAGGGATTATAACTATTATAGAAACATAAGGAACTATTAAACAATGTGATCATGAGGGTGTAATATATAATGTCATTACAAGGCAGTATAGCAGGCTCTATGGTCAGACTGCCCGGGTTGGAACCAGGATTCATCACTTACTACCACTGGGATCTTGGGCAAGTTGCTTAACCCTCTCTGTCTCAATTTTCTCATTGAAAAATGAGTATAATAATAGTATCTATCACGTGGGGTCGTGATGGGGTTGAAAGGAGGTGAAACGTGTAAGGTGCCTAGAACAGTCCCTGACAGAGTGGGCACTTACCTGTTATGTTTATTATTATGATGAGCTGATTGCTGGGACAGGAATAGAATTAATTACACACAAGTAAAAAGATGATTATTGGTCGACATCTCTCCTTTGTTTTGTGTGGGGAAGAAATTAAGAAGTTTGGGGGTGAAGGACAGGAGTTTGAAATCAACTCAATTCTGCCTCATTCCCCAAGGAAAAAATGAGTTGTTTGCTGGAGTTTTAGGTAGAAATCCCATGTTTCTTTGCTGAATGACCCTGGTAATTGTGACCCATCAGTGGGACCTCATCTTTCCTAGGAAGGCATTCATCTATTCCTATCCCCCAGGAACAGCCCCCTGTTTCTTACCCCTGTTAACATATCCCTAGACTTCGGCTGAACTTTTCCAGGATATCTGTGACTACTGCATTCCAGAAATTCCATCTCTACCTTTGGTAGGCTGGCTTGAAGGTGAAATGAAACGGGAGAGAGGTCTGAGGGGAATTCAAGAGAGAATAGGTAAATAAGCTTTTGGGATCACTACCAGGGCAATATTAGGAAATCTATCCATGTCACCCTCTACATTAACAGACTAAAGGAGAAACACTGTGTGATCATCTCAGCAAGTGCCAAAAAAGCATTTGATAAAATTTAGCACCCATTCCTAATGGGTAGTGGAGGGTGGGGAACTAAATATAGAAGAGCTAAAAATAGAAAGTAACTGTTATTATTTGCAAACTATATCATCATTTAATTTAAAAATCTAAGAGATTCAATGACAATCTATTAGAACTAATAAGGGTGTTCAGCAATATGGCCAGATACAAGATCTGCATACAGAAGTCAGTAGCTTTCCTATGTTCTGTCAAAATGAATTAGAAAATGTAATTTTAAAAAGAGCTTATTTACAATATAACAAAGACTATACAGTAACTAGTAATAAACCTATGAAGAAATGTACAGAACTCATGTGAGGAAAACAATAAAATTTTACTGAAGATTATAAAGTTGTGAATAATGAAAAGAGATACAATATTCCTAGATGGGAAGACTTCATACTGTAAAGATGTCAATTCTCATATTAATCTATAAATTCAAAATAATCCCAATTAAAATCTTAGCAGGATTTTTCATAGAATCAGCTTCATAAGCTGATTCTAAAATCATGCACAAGACAAGGTGCCCAAGAATAGCCAAGAAAAAGAACAATAAGGTGATATATTATAGAACCACAATAATTACAACGAGTTACGGGAAAAGGAATAGACATATCAGTAGATCAGAATGGAGACTCACAAAACAAATTCATGTTTATATGAGAATTTAGTTATGTTAAATATGGCATTTAAATTAGTGGGGGGGACTTCCCTGGTGGCCCAGTGGTTAAGAATCCGCCTGCCAATGCAGGGGACATGGGTTTGAGCCCTGGTCCAGGAAGATCCCACATGCCGTGGAGCAACTAAGCCCATGTGCCACAACTAACGAGCCCATGTGCCACAACTACTGAAGCCCACTTGCCTAGAGCCCATGCTCCGCAACGAGAGAAGCCACTGCAATGAGAAGCCTGTGCACCGCAATGAAGAGTAGCCCCTGCTCGCCACAACTAGAGAAAGCCCACGCACAGCAACGAAGACCCAACGCAGCCAAAATAAATATAAATAAATAAATAAATTTTTAAAAATAAATAAATAAATAAATTAGTGGAGAATGAATGCACTATTTAATAAATGATCTTGAGATAGTTGCCTGCCATTTGGAAAGAAAAGATATTTAGGAATATCCTCATATCATTCACACACAAAAATAAATTCCATCTGGATAAAGATCTAAATGTAAGAAAGGAAAAGTATTAGAAATATAAGAAAAGTGTTTATTATTTTAGGGAAGGAACGTCTTCTTAAATATGACATAAAAACAATTAAAAAAAAGGTTGACACATTTGACCATTTGAAAATTGGAAACTTCAGTATGGCCAGAGTAGGATTTTTCTTCAAGAATGCATGGTTGCTTTGATGCCAAGAATAATATCAAATAATTTACCACATCAACAAAATAAAGGAGAAAAAACATGTGAACATATCAGAAGATGCTGCAAGAGCATTAGATAAAGTTCAAGACATTCCTGATAACAACTCTGAGTAAACTAAGAACAGAGGAAATTACTAATATGATAATGACTATTTGTCCAAAATCAATATCTAAATAGTGAAGCAGGGCTTCCCCAGTGGCACAGTGGTTGAGAATCCGCCTGCCAATGCAGGAGACATGGGTTCGATCCCTGGTCCGGGAAGATCCCACATGCCGCGGAGCAACTAAGCTCGTGTGCCACAACTACTGAGCCTGTGGTCTAGAGCCCGTGAGCCACAACTACTGAGCCCGCATGCCGCAACTACTGAAGCCCACGTGCCTAGAGCCCGTGCCCCACAATGAGAGAAGCCACTGCAATGAGAAGCCCGCGCACCGCAACGAAGAGTAGCCCCCGCTCGCCGCAACTAGAGAAAGCCCGTGCGCAGCAACAAAGACCCAACACAGCCAAAAATAAATAAATAAATAAAATAAATTTTAAAAATAAATAAATAAATAGTGAAGCACTAAAGCCATTTCCTTTAAGATCAAAAACACTACAGGGGGACTTCCCTGGTGGCGCAGTGGTTAAGAATCTGCCTGCCAATGCAGGGGAGACGGGTTCGAGCCCTGGTCCGGGAAGATCCCACATGCCGCGGAGCGACTAAGCCCATGCGCCACAACTACTGAGCCTGCGCTCTAGAGCCTGCAAGGCACAACTACTGAGCCCACGTGCCTAGAGCCCGTGCTCCACAACAAGAGAAGCCACCACAGTGAGAAGCCCATGCACCACAACCAAGAGTAGCCCCTCGCTCGCTACAACTAGAGAAAGCCCACGCGCAGCAACAAAGACCCAACACAGCCAAAAATAAGTAAATAAATAAATACATTTATTTATTTTAAAAAAACAATACAGGGATGCCTATTATCATTCAACATTGTTTTGGAAGTTCTAGGGAATACAGTAGACAACATATGAAATATTTGGTATAAGTATGGAGAAGAAAAGGTAAAAAAAATTATTTTCTGATACATAATTGTATACTCAGAAAACTCAGTAAGCTCTAATAAAAAGCACTTAGAGTCAATAAGAGAGTTTGAGGGAATTCCTTGGTGGTCCAGTGGTTAGGACTATGCACTTTCACTGCTGAGGGCCCATGTTCAATCCCTGGTGAGGGAACTAAAATCCCACAAGCCTCGTGGCATGGCCAAATAATAATAATAATAATAATAAAGAGAGTTTGAGGGTGGTGGGTATAAGGCAAATATATAAAAATCAATCATGTTTCAGGACTTCCCTGGTGGCTCAGTGGTTAAGGCTCTGCGCTCCCAATGCAGGGGGCCCGGATTCGATCCCTGGTCCGGGAACTAGATCCCACATGGGTGCCGCAACTAAGAGTTTGCATACCACAACTAAGGAGCCAAGTAAGGAGCCCGCCTGCCACAACTAAGACCCAACGCAACCAAATAAATAAATAAATTTTTTTTTTTAATCAATCATGTTTCTCCATATTAGCACCTGGAAATAGGGAAGGTGTTCCATTCATAAGAGCAATAAAGTACTTAAGAATTGTATTAAAAGGACAATTATAGAAACTATCTGAAGATATAAAAAATACATGAACAAATAGAAAGGTAATAGCCATGTTCTTGTATGAAAACATTTAATATAAAATAAATATGTAAATTTAATATAATTCCGATTGTAATCCCAATAGGTTTTTTTTGGGGGGGGGTTCTGGGATGGGGATGGAATTGATAAAATGTTCTTAAAGTCGAATAGAATAAATGACTGAAAATAGCCAAGAGAATCATGAAAAAGAAAGCTGGGGTTGGGAGGGGTGTCTTGCCTTGCTAGATAAGAAGCAACTGTAAAGGAATGGAGTAGAAACTGTGGTGCTGCCACAGGAATAGACAGATTAGTGGAACATAATAGAAAGCCCAGAATAGGCCTCCGAAAAAAATACAGTCATTGGCTATGACAAAGATGGTCTTTCAGATGAGAAAGATATTTGTCAGTAATTGGTGCTGGCATCAATATTCTCTTGAGGTATAAAATGGAACTGAGCTGTTGAGGAGGAGGTGGGAGAAGGCCCCTGAGCGCTAGGCTGAGGGCACCTGGTCAGGCCTGGGTCAGATTGGTCCTCATATCCATCATGTCTCCGCCCAGGTGTTGCCATGGTGATGGCGGTGGAAAACAGCATGGTGCAGGTCGTGGTGCGGGTGCGGCCCCCCACCCCGAGGGAACTGGAGAGTCAGCGGCGGCCTGTGGTTCAGGTGGTGGATGAACGGGTGCTGGTGTTTGACCCTGAGGAGCCCGATGGGGGCTTCCTTGGCCTGAAATGGGGCAGCGTCCATGATGGCCCCAAGAAGAAGGGCAAAGACCTGACGTTTGTCTTTGACCGGGTCTTTGGTGAGGCGGCCACCCAACAGGACGTGTTCCATCACACCACCCACAGCATCCTGGACAGCTTCCTCCAGGGCTACAACTGCTCAGGTGAGCCCGTCTCCCCCTCTGCTGGGCACTGGTTGAGGAGGGCTCCGGCCGTGCATTCTCTGTGGGCCCCCCATTCATTCTTCTCCTGTGTGTGGGCCACTCCACTGGGCCATGGGATACAATAGCAGATCAGGCAGACAGCGTTCCTGTATTCGTGAGGCTTACAGTCTAGAACTGGGAGAAAACACATCACAAAATCACACCCACAAGTGTGTGGTTAAAAACCAAGATAAGGGGCTTACCTGGTGGCGCAGTGGTTGAGAATCTGCCTGCCAATGCAGGGGACACAGGTTCGAGCCCTGGTCTGGGAAGATCCCACATGCCGCGGAGCAACTAGGCCCGTGAGCCACAACTACTGAGCCTGCGCATCTGGAGCCTGTGCTCCGCAACAAGAGAGGCCGCGATAGTGAGAGGCCCGCGCACCGCGATGAAGAGTGGCCCCCGCTTGCCGCAACTAGAGAAAGCCCTCGCACAGAAACGAAGACCCAACACAGCCAAAATAAATAAATAAATAAATAATAATATCCCCTAATATGCTGATTTATTAAAAAAAAAAAAAAAAAACCCAAGATAAGTGATATGAGGGAAAGAATTGTGGGCCTTCCACAGAGGAAGCTACCCAGGCTGGAGAAGGCTTCCCTGAGGAAAGGATAAGCTCCCACCCATAGTGGAGACCCCTTGCCCTCAAATCCACAAGTCTACAGGGGCACCAGGAATGGACACGGAGATCTCAACAGCTGGGAACGCAGGGGATGTGGGTGGGTGGGAGGGAGCAGTGGAACCGCGCATGTGGAAGGAAGGAGGGGGGCTCGGGGAGAAGGGAAGTGCTGACCGGATGGAAATGCACTGGGGGAGCCCCTAGAGAAGGTGGATCTGGCCCTGCCGCCACCCTACTCCCTACTCTGTCTTCTGTAGTCTTTGCCTATGGGGCCACTGGGGCCGGGAAGACACACACCATGCTGGGAAGAGAGGGGGACCCCGGCATCATGTACCTGACCACCATGGAACTGTACAGAAGGCTCGAGGCCTGCCGGGAGGAGAAGAGACTCGAGGTGCTCATCAGCTACCAGGAGGTAGGGCTGTTTGCACCCCAGGACTGGGCGGCCCCATCCCTCATTCTCACAACCACCTAGAGAGGGAGTGGGGTGGAGTAAGCAGGAGGGGGAGAGGGTGGTAGGGAGTGAGCAGAGTGGGGCCCAGAGGGTGGACACAGCTCCAAGAGAGACTGCATGTGAACTGACCCCGCCTGTCCTACTCACCATATGACATCATCCAGCAAAGTGCCACTCACCACGGCGTGTCTCATCATGCTTCCCTGACCCAGCAACTCAGCTCTCCCCAGCCCCTAGGGGAGAGGCTTCTTAAGCAGCCTCTCCCTCAGGTCTCTCCCTGGCTTCCTTTCTCCTCAGGTGTACAATGAGCAGATCCACGACCTCCTAGAGCCCAAGGGGCCCCTTGCCATCCGTGAGGACCCCGACAAGGGGGTGGTGGTGCAAGGACTTTCCTTCCACCAGGTAAGGGGCTGGGCTCAGGTGGGACGAGCAGCCCCACTGGTCCTCCGGAATCCCCTCACCGGGCAGTTTGGGGATGTCCTGGATCCTGTTGGGGCAGTGGTGGTGATAGCAAGGGGGTAACATTGGTCCTGAAGAGCAGCCCTTCTGTTGGGGGAAAAGTCCCCGCTGGGGAGACCACAGCCCCCTTCCTGCACATCTCCTCTGTAGCCGACCTCAGCTGAGCAGCTGCTGGGGATGCTGACCAGGGGGAACCGTAACCGCACGCAGCACCCCACTGACGTCAACGCTACTTCCTCCCGCTCCCATGCCATCTTCCAGGTGAGGAGGGGTCACAGGCCAGGGCCTGAAGCTGGAGCTCCTGGTGCCCAGTGCCCCCTCACCCCTGCCATCTGCCCCCAGATCTTCGTGAAGCAGCAGGACCGGATCCCAGGTCTGACCCAGGCCCTTCGGGTGGCCAAGATGAGCCTGATTGACCTGGCTGGCTCGGAGCGGGCGTCCAGCACCCACGCCAAGGGGGAGCGGCTGCGGGAGGGAGCCAGCATCAACCGTTCGCTGCTGGCCCTCATCAACGTCCTCAACGCCCTGGCCGACGCAAAGGTAAAGCTGCACGGAGCCAGGCTACTCCCCGGGACAGCGACCCAGTGCCCAAGCCAAGGGGCCCTCCCTCCAGCCCTGGGCCAAAAGCTATCAAGTCTAAATTTCCTGGTGGTCCAGCGGTTAGGACTCGGTGCTTTCACTCCAGTGGCCCGGGTTCAATCCCTGGTCAGAGAACTAAGATCCTGTAAGCCCAGCAGTGGGGTCAAAAAAACAAAAACAAAACAAACAAACAAACAGAAAAAAGCAAAGGCTACCGAGTCTAGCCTGGGTCTGTGTAGTCCAGACACTCACTCCACGCCCACCCACTGTCCCCAGGGCCGCAAGTCTCACGTGCCCTACCGGGACAGCAAGCTGACCCGCCTACTCAAGGACTCCATCGGGGGCAACTGCCGTACGGTGATGATCGCTGCCATCAGCCCCTCCAGCCTGGCCTACGAGGACACTTACAACACCCTCAAGTATGCCGACCGGGCCAAGGAGATCAAACTCTCGGTGCGTGCCAGCTGGGACGGCCACCCTGGAGCGGGGGTGTAGGGGTGTCGGGGGAGCCCCCAGGCTGGGAGGAGGAGGGGACAGGACCCACTGGCTTCCTCTGGTACCCGGAGCAAGCGTTCCCGCAAGGCCGAGGGAAGAAGTGACAGAGTCCTCGTCCTTAAAATATCACAGCACTGGGATGATTGAGGCAGAATCTTCTCAAGAGGGAGGCAACGGAAGGGAGTGGCCGAGTATCAGCCAGTGACCTTTGTCAGACTTGTTTTTAGCGGCAGGCCCATATTTTTGGCAAAACAACATATAACACAGATAAAAGCAGGGTTGCCCGGTTTCCCCTGCCTCCTCCAGGGAGCCCCGGTGCTCCAGGAGCCACTGCTGCAAAGCCCCTGGCCTGGGGAGAGCATATCGGTCAGGGAGCCGGGGTCTCGGGTTCAAAGGCAAGCTCTCCTCTTGCCACTGGCCTCCCTGTTCCCTCAGTCGTGAGGGTGAGTCTCGGGAATGTGAGTGAGGTGTGCCTAGCGCGGCGTCTGGCCGCTGGAAGTGGTTGCCGAAAGCCGCTTTGAATGAACAAACAGATCTCTCCCCTGTGCCCCCATCTCAGCTGAAGAGCAACGTGATCAGCCTGGACTGTCACATCAGCCAGTACGCCACCATCTGCCAGCAGCTCCAGGCTGAGGTGAGGAGCCGCCTGGGGAGCTTGGCCGGGAGGCAGGGCACCCGGCTCAGGGGCAGGACGGGACCACTGGCGCGCGGCCAGGGCGCTCTGCCTGCCCCTTGCCTCCTGTGCTCACCCGGGGCGCTGAGGGGCTGGGCTGCTTCGTTCCAGGTGGCCGCCCTGAGGGAGAAGCTCCGAGTGTACGAGGCAGGAGCCCAGGCCCCGCAGCAGGACTCCTCACGGTCCCCCAAAGCGGGCCCTCCACATCAACCGTGAGTTCTGCCGCCCCTACCTGCCCCATCCTTTCTCCAGCTTCTGGAGGGCTAGGACTCCTCGCTGCTGTTCTGGCATCTGGGGTTAGGGGTTCCTACTCACTGCCCGGCACACTGATTGTCACTTAGAATGGTCTATGTCAAAGGAGTAAATCACACCCCAGCCTATATAAACAGCATCTACTCTTCAAAAGAAGGTGCACTTAAGGGGCAGGTGTCATTGTTTCCTAAACCAGAAAATCCCTGACTCCTTCTCCCACCCTCAGCTACTGCCCTCTTGTTACCCAAGCATCCACCCCTTATGGACCTGGAGCCACAGAGATCCTGCCCCCTCCCTGATTTTCCCACCTGCCCCCGCTTCCCGCCTTTCAAACCTCTCCTTTCCCCCTTAGCCTTCCCAGCTGCCCCTCGCCATCCCGCCTCCCCAGCCAGCCCTGCACCCCAGAGCTACACCCAGGGTCGGCAGTCCTTCAAGAGGAGAGCCTGGGGACAGAGGCCCAGGTGGAGAAGGTCGTGGAGGGGAACTCTTCAGACAGGGAGCAGCCCCCAGAGGACAAGGACGAAGGTCCGGCTGAGGAGGTAAGACTTGGAGCTGGTGGAATATTGAAAGAAATGCCCCACCCCCAACTCACAGGGTCCCTTCAGTCCCAGCTTCTCTACCTGGATGTCTTACACCTCAGTCATTAGGAGGCTTTCAGATCCTGCGCAGGAAGAACTAGTCTGTCAGATCCTGTGTGTCTGGAAGTGGGGAGGCTGAGTGTTAACAGAAGGGGAGCAGGGAGGGAGCACGGGGACTGGGAGAGAAAAAGCCCCTACCAGGACCTGGTCGTTCCAGGAGCTGTCATTCCCACTCTTGGAGGAGGGACGGGTTGCAGGAGCTGCTCACGTAAAGCGAGGGAGGCCCTCCTGGGCCCTCGACCTGTGACTCCCTTCCTCTCTAGGTTCCAATCCAGGTGCCAGCACAGAACCTCAAACACCCATTGCCCGGCTCCCCTGACCTGACCCTGCAGCCCAAGCCAGTCGTGGACCACCTCCCACCACAGAACCTGGGCAGGGACCGTTCTAAGCAGTAGGTATCTTCTTGCTCCAAGGCGGGAGGTGATGGGTTCCAGGCCTCCTGGGGTGGGAGTTGGCGCTAAGTACATCACAAAAGCTCTGTTTCTGCTCTAGTTAAAGAGGCAAGTCTTTTCTCATCAATATTGTCCCTTACCTGCTGTCAACAATTTGATATTATCACCTACTCTGTTTACGTAGCATCCTCTCTATTTATTACTCCGCGTAGCCGGCAGCCCAACAGGAGGGAAGCAAAACACCAAATTCCATCCAGACAGCTGGCAAACACCGAGCTAGGGCAGGGCTGCCTGGGCTAGTGCTTTGCTTTCCAGTCTGAAGGCCAAGCTGCCTGTGCTCAGCAAGGAGACAGCTGCCAGGAGAAGCTGGGCAGCAGCTGAGCAAGGGACAGCTTTCCTGAGTCAGGTGTTCGTCATGTGTCTTCATCAACAGATTGACTGCTGCTCTTCTCCTCTGAAGTAAATACAAACCCAAAGAGAAATGGCTTTTGGGCCATTCTTTCCGTGCTTAATAGAGAGGTGCCCCCAGAACATAAATCCCCTGCCACTTAGCTTTGCTCCTGCCAACCCTACACCTCCCTCCCCAGCACGCTTCACGCTAAGCAGTGTATTTAAAGCTTCCGGACAGAAGGGCCTGTTTAATTTTATTTCTTGTTGGGGAGTGCCTGTTCCCGACTCAGCAAAAAATGCTGCAGCCTGAATAATCAGCGGCTCATTATCTGTCTCCTGCTGCCGACTCCCCGGGGCCCTGGAGTGGCAGGGATGCACTGGCGGGATGTCCCCTTGGCCCCCAGGGAACGACCATGGACTCCCACTGATGACTCAGGGTCTCTCTGCCTGGAGTCCCGTGTCGCTAGGACACCAGGGTTCTCATTTCTGCTTTGCCTCTGATTTTGTGGTTTCTGACAAGTTGCTTCAAACTTGGCTGCGATTTGGGCATCATGGTCCTTGTTTTCCTTACTTCTTAGAGTTAATAATAGATACTAATAAACTGTGATGGAAGACCCCAAGTATCAGGGGCTGCAGAACATTCTAGATCTTCTCCATGCTTGAAAACAACCTAACAACCAGATAATCGAAAATAATTTTGCTTTGGCCTTAGAATTTAGAATCTTAGACCACCAGGGCACTGAGTAGATTTTAGATTTTCCAGTTCAGTGGTTTTTCAGAATTTTATTTTAGCCGCAAAGCCCTGTCTTCAATTGAAATCTTATGCTGAGGTCTAATATGTAGAACAGATAAAGCAGAGCTGTTCCATTAAAAATGTCCTCTGATGGGCTTCTTGAAACCTGAATTGAAAACCCATGATATAGACCGACTCCCCCGTCTGCGGGGGCTACACGGCAAGAGGGACGGGACCAGACCTGGGTCATCTGACATCCAGGCCAGTGGCTTTCTCCCCAGACTCCCACTTTTCTCAGTCTAATTTTCATATAATGTGTGGGTCAGGCAGATATAGAATGAGTTTCTGCTGTGTCCTTTTTAATTTATATCCTGCCTTCTTTCAAAAAGGCCTTGAGGCTGCTTTATAAAATGAGTTTGGGTTCCGTGAGCACACACTGAGGACACAGGAGGGGGCTCAGAGATGTCCAGGCAGGTAAATGCTACCCAGGGATAAATGACTGGCCATGAATAATCCCCACCGAGAAAACTGTTTATCCTTTTATCATGGGTGTGCCTCACAGAAGGAAAATTTGCTTTCTTAGAATCTAAATTTACAACATCAATAATCACATTACCCTCGTAATTTCCTTTATTTTATTTTTTACATATATATTTAAAAAAATAAATTTATTTATTTGTTTATTTTTGACTGCATTGGGTCTTCGTTGCTGCGCGCGGGCTTTCTCTAGTTGCAGCGAGCGGGAGCTACTCTTCATTGCGGTGCGCGGGCTTCTCGTTGCGGTGGCTTCTCTTGTTGCGGAGCACGGGCTCTAGGTGCGCGGGCTTCAGTAGTTGTGGCACGCGGGCTCAATAGTTGTGGCTCACGGGCTCAGTAGTTGTGGCGCACGGGTTTAGTTGCTCTGCGGCATGTGGGATCTTCCCAGACCAGGGATCAAACCCGTGCCCCCTGCATTGGCAGGCAGATTCTTAACCACTGCGCCACCAGGGGAGTCCTTCGTAATTTCCTTTAAATAGCCCCTCAGTGCATGTGAAGTATGTGTTAATACACACATACTCTTTCGGGATCCCAATCACTAAATAGAAAGAGCAGACTGAATGCATTTTTGAGGGTCTCCTCAGAACCAAGATCAACATGGCCTATCTTATTTAATCTCTTATTATCCTAACAAGGTAGATGGCATTATTATTATTACTATTATAGAAAACAACAGTTAACTAACCTTATAGTGCTGGGTATGAGCCAAGTACTCTTTAAACACTTTATATCTAAGATAACCCATTAGGGGAATTCCCTGGCAATCCAGTGGTTGGGACTCTGTGCTTTCATTACTGAGGGCCCGGGTTCAATCCCTGGTCAGGGAACTAGGATCCCGCAATCTGCCGGGCACTGCCAAAAATTTTTTAAATAAAATAACCTATTTCATCTCCCCAGCAACCCTGTGAGGTGGCTGCGTGTGTTGACCTCATTTTAGGGATGTGGACACTGAGGGTAAGAGGTGATCCAGGGTCACGCAGCTGGGCCGTGTTGGAGCCGGGTTTTGAGCTGTTAGTCTGACTTGAGCCTGGCTCTTCTCTGCTACCTCCCATTGCCCCTCTGGGAAATGGACTTAAGATCACAGCACTTGTAGGTGGCAGAGCTCAGAGGAAACTCAGACCTTCCGAGTCCAAGGCCACTTAGTGCCCTTTCCCTACTTCCCAAGTACTGTCTTTGTCAGGGGACATGTTGAGTGGGTGAAGCCGCCCACCATTACCGGCGTCATCTCCGCCAGCCTTGGTCTTCAGCACGGCTGGAAAGGTGATGAGGCCGGCCAGGCAGTCCGGGAGGGCCAGTGCACGTGTGCTGCGCACCACACCTGGAGCCCTGGGGCTGGGTCCTCCGGGCAGGTCTGAGGCGGGGTGGGGATCCCCTTCCCTCTGTTCCAGGTTGGCTCTGAGGGTGCTGTGCCTGGCCCAGCGCCAGTATTCCCTGCTCCAAGCAGCCAACCTCCTGACCCCTGACATGATCGCAGAATTCGAGATGCTGCAGCAGCTGGTACAAGAGGAAAACACTGAGCCTGGAGCAGAGGCCACCGGGGAGCCTGGCCCGGCCAGGGGGTCACCTCTGGCTCAGGAGCTACGTTCAGAGTCAAGTGAGTCTCAGCCCTGCTCGGCCTGTCTTCTGGTGCCAAGGGGTGGCTGGGGCCCCGGGTGCTGGGTTATGGTTCGGTCAGAGACTGGACCCCTAGGATCATGGACTTCTGCACAGAGAGGCCCCAGGGGTCACGCAGACCCGAGGAGTCAGGGGCTCCTGCCTGTCCCGTGTCTCTCTCCCCAAATTCTACAAATTCTCCTTCCTTCTGGCCAATCCCTGATCTCCCCTCAGCACCCTCCTCTCTGCCCAGAGTCTCCAGGATACTCCGGCCCTGTGACCCGGACCATGGCAAGGCAACTGAGTGGCCTCATACACGCTCTCGGGGTCCCACCCAGGCCTGACCGCACCTCAGCTCAGGCATCCCGACGGCCCACAGGGAAGAAAAGGAGGAGACCGAGCCCCTTGGAGCCAGACAGCCCCCCAGGCCCGAAGCCCGGGACCAAACGCCAGCGCCAGTCCCTCTTGCCCTGCCTGAGGAGGGGGACCCCGCCTGAGGCTCGGCTTCCGTGTGGGCCCATCACCCCCACGGGGGGACGGGCCTCCTCCCCCTGCCATTCCCCTCACTTCTGCCCAGCCACAGTCATCAAAAGCCGGGTGCCCCTGGGCCCTTCCGCTCTGCAGAACTGCTCCACCCCTCTGGCCTTGCCCGCACGGGACCTCAACGCCACCTTTGATCTCTCTGAGGAGACCCCTTCAAAGCTGGGCTTCCACGAATGCATTGGCTGGGACAATGTCCCCCAGGAGTTGAACAGGCTGGATCAGCCCTTCATCCCCAGGTGGGTCTCCCTTCTGCCCTCCCAGCAGGGTGGTCAGGGGTCAGCAAGGGACAGAGGTGCTGCCCAGGGGAACGGAAGACAGCACGCTCTTGATGTTGGGACACTGCATCTCTTTCCCTTTGGTCTGACCAGCATCCAGGCCCAGGAGAGCAGAACGTGCCGTTTCTTTGGAGGCGCTGCTTCTCTCCAGGCCCTGCCTTGTCCATCTACACTTCAAAGCCACCAGCTCTGTGCTGGTTTGTGACATGCCCATGAGTAGCTCACAGGCGCCCCCTATAGGGAGGGTCAGCAGGGAGGAGGAACTAACATGGGGTGCCCAGCCCACTCTGTTCCTTGGGCCCCATCACTTGGGCCTGGTCTGAGTTCTGTATCCCACTGAGAAATACCTGTTTCTACCACTTCCACCCCAGACTTTACCCTCCAGCCCAGCATCTGGGACTGGGAAGGGCATCCTGAGAAAACTTTATTCAGCATTTTTCAGTGGGAAGGTGCTCTCACCCTCGGCTTCTTCCCGCGTGGCAGGGAGGGGGAGCAGCAACCAGCTCAGGACAGTCCAAGGCCGCGAACAAGCGGCAGACTGACCTGGACTCGGGAGGCCGAGGGTGGCAGGCTGCCCACTGCTCCCCCCACCTCTCCCACAGCCCGAACCCCCTCTCAGGAACAGGCTCAGAGCCAGGCAGGTGGAAGGGTGAAACTGTCTGAACTCCAGTTCCCCAGACGCGCCAGAAACTGACACCTGGATGTTCTCCCAGAGCAGGCCTGTCACTCAGCTGTCAGCCCGGGCCGAGTGAGGCAGGGAGAGGAGTCCACCTCTTAGGAGGAAGAAACCTCAGCGGTCATCGTGTCTAACCTCCCTGCCCCGCAAGCCGGGCGCCGGAGCGGGAGGTGCTGGCACCCTTTTCTGGTTCCCTCCTGATGTGCCACCTTCATCCTCCTCCCTCCCCAGCGGACCCAGGCACCTGTTCACCATGAAGGGCCCTGAGCCGGCAACTTCCTTCCCTGGGACCTCAGCTCGCAAGAAGAGGCGCGTTGTGAGGTGAGGCTGGGGAGGTGTGGGAGGAGGAAAAGAGGAGCTGTCACCAGGGCAGCGGACGCCCGGGCCAACTACAGGCACTGCGTGTGTCTCTAGACCCCTTGGGGCCAGTAGCAGGGGGTCTTGTGAGCAGGACCAGCGTCTGGTTGTCTCAGGTTCCCTGGGTTCTTGCTATTACAGGATTATATTAGGGATGTCTCCCTCCTTCAGTAAAGGCCACAGACCCTCTCTCCATGAGGGGGACATTCAGTGTTCACTGGGTAATCCAGGGAGTGGACTACCCACCCCCTCACCTCTACTTCCCTCCCAAACCCCACTCAGCTCCCCTTCCCTCTGCTGCCTCTCCCACCCTCAGGTCTGGCCTTGGGACTTCCTACTGGTGCTCAGCCTCCCCCTGCTCCCAAGGCTCGGTGTCTAGCTCTTACCCTCCCCCCACCACCACCCCCCACCACCCCCTGTAGTCCAGAGGCTTGGCCGTGACCTTCCCCCCTTCTTCCTTCCTTCCCTCCCGCAGTTCCTCCATCTCCCGCGGCCACAGCCGCATCGCCCGCCTCCCCAGCAGCACCTTGAAGAGGCCAGCTGGGCCCCTGGCAATCTCAGGTGACTGGCATTTGGGGGTAGGGATGCTCTGGGTCACAGTGGCAGATGGGGACAAGAAGTAGGAGGGGAGGGAATTCCCTGGCGGTCCAGTGGTTAAGACTTGGCGCGTTCACTGTGGTGGCCCAGGTTCAATCCCTGGTCAGGGAACTAAGATCCCGCAAGCCGCCAAAAAAAAAAAAAAAAAAAAAAAAAAATGTAGGCGGGGACAGGCGAGAGGAGGGCATGGGGTACTTCCGAGCACCTCAGGGACCCTGGTGAGAGAGATGGGGGATGGGGTGGGGGAAGGGAACGGTGGGATACAGCCTCACTTTTCTCCTTCCTCCCTGCCTCCCCTCATCTAACTGGCCTGCAGAGCCCCCCTCCAGTCCCCACTCCCCTGGCAACCAGAGGAGCCAGAAGGAACTGTTGGGGGTTGGGGGAGCGCTGTCAGCTGGGAGCTGCTCTGCCAAGGTGTCCTGACCGCCCGGCCCCTCTTGGTCCCTGGAGCCGCCTGCACCAGGAGCCCTGACCTGCCTTCCTCGGCTCGGAGCAATTAATGCCAACACCCTCTTCCTTTATTAACAGTCCTCCCCCAGACGTTCATTCTGCTACTCGCCCTCTTCATTAATCTCTTGTTACACTCAGCTTCTCAGCATGTATTTATTCATTTGTGAGTTTTAACATGTTGCTATTTTAAAGGGTGCTGCCATCATTCCCCCCTAGTTTATAACACCCTCCATGCAAGAAGGTGGCTTTTGGGGGCTTTGTTGCCCACCCGCCATCTAACACAGGGCTCTGCACAGTGATGCCCGCTGTGCAGTTGAGGAGGGGTGAGCATGGGATGGGGGCATGAGGGAGTCCCAGCTTGGCTCTTCCTGGCTTTGAGAAGAAGGCGTCTTCAGCCGCATCCCCCCAGCCTGAAGCAAGAGCCCCAACCCCATGCCACAGTCCTGACGATGATGCAGATGATGGTGGTGACTTGATTTCCAAATGAAGAGAGTTTATCGTTTTTACCCTATTGTAAACAGGATACACACTCCGTGTAAGAAGAAGTATAAACCTTAATGCTACCATCTAGACATAAGAGCTGTTAATACTTGCGTTTACATCCTCTGATCCTTTAGTTCTGCATATATATATATATACACATGTATAGATACAGTTTTTTTTATTATAATGATTAATAAACCATCTCCATCCTTGGTGTGTGTTTCTCTCTGTACACCTAGGTAGGATAGCAACCCCTTCCTCCTCTTCAAGAAACTTCTGAGTATAAAAAACATCCCCCCTCTGCCTCCTCCTCCATCCTTACAGGTGGGCCCTGTCCCTTACCCCGCAGCCCCACCTTCTGCTAAGGGCCCCTGCTCCTTAGCGGGTGAAGAAGCTATCACCCCTGGAGGCCTGGTCCATCCTCCTACAGCCTGGGTGTGGGTTGCCAGGAGTCCTGTCGTCAGAGAGAGCGTCTTAGTGGTCCCCAGGTCTTACAAGGCTCCAGGCTGAGCCTCCACCTGCTGGAACCCATTGCAATCTTCCTCCCACAGCTCCGAAAGCTCCCCTCCACCGCCGTTCGTGGCTTTCCCCTCCACTCATTCGGGTTGTGACAGTTCAACCCAAGCCTACCTCTGTTTCCCCAGGAAGACGTGGCTGGCTGCATGAACGAATGGCATAACCAAAATCCCAGCAGTCTGTGTTTAAATTGCTTCTGAAAACAAACACGTAAAAGGCATTTAGCACTTTGTGAGTAGTGTGTAAACAATGCCGCTAATTTCAAATGAGGCCTCGCTGCTCTGGGCGAGCAGCCTCCCCCTCTACCTGGGGCACCCCTCCCCGCTCAGTTTCCATGCCTTTTTGGAGGAGTGGAGAGCACAGAGGGGAGCGCTGCATTCCTACCGGCTGCAGGCATCTCACACGACTTCACGACCTTATGAGGTATAATGAGGAAATAGACAAAAAGGTTAACAGAACGTGCCCGGAGTTAGACGGCAAGTGGCAGCGCCAGGATTCAGACCAGGATCTGGTCGTACACATGACACCAAGCTGCTTCCGTTTAGAAGTGAACAGACATCATTTCTTTCCGCGTGCCGGGAATTTCCTCCTCTCCAATTAGTCTTAATGAGTTTTTTTCCCCTGTATACCATGATCCCCACAGAAGCAGTCACCGCCTCACATCTGTAGCCCCCAGCGGCCTGGTGTGGTGCCTTGACCTCAGGAGACCTCGCTGCATGCTGGTTGCATCCAAATTGAATAACTTCCTCATTTCCTGGGGCCCTCACATCTATTATCTCATTTGATCGTCACCATCACCCCTGCAAGCGCAGAGGCAGCAGGCACAGGGCAAGGTGGCTGGTAACCAGGGCCAGGAGGGCAGGCTTTGCCCAACAGGCTCCGTTGCACGAGGGCTGGGGGCAGCTCGCAAGGGAAAGAGGTCACTCTTGACAAGGATGTTCTGCAGCTGACCATTCGCTCAGCAAACATTTGTGGCTCAGTGGTGCAAAATGTGCTCTCGGGTGACCCATTAAATGTACAAAGACTTTGCCAATGGAGTTAAGCACATGTGGCTCCTGCCCTCAATCACGGGAGGTTGGGCTGAGATGGGCCGCTCGCGAGGAGGCAGCCTGGATGGTCCAGGTTGCTGGCAGGGGCTGAGGGGGGCAGCGAGCTGACGGCCAGCTCCCAGCTGACCTCCGTGGGCAGCGATGAGGCTCTGAGATTGGATTGTTCTCACACAGAGTCATCCGCCAGAGGCGGCAATAGATGGCTCCCCCGTCCACTGCCGGTCAGCCTGCCCTAGGTTCTCCCTCCCGGCTTCAGCCTGCCTCTTCCACCTTGAGGGCCTATGCAGAGCCCCTCCCTCCACTTCAGGGAGTTTAGATGTTCTCTCTTCCCAGGCTCTTTTCACCCACTCCAGGCCCCGCAGCTCAGGTCTGGGCCCCACCTCGGGGCACACATTCCTGCCCAGTTCAGAGAAGCAGGCTCAGTGCCAGGAGCTGCAGAGACAGAACAAGACATGGTCCCTTCACACAAAGAGTCAGGATGGAGTCCTTGTCACCTGAGCGTAAACCCAAACCTCCGTCAGTGTTAGGCCGTGTCAAGAGGAAGGGACTGGGCTTTTTCCACTGGGTCCTCCCACCCCCAGCCATCAGCTTGGCGCCCACAGGGGACATCATCACCCCATGGGGCTCCTTCCTCCTTGGCAGCTGCTAACTCAGGCATCCTGCCTCCCAGACCCTTGCTCATCTGCCTCCAGTTTCCCCCAGAATGTCTCTTTGGCTCTTGGCTAGGTTTGGGGGATCCTGCTTCCCAGACAGAATCTAGTTCCTGGCTATCTTCCCCTCCTCCACAGTTCTTCTGTGAATAGGGACCTAGAAAGTCTTGGGATGGAGTTTGTGGGTGGAGGAAGGGACCAGAGTCATACCCAAGAGCCTGGAGACCATGGCTATGTTTTCTAGCTCACCCCGGAGCTCCCCTGGGCTCACCCGCAGCCCTGCCCCCGGCTCATCCTGTCCATTTGAAGGACCACTGGATTGGAAATAACAGACCACCGGTCAGCCCTCTCCTCCCTCCAGGGACACATCTGGTCCCCGCCTCTCACCCTCCCAAAGGGACACAGTCAGGCAGGGAGACGGAAGGGAGCAGGGAGCAGAGCAGACCAAGGAAAGCAATTAAAGAGCTGGTCTCAGGGTTAGAGGCTGGGGGCAGGCTTGAGCGGCCCCTGGCTGGGTGGGGAGGCGGGAGTAGAGCAAGGGCCCGAGCTTATTAACCACAACACAGCAGCCTGGCCCCTGGGTCTGTGAAGGTGAATGAGCTGATGCCTCCAACGGCTGAGGGGCCGTTGAGAAGGAGAAGGAGTCCAGGGGTTCAGCCAGGAACCCTTCTGCAGCCACAGGAGTCGGGCGCTTCTAACCGACAGAGCTGGGCTGGGCACAGGCTCAGGATCGGAGAAGGAACCATCCCTGGCTTGAGGCAGCCATCCTCCAACCATCCTCCAAAAGAAAGGGGAGACCCCTGCCCTCAGGGAGCTCCCAGTTGACAGTGAACCACGGGTTCTCCCATTAGGTGGCTCCCATCCAAGGGGAGAGGGCGGCTCCTGTCCTGTGGGTGCCTGAGTCTGAAGGGGGAGACAGACCCTACCCTTAGGTGCATCCCAGTCTGATGGGAAAACATAGGTCTAGCAACGGGAGGACCCCATCTTCAGGGGGCCTTGTCCTTGGGAAGCCTCAGGCTGAAGTGCAGAAGAGACTTGCACCCATCGGAGATGTTGACACACCAAGAGGTTCTCAAGCCAATGGAGCTGTGGGTCTCAAGCCCACAAGGGTTGGGGAAGGGCAAGGATGGAGGGACAGAGCCCACTGGGGGAGTCAGGGAGGAGAGAAAGCAGGGTGGGAAACAGCCTGTACTCGGAGTCTCCTCCAGAACAGTGGGACATAACTCTCACATGTCCCCTGGGAGACCCAAAGCCACAAACAACTAGTGATCTGGGGGCAAAGGGTGCTGCCCCCTCCCCACATCCTGTCCACACTGCCAGGTAACTGCCCTTTGCAGGGGGGGCCTGCCCACACGCTGTCCCTGCCCCAACCCCAATGGGGTCAACAGGACATGGCCGCTCCCCTGGAAGACCCAGCTCCCAGCCCCCCGGGTCCACCCCATCATAGATGCGCTAACATGGAAACAGGTAAAGCACCTGGTAGGTGTTATTAAATGGAAGCTAGGATTTGTCGAGCACCTGCTGTGTCCGGCTTTCACTGATTTTTATCTCACAACTACCTTGGAAGTATGTCTAGACCTCATTTTACAGATGGGGAAATGGAGACTCAGAGAAGGTTCCTCAGTCATCCAAGATCATACAGCTATTGAGTGGCCATGGCCTTGCTCTCTCCCCTAGACGGCACTGCCATAGCAGTCAGAGGCAATTCTAGTGAGCCCTCTAAGTAATGCACATCTGGGTTTTAGAAACCCTGCCTAGAGCTGTGAGACCAACTTTCTTCTTGCCTCCAAAGGGCTATGTCCACCAGGCCACTCGGACCTGGTCAGCTCAGCACTGCCATCTAGTGGCCAGTTTCCCTCCTCAGAGATGGGTCACCGAGTGGGTGGACTGGTCAGAGATCCATGTTCTCTCCATCCCACTCACGCTTGCTGACCACCATGCTGTGCCAGGCACTGGAAGAGTGGCAGGAGCACAAGCGGAGTCAATGGGCAGCAGTCAAGGGACAAAAGGGCCCCTTGAATTAGAGGCTGGCAGGTTTGGAAAACACTGGGCACCTTGTGTGCGGGTTGAGGCCGGGTGAAGTGTTGATCTATCCTGGGATCAACCTGGGCCTCGTAGGCAGGAGGGCATCCTGGCAAATTCTGATGTAGAAGATGGGCACAGGGAGTGGGAGGTCATCTTGTCCCCAACTCAGCTTGAAGTGGGGCGCAGCTTGGCTGAAGGCCGTGAGGAAGGGTGTCCAGGCATTCTCTTCTTGGGGCCCGCAGCATTCTGCCGTCTAGTCCAGAAGTCAGTCTAGGAACTGGCCTGAGGCTTTGGATGATGAAGCCCTCAGATTGGGGAAGCAGGAGAGGAAGCGCCACAGAGAATGGGGCCTGAGTCAGGCTGGGAGGAGGGGGGTAGAGGTGGAGGCCGGGAGCTGTGTCTCCCTGAGGCAGATGTGCATCACGGTGTGATCTAGAACAGAGAAAGAGGGGACATAACTGTCCGACAACAGGGCTTGGTTACATTAATGCACATAGTGGAAAACCATGCAACTGTTAAAATGATGATGTAGATAAATATTTATTGATATGGAAAGATGTTCACAACATATTGTCTAGTAAAGAAAAGCAAGTTACAAAATAATTTGTACAGCGTGAGCCTACTTTTAAAAAATGAATTTATATGTGTAGAAAAAAAATCCGGTAATGTTTATATCTCCAGGTGGCAAAATTATAGCTAATTAAATTTTGTTTTGCTTATCTGTATTTGCTGATTTTTCTACAATGAATGTATGATAAAAAATAATGAAGGTTTGACAAACAACCATGACTGAGTCTGTCTATCTCTTTGCTTCTCTGTGTGGACATCTTCAGAGAGTTAAGGGCTGAGTGTGGAGCTGGGTCTGAAGGTTGGATGGGAGTTGAGGATGGAGGGAGAGGGCCTGGGCCGGTGACAGGGGCCCAGCGAGGTGGCTGAAGGGGTTAAACAGGGGGCCTCATCTGCCGCTGCTAAAACGAGCTGAGCCTCTG
The DNA here is from genome assembly GCF_028021215.1 of Eschrichtius robustus. NCBI lineage: Eukaryota > Metazoa > Chordata > Mammalia > Artiodactyla > Eschrichtiidae > Eschrichtius > Eschrichtius robustus. Next base: position 22,831,173 of record NC_090843.1, on the reverse strand, counting down.
TCTCCCAGACACAATTACTGAGAGTCCCTGACAAGACCTTCCTGCTCTATTACATCTTTTCCCTCCAGGACCGCTTTGCGCTCATTTCAACTAGATTTCAATTGTACAAAGAGAGAAGGCCACACGCTGTGACTTGCCCTGCAAGCTGGAAGGGCAGACTCTCCAAGCCACGGAGAGGAGTTGGGACAAGGGTTTGTCCCCAGTCTTGTTCTTCCTTTAATGTCACTCCCTGGCCCCATCCCTCCCCAGCCCCTCAACCCACAGCAGGATCAAGTGACTGGGTGCCCCCTCCTAAAGATTCAAGATTCCCCTCCCCATGATACTGCTCAGGCCCAGGGTCAGACTCTGCTAAAGAATTAGGGATTCTCACCTCCTCTCTCTGCTTGGGACTCACGGGGAAATCTCGGCAAGCAGCCTGTAACCTGCCCAAATGAAAAGCATCTCCCCTGGCATGGACGAGGGGGCATTGCCCAGACAGGAGCTCAGGGGCTGAGCTGGCTCTGACAGCTGGGGAGGAGGCAAGTAGCCAGGCCCTGTCTGCAGAGCTGGAGGCCTGGCAGTGCTGGGCTACCCCCAGGGCCTTCCCTTGGTGCCCACTGAATGACTCACCACTGTGAGGTGCCCACTGAATGACTCACCTTGGCACAAACACAATGGTCAGGGGTGGGCACAGAGCCTGCTCCCTGCTGCACCCCAGCCCCCATCAGATGCTTTCCGAGAAGCTCTTTGAGCAAGGGGCTTGGGCTGCACCCCACCCAACAGGCTGGCATCTTGGGATAAAAACAGCACAGCCCCCTGCAAGGGCTGCCCTTGCCACGCGACACCCTCACCGGCAGTGGAGAACAAGGCTCCATTCAGCAAGTGCTCAGGAAAAGGGATCAGAGGCCCAGGCGTGGGCAGTGGGCAGTGGGGCGGGGGGTGGGGGCAGGAGAGGAAGGCTGCCCACTTCCCAGAAGTCCAGGGACAGAGATGGGTGAAGGGCCTGGGCAGGGTACTGACCCCGGGGGACCAGATAGAAGGTGTGATTGGATCTGAAATCTCAAGGGGCAACAGGGCCCAGGCCCCAGGCTCCCAGTTCAAACCCACTGGCTCCTAGGTTCCCAAACCCACCGATTCTCCAGAAGCCTTTCCCAGCTTCTCAGCTTGATGTGTGGGAACTTGAAGGAGATAAATCTCCAGTGTGAGAGTGAGATGAGGGGTGGCCAGGGAAACGGGGTGTTACAGGAACAAAGATGGGAGTTGGGACAGCCAGCTCATTCATAAGTGCTTTGTGGAGCTGTCAAGGCCTGCGCTCTTGGAGGGGGTGCGGGGAGGCTGGGCAAGGAAGGGGTGAGCCCGATGAGGCTGAGGCTGGGGCTTAAGGGTGACCCAGGGGGAGGGCCAGAGAGTGCAGCGCCTGTCCCCACTTACCCTATCAGGGGCTCCACGTTCCTTCCATCATTCCCCCACTGCTAGACAGAGGCCTCAACTGACCCTCCAGACAAAGGGCCGGTTCTAATTCCAGCCCACAGCCCCACACCTGCAGATGGGGAGAAAGCAGGAATGCAGAACGCCTGTATTCAGAGGGAAGGACTGCAGGAATCTGTTGGGAACGAGGCTGGCAGGAAACTGTAACATAGGGTGTTCCTTGAAGATATGGAACAGGTTTGTTTTCCACCAGATTCCCAGCATCTAACAGGCACTGAGTGTGCCTGAGAATGCTGAGTGAGGAAAGGCCTGGGTCATAGGATCTAAAAGTTAGAAGACAGGTCAGAGGTCATCTGGTCCAGCCCTTCCTTGACCCACCGTCCCAGTGAAAGGGTCTCCTTGTCCAGTGGTCAGGGCCCCAGACGCAGCATTGGCCCCGGGAACTGCCCACTAGCACCTCTGTCTGGAGCCAGGCTGGGGCTGGCATGCCCAGGAGGCCCTGTCTCTGGGCACAGTGACCTCGGTGGGCATGAGAGGCACTCTCCCCATGGCTGGGCTGCGGCCCAGCCCCACCCACTCAGGCTATGCCAGGGGGTGTTGCCAGGGGCAGCCTGGGCCGGGCCAGGCCGGGCCCTCCTCCATAAAGCCAGCACATCCCAGGAGCAGGCAGAGCCAGGACAGGATGGAGAGGAGACGGGTCACCTCAGCGGCTCGCCGCTCCTACGTCTCCTCCTCAGAGATGGGGATGGGGGGCCGCCGCCTGGGTCCTGGCACCCGCCTGTCCCTGGCTCGAATGCCGCCTCCACTCCCGGCCCGGGTGGACTTCTCCTTGGCCGGGGCGCTCAGCTCCGGCTTCAAGGAGACCCGGGCCAGTGAGCGGGCGGAGATGATGGAGCTCAATGACCGCTTCGCCAGCTACATCGAGAAGGTGCGCTTCCTGGAACAGCAGAACAAGGCGCTGGCTGCTGAGCTGAACCAGCTGCGGGCCAAGGAGCCCACCAAGCTTGCCGACGTCTACCAGGCGGAGCTGCGCGAGCTGCGGCTGCGGCTTGATCAACTTACCGCCAACAGCGCCCGGCTCGAGGTGGAGAGGGACAATCTGGCGCAGGACCTGGGCACCCTGAGGCAGAAGTGAGGAGGGGGCCGCAGAGGGGCCTCATGAACAGGGAGCACTGAGCCGCACCCCCACCCCGGGAGAGGCAGCACCTGCAGGCCTGCAGGGTCTCGGGCAGGGGCTCTGCCTCCCTGCTCCCCAGTTTCCCACCTCTGGGAGGAGAGGGTGACCCTTGCTCCCCAAGATGAGGGTGGGCCTGGGAGAAGGCCCAGGATCTCAGGGATCTGATTCCCAAAGACCTTCGGGTACTCTCAGCACCTCCCCGCTGGGGAAAGCTGTGTGGGACAGTCAGGGACCCCCAGCGGGCAGGGTCTCTGCGTTTCACTCACTGCAGGGCCTTGTTACTGTGGTCAGGGGGCACACGTATTCTGAGCCTGGGTCTGTCTAGAGGGGGAACTGGAAGGGAAGATTGGTATGCACCAGGAGGACTGGGCTGGGGCTACAGGAAGAGGGGGAAAGAGCAGGCAGAATACTGGCTTCAGAATACAGGAGGCCCTGCCTGTCACCAGCTTATGACCCTAGTCAAGACACTTCAACTTGCACAGCTGTAAAGCGGAGATCTTAATAAAACCCATTTCCAAAGGTCAGGGGAAACCCCAGGGGCATGGTCCTTGCTGAGCTGGCAGGGCATGCATGTGTGACTTCAAGCGCAGGAGGACGTGTGTGTGTGTGTGTGTGTGTGTGTGGTGTGTGCAGCAGTGAGTGTACATTGGTGGAAGCGCCTGTGTGAGCGGGAGCGGGTGCAGCAACCCTGATAAGGCACCTTGGTAACGAGTTAAAGCAAAGGCCCTTGTCTGCTCACCCTCCTGGCCAAGTCCTTCTGCCGCTCACTCCTCTTGCCACTCACATTGGTCCTGGGAGGGAGGGGGGGGTTCTCTGGCAGCCACCTCCAGGGAGACTAGGGCAGGGGTCCTATAGTCCTCAGAAGAGCCCGGACCCAGGAATGTGTCCCCCTACCCCAGGCTCCAGGACGAAACCAACCTGAGGCTGGAGGCTGAGAACAACCTGGCTGCCTATCGACAGGTCAGGGTGGCAGAGGGGAGGGGCCGGGGAGGGGGAAAGTGTTGATGGCAGCCCACCCAAACATAGCCCCCAAGCCCAGCCCTCCAGAGCAATGTGCTGCTCCCCCCAGCCACAAAAGGAGGGATCAGATAAGACTAGGGAGTGGGGAGGAGGAGTGTGGGGTCAGAGGGGCCCTTTGCTTCCTCCCTACTCCAGGAGGCAGATGAAGCCACCCTGGGCCGTCTGGATCTGGAGAGGAAGACTGAGTCTCTGGAGGAGGAAATCCGGTTCTGGAGGAAGATCCATGAGGAGGTAAGGCCAGGGCAGAGGGAGGAAAGGCCAACACAGAGATTGGAACTGAGGAAAAGAGACAGAGAGACGGAGACTGAGGCAGAGGTATTCAGACATAGAGAGAAGGAGACAGACTGACAGAGAGAGAAAGAAAATGGGAGAGAGAGAAAAGACAGAGAGAGATACAGAGAGAGACTAAGGGAGACAGAGATAAAGACAGGGCCTTCCCTGGTGGTCCAGTGGTTAGGACTCTGTGCTTCCACTGCAGGGAGCATGGGGTCCATCCCTGGCTGGGGAACTCACGTGCCTCGCTGTGCGGCCAGGGTACAAAATGATAGATAAGAGAGCATCCCCAGCCCCCGGTAAAATGCACACAGACACACACTCCACTTACTGAGAATTACAACAGGCCTCATTGCCTCCTGTTTTTCTTCACTACAGCCCAGTGAGATAGGGACCGCCGTTCCAGTGTTATCTCCTTTTCACAGAGGAGGACACTGAAGCCCAGAGATGTTAAAGAACTTGCTAAGGTCACACAGTTAGTCTCTCTGACTCCATTCCCTCTGCCATCTGTCTCCATTTAAATGAGAGCCATACATAAAAACACACACACAAACAAACCAACCAACCCCCCCACCACAGCTGAGCTCTGACTTCAGATAATGGATGCAGAATCCACGGCCTCAGGGAACCTGGGAACCCACAGGCACACCCACACCACAGGGACTCAGTCACTCTCCCACGAGAACACAGGCACACTTTCAGTGCTCCTGCCTTCCAGGCTTGGGAGGAGGACACCATGAGACCCCCAAAGTACCCCCCGCCTCCCTTAGCCTGGGCCATGCCATTTCCTTCGACTAGGAATGACCATCTCCCTTAGCCAACTTCTGTGTCCGAGGGGCAGACAGAAGAGGGCATGATGCTGTGGGGAAACCCCAGTTGCAGCCTGGTCTCTGAGCCCTGGCATGCCTTCTCTCACCCTGGCCAGGAGGTGCGGGAGCTCCAGGAGCAGCTAGCTCAGCAGCAGGTCCACGTGGAGATGGATGTGGCCAAGCCCGACCTCACAGCAGCCCTGAGAGAGATCCGTACGCAGTACGAGGCAGTGGCGTCCAGCAACATGCATGAGGCGGAGGAGTGGTACCGCTCCAAGGTAGCCCTGACTTTGGGCCAGCCTGCCTCCTCCAGGCAGCCCTCCTGGCTCCATACAAAAGAACTGGGGAAGGAGGGTGGAGGAAGCTGGGGGAGGATCCTCTCTGAGTGACTGATCTTCACCAGAGAAGTGAGGTGACTTGCCCGGGGTTACACAGGCACTATTATTTCCAATAAGTACTTATTAGTACTTATTGCTATTACTATTAGCCAACACTGTTGTGTATTAGGCCCTGTGCTTTGCATGGATTATTTTACCATGAAGTAGGTACTGTTCTTTGATAGATGAGAGAACTAAAGTCCAGAGAGGTTAACCAATTTGCCGAACGTCACACAGCTCCTAAGCAGTAGAGCTGGATTTCTAACCCTAGCTATCTCACTTGGGAGCCTGAATTCTTGATGCCTCTGTATCCTGGGTTATTGAGCATCTACTACATCTCCAGCTCTGCCCAGGATACAGAGACATGTCTGACCAGGGAGTTGTTATGTCACCCAATAATGATGTCTACGGAGAACACAGCAGGGCAGAGTTTATATACAATGTGGGGACAGGAAGGATATCATAGAAGGGAGGGCACTGGGACCAGGCAGGACTGGAAGCCTGTGAACATAAAGAAAAGAGGAAAGGGGCATTCAGAGTGCAGGACAGAGCCTGAGTAGAGGCCGAAAAGCACAAAGAGGTAGGGGCCCAGAGATCCTGGGCCAGGGCGTGGAGCTGAGGAGTGTAAGTGGCAGAAGCCAGTGATGGTTCTGAGCAGGGCAAGACGTGATGGAGCCCTGAGAGCTTCACTGCAACAGGGCTATTAGAATCCAGCGCTTGCTCACCAGAATCCCCTGTGTAAGGTGGAAGAGGACAGGGTTCAGTCACGCGGATGGAGCTGCCAGTGCTGGAGATTCTGGATTCCGTGGCAAACACTGTTCATTCCTGCATTCCCTGACCAGGCATTGTGCTAGGTGCTGGAGACGTAGCAGTGTCTTCTGTGTCCCCGGTCCACGGGCCGCAGTCGCTGCGAATAATCCCACCCAGGGCCAATGGCTGGGGTGAGCTGGACAACCACCCTGGGGTCCCGCCCATCTCCCTGATCCTCCAGACATCGTTCCTCCCCACGGGCCCGCACAGCTCCCGCCATAAGCGTCCCCAGCCCTCCGCTCAGCATAAAGCCCTCTCCCCATTTAGTTTGCGGACTTGACGGACGCCGCTGCCCGCAACGCGGAGCTGCTCCGCCAGGCCAAACACGAGGCCAACGACTACCGGCGCCAGCTGCAGGCCTTAACCTGCGACCTAGAGTCCTTGCGCGGCACGGTGAGCGCGGGCAGGGCCAGAGGCGGGGGGACGGGGTCCACGAGCGGAGGCTGCCGAACCGGAGGAGGGGACCTGCCGCCCTAGGAGGTGCTGGAAAAGGGCCAGGGGCTGGGACCAGGGCTGGGGGCGGAGCTCTGAAAAGTTACTCGGGGTTGGGGCCTCGAGAAACCAGCCGACTCCACCCACAGAACGAGTCCCTGGAGAGGCAGATGCGGGAGCAGGAGGAGCGCCACGCGCGGGAGGCGGCGAGTTACCAGGAGGCGCTGGCCCGGCTGGAAGAGGAGGGGCAGAGCCTCAAGGACGAGATGGCCCGCCACCTGCAGGAGTACCAGGACCTGCTCAACGTTAAACTGGCCCTGGACATCGAGATCGCCACCTACAGGAAGCTGCTGGAGGGCGAGGAGAACCGGTGAGCCCAGCCCAGCAGCCCTCCCTGCTTGCCCCTCCCTGGAGCTGCTTTGCTCCCTTCAGGGACTGTCTTATTCAGTCTTGTGTCCAGCCCCCTCCTATCCCAGTGCCCAGCGCAGTGCTTGCCTAACACACAGTTGGTATTCAATAAATGTCTGATGAATGAATGAATGGATTCAATTCAGCCCATGTTGATTAGGTCCCAGGGTAAGGACTCGGGTCACCTCCCAAACTAAGAGGCTCACTTCCCACCCTCCCAACAAAAATCGGACTTCTTTTCCCCTGACCAGTATCTTCTGCCTCCTGGGAATTCTCTTCGCCACTCTTCCCTCCCCTCTGCCATCCTCCAAGCATCCACTCTCTTTTGAATAGAGATGTTCCCCTCACAACATCCAGGCCCCTTGCCGGCTTTGGCAGCTCCAAGGAGTGTATTTGCTGCTGGGGAAGCTAAAAGATGGGGTCGGCCTTTCCTGGCAAGGAAAAAAGCCTCAAAGCTGTCATGAAATCCCCAGACCAGGACCTGGCCTGGGGATATCCTAGGGCAGCCTGGTCACCCCTCTCTCTCTCTCTGCTGTCTTTCAGCATCACCATTCCTGTGCAGACCTTCTCCAACCTGCAGATCCGAGGTCAGTAGAACAGGGTCTTGTGGGCAGAGTGTTGGATTCCTGCCCCCTCCCCCAGGCCTGTGGGTTGCTGTTCTGGCCTGGGGCCGAGGACCAGGGCAAATGGGCCTGGGGCTCTCCATGGGGACCTTCATGATTCACCGCAGAACTTCTAGCCAGAACACACCATCCCAGAGCATTCGAGGTGGGGCTTACAGCCACTCCTGTTCTGCTCTGCCCTTTGTCCCACACCCCCCCATCCCCACACCCCATTCCATTGCAGAACTGGGTGATGACGGTCTCAACCTCTGTCCTGTCTGCAGATCCCTGATTAAGCTCTGCACATCCAAGTGTTTGATGTTTGTGTGTTTTTTTTTTAACCGCTTGTCACTACAGGGGGCAAAAGCACCAAAGAAGGGGAAGGTCACAAGGTCACAAGACATCTCAAAAGCCTCACAATACAAGTTATACCAATACAGGCTCACCAGATTGTAAATGGAGCCCCGCCGGCTCTCGGTTAGCTGCCTGCCTTATAGACACGGTGCTCTTCTCAGCTTGATAGGGAGCGAGCCTCACCAAGCCCACTTTCCCCATCCTCTTGGGCTCCCTCCTCCCAGGTTTCCTTAAAGGGCCAAGCCTGTGTCATTTTCCCAGCGGCCTCAGCACCCAGCCCAGGACCTGGCACAGGGTAAATGTAGGTTAAAGTAGCAGAGTTGGCTGGTGTTCAAGGTGATAAGTCCTCGGGTGCACAGATGAGATGCTCTGGGGCCTCTGAGCAAACGCCAGCCTCTGCCTCACCTCTTTCCCATCACTGGGAGGGCCCCTAGGGTCTCGCTGTGCCCGGCAGCCAGGCTCTCTGCCTGATTCGTCTGTCCCTGAGGCTCCATTGTTCAGCTCAGTGATGATTCAACCCAGAGGATTATTTCCCCCTGGACTGCTGCTCTTGGAGTGAATAAAGTTTTATGTCCCCTGCTCTTAATTTTAAATATTAGTGAGTGTGACATGTTATATTTTTCTCTCTGAGGGGGGAAGAAAAGTAAATTACTTCTTACTTGTATGTGGCCCTCAAATGATTCTTAGCTAAGGAAAAAAAAATTCTTCTTTCTTTTGGGCTAGAAATTTAGGAACACTAGCTATGCATGTACCAGGGCTTAGTTCAGCATCAGAAAGGTTAACCAGGCAGACCAGGTAGAGGCAATACTGCCAAATGCCAGACAGAAAAGGGTCACTAGGGCCCAGAGGAGAGGCAGAGAGAAGTAGGAAAGAGGAAGGGGGACAGGAAAGGGACCCACGTGTATTGAGCACTAATATGTGCCCGTCATTTAACAAACATTATTTCAGTTAACTGACTCCTCACTCCCACCTAGAAAAGTAGACAACAGCATCCCCATTTTGCAGATGAGGACACTGAGGCTGGAAGAGGTAAATTAACTTGCCCACAGTCCTGTGGCTGAGCTGGGACTCAAGTTCTGGCCTGCCTGACTTCAAAACCCACGTGCTCCTTCCTTGGCACGGCCCTGGGTTGTCAGGAAGCCAGGGGCCAGGTGAGGGCTTGCAGAGGGGCTGAAATGCAGCCAGGCCAGGAGAGCGAGCAGGGCAGCAAGGACTTGCCCAGCACCATAGGGACTTAGGAGGTTGCCAGCACCTTTGGAAGAGCCTATGCCCTCTCTGCCTGATTGGATAGGCTTTTGGACTCATGATTGGGGGTTTCATGGTGAAACCGAGGGTGGGAGAGGATGTCTAGTGCCCTGAGAGCCCACGGAGGCCTCCTCTCCTCATGCCTGCAGAAACCAGCCTGGACACCAATTCCATGTCAGAAGGCCACCTCAAGAGGAACATCGTGGTGAAGACCGTGGAGATGCGGGATGGAGAGGTGAGGAGGGCAGATCCCAGATTCTGGCCCCAGCAGACTCTGGAAGAAAGCTTGACTGGCACATAGAAGGTTGTTGATAATTCACAACAGCTCCTCTGGGAGGCTCTGCAAGAGGGGAAGGAACCCGGATGTAACTCATTTCCCCAGCCCCTCCACTGGCAGTTCTAAGGGGACCCTGGGTGCCTAGACCACTGGATGGGGTCCTGACTCCAGCTGTCTCCCTATCTCACCCTCAGACTCCGGTGCCCCCATGCCAGGCCTGGGGGAGAGAGAAAGAAAATTAAAGTTAGTAGCTTTCACTCCCAACTTTCAATTTGCAGCTTGGTGAAAGGAACCTGGCAGAAGAATGGGATGGGGGGATTGGTCATAACCCCCTCCCCATCACACCAGCAACAGTACCAGCTAATCTTACAAGATCAGCTCACCATGTGCCAGGCACGGTGCTAGTTGTTTGCCCACGTTACCTCATCTCCCCCTCTGACTGCTGCATGGGCGTGTTCCGGCTACTATCATAGAAAAGATGACCCAGGAAGGCGGGGGACTTGTCTGGGTCCATAGCCTAGCTGTGGTGGACCTGGAGTCTGTGTGAGCTCCTAACCTAACTGTGGCACTTTCTCTGTCCCCTGCAGGTCATTAAGGAGTCCAAGCAGGAGCACAAGGATGTGATGTGAGGCAGGACCCACCTGGTGGTCCCTGCCCCACAGTATGAGGGGCCTGCAGCAGGAGTCGGGGTAGTTGCCCCTCCTCTGCTAGTTAATTTCCCCAGACTTGAGTTCCCACCCACCCCAGCTGCTCCTCTTCCGCCTCAGTCTCTATGTCAGCTTGCTGCCCTAGGCTCCATCAGCATTAAGCCTGTCAGACAGCACCCACCCAGCACCCAGCAACTCTAACAGGGCACTCGCCCCAAAGGGGCAGCCTGGAGGGGCATGGCCAGCAGCTTGGGTTAGAATTGGCAGGGAGGAGAGAAGTTGTGGAGGGCAGGGAGACCTAATAAATCACCCTCCGTATCCCGAATCCCTGTTGTCATGGCAACTGTTGCCAGAGCTGGAGGTGTCTGGGGGTATCTGGGAACGGGGCCTTTGAATTTTCTCAGGCTGGTGGAGGAAAACCGAGACTCTGAGACAGGCAGGGGAATCCCCATAGGCAAGGCGGCCTTGGCCAGAGGCTTATTCTTCTAGACTGACTCTGCCCAGTCTGAGGGTGGGTGGGGCTATCCTGCCACCTGGAGTAGTCGCCGGACAGAATTCCTGGCCTGCCCAGATTGCAGAGGGGCCTCCTGAGTGATGGTTCAAGTGTCTCAGCCCCACTGAGCTGCCACGTGGGCATGCCGTGGGCCTGTGGGAGCTTGATTCTCAGCACTTGGGGGAACTACAGTGTAAGTGGTGAGGGAAGGGGTGCTGGGAGGGAGTAGAAGGGGGCCTGGCCCCGAGCTGTGGGCACAGAGAGGTCAAGCCCAGGAGGACTCCCCCGCCCCCGATACAGGCTGGGGGGGGGGCAGGTAGAGATGGTAGAGGAGGCGGTTGGGATGAGGCCAGACATCAGAGTGGGGGGCTGTGAGTGAGCAGTTACACTTGGCCTCTGGGTCGTGGGAATCAAGAAAGTGACTCATCCTCTTGAAGATGGTGAAACAGGAAAGAAAGAGGCTGCTGTTCCTGGGGGCAGGGCCCACTTTGTCCCAGCTCTAAAGGCCCTTTCCTGGCTGCGTAACCCCTGTCCAACCAGGCCTGGGAGCCGCTGCAGCTGCCGCCTGACCCCAGCAAAAACTGCTAGGCAAAGCCTCTGCCGCACGCCCGACCCTCTCCTCCCCACAGTGACCGCTGCTCTTCCCTAAGCCAAGGCCCCTGTTGTCCCCTCGTAGTCAAATACAAAGCGTACCCCCGTGTTTTAGGTAGCGCCCTATTTTATAATTTGGGAACCCGAGGCCCACGCAGAGTGAAGACACTGGTTTGTGTTCCTGCAGCCTAGAGGCAGGACAGCTTGGGGCAGACACTTTCACCCCGAGCACCTGTTCTGCGGTCCACGGGAAGACTGGCGGACACGAGATGATCAGTGCCCACGAGCGGGGCTCAGAGGCCCACTCCAGGGTCCCCATCTCCCTCTAAGGCAGAGGGAGGGAGAAGTAGGAGTCCCTCCCTCTTTCCAAGACTGGTGCCCTTCCCCTACTCCCTCCTGCCACCCACTGCTGCTAACCTTCAGGGCACCACTGCTGCCTTTAGTCACTGACATAAATAAAGACAACTGCTGTGGCTTCCCCCAGAGTGGACTCTCATCTGTTCGGCAGAGGCTGGGGCTGGGGGAAGGGGGCAGGAAGTAGCCTTGGACAAGACACAACTTGCTTCTTATCACTGATCATCTTGGGACCTCCAGCCACCCCCAGCAGTGGCCACAGGACAAATCCCATCTCCAGCCCTGCTCTGCCCTGCAGCCCTGGTGCCTGCCCCCCACGGCCTTCGCTTCCCGCCCCTCTTCTCACCCCCAGCCCCCAGCCTGGGTGCAATCTCTCAGGAAAGGGCTGAATTCAGTCTCCAATTTCCTCACCCATTTCCCCTGTTCTAGTCTCTACCTGTATTCCCAAACTCACCATTTCTACCTGCCAGTCCCGGGATGAGGCTGGGAAAGAAGGCAAAGAGGATATACACTAGGTACCCCGACTCTTTTCTTCCTCCCTCTGCTACCCCCAATTCAAACAGCACCCACTTAGCAATCCTCGAAGGCAAGAAAATAAAGCACGTCAAACACTGTTCAACACCAGACAGGTGATAAATGTTAGGTTCACTTCTTCCCTCTCTGAGCGTGAAGTCAGAAGACACATGCACCCTGGCTACTTCCATCTCGCTTCAGTCCCCCATCTCCCACCAGCCTCAGGCCTCCCCACTTCCCAGATTGGGTCCCAGACTCGCTCATGGTAGCAGGGAGCAGGTTATAGCTAACAACTTTGTCCACATGCCCTGCCACACATTCCAGCTCAGGATGCCTATCCAGAGGCATCTGGTACCATTTAACAAACACATTTGAGCTCATCTGGTCTTCAGAGCTGGGGAAGAGAGAGCCTAGGGGGAGAAGTTGGGACGACAGCGGAATAAGTAACAGCAGCAACGACAGAGGTGAATAGTGATGAAGACTGCTGTGATGAGCAGGTAGCCTATCAGGGTGAGCACCAGGGCGGCCCGAATCTCGGGGTTGGAGAACGAGACTGGGTAGCGGCCTCGAGATGTCACGCCCAGTCGGAACCCAGCGATGCGCACGCCCTGCCGCCAGCAGTAGTAGATGCCCCGGTCTTCCAGCTGGGTGAAGCGGATGTGGAGATGGTTGCCGTGGTCGATGAACACCCTCATGGACCAGTTGACGCCCTTTAGGTACTGCGTGCGGTAGAGGTACTGGTGGTCCTTGTCCCAGGCCACGGCATGCTCCGGCCGGGCCCCGGGACAGGAGATGATTAGTCCGTGGCCCAGCCTCTGCTGGTGGAACTGAATGGGCACCTGGGGCAACCAGGGCCGGCTGCCCACTTTGGACACGTAGCTGAAGAGGGCCATCACACCCTCCTGGATCTTCTTCTTCTTCTCGCAGGGCACCAGGCAGCTCCGAAGCAGCAGCTCAGGGGCGTGGTTGCTGGCCTGGGCCCGGAGCTGCCTGGGCACAGCCCGCGAACCACAGGACACCACGTCGGGCAGTGTCTTGCGGTAGCGGGGGGAGAGGTCTGGGCTCTGCAGGTAACACAGGCCGATGCGCCACTGCTCCCCGCGCACCCCGCAGCGGTCGCAGGGGGTCCACTCCCAGAAGGTGGTGAAGACGTGGAGGCTCCCGTGGTACTCATCTGCGAAGGGCTCCTGGCCCTGGTCCTTGAAGGTGGCCACCATCCCCTCACTGCTCTGGATGTCCACGTCGTAGGCGTAAAAGTAGTCCCCCTTGCGGGTGCCGCAGAAATACAAGCCTGAGTCCTCGGGCTGCGCCCGGAAGACCAGCAGGCTGAACATACGGATGCTGAAGCGGACCAGCATGTCGCTGCCCACACGCACCTGGGCTGCCTCCGTCAGGACCCGCCCATCAAAGTCCGTCAGCACTTTGGTGTGGCCGCTGCCGAGGTGCTTCTGATAGTACCAGACGACAGCGGACACCTCCTCGGGCTTGCAGTGGCAGGGGAGCTCGAAGCTCATGTCAGCCAGGTAGGCTGCATTGTCAAACATCAGGAAAGCTGGGCAGGGGGTCCTCTGAAAAATGTTCTCCTTCTCCACGATTTCAAAGGCCTGGAGGCTCCCCAACACCCACAGGAGCACAGTGGCCTGGGCCAGGTTCATGCCTGCGCAAGGGAAGAGTCAGAGGGGGCGGGGCAAAACCTAGGCACTAAAGGCCTGTGGGGCTTCTAGAAATCACTGCTGGGAGGAGGCACGTATATGAGGAAAGGATTCAGCAGCCGGGAAAAGAAGCAACAATCTGCAGAGGAAGCTGCCACAGACCAAGCAATTTATTCCCAGTGGAAGTACAAGATGCCCTTCTAACATTCCAGACATGATCTTGAGGGAAAACCATTCTAGAACCTGGCCCTTTCTCCCCTTTCTAGAACACTGACACTCACTCAAGAATGGGTCAGGGGAAGCCAGAATGAGAAGCAAGGGCCCAGGTACCAGGACAGGGAAATCTCTGCCTCTCTGTTCCAGGCCCTGCCCTGCCTGCCTGGTGGAAAGGTCCTCCCTTTGGTTAATCCAGGAGTTGAAGGAAACCCTCCTACCTGCACATCTGGCCATCTGAAGATGCCTGGGAGGCTGGCCAGGCCTGAGCTGATGGCTTGGGGCTTTCCCAGGCCCAACCTGCACGGGAACTCAGCCCCTGGAGAAAAATACTGCACCTCAAATGAGGTAGCATTTGATCATTTATTGATTAAATGTCCATTCTGTTGGTTTCCAGTTACAAATACTCTTGTTAAGAGCTATGGAGATCAGTATTAATTTATCATGGAAGATTAACAATTTTGCTTTTTACTTTTTTTGAGTGGAGGCTATAACTGGTGGTACCAGTGTTTGGTTGGGTTCGCACCCATCTCTCAGGGCCATGGGCTAGCAGACTGGCAGACTCTAAGGGTGGGAAGCAAAAGTCTTTCAACTTCTTGGGCCCTTGACCATCCTGTGGATCTACACAGTTCAGAATATGGAGCCCCCAAGAAGCTGGAGGAAAAGGGAAAATTCAGTTACTGCTTTTGTTGTGAAAATTCCAAGACCAGAAGGGAATTAGGTGTGGGCTTCTCACTACAGTCCTGCAGAGCCCTCGAGACAACAAAAAAATGCCTCCAGTGGCCACTGGGGGCCTCTGAAGGTAACTGGTCCCATCAGTCCACGTGATACAGCCTTAGCAGCTCTTGCAGAAGACTCTCCTCCTCCTGGAGCCCACCAGGCTGCTCCCCCAGACCCTGCCCCTCCAGGCTGGGGGTGCCCATGGCCTGCAGCTTCTGAAACAAGGATCTGCAGCTCTCTTTCTCCGCATGGCTCATCAGGCTCAGGTTCAGGGTGAAGCGGCCAGTGCTGGCCAGGCTGCGCAGGATCCCCAGCACCACACACCGGTCAGCTGGCCTCACGTGATCAGCCAGTGCCATCAGCATCTCCCCTAGAAGTCCAAACCCCACATCCATCTGGAAGAGGCGGCCCAGCTTTGGGCCCCCGAGATGCAGCAGGGCCTCGTAGCGCTCTGGCCCACTCCGCAAGTATCGCCGCCAATCACGGTAGAACTCAGCTGAGGTCTCGGGCTGGAGGAGCGTTTTCTCCTGGATCGCAAATGAAGGAAAGAGAGTACAGAGCTCCTCCAGCTGCTCTGTGACAGTGAGAGTGAGGGGAGCCTGTGGATTTTCATCTGAGCTCTAGTATCACTCTCTGAGCACTGGCAAGGCTGCGGTCCCTGTGGGCCTCATTTTCAGACGAGGGAACAAGGGATGGGATGGGGAGGGAGGGTCCCAAGGAACCCAGGCTGTGATTTGAGACTCTTAGTTGTACCAGGATTTTCCTACTGATGAATGTAGACATAGCCCTGATCCACAAGGCTAAGTCAGAGTTTACTCTGGGCAGGGCAGGAGAGGGGGTAATTGGAAACCTCGGGAGGAGAGAAAGGAACTCAAGATGAGTATTAAGGATCTGACAGGCTAGATCTCCTTCCCAACACTGCCAGAGGATCATAGGCTCTATACCATATAACTCGAGGCAGAGCAACCCAAATCTGATCTGGGAATGGGAACCAAGGACTGACTGACAGGGGCCTGCCGAGCCCACCTTTCTGACTTGTTCTGGTTGGTTTTGGCCTCACCACCCGTTGGTTGCTTTTCTTTCTGGGATTGGAGGCAGAAACCTGCCTCTGTTGGCTTTACATGAGAAATAAGGAAAACATATGTGTTATAAGAAAACAGGGTTGGAGGTTTAAGGCAGAGAATCCTGCTGGGCCTCACCTACCGGGGAGATTTCAGTGGTTTCATCCTGGGAGGGCCTTCCCTGAATAGTGTGACAGTTCCAGGGCACAGTCCTCTTTCCTCCTATCTTGTCCTTCTGCTCCAGCGGCTTCAGATGTGATGCAAGGACAATAGCCCTACAGGCAAAGGACAGAGATTAGGGGATGGACCTAATGCTGTCTGTAGGTGTGAGGTGGCTGGACTTTGCGTGATACCGGCTGAACCTGTTGGCAGGCCAATATGACAATAATAATAACAACAACAGCAACAATAGCTGACAACTTTTGAGCACTTTCCATGTGCCAGATATTGTGCTCAGAATCTTATGTGCAATAACATTTAACATGACAATGGTTACTCTCTCTTACAGATGAGGAACAGAGGCTCAGATCGGTTAAACAACTTGCACAAGATCACACAGGTAGCAGAAGGTACGGCCAAGATTGAGCCCAGAATTGTCTGACTCCAAGTGCACGCTCTTATCCACTATAGTAAACCATAACAGGAGAGCCTGAGAAAAATGGCAGTAAGCCGACCTGAACTCCTCATAGGAAGCTACCCTCTGTTCCACTGCCCGTAACTTGGCAGCATTTTCCCGTTTGTACTTCTCATCAGCAGTGAGTGCAGCCTGCAGCTCTTTCTCCAAAGCCTTGAAGTCAATGATGTCATTCCTTTTCATGGCCTGTGCCTGGGAAGGCAAAGGGAATGAATGTCAGCAGAGTGTGAACATCAGGGGTGGGGGGGTTGCATCTGGATTCTTTGCCAGCCCACAAAATGACCCCAAAGCACTCTGGGTATCTAGTCACTTATCTTGAGGGGGGTGTTATAAAAATCTAGTTCTCTATTTTACAGAGGGAAGCTGAGTTGCACAGTGAGGTCTTGCTTAAGATTTGTTGCCACTGAAAATAGTCTTGACTTTCAATTTAGTGCCTTGTCTAAATTTTGCTCTCTGCCTCTGAAAATATTTTTTTAATCGAAGTATAATTGACATACAATGTTATATTAGTTTCAGGTGTACAACATAGTGATTCGACATTTATATACATTACAAGATGATCACCACAATAAGTCTTGTTACCATCTGTCATCATTTAAGGTTATTACAATACTATTGACTATATTCCCTATTCTGTATATTACATTCTCATAACATATATTTTATACCTGGAAGTTTGTGCTTCTTAACCTAGTTCATCCATCCCACCACCCCCTTCCCTTCTGGCAACCACCAGTTTGTTCTGTTTTGTTTGTTCATTTGTGTTTTAGATTCCACACATAAGTGGAATCATACAGTATTTGTCTTTCTCTGTCCGACTTATAATATCCTGTAATACTGTATAATACCTTAGCATAACACCCTCTAGGTCCATCCATGTTGGGTTTTTTTTTTTTTTTCATCCATGTTGTTTTAAACGGCAATTTTTCATTCTTTCTTATTCTACCTCTAAAAATATTTTAGTATTGGTGCTTTGGCTGAGGAAGCATTTAGATTTCAGAATTCAGTCCCTTCACATTTCCACATGGACTCACTCTATAGCGAGTTGTGATAGAGGCCCTCACACAAAAGCAGAACTATTGTAACCTACTCTTGAGCCCTGGGATAAAATTCCACTCATTGTTAAATGTCTTTAACGAGGAATGATACTTTCCACCCAATCCAGATGCAGTGACTGAGCAGGAAATCAAGTAGAGGTGGCAGAAGAAGGGGCTCAATGACCCCCGTTTCCAAATCCCTCTGTCCAGCCAGGGCTGGAGCACAGATTCCTAGGTTCTTGGGCAACCTCTTTAGCTCTGCCACTGTACTTCTGCAGCCTCCGCATATCTGAGGCTGATTGACCCGTTCTACACGGAGATCACCTATATGTGTTCTAGTCTTGGCTCTAGCATTTCCTTACTGTGAGACCCCTTTGAACATCAGACTCTTAGTGCACTAAGCTAGATTACGTGGTGAAGTCATCATCAACAGCCTTAGGGCAGGGAAGCTTGACGTCTACAACCAACCCCGTGCCCTCCCCCTCCACCCCAACATGGGTAAGCTTGAAGACCAAGAAGGAGGCTGGGTTGGCCAGGAACTGAACTCAGGTGTCCTGGCTCCTGTCTAGTTCTGAGCCCTTGCCAGTCACTGAATAAATAGAACATCTAATCCTCCTGCCCCCTGACCTTCACTCCAGCAGCCAGGGCCCTGGTTTCCTTTCTTTGGGGATCCCCAGTTACCGCCAGACCAAGTCAGCTCAGCGTAGACCACGCCCAGCAGCTGTGGTTGCCCAGCAACTGCTCCAACAGCCTGCCCACGTGACCGCCCCGAAGGCCCCCCCCCCCCCCGCCCCTCGTCAGGGTGGCCCCGAGGCGCCTGACCAGATTCTCGCCTCCTCGGGCCTTGCTTTATTCGGAGCAGCCCACGCCTTGGTTTGGGGACCCACAACTCCGCCTCGCAGGTTCCTGTGTCCGCGGCCGGCATTCTTCCGAGCTGGTCCACAGGCAAAGGGCTGTCGTCCGGGGCAGAAACGCGACCGCGGCGTCTGCGGGGTCCTTCCGAACAGCGGGCGCAGGCGGTGCGGCGGCGTGGGACGGAAGCGCGGTCTCCGGCGGCTGACTCGGAGTTTTTGGCTGAGCAGCGGGAGGTGAGTTGACGCGGGTCCACGGCATGGGAAGGTTGCTCTTGTGGGATGGGAAATTAAATAATGTCAGATGTGGAGGAAACGTTATATGCTATCTTCTCCTTTCACTTTACAGATGGGTTAATTGAGGCGGGAAAGGGAATGAAAGCCCTCCCACCCCGCCCCCCCCACACCGATTCCGGGGTTCCCTCCTGTCGTACATCTTTTTTTTTTTTTTAAGCTGTAGAATTTAAATGGCTACCTTTTTCATTTAAAGTTACCTTTTTTTTTTTTTTTAAACGTTGGTTTTTTGTTTTTTGTTTTTTTTTTAAGCTGTGTTGGGTCTTCGTTTCTGTGCGAGGGCTTTCTCTAGTTGCGGCAAGCGGGGGCCACTCTTCATCGCGGTGCGCGGGCCTCTCACCGTCGCGGCCTCTCTTGTTGCGGAGCACAGGCTCCAGACGCGCAGGCTCAGTAGTTGTGGCTCACGGGCCTAGTTGCTCCGCGGCATGTGGGATCTTCCCAGACCAGGGCTCGAACCCGTGTCCCCTGCATTGGCAGGCAAATTCTCAACCACTGCGTCACCAGGGGAGCCCCTGTCGTCCATCTTTAAAACCCTTTCCCGGGGCAGGGGTCGTTCTTGCACTGTCCATGCACCTGTCTCACTCCCTCTTCCAACTGTGCCGCCTTCACCCTTTCTCTTCCAAGCTCCCTCCGTCTTTACTCTATTCCTTGGAGAGCCTGCGTTGTAGCGGGAAGCCGCGGTGAAGTTTGGTACCGAAGTTCACTAATTTGTGCAACTGTGGGCAAGTCACCTATCTTCTCTGTGCCTTGTTGGAGTCACTCATTTAGTCATTCAGCAAATACTGATTGAGGTTCTGTTTTGTGCCAGGCACCGTTCTAAGTGAAAAAAAACAGTCGTTGCTTAAACTGTAGTTGGAGAGATGACAGTAAATACACGAATAGATACGTGTCAGCTAATGCTAAATGTTAATAAAAATAATAAAACAATGAAAGTGGGGGTTGGAGAATGTGTATGGGTGGAGCTTTTTTTAGAGTGACAAGGGGAGGCTTCTCAGAGAAGGTGACATTTTATATAGTAGAGACCTGGGTGAGATGAAGGAACAAGGTATACATGCCCAAGGGGAGAGCATTTTGGAAGAGAATAGTAAGTGCAGTGGCCCTGAAGCAGAAATGAGGTGGGTTGTTCCATGAACAGCCTTCTGTAAAAATTTCTGCAGTCATTTCATGGGTGTCTTGGGAGAATGAAATGTGCACAGATGTGGTAGCTCTTTGGTAGTAAAAAGAATCTCTATGCATATGAAAGTTTCCATAATAATTTACATTTAATTATTAGTGCTTGGAGCTCTTAATTCTCTATTTTATCCACAGTCAGCACTCAACAAGGGCATTGAGGGAGGTGGAAGGATTAGCCTCATGAAAGAAGTATCAGTATTTCAAAATTAAACATTCTGTTCAGTTAACATTTATCCACTTCCTACTTACATGAAACGCTGTCTTGGTCATTGGCAGGTGGGCACAAGGAACACAGGGTTCCTGTATTCAAGAATGGCCAAAAAATAATGCTAGCTAACATTTATTGAGCCTGGAACTGTAATAAATTCTTTACACAGCCTATTTTGCTTAATTCTCATAACCCTTTATGCAATGGGGATTAATCACTTTATTTTCCAATTAAAGAAACAAGCTCGGAGAGGTGAAATAACCTGAAATGACATAGTTATTAAGTGACAAAGTTTGGATTCAAATCTAGGTCTCCCAACTCCAGAGCCCTGACCGTTAACCCACACTCTGGTCTGTTGCCTATTACTGTAAGCTATAGAGATGTTGGTGAGGGTAATTAGTACAGTTAACTACCATTCATGACAGAATTAAATGCTGATAAAGACACAAAAGGCTACAGCAGTATAGGAGAGTGAGAAATTGAGGCTATAGGAAGGCTTGAAGGAGGTGGTATTTGACCTGTTACTTTGAATAGAATTTCAGTAATTGAAGTGGAGACAACCCACAAAATACTTATTAATTACAAAGAGAAAGCAAGTAACTTTACAATGGAAAGGCCTGGTAGGCACCACCATAATCAAGTGGTGAAGTTAGCATCACCACTGATGGGACAAATTAAAATCATATGCCACTTGTTAGAAGATGCACTGAAAAGAGCACAGCATCACTTCTGTGATATTCTTGCCAGAAAATGCATAACCTGAATCTAATAATGAGGAAACATTGGCAAACTTAAATTAAAGGACATTCTACGAACTCACTAGCCTATAATCTTCAAAAGTGTCAAGTCATAGAAGTCAAAGGAAAGACCAAGGAACTGTTTCAGATTGAAAGAGACTAAAGACATGACAGCTAAATGCAAACATGGAATCCTGGATTGGCTCCTTTGCTGTGCAGGAGATTATTGGAACAGTCTGTGGAACTTGAATGGGGGCCTGTGGATTAGGTGGTAGTAATATGTCAGTGTTTTCTGATTCTGATGGTTGTATTGTGGTTATGTAGGAGAATGTCCTTGTTTGTAGGAATCACATGCACTAAAAGCAGGGGTTGGCAAACTTTGTCTGTCAAGGGCTAGATAGTAAATATTTTAGGCTTTGTGGGCCATATGATCTCAGTGGCAGCTACTCTGCTCCACTGTTACAGTGTGAAAGCAGCCACAGACAATATAAAAGAATGAGCATGGGGCTTCCCTGGTGGCGCAGTGTTTGAGAATCTGCCTGCCAATGCAGGGGACACGGGTTCGAGCCCTGGTCTGGGAAGATCCCACATGCCGCGGAGCGACTGGGCCCGTGAGCCACAATTACTGAGCCTGCGCGTCTGGAGCCTGTGCTCCGCAACAAGAGAGGCCGCGATAGTGAGAGGCCCGCACACCGTGATTAAGAGTGACCCCCGCTCGCCGCACCTAGAGAAAGCCCTCGCACAGAAACGAAGACCCAACACAGCCAAAAATAAATAAATAAATTAATTAAAAAAAAAAAAAAAAGAATGAGCATGGCTGTGTTCCAATAAAGCTGTTTTTATAGACGCTGAAATTTGAATTTCATATAATTAATTTTCATGTGTCATGAAATATTATTCTTTTGATTTTTTTCAACTATTTAAAAACAATAAAAAACATCTTACCTTCAGGGCTGTATGAAAACAGTTGGCAGGCCAGATTTGGCCACAGGCTATAGTTTACCAACTGCTGCACTAAAGTATGAGGAGGCGATGAGACATTGTGTCAGCAACTTATTTGCAAATAATTTAGGAGAAAGAAAGTTATGTGTACTATTTTTGCAACTTTCTGGTATTTAATTATTTTAAAATTAAAATTTGTTTAGTATTAGAAAAAAGAAGTGGGTGAAATATATGTAAACAGAAACAGGAGTGGAACAGACAGGAGGGGAAGGTACAGGGCTTTGGAGGAGCAGTCAGTAGGTTGATGTAACTGGAGAGGAGATTGTGTGAGGGATATGGTCAACCACAGGCTAGGGTGGAGGCCTTGATTACCTTGCCAGCATCTAACTCTTCTCTTCTTGAATTTTAGCATCATGGATACTGACTTGTATGATGAGTTTGGGAATTATATTGGACCCGAGCTTGATTCTGATGAAGATGATGATGAATTGGGCAGAGAGACCAAAGATCTTGATGAGGTAAAACAAATACATACTTTTTTCATCTCTCCTTTTTAAGAAAGCAATAAAGTAGTAACCATAAATTAGTGAGTCTGTTTCTGTGAGTCTCTTTCTGTTTTGTATATAGATTCATTTGTGTTGTGTTTTAGATTCCACATATAAGTGATATCATATAATATTTGTCTTTCTCTGTCTGGCTTCACTTAGTATGATATTCTCTAGGTCCGTCAACGTTGCTGCAAATGGCAATATTTCATTCTTTTTTATGGCTGAGTAATATTCCACTGTATACATGTACGACATCTTCTTAAATCAGTCATCTGTTGATGGGCACTTGGGTTGTTTCCATGTCTTGGCTGTTGTAAATAGTGCTGCTATGAACCTGGGGGTGCATATGTCTTTTTTTTTTTTTTTTTTTTTTAATTTATTTATTTATTTATGGCTGTGTTGGGTCTTCGCTTCTGTGCGAGGGCCCTCTCCAGCTGCGGCGAGCAGCGGACACTCTTCATCGCGGTGCACGGGCTTCTCACTATTGCGGCCTCTCCCGCTGCGGAGCACAGGCTCCAGACGCGCAGGCTCAGTAATTGTGGCTCACGGGCCCAGCTGCTCCGCGGCATGTGGGATCTTCCCAGACCAGGGCTCGAACCCGTGTCCCCTGCATTGGCAGGCGGACTCTCAACCACTGCGCCACCAGGGAAGCCCCCATATGTCTTTTTTTTTTTTTTTTTTAAATTTATATTTTTGGCTGTGTTGGGTCTTCGTTTCTGTGCGAGGGCTTTCTCTAGTTGTGGCAAGCAGGGGCTACTCTTCTTCGCGGTGCGCGGGCCTCTCACTGTTGCGGCCTCTCTTGTTGAGGAGCACAGGCTCCGGACGCGCAGGCTCAGTAGTTGTGGCTCACGGGCCTAGTTGCTCCACAGCATGTGGGATCTTCCCAGACCAGGGCTCGAACCCGTGTCCCCTGCATTAGCAGGCAGACTCTCAACCACTGCGCCACCAGGGAAGCCCCCATATGTCTTTTTGAACTAGTGTTTTTGATTTTTCCATCATCCCTTCTCATTTACTCAAGATGTTCACCCCAGCAATTCTCCCCTCTCTCCCATGTCATTAGTTTTCCCTCTCTACTAGATCATCCCCATCAGCATACAGATATGCTGCTGTTTCATCATAAAATCCTTTCATGACCCTATAACCCCCTTCTGTTACCTCCCATTTCCCTGTTTCCCAATGCGGCACATCACAAAAGAGTTGTTACTTGCTGTCTCCAAATCCTCTCCTCCCATTTTCTCTGAAACCAAGTTTTGTTGTTTTGCCTCTCCCATTCCACACAGACTGCTCTTGTCAGGGTCATCAGTGACCTCTGCCCCAGACCCAGTGCTCATCCTGCTTGACCTGTCTGCAGCATCTGACCCAGCTGATCCCTCCCTCCTTAAAATACTCTCTTCCCTTGGCTTCCAGGGAATCCCCTGGTTTTCCTTCTCTTCTCTGGCCGGTCCTTCTCAGTCTTTGCCGCTGGTTCCTCCTCATCTCCCTGACCTCTTAACTGTCAATGGGCCCCAAGGCTCCATTCCTAATACCTGTTCTCTATCTGCACTCACTCCCCTGGTCATCTTATCCAGTATGTCAAATCCCTTCTATTCCCTGAGGACTCCCAAATTTATATCTCCAACCTGCACCTTTCTTTTGAACCTCAGGTTTGTATGTCTAGCTTTCTACTTGGCATCTCTACTTGATGTCTAATATGGCATCTCAAACTTAGCATATCTAAGGCCTAAACACAGAGCTTCTCCATCCCCTGTCCCCTGCTTCTGCCTCCAACCTCCTCTTACAGTCTTCCTCATCTAGTAAAGACAGGGCCATTCCCCGGTTGCTCAGGTCAAAAACCTTGCCTCTTTTTTTTCACTCCTACTCTGAATTCACTAGAATACATTTTTTACTCTATTTTTAAAATATATGCAGAATCCAACCTCTCCTTCCACCTTCACAGCTACTCCTCTGGGCGTAAGCCACAATCACTGCCATCTCTCTCCTGTATCACTGCAGTAGCCTTCCAACTAATCTCTCTCCTTTTAGTATATCTCAGTATGGGGACCAGAGTGAGTCTTTTAAAACAAAAGCCTGATCATATTACTCTTCTGCTCAGAACTGCTAGAACAGGACTTCTCAGCCTCGATACCATTGACGTTTGGGGCCAGATAATTCTTTGTTGCAGGGGCTGTCCTGCGCTTTATAGGATGTTTAGCAGCATCCCTGGCTTCTACCCACTAGGTCCCCCACACACATACCCAGCTGTGACAACGAGAAACGTCTTCAGACATTGCCGAATGTTCCCTGGGAGACAGAATTGTCTTTGGCTGAGAAGCACTGCCATAGAGTAAAGTTAGATTACTTAGAATGATCCAGAAGATCCTACATGATCACCTCTTATGTGATCTCAGCTTCTACTGTTCTCCCCATTATTTACTGAACTGGCTTCCTTGCTAATCCTCAAAGTTGCCGGCATACCCTTGACTCAGAGCCTTTGCATTTGCTGTTTCAGCCAACTAGAATGCTCTTCCCCACTTACTTGTAGAACTTACTCTCTCTTCCCTCAGATTTTTGCTCAAATGTCATCACCTCTCTTTTTTGCATTGCTATATTACCAATACCTAGAACAGTGCCTGGCACATAGTAAGTGCTCAGTAGATATTTGTTGAGCGAATGAATTAACTAGGGTGTTTTGGAACATAAAGGGTTATGTAGTAGCCACTTTTAATCATTTGAAAGACCTTTTAGGAGAAGAGGGCATAGCTTTGTTCAGCGTTGCTTGTGACTGTGGGTTTTAATTTATAAGGAGGTGAGTTCGAAGTCATTTACGAAGACTCACTTTCCAACAGGGAACTGGGCTGTCTTGTGAGTGAGTACTGTTGTTATTGGAAGTACTCAACAGGGACAGGAATACGTAGAGAGAGTTCATTCATTTAACATGGTCTGCTATGTGCCAGGCACCATGCTGTGTACCGAGGACACAGAGATGAATAGTGCTCAAAGAACTGCCGTCCTATGGGATTCCTAATGTGTGAGGCATAGGGCAATATCCAGAAAAGTGCCTCCAATCTTGATCCATTTGTGACCAATGGCCTGCATTTAAGAAAGGGTCCATTTGAATCAGGAGAGCCGTCCATACCCACGGCTTACAGTCTTCTCTTTGTGAAGGATCACGCAAGAGTAGAACCTGCCCCACTGACTGTAGCACAGAACTCAAAATAAGAAGCTGTCAGGCATGTGAAGTCATTGCTCTTAACTCGTGTAGTGTAGTGAGTCATTGAGCTGGAAAAGTGCATGCCTCTTCCAACCTCCTTCCGTCTCTTGCTTTTAGGTCGATGATGATGACGACGACGACGAGCTAGGAGATCATGATGAAGACCACCCTGGGATGGAGGTGGTGCTGCATGAGGACAAGAAGTACTACCCCACAGCTGAGGAGGTGTACGGTCCTGAAGTGGAGACCATAGTTCAGGAGGAGGACACCCAGCCTCTCACAGGTGAGTCTGGAGGCACTGGGCTGTGAGAGGTGAAATCGAAGCTAGAAAACTTCATTTCATAGCCATCAGCAGTCTTGAAAGTTCAGTGAATGAACTGACTAGTTTTTCTTTCAGGTGGTATTTCTGGATTGAGATTCAATTAACCCTGTTTTTGTTTTTGTTTTTTTTTTAATTTATTTATGGCTGTGTTGGGTCTTCGTTTCTGTGTGAGGGCTTTCTCTAGTTGTGGCAGGCGGGGGCCACTCTTCATCGCAGTGCGCGGGCCTCTCACCATCGCGGCCTCTCCTGTTGCGGAGCACAGGCTCCAGACGCGCAGGCTCAGTAATTGTGGCTCACGGGCCCAGCCGCTCCACGGCATGCGGGATCTTCCCAGACCAGGGCTCGAACCCGTGTTCCCTGCATCGGCAGGCAGACTCTCAACCACTGCGCCACCAGGGAAGCCCTTAACCCTGTTTTGATATTCAACAAAACAGCTTGTTAGCAAGCAAATAAGTGTTACTTCTTTCTTTATCTAATATTTGTTTGGGTTCTTGAAGACTGTTTTTAAGTTCTCCCTCTGGTCTGATATGTTTTTCCATCCAAATAATACCAGTTTCTTTAACTAGTCCTCACAATGCTTATTTTCCACTTCCTTAATAATTTTCATTGATCTTCTGGGAAGTAGTTGCATTTTATAAATGCAAGGAGAGATTTTGAACTGACATTGACCTCATCCTATATCCAGTCCCTCTCCCTTCCTCCCACAAAATGAAGTCCAAACACCTCAGTCCACAATTCAAGATCCTTCAGTGTCTCATGCCAGACAGCGTTCCCAGAACTTTCTCAACCTGAGTGGTCCTCGAGAATAATATAAATCGATGTCATATATCATCCATTCTGAAAGCTCAGTCTAATGGAATAGGGCTCTGTATTTTTATGCTTTATGCCTACCTACACATCACTACTTTTTTCTCCCTCCTAGAACCCATTATTAAACCGGTGAAAACCAAGAAATTCACTCTGATGGAGCAGACATTACCTGTCACGGTATATGAAATGGAGTAAGTTATAAGGTCTTGCAGCCTCTCTGCACGAATATTGTAGGTTCAGTTTATTCATGGAGGTAGGAGGTGGTTTGTGGTTAAAGTAACCAGTGAATTTTTGGGGTGGTGGTGGTGAGAGCAGTGGCATCTGTTTGTGCCTGAGTCATTTTGCTGACTTCTCTCTATGACCAGGTTCAGCTCTGTCGCTGCCTGCTGCCAGATCTAGTCTGACAGATTTCAACTTTATTTAAGTATTTATTTATTTTGGTAGGTAAAAGGGCATATCCCTGAGCTCTTTATTATGTATTTATTTATTTAATTTTTAAAAATTGAGGTATAGTTGATTTGCAATGTTGTGTTAGTTTCTACTGTACAGCACAGTGATTCAGATTCTTTTCCCTTATATGTTACTACAAAATATTGAGTATAGTTCCCTGTGCTATACAGTAGGTCCTTGTTGGTTATCTGTTTTATATATAGTAGTGTGTATATGTTAATCTCCAACTCCTAATTTATCGCTCCCCTCCCCTCCCCTTTCCTCTTTCGTAACCGTCAAGTTTGTTTTCTATGTCTGTGGGCCTATTTCTGTTTTGTAAATAAGCTCATTTGTATCTTTTTTTTTTTTTCTTTTAGATTCCACATATAAGTGATATCGTATGATATTTGTCTTTCTCTGTCTGGCTTACTTCACTTAGGATAATAATCTCTAGGTCCATCCATGGTGCTGCGGCAGTGAATTATTGTGAAAGCAAAAATCTCTTCCTACAATTTGCCAAAATTTTCCTTCAGCTTATATCGTTGCTGAGATATTTAGGCTCAATCTTAACTTTCTTCTTGGCTCTCATCCGGATCTCAGCCATTTTCTCTTCTTCCAAACCTTTAGTTTGATATTAGAAGCCAGCCTTTGAGACAGAACTGGGTATTATAATTGTCAGTGTTGGGGCCACCAGAGCCTGTTTTGACTCGGTATGGTTGCTAAGTGTTTTGGGAACATAACAACTCTTTATTTTGAAAAGGAGGCACAGGTAGGTAGATATGTGTAGAATAGTTTAGACTCTTCACATTGCAAACTGTTTTTGAAAATATTTTTATTGATGAAATGCACTTATAAGGCCCTCATATACTGAGGTGCTTGTGACCCATTATTAGATAATGAAACTTTTTTTTTTAAAACATGTTGACATCTTTTATGTCCAAAGGAGTAAGGTCCCTTCTGAAATGGTCAGCTCACCTGCCATCATTGACACTTTTTTTTTTTTTTTAATATTTATTTATTTGGTTGCATTGGGTCTTAGTTGCAGCGCACGGGCTCCTTAGTTGCGGCAGGCGGGCTCCTTAGTTGTGGCATGTGAATCTCATGTGGGATCTAGTTCCCTGAGCAGGGATCAAACCCGGGCCCCTTGCATTGGGAGTGCGTAGTCTTAACCACTGCGCCACCAGGAAGTCCCCCATTCACACATTTTTGAAACAACCTTTCAGTTTTCTTCAGAACTTGCATCATATTCTTTTGTGTTCTCAGTGGTGATTTTTTAAAAAATCTCCAATCTTTGAAAGCAGGCTGGATTTTTAAAATTTATTTATTTATTTATTTTTAACACTTTATACTGTATTTATTTTATGTATGTATGTATGCATGTATATATGGCTGTGTTGGGTCTTCGTTTCTGTACGAGGGCTTCCTCTAGTTGTGGCAAGCGGGGGCCACACTTCATCACGGTGCGCGGGCCTCTCACTATCACGGCCTCTCTTGTTGCGGAGCACAGGCTCCAGATGCGCAGGCTCAGTAATTGTGACTCACGGGCCCAGCTGCTCCGTGGCATGTGGGATCTTCCCAGACCAGGGTTCGAACCCGTGTCACCTGCATTGGCAGGCAGATTCTCAACCACTGCGCCACCAGGGAAGCCTCAGGCTGGATTTTTCAAAGAGCCAAAAGTCATCTGAAGGCTGTTTACCATAAGTAATGCAGATGATAAGCAAGAAGGGCAGGGTTGGTTTTGATCAGGATGGAACTCCTCTGCTCATCATTAATGAGATGAGGTTTTCTTGAAAGCCTTGTTAACCAGCTGTGACGGCAGTTTCAGAAGCAAAGCTCCCAAAGTGATTTGAAGTCCCCTTGGCATCAGTGGTATAAATGTGTAACATCTAGCCTGAATGTTTTGAACTGAACAGTACTCATGTATGTGTGTGCTGGTATTTGTTTTTTTCTTCTTGCTTGCTTTTCAAATTTCATTATTTTACTGTTGAAATCTCCATGACATTTCACACGTCGTGTCTCCTCATGAATAAGTCCGTTCCGTTCCCAAAGCCAGAACTGTGTAGAGGTAGAAACTCACTTCTGCCTCTGACAATTCTCCAGTTGGTCTGAAAGTTGTTCCTGGCCGAAAATACCTAAAACACCTTTGTAGCACTCCCCCATTTGAAAACTTTTGGCAAAGTCCCTTTTGCTCTTTTCCTTTCTCCTTTCAGTTTCTTGGCAGATCTGATGGATAATTCGGAGCTCATCAGAAATGTGACCCTTTGTGGTCATCTCCACCATGGCAAGGTGAGAGAGCTTTCGGCTACTTGGAACAGGGTTGCTCTTCATTTCTGCTCATTTTTTCAGCCCTCAGAGTCACACGTTGGGGTCTGAGGCCATAAGGCTGGACCTCCTCACTCTGGGGGGCCTCCATGCCTATTGTGAAACTGAGCTGTGAAATTCTAGCTTTTCCTGAGCAGCAGATGGAAAGCTAAGCCACTTGCATGCCTGAGCCTTGTGTCTACATCTGGACAGAAGAGGGGAAATTGAGCCTTGCTCTGATTTTATAAGTTTTCATTTCCTGGGGGATGCTTGTCTAAGAAAGATTTCATCTTTCATTTGAAAATAATCCTGTGGCTTCATTGTTAATTCTTTGCTGGCCCATAATCCTCCCTGCTCTCTTCTTCCTCTCTTTATCCCTAAATTATGTGGTGTAGTGGGAACTGGGAGAAGGGTAGAGTAGATTTTTCTCTGTGGTTGGCAGAACCTAACTTTCTCTTCCCTTTCAGACATGTTTTGTAGATTGTTTAATAGAGCAGACTCACCCGGAAATCAGAAAGCGCTACGACCAAGATGTGAGTAGAAATTCTGTTGAAGGTTTAGGATGAACCATTCAGAATATACAGGGGTGGGTGTCTCTCTCCTTTCCCTCTCTTCCACCTTCCCACTCTCACTGTAAATAATGATGCATATAATGTGCTGCTTTATAATTGTAATTTCTATTAATAGGCCTTAAGAAAATAATTTCAACTTTCTCAGAAACAGAGAATATTAGCGTGCAGTATTTTTGGTTGATCTGTTCTGCGCTTGGGATCCCTCCTCTGTTCTGATACATGCTGACTTCGATAACCTATTCTTTCCTGTCATAGTATTAATAGCTTCTCTATAAATATAATACAATTGGACCTTGTTGTTTTCATGATAAATTTAAATGCCTGTGAATGAGGCCAAGTGGGGCTGCAAGTCTCAGTGCAATAAATGTTCAGTCTTGGCCAGATTGACTGTTTTGACGTTCAGGGTCCCATGAAGGCCGGATGTGTCTCCATGTACCACTGTGAAAAATTCAGTGCATTTGATATAATTTAGCTCTTCAGTCATACCTGGTCTTTAGTGACTTCCCCTACTCCCCAACCAACCACACACCCAGGAGCATTTTCCATCTGGGAGGGTGCTGGTCTCATTGTCTGACATTTCTGTAGGGGGTACCCTGTTGTCTTCCATCTATTCTCCTCCTGAGGCAGAGACCCTTGAGCTGGGAGGTGGTGAGGGAAAGTAATTGATGGTTTGTGTGGGAGAGGAGTCTGAATTCAGGAGGTAACTACAGTTCCTTTTTTTTTTTTTTTTTTTTAAAGCTGTGCTACACTGACATCCTCTTCACAGAGCAAGAGGTAGGTGTGCCTTTGGAAGTCTGATTGTTGTCCACAGCAGGCCCAGCAGTAGTAGTTTTGTAGGGAATGTTGAAGAGCTTTACGGTAACATTTTGGTCCATACCACACACCTCCCCACCCTCACTCCCACCCCTCATCTCTTTATCTCCCTGCTTCTCTCGGTCATCCTATGATCTATAACTTGAAAGAGAGCTGGGTAGGCAAACTGTAGGGTAAAAGGGGAGACCCTCCTATCTTTGGCTGGATTTAATTTAGCCTAGTAGGGCAAATGCTAAGAGGTGATGTGTACATTTATGCTGTAAGTTCTGCAGAAGCTAAACATGATTTATAAAATGACATCATCCTTAAAATCTGTAAGATGACTCCATCCATATGTTGATCTTTCTGGGGATAGCTTCTCCTGGAGAATGGGTTCGTCTGTCTTTGTGCTTCTCTTTCTGTATAAAAGAGTGAGCATACATCTCTGTCTTTCCCATTCCTACTGGTTGGTCTTTCTTTCCATCTGGATCTTTGTCTCTCCCCTCTAATCCCTTCTGTTTCCCCCTCTTCTTTATTTCTGTCTCTCATAAATGACCACATGGAAAGCACAAGAGTGTAAGTACTGTGATTAACCAAAGGAACCTTGAACGGTGCTGGCATATGTTAAGCACTCAACAGATACTAGCTATTGTTTTTTTATATATATATTTATATATTTGTTTGACTGGAGTTGTTTTAATACTTATTTTCTGTTACAGCTTTTATAATATATTTTTAAGAAAACCTAAAATGCCGCAGATTGTTTCTTTTTACTCGTACTGTGCTTAATTATTTTTGTTTACAGTGTGTGAGGAGGATAAGATTTTAGGACTCTGGATTCTCTATTAAGGTTTAATACTGCTTTGCTAGCTTGTTCATTTTTTTATTTTTACTTTTTTGTATTTGAACCAACTCCCCCCGCCGCCCCGCCCCAGTGCTTTTTTTTTTTTTTTTCCAAACGCATTGTTTACTTTGTTTATTTATTTATTTATTTTTGGCTGTGTGGGTCTTCGTTTCTGTGTGAGGGCTTTCTCTAGTTGTGGCAAGCGGGGGCCACTCTTCATCGCAGTGCGCGGGCCTTTCACTGTCGCGGCCTCTCTTGTTGCGGAGCACAGGCTCCAGACGCGCAGGCTCAGTAATTGTGGCTCACGGGCCTAGTTGCTCCGTGGCATGTGGGATCTTCCCAGACCAGGGCTCGAACCCGTGTGCCCTGCATTGGCAGGCGGATTCTCAACCACTGAGCCACCAGAGAAGCCCCCCAGTGCTTTTTAACATCAAGATTGTTCATCTTTAAGGTCATTCTGGTTAGAGACCTAGATAAAAATCACACCCACTACAAGGAGAGACATCAGTGTAATTTACTAGCAACTGGAAAGATCCAAGAGCAGGGTGAATCCCTCCTGAATAGGAAGAAGCCTTGATCACT
The DNA here is from genome assembly GCF_028021215.1 of Eschrichtius robustus. Taxonomy (NCBI): domain Eukaryota; kingdom Metazoa; phylum Chordata; class Mammalia; order Artiodactyla; family Eschrichtiidae; genus Eschrichtius; species Eschrichtius robustus. The sequence continues at coordinate 22,799,472 of NC_090843.1, read as the reverse complement.
CTCGCCCTCTTTCTCTCTGCGGCTTTCAGAGGGGTGTTGGCATCAAGAGTACTCCTGTGACAGTAGTCTTGCCAGATACCAAAGGAAAATCCTACCTCTTCAATATCATGGACACTCCAGGTAGGACATTCCTTGACTTTTTACCATCAGAACCCTGGCCTGTCCTGTTTGTTTCTTTTGCTTCCAGAACAGAGCAGAGCATTATGTCTTTGTTTTTACATTCCCTTGCCTTCATTGAGATAATTTTCTTTTTTTAACTGTCTCCTTTGCTTCTAACTAGTTAATTAGCCAGCAGTGTGCTCCAGGCCTTCTATTTTGTTCCTCTCTTGACTCTGCTCTAGAAGATTTAAATTTGGGGGAATCTTATTCACTTATTCATTTCAGCCTGTGTCAGCCCATGCTAGACATTGGGGCAACAAAGCTGAGTCAGACATGGTCCCGGCCTCAGGCAGTCTCAGTCTTTTGAAGGAGACTATGGGGGCACACACCGATGGCTGGGGGACATGCAGGTTACCATAGAAGCAGCATACCTCACCCTGTGGCTGACTTTCTCTTTGGGAAGGACCAGCTCAGGGTTCCCTTTTGTTAAATAGGAAAATTTGGGTTTTGACAGATTGGCCTTCTTTGCCCCATCAGATGCCCGATGCCCTCGTACCTCTCAGCCCCTGACCCCTACCCGCACCCACCAGCACCACCTTGCCAGGAACCAGCTCCCGTGCTCCAGGCCCTCCTTTGCCCTCTTTCCTGCTTCCAAATTGTCTTCTGTCCCGCAGAACTCTGTTCACTGCTGATTAGACTGGTTTAGTCTGCGAGTTGAATGTGTTGTGCCCTCCTTGATAAAATGCTTTCTTTATGTTTGGGGGCCTCCTGTATAAAAGCATAATCCAAGGATGTGGCTCTAACGTGGAACTTCGCACACTGCAGGGAGCTGTGGGGAGAAGGAAAGGGGGTATTTGTGGGTTCACATGCTTTGCAGTGCCCCACAGACCACGTACAAGTTAATTGTGCCTCATCCTGCCACCACACAAGTGGCGACTTACTTGGTATTTGCTTTTCAGGACACGTGAATTTTTCTGACGAGGTCACAGCTGGCTTGCGCATCTCAGATGGAGTGGTCCTTTTCATCGATGCTGCTGAGGGCGTAAGTCTGCGTCAGTTCTCTTAGGACCCCTCCTCCCTGTCATGTTTGCCGCACACGATGCCCAGAGCTCTGAGTGAGCTGGGAATTAGAGAACGTGAGAGTCTGTGGGATTAAGCCTCACCTTTGCTCTAAAATTAGGGCAGCAAATGAAAGTCAAAATTAGTTCTCAGTGAGTCCCTCACTCCCTGCCCAGTGAAGCTCAAAATGATAGGACCCATTGTCATTCAGAAACACAAAAATGACAAAGGTAAATAAAAGGGAGGGAGGAGAGTTTTAAATGTTAATGGATTTGCCTAAGGTAAAGAGAGATTGGAGTTAAAAGGCCCAAAGATTAGGTGATTTGGCTAACCTCATTCATGTTGTTATCGGTGAGATAGCCAGCAGAGGGAGCCAGGGTTACCTTTTTAAAAATTGACTTCATCTTGGAGTAATTTCAAACTTACTGAAAAGTTGCAGTAGTACAGAGAACACCCTCATTTGTAATTCTGTCTCTGTACATGTACATATGCACTCACACATATGTGTTTTCCCCTTGAACCATTTGAAAATAAAATATTTCAGAATGTATTTCCTAAGGATAAGGACATTCACTTACATAATCATAATACACTTACCAGAATCTGGGAATTCAACGTTGATACAATATTGTTGTACAGATCTTTTTCTGTAGACCTTAGTCAGTCTCACTAATTGTCCCATTAATGTCCTTTATAGAATTTTTTTTCCTTATCCAGGATGATGCATAACATTTAATTTTCATGTCTCTTTTAATTGGAATTCTTCTTTTACCTTTCTTGGTCTTTTATGACGTTAGCATTTTTGAAGTGTATAGGCCATTTATTTTGTAGACTGTCTCTCAATCAGGGTTTGTCTAATGTCTCCTCATGATTAGGTTCAGGTTATTTGGGGCAGGAATACTATATCAGCACAGTTGTGTTCTTATTAGTCCATCACATCAGAAGGCCCATGATGTAACCTTATCCCATTATTGGTGATGTGAACTTTGATCACTTGGTTAAGGTGGGTGTGCCAGGCTTCTCCAATGTAAAGTTACTGTTTTCCCCCTTGTAATAACTGATTTGTGGGGTGATACCTTGAGTCTACGTATACATGTTATTCCTTATCAAACTTTACCAGTTTTATCATCCATTGGTCATTCCTAGCTTATTGATATAATAGTTGCAAATGGTGATTTTCTAACTCTTATTATTTCTTCTGTATTTATTGGTTGGAATTCTGTTGTAAGGAAGAGATTTCCCTTCTCCATTTGCTTATTTATTATCCGTATGGATACACGGATTTTTATTTTACTCAGTGGGTTATAATCCACTAGTATCTTTATATCTTTTAATATTCTAGTTATCCCAGATTTGGCTAGTGAGAACTCCTTCAGGCTGGCTCCTTTATCCTTTTGACATGCCCCGTCTTTTTTTAGGCACAAAAAGATGTCCTAGAGTCATCTTGTACTTTCCCTGCCCCAATCCTGGAATCAGCCATTTCTCCATGGAGCTTTGGCTCCTTATAGTGAGGACGGATACTTAGAAACAAAGATCAGAGTATGTTCATTGCTGCTGGGACACATTGCTTCTAGGACTTTTCACTGAACACAGATAATATACACCCAAAGGTATCTGTAACTGTTTCTACACATACAAATTAAAAACCATTAACACAGTAGAAGAGAAGAAAAAAATCAATTTATCCTAATACCCACAATTCTATTTCAGCACCACAGCTTCTTCCCAAGCCTTCCTTGGTTCCTTCTCTGGCACTGAGAAACCTGGCTCCCAACATCATCAGTGTATTTATTCATTTCTCAATCCTGCAAGGTCACCTCTTAAAATTCCTGAATCTGCCATTGGGCAAGATACCCTCTGCTTCCCCCCAACAATCTATTTCCTCTTTTCCACATTCTTCATATTTTTAAGTAGTACCTTCTTTGGCTCTGCTCTGGACTGTTCTGCCCTCTTTGCTCTCATCACCACCTTCTGAGCTTTGTGTCTCTCAGGTGATGCTGAACACAGAGCGGCTGATCAAGCACGCCGTGCAGGAGAGGCTGGCAGTCACCGTGTGCATCAACAAGATTGACCGGCTGATCCTGGAGCTGAAGCTGCCCCCCACTGATGCTTATTACAAGCTGCGTCACATTGTAGATGAGGTCAACGGATTAATAAGGTAGAGGAACCCTGGGAGTGGACCTCCTGTCCTCGGCACTCTGGTTTTTATAAATCTTAACCTTGAACACCTCTGGGGGCAACTCTGATTCCTTGGCATGCATTGACGAGCTTGTTGGACACAGCTAGAGGCGCATTCTGTGGCTCTGCAGGGATTGACTCCGCCGCCTTGGCCTCATTAACTCTGCTCCTTAACCAGATGTGCAGCTTGCCACGCATCCTCAATTTAGTACTGCAGTCAGTACCCTGAGCTCTAGAATCAGTCTCGTCTTCACTGAACCAACCATGTAAAGTTGGGCAGAGTCCTTAAGCTCATAGAGCCTCAGTTTCTGCTTCCGTAAGAAGGGAGTAGTAATATTTGCCCAATGAGATGTTACAAGGAATTAAAGACAGCCAATGTAACACACTTAGCACAGTGCTCAGCAGACAGTAGCTGATGGGTGAGTAATGTTAGCTGCTATTATCTTACTAGCACAGACTCAGTAAGAGAAGGAACTGTTTGTTGGCTTTTATTTCTTGTTGAAGCTGCTTTTCAAAAAGATGGATTTGGGGTTTATGAGTGATGGTTGGGAGACCTTAGAATACAGTACCAAGGTGGCTTTGAAGAACGGCTTAAATTAGGTTTTTTTGGCCACACCGCACAGATTGTGGGATCTTAGTTCCCCGACCAGGGATCCAGTCTGGGCCCCCAGCAGTGGAAGCGTGGAGTCCTAACCACTGAACCGCCAGGGAACTCCCTGAATATATTCTTAAAGACAGTTTTATCTGTAGGCTGAAGGATGTACTGGATGACTTTTTGAGGCCCGTTGCAGGGCCTGGGAGGAGGCTGCCCTCCTGAGAGAGCTCCTCTCCAGCTGAGGGTCAGGGACGGTACTCTCGTGGCGGGGACAGGTTAACCTTCAGACACCCCGCCCCGCCATCCCCCAGTTTGTAACACTGGTTCTCAACAGGGGTATCTTCTCCCTGTTACTGGAAGGGCTGAGAATGACTGGAGCCCATATAATGGCCGGAGTCCAAAAGATGAAATGATAAACTTCTCTAAAGGGGGGACGGCTTGGACAGGGCTAAATCCTTATGTACCAGAATAGGAAGTCAAAAAGTCACATCTCAACCACCAAACAAGAAATAGCAACATGGGGCTTCCCTGGTGGCGCAGTGGTTAAGAATCCGCCTGCCAATGCAGGGGACACGGGTTCCAGCCCTGGTCCGGGAAGATCCCACATGCCGCGGAGCAACTAAGCCGGTGCGCCACAACTACTGAGCCTGGGGTCTAGAGCCCGCAAGCCACAACTACTAAGCCCATGTGCCACAATTACTGAAGCCTGCCCCCTAGATAGAGCCTGTACTCCACAACGAAGAGCAGCCCACGCTCGCCACAACTAGAGAAAGCCCGTGCACAGCAATGAAGACCCAATGCAGCCAAAAAAAAAAAAAGAAAGAAATAAAAAGAAATAGCAACATGAACATATTATTTAGAACTATGGAGGTGAATGCTCTAGTAGCACCTTTAAAAGAGTTGAAAGCAATTGCCTCTGGGGACCGTAACTTGGGAGTATGGTAGGGGACTACTCTTTATAAGCCAATACTTTTATTTCTAAATTAAGAAATTCCAGGGACTTCCCTGGTGGTCCAGTGGCTAAGACTCTGCGCTCCCAACGCGGGGGGCCTAGATTTGATCCCTGGTCGGGGAACTAGATCCCACATGCCGCCACTAAGAGTTCGCATGCCGCAGCTAAAAAGATTCTGCACGCTGCAACTAAGACCTGGCGCAGCCAAATATTTTTTAAAAAGAAAAGAAATTGCGTAAAGCAGGGTGTCAGAAAGGCTAGGGTTGTGGATTTGATCCCTGTGTACAGCTGGTTTTCTTATAAATGCTAGTGAACTTGGGGTGCTGTGGCTTCTGCATGGCTTTTAAGACTGAACGTTTTAACATGAATTTGTAAAAGCAAAGCCAAACAAGGCAATGAAGAGTAGGGCAGTGAGAGCAGGGGGCAAAGTTGCTTTTTTTTCATTCATTCATTCATTCATTCATTCATTTACTTACACTGGTGTTTCTCTTTGTGAAATTGAGATTTCTCTAAAATGTTGGATTTCTCTAATCTTATCACATTAGATTAGTTTCCTGTGTTCCAAGGTCTTTGTCTCTGTCCTCCAAGTTTCCCCTTGTCTGGCGCAGTTAACTTCTTCAAGATCACGCAGAATGTTTCCAGCTCTGGGAAATCACTTTGTTACTGGGGGTTAGGGTACAGCTCCATCATGTCACTTTCTTGGACCAGGCTGTTGGCAAAGCTGAGTGTATAACGCAAGCCCGTTCTGAGGGTGAGGGCTGGAAAGAAGCTGTGATATTGAGTCCCTGTGCCCTTCACCCTTGGCATCGCGCCGGCATTGCTGCCCAGCCTGGCTCTGCACTCACGGCTGTCTCTGTTTCAGCATGTATTCCACTGACGAGAACCTAATCCTTTCCCCGCTCCTGGGCAACGTCTGCTTCTCCAGCTCCCAGTACAGCATCTGCTTCACATTGGGATCCTTTGCCAAGATCTATGCTGACACCTTTGGTAAGCTCTGGCTGGCAGTCTGTCTCTCCAGCTTCCCCAGAGTCATGTGTGCCTTTCCTGCTGAATGGTCTAGAAATGGGCTTCATGCCAGAGTCCCCCGTCAGAGGGAGGCATTTTATCAAGTGTTGTCTTCACATCTGGGGCTCTTTTTGGCACCTAGGCTCTTTCCTCGGGCTAACTGCTTTCCAAACAATAAATAGAGGGATAAAGGTGCCTGGGAAGAAATGGGTGAAGAGGGAGCTCAAGTTAGGAATAAGAATCTCTCCTAGAGTGAAACAGATTTTGTCAAGAAGGAATTATCCATGGCTCCAAAGCCATTCAGGCCTCTTTCTAGAACAGAGATGGAATCTCTCTCACCGGTCGTGCTTCTAGTTGTCTTTCCAACTATATCCAGGCACATAGAAGTTTTGTAGGCCCACTTGAGAACTCGAGTTGGATTCGCAGCCCACTGGGACGTCCAGCGGAATGATTTTATAGGCCCCTGGAGCCGCAACACCAGAACCCTGGGACCAGCTCCCCAGCTCTCAAGAGGTTCCCGTGCGCTCCACCTCTGTGCCTCCCCAGTTCCCTCAGATCTAGTAGGAACCATGTCCTGGGTGTCAGTGTGTAGCCTGTGTGTCAAATACTGTACTTCCGCACAGAGGTCTTTGTCACCCCCATTTTTGGAGCTGAGGAGACAGGCTCAGTGAGAGGCCTCACAGCTGGTCAGCGCTGGCACTGGGGCACCAGTGTTCTTTAGTCACTGGTCCTGCCTCACTCTCAAACGTGGAAACGTTTGCTCTGGTGAAAATAATGGACCAATTAAAACTTGGTCTTTTTTAAAATATGTACATATTTACTGCATCCTTATTTAGAAGAGTGGAAAATACAGTAAAATGTGAAGGAAACAAAATTCACCCATAACCTCATTACCATACTACTGCAAACATTCTGATGTAGTTCCTTCTTTCTCAGTTCAGTGTTTTACATAAAAGAGATCGTATTTTATATATATACATATAGTATAATAGCATAAGATAAGTATTCACTTAGCATTAGATCACAATAATTTGCCTATTAAAATTTATTGATAAAAATGATTTTACGTAACTGCCTATTGGTCCGCTGTATAGATGTACTATAACTTATTCGCTTTCTCATCATTAGACATATATTTTGGTTGTTTCCAAATGGCTCTTTTTTAAAAAATGTATAGATGGACAGACAGTAAATGAAATTCACCTGAACAAGGTTCCAGGTTATGTTTCTGAATGTTGTTTGTATCAACATATGAAGCAAAATCCAAGATTGTTTCTGTAATTATAATGTATTGACGGTTCAGTTTCTGACTGAAAATGGCTCTGAGCCTCAGGAGAGATTATTAGTCACCCTTCGAACCCACTGTTAGTTTCCGAAGAAGCCAGCTGTGAGCCCCAGCATCATTATGAAAAGCCACGTATGGACTTCTGGAAAGTCAGCACTGGAAGGAATCAGAGATCACTGCGTCCTTCCCCATCGTTTTACATGTGGGAAAACTGTGCCCAGGGACACAGACCTTATTGATGGGGTTGGAACTAGAATCCACTTTGGTGCTTTTTTAATCACATCATCCTGCCAAAATTGATACCATGTCTTCTTACTAGGAACACAAGGCATGATGAATAATCTCTGACTCCTGGGAACTTCATCCAGTGGGTAGACAGAATCCCACAGTGATGAATGACAGTGTAAGGTGGTGTAGGCTTAGTGCCTGGGGGCTGCCGTAGGCAGGTGGGGCTGAGGGAATTCGGCTCCAAAGGCCTAGGGGAGGCTGCCTGAAGGAGATGGGGCTTTGACGGTGGAGAGTTGGGAGCCAGGAGGTCCAGACTCGCTGGGCTGGGAGAGGAGGCACAGAGGCAGGTGGTGTTGGCCCACGGGCGGCTGTTCAGGAATAGTGGACTGTTCCATCACGGAGAAGAGTTGAAGTAAAACTACTGGGAGGCTGGGTTGGGACCACATTGGGGAGGATTGGAATGCGAGGTTAAGGAATTTAGGCTTTATCCTGTAGGCAGTTAGGAGCTAATAAAGATTGGAGTGGGATGATATGTGCAAAGCTGATGGAAGATAGGCCAGAGAGAGGAAATGATGAGGGAAGGGACACTTATTTAGACATTTTCGCCAATATACAGATACAGGATTGTGATTATTGGCTTGATGTTATCTTTGAGATTGAAAGGGGGCAGGGGGATTGGAGAGGTGTTCACTCATTCTTTGAGTAAGCATGTATTAAACGTCTGTTACGCACTAGGCCTGGTTCTTGTGAGTGCTTGGGCAGCTCAGTCCAGTGATTATAACACAGTGTATGTTAAGTGCAGTAATAGAGGTGTGTAAAAGAAACAGCGGTTCACAGAGGAGAGAGGGTTAAAGTAACTAATAACGTGGGAAAGAAGGGGAAATGTGGTAACTAACCAAGTGGGCAACAAAGAGATTTTGAGCTTGGTTGAAGTGCCAATGATGGCCTCACTGAAAGGGAGCGAAAAGTCTGAGGGAATGTGGCTTTAGGGAAAAGGTGATGAATTTCCTCTATGCCTTCTCAAGAAAGAGATAGCAGTCTGACATCTGGGTTAGAAACATCCACGAGATAGCTGGTGATATCAGGGATCTAACTGAATGTTAGACGAGCTCTGGACTCAGAAGATCTTGAATTTTAAAAGCCACAATTGCTGGCTTCAGTCTGATGAGGATCAGCAGTTGCAGTCAAACTAAAAATATCAATTGGTAAAAGATGACACAACGGTTAGCTTTGGTGTTTTCTCTCCAGAGGGCTGGGTGTGTGCCTTCTAGAGGTTGACGGCTAGTCGGAGCCTCAGCGTGGTGCTGCAGCTGGGAGGTTGCCCACACTGGCAGCGGAGTAGAGCTTCTGTGGGTCAGGAAGGAATGAAGGAACTACTAAGATCCACTGCAGGAAGGGGCAGTAATAGGTGCACACAGAGGATAGCATGTAGGCAGTTGAGCCTGTTGCATCAAAGGAAAGGATATAAACTGTACCCTTGTCCATAGCTCAGTCATAGGCTTCCTGGAGATGGAGCTACCTGAGTGCTCATTTTGGCTTCAGCATCGCCTTGTTGACTTTGGGCCAGTAGTGTCCCTTGTGCCTCAGTATCCTTGTCTGCCTGCCTGGGTAGAAGCAAATGTCTGGACCTTGGAGAGGAAGGTGCAAGAATTCCTCAGCTAGAAACCACTTGTGGCACATGAAACAATTTCGAATAGTACTTTGCTAGGTAGACTATAATTGTATGGCTTTTCTTATAGGTGACATTAACTACCAGGAATTTGCTAAAAGACTCTGGGGTGACATCTACTTCAACCCCAAGACGTAAGTAGAGTGCAGGAAGTGACTCTCTAGAGGCGTGATCCATTTTCCCAGTAAGTGCGGACAGACAGAGAAAGAGTTCCTAAGATTAAAACCTACTTTTTTATTAGACGTGAACTACCATCTTTCCTCCTCTAAGTGAGCTGGCTTCATGAGCTCTAACACGGTGAGAGGCCATTTCCCTTGAAGTCTCCATAGCTCAGCCCAGGCATGCATGAGGGTCATAACCTATGCCGTCTCAGGAGTCAGTGTTTGGAGATGTTATGATCACACACATTCCTTCCCCTCGGCTTGGCCTTGCCCAGATTCAGAAGTTAGGAAATCCACCCTTGGGGTTGGTGACACTGCCATCTCCCTCCTGGGTCTCCCATAACTCTTGATCTCTTCAGGCGAAAGTTCACCAAAAAGGCCCCAACCAGCAGCTCCCAGAGGAGCTTCGTGGAGTTTATCTTGGAGCCCCTCTATAAGATCCTCGCTCAGGTGAGTGTGTCAGGCCACCTGGCTCAGATCTGCCCTTCTAAGCACAGGGTGGAAGAGCTGGTGAACTTGGTCTTCCCCCTGCCCCTGAACCTGATCAGTTTTGTATTACTCAGTATGAGGAAGGTTGGTCACCAGTCTTCTGGATCTAGAACACTACAGTCTTCTAAGTGCTGTTGAGATCGGAGTAAAGGGGGAAGATAGAAAAGAAAAGGCACAGCCTGGAGAAACGTACAAAGATTTTGACTATTCGAAAGAATGTGACACTTGAGAAGTAATAGTTTCAGTTATGGGGATTTAACTTCGATATAATTGTTTCACATGAACGTTCTCTAGTTTTTACTTTTATACACATATGAAAATATATTTAAAATATATATATATATGTTATAGCGTTATTTATACCAGCAGGAAAAGGGGAAAAAACTGGAAATACGTGTTCATCGGTGAGAATCTGATTAAATGAATTACGGTACACCCCATAAAATGAAGTATTTTGCAGCCATTAAATGAATGGCTATATGAGCTTGATTTTAATGACTATTCTGGGCACGTATGTATGTGATGTTTGTCAGATTGAAAAGGATGCATCAGACAGTGGTAATGATGTAGTTAAACATGTAGGATGCTCCAAGCAACTATCCGCCAATGAAAATAATAAGTAAGTAAGTAAGTAAATAAATAAATAAATAAATAAATAAATAAAACAAACAAACATGTGGGATGCTCCAAAGAAAAGAATATAACATTGCATTTGTATGAATCTGTGCTACCTAAAAGGGTAATAATGTTGTACAGGAATTTTCATACATACCTTTCTCCCAAGACAGTTATACTTTATGAGTGTTATGTGTTTATGCAAGTGTTTAATAAGCACTGTGCACAGTGAACACACACACATACACAAAATGTGTGTGGCCATTCCAACTGACAAAATAGTAAAACATAGCAACAAAACAAAGTACCACGATTAAAATTTATTAGTGCTGGAAAATACTTCGTATCTTGTGTGAGACTAAGGATTAAAGAAGAAATTTATAGAGTCCGTCTCTGTAGAGACCTTGAGTCTGCTGAGGATGATTTAGCTTGGCCCCATCCTGACAGCCGATGGACTGCTAGGTGACCTTTTTTGGTTCCTTCCAGTGCAGTGATCCTCTAAATCTGAGAAGTCTCTAAATAGGGAAGGAAGGGTAAGGGATTTCCTGAGTGAGATGAGATGCTGCTTTTCGAACACCAGGGGGCAGCACTGACAGCAGTCCGTCTGAGAGGGCCAGGTTTATTGGCTGGTGTGGGCATTTAACTGAGCTTGCTACACCCACTGTTGGTTTGAAGTGTAAGTACCAAAGATTTCCCTGAAACCAAATTGATATCCTTGCCAAGAGCTCTCCCTGTGGAAGAGAACCCAGTGCAGTGACCCTTCCTATTGCCCTTTGGCCCCCCTTGTCCTCTGTACCACCACACTGGGGCTATGATTCGAGCTGACATGGTGTCTGTTACTGTCACAGGTCGTGGGTGATGTGGACACCAGCCTCCCGAGGACCCTGGATGAGCTTGGCATCCACCTGACCAAGGAGGAGCTGAAGCTGAACATCCGCCCCCTGCTCAGGCTGGTCTGCAAAAAATTCTTTGGGGAGTTCACAGGTAAGGAGCTCATCGTCATCACCATTTCCTCCGCATGTATCATGGGGACCTTTCCCTTACCCCACAGTGGTGTTTGGAGATCTGAGGCTCTTTTAAGTAAACTGCAGGTCAGGATGCAGGGCACCTGGGTTTTTTCCTAGCTGCTTTGCTTAGAAGATGGTACCAAGAATTCTATCTTGGGAAAACAAAAGCAATTAAATTTCCCTACGAGGAGGAGCATGCAAGTAAAGGGGATGGGGAAGCAGATTCTGAGGTTCTGGTGTTTTTGCCAGAGGGCAGTCAGGAAGGTGGACTCGTGGGCGTGGTAAAATAGTGGGAAAAGCCCCAGGCTGGGACTTGGGAGATGGGTCATAGACTCCAATCTCTCTTTCCCCCAAGCTCCTCTTTCTCGTATTTTAGTCACGCAGAAGGCAGGTGCTATAGTAAAACAAGCCCCAGACTGGCTGGGAAAAGACCTGAGTCTTAATCCTCCTCTGGCCCTGTCCCATGGGGTGATCCCGGGCCAGCCACTCAATCCTTCTGTCACTCTAATCTCTCATCTGTAAAATAAGGGAGGTGGAAAATGTGATGGCTGAGGGCCCTCTCAGCAATCTCTTGATTCCAAGTCTGATAGGAATTAGGTATCTGAATCCCTAAAGCGAATAATTTTAATGGTTCATTCTGGGCTGGTCATCAATCTGACGTAGGAGATCCCAACTAAAAGCAGACATGCTAGGCACCCCAAGGTGCCAATGGAGGCTCTCTCTTGTATGGCTTATTGGCTGTTAGAAAAACAGAATAACTTATTGAACAGAAACGTATGAAGTGTTTCCCAAAGGGAAGAGTCAATTCGGAGATGGTTCTAAGTAGATCTAGAAAGAAGAGATGGGGTACTTATTTAGTTTTGTGTAAGTGCTCAGTAAGTGCTTATATTCAGTAAAAGGTCATGGACTGATATAGATACATTAAAGTTTTTGTCAGCTGAGTTCCAAGGAACCACTTAGACCTGCTTCTTGCTCTTCCCTGGCATCAGTGTGATTCCAAATCTTTTAGCAGCATATGCCCAGGCAACAGGGTATCACTTCTGCCTAGAATCATAGGACCATAGCTTTTCGAGCTGAAAAGCAGTCCCCTCACTGTTAGTTTTCTGGCCATCATGAGTGGATCAGAGCTCCCCACTCCCTTCCCCCATGAGAGCGTATAGTAGTGGCTTTCTCTTCTCCCTCCGCAGGCTTTGTGGACATGTGTGTGCAGCATATCCCCTCTCCAAAGGCGGGCGCCAAGCCCAAGATCGAGCACACCTACACCGGAGGTGTGGATTCCGACCTCGGCGAGGCCATGAGCGACTGTGACCCTGATGTAAGGGAACGTGGCCCCCCGGTTCTCTGATTTCCGTCCCCTACTGTATGGGGAATACTGTTTTCCAGTCACAGGAGTAATGCCTTCTTTTCCGTCCTTACATGGCCCCAATGGGCGTAGTCAGAATGACCTGAATTCAAAGCCCGACGTTACCACTACCGCTGGTGTGATCTTGAGAACATGGTTTAGGCTTTCTGAGTCTAAGGGTCTTGGTCTATAAAGTGATGATAATAATTTGTATGTGGTAGTTATGAGAAGTAAGTAAGATTAAGCAAGTGTCACGGTTGTGTTTAGCATGGTGCCTGACAGGTAGTAAAGATTCAACGAATGATAACTAATCTTGTCAGTCCTGGCTTTTAATTTTTTATTATTATTATTAATTTATTTATTTATTTTTGGCTGTGTTGGGTCTTCGTTTCTATGCGAGGGCTTTCTCTAGTTGCGGCGAGCGGGGGCCACTCTTCATCGCGGTGCGCGGGCCTCTCACTGTCACGGCCTCTCTTGTTGCGGCGCACAGGCTCCAGACGCGCAGGCTCAGTAGTTGTGGCTCACGGGCCTAGTTGCTCCGCGGCATGTGGGATCTTCCCGGACCAGGGCGCGAACCCGTGTCCCCTGCATTGGCAGGCAGATTCTCAACCAGTGCGTCACCAGGGAAGCCCCCTTAATTTTTGATTGATCGATTGATTGCCGCACAGCACGCGGGATCTTAGTTCCCTGACCAGGGATCGAACCCGTGCCCCCTGAAGTGGAAGTGCAGAGTCTTAACCACTGGACTGCCAGGAAAGTCCCAGTCCTGGCTTTAAAAAAAATCTGTCCCCGTCATTCCTTAGGCAATCTAGTTTCTTGGCATAAACGTTACAGCCAGTCGAGAATTGTGAGTTACTTCTTTGGAGGAAATTTGGGGCAAGTTAGTCTTATAATCTTGCAAGTTAAAAGTGCCATTCTACCATCCTAAACCTGCTTCTCTTTCCCAGTGCCCTCATCCCCCCCCCAAGAAAAAGGAAGATTTTTTTTGCTATGCCTGTGACATCTATTAACTAAGCAGGGGGTGGGCCTTGGTTGGAATTTTCCCAGGAGATTGCCACATCTTCTTCTCGGTCTGGGCTGCCTTCTCGTGGAGCTCATGTCATTGGTAACAAGGAAGGTGGAGACGGTGGTGCTTACCCAGAGAGTCTGTGTGGTTGAGGCTACACTCTGTCCCCACCTCCAGGGTCCCCTGATGTGCCATACTACCAAGATGTACAGCACAGATGATGGAGTTCAGTTTCATGCCTTTGGCCGAGTGCTAAGTGGCACCATCCACGCTGGGCAGCCTGTGAAGGTACTGGGGGAGAACTACACCCTGGAGGATGAGGAAGACTCCCAGATATGCACCGTGGGCCGCCTTTGGATCTCCGTGGCCAGGTACTGCCAACCAGAGCCCCTAGGGGCATGCCTGGGCCTCTGCACTGGAACTGCCCCAGCGAGCTGAAAGGGGTGGTCCTCCTTGGAAACACAGTAGCTGCCTGGCTCCCTGTGATGGGGGTAAGATGAAGTCCACTCCTTCAGCAGATCTGTTGACTTCTGGTTCTTACTATCCAAGGTTGCTAGGGTCACAAGGCAGCTACTGTTGGGATAATGCCAAGAGCCCTGCCTTTGCCTTTTGAATGGTTTGTATAAACTCTTGTAGCAGGATTTCCATGTTCACTCATCTTAATCTTCTCTTCCTCTTCTGTGTTCTTTAAATCGTAACCTTTATGTTTCTTCCCAAGAGAAATTATTTCCCGAACTCCACTGACTATTTTTTGGCTAAGATAAAGACTTTGCTGGATCCCTTGTAGCACCCCAGTCTGCAGAATTAAACTTCGCTTGGGTCTCTGGGCTGCTCGTCAGTTCATCAGTTTGGCGTTTTAGCTAGAAAGCCGGACCGAGGCTGACCTGTTCCTAGGGTGGCTGCTGCACCTTGCCAACAGCCCCTTTTCCCTCCAAATTCACCCCCATTCTCTAGAAGCAGAAGAAAATTAAAGAGCTGGGAGAGTTGCAGTATCTTCTGTGGTGCTTTTGGCATCTCCTTACATTCTAGCCCTTGGGCAGTGGTTTGCTTACTACCAACATCTAACTGGAATTAGATTTGCCTGTTTTGTCCTCATGTTATACCTTGCATTTTTCTTCCATGGCATGCGGCAGTTTGTCACCACATATATGTGTGGCTATATGATTGACTGTTCGTTGCACCCCTCCCCTGCTAGAATGTATCTGTCTTGCTCACCCTGCTCCTGGCTCGGTGCCTGGCACAGAGCAGGTGCTCAGTAAACTTTTGTGGAATGAATACTCTGCCCACGTTCCATTGCTGCTTATTGGATGCTGCTCCAGGTACCACATTGAAGTGAACCGTGTTCCTGCTGGCAACTGGGTTCTGATTGAAGGTGTCGATCAACCAATTGTGAAGACCGCGACCATAACTGAACCCCGAGGCAACGAGGAGGTAGGAGTTTTGGAAGAGGCAACTAGATTGGCTTAAGTTAGAGGGTCACAAGGAGCCGCAGCACACGTGAGCAACAGGCAGCAGAACGCGCAGGGGATGAACCCGGAGTCACTGCTGCTTCCTGCTGCCAGGCCTCAGCATGGGCTCAGCCTTCTAGATCTGCCCCTGCTGGATTCTCCTTGTACTGAATGCTAGGAATTAGAAGGGATCCTTTTATTCTTTCCCTCCTCTTTTTGTTCTGCCGACGTATGTGGGAATAAATGGCCCTTCAGCTTGCCTCCGAGCAGCGCCCTGGCTCCAGGTGGGGGGGGGGATAGTCCGCTCCCCAGCAGGTCATCAGCTTCTCCCTGACCTCTGCACTGTCTGTGCCTGCTCAGGCCAGTTGTCCTCACTGCTCTGCATTTTGGGTCTCAGGCTCAGATTTTCCGGCCCTTGAAGTTCAACACCACATCTGTTATCAAGATTGCTGTGGAGCCAGTCAACCCCTCTGAGCTGCCCAAGATGCTGGACGGCCTCCGCAAGGTCAACAAGAGCTATCCGTCCCTCACCACCAAGGTAGGCCCGAGGCCGCGGTCGCTGCCGAGCCCTGTGTGCCCAGGCTGAGGGGTCTTTGCTTGTGTCGCGCGCTGCCTCCTGTCCACCGGGTGGCTCTGATCTGCTGCTT
Source organism: Eschrichtius robustus (assembly GCF_028021215.1). NCBI lineage: Eukaryota > Metazoa > Chordata > Mammalia > Artiodactyla > Eschrichtiidae > Eschrichtius > Eschrichtius robustus. The sequence continues at coordinate 22,783,687 of NC_090843.1, read as the reverse complement.
CTGGCAGCCTACGTCAGGGACTGGTCCCTGTCTGTTAATTGTCATTTGAAGGCAGTACAAGACCCCTGTTTGTGTGTATGGGCCTGTATGCACGTGTGTATGCGTCTTACACAAGCATCTTTAGATAGGAAAGGTGATTCCTGGAAAGTACACTTTGAATTGATTTTCCAGAAAACACACAGGGAAAAGTGAGTCACTCTGAGCCTGCCAGCATAGCTTTCTGAGGAGTTGGCCAGGGCTACAGGGTCAGCTTGTATCCACGGGCAGAGCAGGGTTTTCCCTAAATGGCTAAGATGTTAATTCAGTCCGTGACCTCACACCCAGTAGCACTGTGCTCAGCGGTCCAGGTGTCTTGAGGACTGACTCATAGGTCACTGCTCCCCGCTGATCCTTCCTGAAGAGGCTGGAACCAACACTGGCCAGTGGCCTTTCTGATAGTGGGCTTGGGCACCTTCTCCTGGGTTCTAGCCTTCATGCTGTCTCTGTCTGCTATTGCTGCCACAAGAGAGTCCAGGCTGTGACCACCAGGGTCGTTGTGTTTCAGGTGGAAGAATCTGGCGAGCACGTGATCCTGGGTACTGGGGAGCTCTACCTGGACTGTGTGATGCACGATTTGCGGAAGATGTACTCGGAGATAGACATCAAGGTGAAGCAGCCGCTCCTTTCTTTGGCTCCTGCTTGGCCAGGAGCTTGGCTCACAGCTCCAGGCTGATTTTACAAGCAGCCAAACCCTTGAGTCCCCAGGAAGGTCCAAGGGGAGAAGGGTGCGCCAGGGAAGGAGATCTGTGTGGGAAAAGCGTGACCTGTTGCTCCCTGTGTGGGAAGGGTTGGAAATCCAGTTTGCCTCCTGCGGTGGGGGTTATTCTCAGTGTCAAACGTTCAGAGCCAAGGCTCCCAAGCCAAAGTTATTCTTGATCTTTTGTTAAGAAAATGGTTGCACAGCTAAGCCATCTGTGGCGATTAGGGCTCAGAGTGGATGGTTCCGAGGAGAGCGTGGGGACTGGCTCTTCTGGACTCGTGGTGAGATCTTAATGTAGCCCCTCAGTTAAACTGCCCGTCGCACAGCCTTGGTCTCAGTGGACACACACATCTTCTCCAGGGCCATGGGTGGTGGTCGTGGGAGTGAGTGCCCTCAAATGCCCCTCTTAGCCCAGGGCTGGTGCTGTAGAAGACGCTGCGTTTTTCCGCGAGTAGGCCATGTGGGGGCTTCTGGGCGGAGCTGTGCTGCCCGGAGGTCGTGGGTTGAGGATGGAACGGGCGCTCGCCAGTCAGTGTGTCAAGGCAGAGCTCTGACAGGCCCACGGTGTTTAGTGAATGCTAGTGGGACGGCTGTATGGATATTGAAAGATACCCTGGGAGACTATAATTTAGGCCCTAAACTGATCTCCACTTACTCTTGGCTCAGGAACATAAATTGTGCACTACACTAAGTTTTCCAGGCTTCTTAGTTTAGGTACAGACTTTTAGCCTGAGCCTGCTATGGTACTTGTCGCTAACGCTGATTAAGACAGGGGTTCTCGCAGAGGTAGCATCAAGGGAACCTTGGAATCCCCTTTGGCAGAAGGTCGTCCTCCCAACAGTTAGACCTTGCCTAACAGTTTATTTTGTTTCTCAGGTGGCTGACCCCGTTGTCACGTTTTGTGAGACGGTCGTGGAAACATCCTCCCTCAAGTGCTTTGCTGAAACTCCCAATAAGAAGTAAGCTGGGGGTCATAGTGACCCTGGGACTCACAGGGGTCGCTTTCCCCTGCCCCCACCTCTACCCTAATCACAAATAGAGGCCCCTAAGTCTTGGGATGAGGGTGCTTAGGATACTTGAGTTTTACCCCAGCCCTCTCATTATGCCTTTGGACACAATGCTGTGGAATTCTTTGCCTTAGTTACTCCCAGTGGTTTCATAATTGCCACTTTTTCTCTCTGTATAATATGACCATCTTAAAATTTTCCCTAGCAGCAACTCTACTGTTCCACTGTTTAATAACTAATACTGTTTAAAGCTTTTTAAAACAATGCCCCAAATTTTACCTTTTTAAAGAGTGATAGATTCAAATGAAAGAAGATGAGCCCTTTTTGCTCTACTCTGCTCCTGTGGCTTTCACTGATGTCGCTGCCTTAGCTCTTTCCTTTGTCACCCTTTCTTAGGAACAACCCTTCTGACCCTGCTCAGAACCCATTTCCTTTCTGACTAGAGGGTCAGCCTGCTGACCCTCCTCATTACCCATTTGCTTTCTGACTAGGAACAAGATCACCATGATTGCTGAGCCTCTTGAGAAGGGCCTCGCTGAGGACATAGAGAACGAGGTGGTCCAGATCACATGGAACAGGTGAGAACGTGGCTCTGATTCCAGGGCCGAACAGCTTACCTGATGAGTCTCTAGCACGACACATCCCTCACTCTAGGAATTGATTTTGTCTCCCCCTTCTCGCTATGGTCCTGGCACAGTGTAGGTAGGCTGAGGCGACTGTTACCCAGAAAAGCAGGATCTGTGGCCTCAGGAACGGGCAATCACAGAACTGTCTGATGTGACCATTTTCTCCTCCTCCCCCAGGAAGAAGCTGGGAGAGTTCTTCCAGACCAAGTACGACTGGGATCTGCTGGCTGCCCGTTCCATCTGGGCTTTTGGCCCTGATGCCACCGGCCCCAACATCCTGGTGGATGATACCCTGCCCTCTGAGGTACAGAAGAACTAATGGAAGCCATGTGGCCTTCTCTTAGCTCTTGAGTGGAAGAAACTACAAGGTGTTCTTATTTTTCCCAGAAGTATTTTGTATGTTCTGGTGAAGAAGAGTATCCTTTTACTGGTGTACCTACCTCCTCCTCCCTCTAAACTCTTCGGCTGTTGCCAGGGTCACTGCTAAGGGGCCCTCATGTTTTGTGCAGGTGGACAAGGCTCTTCTCGGCTCGGTGAAGGACAGCATCGTTCAAGGTTTCCAGTGGGGAACCAGGGAGGGGCCCCTCTGTGATGAGTGTAAGTCCACCAGCGCCTCTGCCTTTGCCACCCCAGGCCTCTAGGGTCCTTGCATCTGGGTGTATGAGGTGGGGTGGGCTCATCTTTGGGACCCGGCAGGAGAAGCAGCTTGGGGCCCACAGGGCCTTCCCATGTCCTGGGCCAGCTTCCTCCCTTCTCCTTCCCTATGCTGGTGCTACTGCTTGGTACACCTTAGAAATGGAAGTCACGTCTAGATTGACATTTGCTCCTCATTTCTGGAATGTGTTTCAGGAAGGGTATCAGGGGGATGGGATTGGAGTGGTTTATAGACCAGGACTGGACTTAGTAGGGACAAATGTGCAATTCCTAGAACTTACTCTACATCCCAAAATAATTAAATATCTGGAAAAGAAACACATAAACTTCTAGGGACACTTTATGCTGTCTGAACGTGGCCTGAAACCAACACTGAGAACATATGCTTACCTTCACACCTCCGCATATGCTATTAGAACGCGCATCTGCAGGCTGATTCTGTACTGTATCTTTCATGGCTACAAGACAGCTGCAGTGCTGCAGAGGCTCCTTGCTGCTCTGCCCGTGCGCCCTTGACTAGCACCAGGACCACTCAGCAGTCAGCTCCCCCTTCTCCTTTCCAGTGATTCGAAATGTCAAGTTTAAGATCCTGGATGCAGTGGTTGCCCAGGAGCCCCTGCACCGGGGTGGGGGCCAAATCATCCCCACGGCCAGAAGAGTCGTCTACTCTGCCTTCCTCATGGTGAGCGAGTAGGGCTGTCCTGCCGCAGGGCATTAAGTGGGGCCTTGAGGCTACTGTCCCCCAGCCTTCCCTTTACCCGGGTTCTCGGTCCTCAGCCTTCCCCAAGCTGAGGAACCCTTCCTTCTGGCTCTCTCGCAGGCCACCCCTCGTCTGATGGAGCCCTACTACTTCGTAGAGGTCCAGGCTCCCGCAGATTGTGTTTCTGCTGTTTATACCGTCCTGGCCAGGCGCAGGTGAGCTGCCCAGGCACGTTAGGGAGGGGCAGCGAGCACAAGCCCAGCAAGAAGGAACCTCGCTGTGGAGGAGGAGGGACTGGACCCCACACTCTCCACTCCTGAAACCACGGTTTTTAGAAGGAAGTAGGAAAGGAATGAGGCAATCCCCAGCCTTACCACAGATTATAATTTGAGATTTCTCCTTGGGCTGCCCCCTCAGAGAGCTCCTGGGGCAAGTATTCCTGGGGTGTGTCAGTGGTGGGAATGTCTACAGGACCTTGTCTCGTCAATGTTGTACTCTTGCCCAGAGGTTGCTGCCCCTTTGACTTCCACAGGGAACTAGGCCGAGAGCCGTTTCTGCCCTCTGTAGCGCACTTGTGGTTATTTTCTTTGATGGTCAACATTTGGGGGTACACTACTTCTCTGCTTTTGGCCTCTTCAGGACTAGGGACTCAGCCTTTGTTTTTCTGTCTCAGGGGGCATGTGACTCAGGATGCACCCATCCCAGGCTCCCCTCTCTACACCATCAAAGCTTTCATCCCTGCCATCGACTCTTTTGGCTTTGAGACCGATCTGCGGACTCACACGCAGGGGCAGGCCTTTTCCTTGTCTGTCTTCCACCATTGGCAGGTAAGAAAACAATGCAGGCTGGCCGCTATGGTCCCCACCTCTGCAAGGTCATCCCCTCTGACCTGTTCCTCTCCAGGCCCCAAGGGGGATCGCCGGCATCCTAGAGAAGGCCCCTGCTGCTAGGCCGGATGCTCTGGGAGGTCGGCCTGGACCATCTGATGAAACCACTTTGCCTTTCAGATTGTACCCGGTGATCCTCTGGACAAGAGCATTGTCATCCGTCCCTTGGAGCCGCAGCCAGCACCCCACCTGGCCCGAGAATTCATGATCAAAACCCGTCGTAGGAAGGTACGTGTCCCTCAGACCCACGGCCATCCCTCCAACCCCAAGGGTCTTGCCAGGAGTTGGATCTTTCTTCATTTCTTGCTTTTGGACCCTTCTCCCAAAGACTGAAAGCATTTCACAGCACAGCGTGGAGAGTCACGATCTGTATAGGCTTCAGGCAACCAGACCCGGGGCCGCGTGCCTGGGAAGGGAGCGCCTTCCCCTGCCCTGGGACGGTACCCTAAAGGCAGGGCTCCCGAAGCAGCTCCGCCGACACTTGGCCCCCACCCGCTCCCCGCACTCAAGCACAGCTCTGTCACGCAGGGCTCATCCTTGCATTTGCCCCCACTCTGCAGGGCCTGAGTGAAGACGTCAGCATCAGCAAGTTCTTCGATGATCCTATGTTGCTGGAGCTCGCCAAGCAGGATGTTGTGCTCAATTACCCCATGTGAGCGCCCGGACTCCTGGCAGCTCCTGCTCCCTGCGCTGGGCTGCGTCCTGGACTTTGAAGCGAGGACCTGGTGGGACTTGGACTCCGTGCTGTCAGAGCGTGTCTGGGACTGCTGTGGCCGCCCTTAACAAGCCCAGAGCCTCCAACCTCCAACCTCCAACCCAGAGGGAGGAGCGTTTGGCTTCCTGGTTCCTCCTGTGGCCTCTGCCTGGCTCCATTCCCAGAGAACAGAGAGGAGCTTGGGCTCAGGGAAGGAGAAGGGGATGGCAGTGTTGAAGCCCAAGGGGGCCCTGTCGTCAGGATTTACGTGGATTTTTATTTTATTTTATTTTTTTTTGTATAAAAGTTTGACCTTAGACATGGTTTATAAATGAACAGTACATTCTGACCTCTGCCTTGCTCCGTTCTTTTCATCCCCACCGCTCCGCCCCCTTCCCTCCAGCACGGGCTCATCCTGGCACTTGGGTTCTGGATCTGTGTTGTCTCCCATGAGGCCGCACTGACTCTGCTCCCAGCTGCAGCCTTCTTCCTGCCTGGTCCCCAGGGAGGCGGCCTGTCGGGGGAGGAACGCCTGCCTCTTCACTCAGTGTTCCTATGAGTACTGAGGCCTCTTTACTGTCCCCAGCTCCCATTCCTGGTGGATGGCACCTGAGGGGGCTTGGGAGTTGTTGGGTCTCTGGGATCAGAGGGCTACACCTCCTCCTCTGCCCCTGAGGATTCTCCTTGCCCTGGAGCTGGGGGCCAGAACTCTTTGATTTCCAGCCCTTTGCCGTAAGTCCTCCTACCAGCCACTACCAATCCCTTACTCTGCTCTCGTCTGTGTGAAGAAGAGACTGTTGATTTGCCTCAGACTCCTTTATTAGGTGCATACCAGGGGTTGATCGAAGAGGTCTGACTGCCCCAGGCCTGTAGGAGTCCTACTTCTCTGCAGCGTCCTGCGCGGTTGTCTTGATGTAGTCTCTGTACATCGTGTACACAGCACCTGTGTGAGGGAGAAGGGAAACGGCCCCATGACATCACACCCTCCACCCATCCTCTGGCTCTCTCAGGTGTTCCAGAGTCCTGGGGGTCCAGCACTAGCTATCCCCTTGGGAGTCCAGCTTTGCTGCTTATCTTTCCGCCCTAGGTCACAACAGCTGCTACAAACACCTGGCCGCACAGCCTGGGGAAACATCCCATTTAACACTTCACAAAGTACTTTCACGTATATTATCTGAGAAACCTCACGGCAGTACATGAGGGAGGCAAGCTGGGGTGGTTACCATCATGTTGCACATGGGGAAACTGTTGAGATAAAGAGATTTGTCCATCCACTGTCGCACAGCTAGTAAGTAGCTGTCTGTCTGTCGATCCAGAGAGGAAAAGAAATTCAGCATAGGTTCTGCTGCATGGTTTTTCTCATTTCTAGGACAAACTCACGAAACAGACTGTGCATCTTCCCCTGGAACACAGGAGATTAAACAGGGAACCCTGAAACTCCCGGTATGAGGGCCTCACCAAGGACTTGCTGTGGAGCTTGGTATAGGGAACAGGGACTGAACTCATGGTCCCTTAACTGTCAGGACTCACAGCCAGATTTTGCCTAATCAGTTTTGCCCTCATTCTCCCGTGACCCCACCAGCTGCTCACCCAGCATGATCGCACCCACAGCACAGGCCTGTGCTGCCACTCGGGTGTGAATCAGGTGTGTGGACATCTTGGAACCACGAGCCTTCAGCCGGTAAATCCTGCATGCTGCCACCGCCACACAGCCCCCTAAGCGTATGTAGGCAGAGAACGTGACCCCTTGGACCTCAGTCACCAAGTACATCGCTCTCCTGGTGAGAGACACCTCACTAGGCAGGCTGGGCATCTGGATAATCAGCTGCCCTCCTGCTACTGCTTTGGGGCTGGCAGTGGGGTGAGGAGAGGCTATCATTAGAACATTGAGTTGTTTCTTCTCAAAGATATTTACAAAGTGCTTCCCTCCAATGACTCCCCTCCTCCCTGTACAAATAGCCCATCATCATGACTCTCCCACCCCCCTTAGCTCTTCTCCAACTGCTGCCGGCCCCCACAGCTGTTCTAACCTCCCAGGGCCAGGGGGAAGGGAGCCCTGGGGGACCCCAAACTGCTCCTGCCCATCCTGACTCTGGTGTTGGTATCCCATGCGCTTGGTTGGCTGCCACCTCCAGCCATCCAGACTCCTTCGTTTCATTGTCAGGACGTGTCCCTTAGTCCCTCGGCACCTTTGCTGTTGGTTCACTTCTCTTCTAGCTGTTGATTATTCGATGGGTAGGACCACTTGAGTTCTGTGCTTCATTCTTTGAAAGGACTAGGAGACATGTTCTCTGAGAGAAGGCCCCCTCCTCGCCCCCAATTCCTTCGTCTCCCACTCACCTATAGGCACCAGCAGAGACTCCCTGGTCTTCCTCAGGAACTTCTCAGACATGCTGTCCTCACCCTCAGGTGGTGCCCACGAGTCTTTGTTAGCAGACATGATCCTGCCCCCAGATGTTAGCAGCTGGGGCTCCTAGGCTTCAAATCGGTCCTAGAAGGAGGCAGGAAGAACTCCAATTCCCAGTCTAGGGTGGGAAGGAAGAAGTGGACTGCTGAGACCTCTCTTATCATGCCCAACACAGACACTACTTAAAAAGATGTCCTGGGTGTCCTGTCTCAGATGGCTGGAGCCATTTCTCCGTCTCTTCCTCCCAGCATCTGCCTCTTGCCCAGCTCATTCCAGCTTCACTGTTTTCTCTGCCTCCCCTTCTACCATCTCTGTCCCTATGGGTGTGATCCTTGGGCCAAGAAAAGCAGCTGGAAAAATCCACAGATGAGGGTGGGAGGAACAGGCCTTTAACATTGGGTCCCCCACTGGCCTTGAGTCTGTGATGGTTGTCCCTGATGGAGCTGCAGAGGAAGATCTGGCCCCAGGCAGCCAGAGCCCATCCCAGCCAGAGTTACAGCACTGGTTACTGAATCACCAGAGCCAGAGATTGAAACGATTAGGCATGTATCTGTGTATAATTTTGTGTAGATTTTGGATGTTAAGGCTAATGGAACAAATTCTGGTCCCTGAGCTGTTCTCCTGTCTCTAAGTCCATCTCTTGCCAGGTTCTTTGCAGGTACCAACCCCCTGCCTTATCCCTGTGCTGGAACCCCTATGGCTTTACTTGCTAACCCTGTAAATGTCTGCTCTGATCAAAAACTAGATGGAGTCCCAGAGTCCTGGTCCTTAGGCCAGGGGTTCTGCCTGCCGGGTGCCTTCGAAGTCTAACCACGAGACAAAGTCCCTGCTTGAGGTGACTTCTATTCCTAGTTGCCTCTCCTCTCCTGGAGGAGCAAAGACTGCTGGCCCCACAGGTCCTCAGCACGCGGGTGCTTACCCTAGGAGACGGCTAGAAAGTGGAGTGCAAGCAGCCCAGCCAGGGCTCAGCGTCTGCTGTTTTGAATTGGCCAAGAGCTGAGGATGGAGCTGCCACTATGGGGTCAGGGAAGCAGTGTCCGGCTTTATGGAGACTTTGAAGTCAGGAATGGAGAGGGGAGGAGATAGGACAGGGCATCGGTCTTAACCCCCCATCTGCTGAGTTCCAGGCTGGAGCTCCAAGCCCTGGAAAGTAATGAAAGATCAGATGGAGGGGAGCCCTTACCTCAATTCAGTCTTTTCATTCCTCTGGACATAAGTGGCTGGATCAGAGACGGACTTGATTTGGAGAGCTGAGATGGGAATATAGAGGCAAGGATGGATAGAGATCCTGGGTTCCCCCCCAAGTTGTACTGCCTTAATTGTGAGAGACGGGCTGTCTGGTCTTGGTCTTGATCCCTCCAAGGATGTTTTCTGGACCAAAGAGATTTGTCCAGGAGTTTGAAACAACTGGGACTTCCCTCACATCTCCAGACCCCTTCATACTGCCTATGGGGTGATGCTCACTCAGGATACAGAGATGACAAAGACCAGCATTAGCACCTATTCTATTTCAAGTATTTATATTTCAGACCTTTCCACTATTCTACACAGTAAGTAGCAGCTTGTTCATAGACCAGGAACTGAGCTTCTGAGAGGCTAAATGAATTATCCACGAGTACACAGCTAGTAAATGGCAGTGTCACGATCTGAACCTAGGTCTGGCTGGCTCCAAAGTAGCTTCTTGCTAAGAAATGGAGAAAGATCGGGTGCACTGTGGAGAGTCCCACTCCGTCCCATGCCTTTGTTTCTCTCCTAGCCCGTGTGTCTGTCCTAAAGGGGCTTTTTAGCACTGGAAATGTGTCCAGCAGCTGATGTCTCTCTTTTCTCTCCCTAGCCCTCACTGCTTCAGGGAGAGACCCAGGGTCACAGCATCTCCCCAGGGCCTCCGCATATCCCCAGCGTCCATGGGAACTCTCCTCCCAGTCATTCACACACACTCCTGTGCTGCCTCTCCTGGTCCCAGCAGTGGCCTGAATTCTCCAGAGATCAATGCTCTAGGCCAGAAGTGGGGGGATGGAAATGTCTAGATGAGACAGTGCAAGAATCAGGATCAACTCCAAGCCCTTTAGAGAATGGAGGCCAAGCTATGGAGAGCGAAGTTCAACTTCTCCCCGTTGAGATGATGTCGACGCTCCCACAGCATCTCAGCCCAGAACCAAGAAAATAATAATAGTTGCTATGATCTTCTGAGCATAGAGATGTGCTAATTGCTTTAAGTAGGTTATTTTATTCAATCCTCACAACTATTATTCTATTAGGTATGTGGTAGGTACTATTATTTTTATTCCTATTTCAAAGATGAAAAACTGAGGCTTGAGTTAAACATCTTGCTCAAGGTCACAGAAAGTGACAGAGAAAAAAGGACCAGATTTCTAACCATTCCTAAAGTCAAGTCTCACTACTCTGGACTAACAGGAGAATGACTGTAAAGTGGGGGGAAAGTCTTGAAATAGAAGAAACAAAATTGCTTTTTATTTCAAGAACCTCTGAGAACACACAGTAATTAAAACTTCAAGGACCAGATCTCTGTAGAGTCCTGTTTTAGTAAACAGATAAGATAAAATTATGATACCATTTTTGTTTAATATGCCAAGTCTTTAATAATTACTTCGATTTAAGCCTTTCTACATTAGTAATTTGCTTAATAAACCTCTTCCAGATCAGGTCACACTAACAGAAATTCTATTAGAGGGGTCTAATTGAATGATGCAGACAGACTTAATGGATCTGGAGTGCCGGCCAGAGTCAGACATGGGGTCAGCTGCTTGACCAACCACTCTCTGAATACTTGGTCTTATGCCACTCAACCTCTTTTGAGTGTGTGTCATCATCTGTAAAATGGAGGTAGCATCTACCTATAGGATCGTTGTAAGGGTTAAACAAGATGATTGTTAGAATTCCCCTGCACACTGCCTGCTCCTTTTCCGCCAGAATGAGCAAGTGGCAGGGATGGGTAACAGGCTGGGGGAGAAGTGGAAAGTCCCTGACAACAGATGGGAAGGTTCCCATGTTCTGGGTGGTCCTGAATTCAGCACACTCTCAACCTTCTCCTACCCCACCTCCTCCTTGTTGGAGGGGCTTCCCTGCCCTAACTGGAAGCTTCAGGCTTGTTCTCCTTATTGTGTGGGGGGAAGGGAATGCGTAGGGGAGGGGGACTTGGACTTGAGGCTGTACACAATCTAAGACACAGCTGTGCTATATATAGCCTGAGGGAGCTGAGTGACAAGAGGGGGGAGGTGAGGGACGTGCAGCTTTTGCCTTGAGCTAAGGAGTGCTGTGAGTGAGGGGATGATGATGAATGAACTGGACAAGGAACAGAGAATGCTCTGAGTTGGGGTTAGAATGGGAAGGACCCAGGCTGAAGGGCTGGGGTAATCACAGGGGAGAAAACATTGGGCCATATAGTAGTATCTGGGGGACTTGAGGGGCAAAGAGGTGGTAGCAGGAACAGGCAGAGGCAGTGGAAGTTTCCAGATGATGTGGCTGGGCTGAGGCAACCTCTAGAGGGTGCCTGGGGTGGGGAGGGTGGGACACCCCCTCTCCTTCTAAAAACAGGCACTGGGTTCCAAGGACCTTGCAGTATTTGTCCAAGGACAGCCTCAAGAGCCACAGGCTTGGGCCAGGACAGTGCCTTTGGTACCCACTAATCATTCTGGAGGGACTGCTCACATATTTTTAAAGATTCTAAGAGGGTGTGGATAATAATAGCAATTGGAAGGCTGAATCAGACTGTAGCGATGCTGACACAGAATCCTGTCTTGTGAAGGAATAATTTTGAGCTGCAGAAGACACCAGTATAGACCCCTGTACTAACAAATGGTTGCTCCAGAGGAGTTGAAATGTTTTGCTGAAGTTCTTGTGTTGGGTGCTTTTGAATACCCAAATTACCCAAAGCGCACTATGAGAGGGAACTAATGTCTTGAGAGCCTACAAGATTTAGGATACATCACATATCTAATCTTCGCAACAGCCCCAACTGGTAGATATCATTATCCCCATTTTATAGATGAGGAAACCAAGGCTGAGAGAGGTTAAGTAACAGCCATATCACACAGCAGGTAAATGGCTGCACTATCCAGCCAATAATGATAACCACTACAGGGAATTCCCTGGTGGTCCAGTGGTTAGGACTCCGTGCTCTCACTGCCAAGGGCCTGGGTTCGATCCCTGGTCGGGGAACTAAGATCCTGCATGCCGCATGGTGCGGCCAAAAAAAAGAAAAAGAAAACATGATAACCACTATAGACCCCTTTACAATGAAAAATTAACATATGACAATGTGATTTCCTGTACATAAATGAATGCACACAGCTGGGCAGAGCAGACCTCTGAACCCAGGGCTTCCAGACACTCAAGTACTGCACACCCACCGCACTGCCTCTCACCAAGGCAGGGTAGGTCCTGAGCCAGTGCACTGTGTTCTTTTTTTTTTTTTAATTTTTATTGGTGTATGGTTGCTTTACAATGTTGTTAGTTTCTACTGTACAGCAAAGTGAATCAGCTATATGTATACATATATCCCCTCTTTTTTGGATTTCCTTCCCATTTAGGTCACCAGAGAGCACTGAGTAGAGTTCCCTGGGCTGTACAGTAGGTTCTCATTAGTTATCTATTTTATACGTAGTATCAATAGTGTATATATGTCAGTCCCAATCTCCCAATTCATTCCTCCCCCCCACTGTGCTCTGAGCGTGTCCAAAAGTCCTTGTTTGTGGGTGGTACCAGACGAGGTCTCTTCATCTCCCATACCCTTCTCCCCACCCCTAATTCCTGAGCATACTTCACCTACCCTTCATTTGCAAGTAAATTGACCTTAACTTGAAATCCAGCATTAAATACACAAGAAGCAGCTAGCTGGGCTCTGGGAAACACTGGGGGGAGTCATCTTACTGTTCCCTCTATACTACTTGCATTACCTATTCAAAAAAATTTTTGACAAAAAAATCTGCTTCAAACAACATCCCTGTGGCAGGGAGGAGCAGTATAATGTGTCTCACAGGTTAACTGAAACTGCTGGGGATTATGGGGGCAGGGGGTTGTGCTATTAACACCCCCCCTCCCAATAGCACAAGTAATCAAGAGCTTCTTATCCGGCCAGTCTGGGGCAAGCAGGGCTTCCTGTTGCCAACCGGGAGCTTTCCCAAATCCTACCTCTCTGGGCCTCTGCTCCCATCCCCCTGGACAGAAGAATCTGCTCCGAGTTTACCAGCCAAGTGGGGACCCTGGAAAATGTGTAATGGAAATAGTGACACACTGCAGCCTTCAAGTTGACCCTACAGTTTCCAAACCACAGAGCCCCAGGGCGACTCTCAAGTTCTCAAACTGGGTTTTGATCCTTTCCTGCCTGGGCCCCATGTGAACAAAAAGTGACATGGTTCTCACAGCACCCAGCTCTACCACTCCCTGCCAGAGGCTGGAAACCAGACCCATTTCCCTGTTTTGAGGCTTTTTTTTTCTTCCCTCCGGTAGCCTTTCTTATGTTAGCAATGGCAAGCCTTCCTTCACTCATGCACTCTGCATACACTTGCCAGGCACCTACTGTGTGCTGGGCTGGGCTCAAGGAGCTGCGACACAGCGGCCCTGCCTTCAGGGAGCTCACATTCTAGCAGTTGCCCTGGTTTGCTCCGGACCATGGTGAATGCCTGGACCTCTGGCTTAGGTTTCTGGCCTCAGCTTCCCCACCTGTAACTGGATTAAAGGATGTCAGTAGCTGGCAAGGTGACACAGGAGCAGATGAAGAGTCCTGACTAGGAGACAGAGTCTTTGGCTACATTTCTGTTTTTTTAACTATCTGCAGTTATCTTCTCTGGGTCTCATTTCCATCTTTTTTATTTTTTATTTTATTTATTTATTTATTTTTAAAATTTATTGGCTGCATTGGGTCTTCGTTGCTGCGCGCAGGCTTCTCATTGTGGTGGCTTCTCTTGTTGCGGAGCGCGGGCTCTAGGCGCGCGGGCTCAGTAGTTGTGGCTCATGGGCTCTAGAGCACAGGCTCAGTAGTTGTGGCGCACGGGCTTAGCTGCTCCGCAGCATGTGGGATCTTCCCAGACCAGGGATCGAACCTGTGTCCCCTGCATTGGCAGGCGGATTCTTAACCAGGGAAGCCACCAGGGAAGCACATCATTTCCATCTTTAAAAGGTTGCTCTTGGGAATTCCCTAGCAGTCCAGTGATTAGGACTCCACACTTCCTGGCAGGTTCATCCATGAATTTATAGGAAAATAATACCTAATAAACATTTGAGTGTATATATATATATATAATTTATATATAATACACAACACATATTTGTTTATAAATATTATATATACATATATAACCAAATATTTTAAAGGTTTTTATTGAAGTCAACATGCCATAGAAAAGTGTACTATCACTATCAAAAGAGAACAGCTCAAATGTGGCAACTAAAGATAGCTGTATATCGTGTATTCAGCCTCCAGCTCAGGAACAGAACAGGAACAGCCCCCCAGAAGCCCCCTCAGGCTCCCTTCTGATAACTATCCTTACCCTAGGATAACCACTATCCTTACTTCTAACAGCACAGATTAGTTCTGCCTGTTTTTGAACTTTATACAAATGGAAAGTTTTGTGAGATTCATCTATCTTGCTGCGTGTAATTGTAGATTATTCATTCTCATTGCTGCATAATGTACCATTGTCAGAATATAACATTTTATCTATCCTTGCTATGGTTGATGGGCATTTTGGGTAGTTCCCAGTTTTTTGGCTATTACAAATACTGCTGCCATCAATATTCTACAACAAGTATTTTGTACACATTTTGTGGAATTTCAGATTCACAGATTCACATTCCTAGTTTCGGCTTTAGTAGACACTGCCAAACAGTCTTCCAAAGTGATTTGTAGCGATTTACACTTGTACTAGCAATAGATGAGTTTTAATATTGTAGTCAGTATGGATTTTGTCTCCTGTGTCATCTTAGCTAACATGTTCTTTATTCCTATTTTCACATATTTACAGGGTCTTCACACTTGTCATTTTAAATACATTTGTAGAGAGGTAACGTGATAATGGGGAGGGGACGGAGACTGGGGCATGGCAAGTATAGGGGGAAGATAATTTAAATACAAAGGCCAAGCAGCTAAGTGGAAACAGTGCCTGCCCTGGATGGACAGATGTTACTCAGAAGTAACGGTCACGTGAAAAGAGAGGCTCAAAATGAGCAAAACTTTTGACTTTTTAGAGAGAAGCCAAAAAGACAGATTTTTAAAATTTGGCAACTAATTCATAATTTTGGAAAACATCATACTAGCCAAACAAAACATCTGTCAGTGGGCCAGATGCTCAGCCCTCAAGTTTTCAGCCACTTGACTGGCCATAAGGGCCTGGCTTTCCATAGAGGGGGCAGGGTTGAACTGTAGCAAGTCACCTCACTAGTTAGTTTAATTTCCTCTGTGGTCAAAAGGGTAAAATGAAAACCTATCCTTCCGCATAATGATGGTCAATAAGATAATTCAGGAGCGCTTTACAAAGTAAAGTATTCTCCCATCTCCTTAGTACGACTTCTGTTGTTATGCACCGACTCCCTCTACTTAAACCATTTGAGGAGTTTTCATATTCCTACGAGGCAATTCAAGGCTGGAGATTCCTATGCATACAAAGTCCTTTGAAAATGGGATCCTGCTGGGATGCAAGGGGTTAAAAGGAAATGGCCTATTAGGGTTTTGCTAATGGGAGAAGTCCAGGACTTCAAAAATATCTAGAACAACACTAAAAGCCCAGAGGCCAAGGAATTAGGACGATTAACCCAACAAAGGCCAGTAGGATCCTCAAGTAATTGCAGAGCAGAACCTAGAACGGGGAATCAGCATCCCGCGTTACACTGGACCCAGGCCTTGGCGGAGCGCACAGAATACAACTCCGGGGCTCGTTGGACCAACACCCCAGGATACCCAGGTAAGGCGTGTCCTCACTGCGCCGTTAGCTGCCCACTCGAAGTGAGGCACTGCCCACGGCGGAGTTCCTGTCTTGAGGATCAAGCTGGAGGAATGAACTGTCCGGGAGGCGAAGGCTACGCCCACCCAGGGCCCAGACTCCACGCGCCTGGGTAGTTCCTACAAGCACCGCGCCTCTGCCCCGTCCGGGAGCGCGCGGACCCCACCGCGGAAAGTTGGACGCCCGCGCCTCCGCCCCCTCCTACCCGGGCTCCACGTGCAGCGCACCCCCCGCCCCCAGACCTCGGCGGGACGCCCCCGCCCCCACCGCGGCGCGCAGTGCGCAGGCGCCTCCCTGTGGCTCTGGGCGGCGGGAGCGGCTTTGGCCACGGCCGGAGACTGAAGCGAAGGCGGCGGTGGAGGAGAAGGAGGAGAGATGACTGTGGCGGCGAAGGCGATGGCGACACAGGGCACATGAGGCGGCGGCCGGCAGGACGGGCCGAGGCCCGGCGGAGGAGGCGGCTCCGGGGAACCCCGCCGGCAGGTGAGGGGCGGCCGCAGGGTCGGCTGAGAGGCGGCGGGCCAGGGGCGGGGCCCGAGGGGGGTGGTGGGAGAACTTGTGGGGAGGCTGGAGAGGGGCAGGTGGGCCGGCGGAGAGTGCGGCGGGGGCAGGGGGGAGGGAGAGGACACCACCGAGGGCTTCCCTCCGATCCCGGAGGGGCGTCGCGACCCGCAGCCCGCCGCTGCCCCCGGCGCGCCCTCCCCCTTTGTCCCCAGGCGCGCGGTTCCCAAATTGGGAGGGAAAACGGCTCGGGGGTGGGCCGGGGCCGCGGCGGCGGCGCCGGGTGGGCGGGGAGCCCGAAGGACCTGGGCTTGCACTTGGGCGGTGCTCGCAACTCCTCGGGCGGTTAGGGGCGCAGGCCCGCGCCGGGGCTCTTCGCGGGCTGGTCTTTGTCTCCCGATGCTCGGCTCCTGACATCTCTCCGGGCGGCGTGCGGTTCGTCTGGCTCTTTCCTCTAACATCCCTGCCGGGACTTCTGTCTCCTTGAATGTTTGAGAGATTTAGTTCGCGGGCTGGTAGTGGGGGACGGGGAATGCAGTAGTCGCCTCTCGGTTAACACGTTTTCTTTACTTAAAATGATTTTTTTTTCCTCTTCGTGAAACTTTGGATGACTGGTGTGTTGTGGTTCTTTTTCCTTCTGTCTCCAGATTCAAAATTACGAGAAGGCGCTAACGCTGTGATTGTGGCCAGTTGTGTGGTTGGCGGCTGCTTTTGGAGCTTTGAGTTGAAAAGATTTACGTGATTGTGTGGTTTAGAATTGTTCTTTTTTTCTTTTTCTTTCTTTCTTTCTTTTTTTTCTTTTTTTTTTTTTGCAACTGCTTCTAAGATTGGGATTACTGTTTCTTTGGGAAATGGGCGAGTTTGGTTTTTACCATTTGAAGGAATTTTTGTTCGTTGAGAACCAGCAGTGGTACAAATTTCATTGTGCTCGAGCTTTATTTTGTTAGCATCGAGATTACTTTGTGGGATCGAATAAATCAAGTTAGAATAAGTTCTGGATAAGTGTTATCTTGTAGGCCTGATTAGTCTAAAATTATTATACGTTCGTGTTGTGTATACGTTCCAGTGAAAGTGCCGTAAAAATCAAACTATAAATGAAAGGGATTTTAATTCCCTGATAAACGGAGTACATTAATATCTGTAGAAAAAAGGCTTCATAATGTAATTTAGGGATCAAATCCTCTACCCCTGGAAGAGGGCTTAGGTATTTTTCAGAATAAGAATGCAGAAAAATAAACTTAACTGCAGAGCTCCTGACTAAAAGTATGTTAATTGTGATTACATTTGATGGTTTTTTGTGTTTTTTTGTTTTATTTTTTGGATTTTAGCAGAGTTTTGTATATTGAAGTTGCTTTGGATTTCTTAAGTGCTATGTAATGGCAGAATTAAAAAAAACATGAACTATTCTGGGTAAAAGGTAAAAAGCTCTGGTAAACAAATCTGTGTCTTAGTTTTCACCAGATCTTTGTACATGGTAGTTATGTGAAAATTCTCCTTTTATTATTTGTCCTGATTTGTAATGGTTTGATACTATTTACTAATAATCTTAAACTGTTGTGCACTTTTCCAGAGCATTTCAAACATCCTTTCCAAAAGTCAACGCTTTTAGCTTCCTTTTAGGTTGTGTGACTTTTGGATTGGTTTTCTACTTTTGCTAGTAGCCACAATGCTCTTAAAAAGGAGCAAAGGACTCAGTAACTTTCTCTTCAGTTCATGAAGGTTGAATTGAGTTTCAGTCTTTAATTGAAAGGATTTAAGAATTCCTCCCAGCTTTCTCCAGGTTATATCAACTAAATACGGATCAAGATCAGGAGTTCACCTGCGGTGGGGGGGGGGCGGCGGGGGTGGAGAGTGGGAGGGAAGATAGATGTGTTTGGTTTTTTTTAATTGTGGGAAAATATATGTCACATAGAATTTACCATCTTAACCATTAAAAAAAACGAAAGGATTTAAGAAGTTAACATATCTTCAACATAATAATTTTACTTATAAATGCGGCTGTCTCTTAATAATTTTTACTCTTATTTCGTATTTGTATAAATTAGCCAAAGTGAAAGGATTCAGGGTGGGTCTCTGATTAGCTACACCCTCCCTCATCTCTAGCTTCAGGCTTACCTATCAATTCATTAATTGGGATCCTAGAATACAAAACATATAATTAAAATTCAGAGCATGACTTTCTTAATAAATACATAGTTTGTTCCATGACTTATTCAGTGCAAAGTGATGAGTTCCAAAAAAGCTGGGTTTTTTTTTTTCAGTTCACATTTCAAAATAAATGAGGTGTTTTCCTTTTTTTGTTTTGTTTTTAATATTAATCTTGATAGTTAAGTGCACCTGGAGGTATAATTACTTATTTCTGAACTTGTGCTTTTCTTGTGGCCATAGAACATGTGTGGCTCCTATCCAAAATATCTAGTGAAAATTTAGACAGAGAAAGGATGGGTTTTTTGTGTTTTTTTGCTTTTGTAGACCATTTCTTTGAGAACACATATAAGATAGATTTTGGCTATTATCATTAACCTGAAGCTTACACATAGAAAACAGTTATGAACTGTTAATATCAGCAAAGTGTCAACAATTGTTTTTCAAGCACACTGCTGCAACTGATGAATTTAGTTTGTGTGGAAGTAAGGACCTATTTGGTTAAGTCTGAGCACTGCTGTTTTCTACAGCTCTCAAGAATGAATGATCAGGGACTTCCTTGGTGGTTCAGTGGTTAAGACTCCGCGCTCCCAATGCAGTGGGCCCGGGTTCCATCCCTGATCAGGGAACTAGATCCCGAATGCCACAACTGAAAAAGAGCCCGCGTGTCGCAACTAAGACCTGGAGCAGCCAAATAAATAAATTAATTAAATAAATATTCAAACTTATTTAAAAGAAAAAAAAGAATGAATGATCAGTCAGTTCTGGTTGGCATAGGGTAGTACATTCTTGAGTTTTGCAAGCATTGCAGTGGCTGACAGCACTTGGATTTATCATTCAGACCAGTGGAATGTGTTGCCCCATGGGGTTTTTTTCCTTAAGACAAGGATGAGATCTTTATTTCTGTGGAATGAGTAGAACTCTCAGTTGAAGCCTGTTCTATGAGGCTATATTGCTGTAGCACTAGCACAGTTTGGACATAAGTGTTCTGGTGGCCATTCATTCAGTGAACTGTTTTTTCCGTCAGGTACTTATGTTAAACACTGAACTGGACTGAAGATTCAGTTCAAAGATGAATGTTATGTGGGCTTTGTTCTCAAAATGCTTACAGTTTAACACGGCGGTCCCAACCTTTTTGGCACCAGGGACTGGTTTTGTGGAAGACAATTTTCCACGGACGGACAGGGGTGGGGGTGGGGATGGTTTCGGGATGATTCAAGCGCGTTACATTTATTGTGCACTTTATTTCTATTATTATTACATTGTAATATATAATGAAATATACAACTCACCATAATGCTGACAGGAGGCAGAGCTCAGGCGGTAATGTGAGTGATGGGGAGTGGCTGTAAATACAGATGAAGCTTCCCTCCTTTGCCTGCTGCTCATCTCCTGCTCTGCAGCCCAGTTACTAACAGGCCAGGGACAGGTATCAGTCCGTGGCCCAAGTGTTGGAGACCCCTGGTTTTTGTTTTTGTTTTTGTTTTTGGCTGTGTTGGGTCTTCGTTGCTGCACAAGGGCTTTCTCTAGTTGTGGCGAGTGGGGGCTACCCTTCGTTGCGGTGAGTGGGCTTCTCATTATGGTGGCTTCTCTTGCTGCGGAGCACGGACTCTAGGCGCACGGGCTTCAGTAGTTGTGGCACACGGGCTCAGTAATTGTGGCTCGCGGGCTCTAGAGCGCAAGCTCAGTAGTTGTGGCACACGGGCTTAGTTGCCCCGCAGCATGTGGGATCTTCCCGGACCAGGGCTCGAACCCCTGTCCCCTGCATTGGCAGGCAGATACTTAACCACTGCGCCACCAGGGAAGTCCAGATTTCAATTTGGGACCCCTGGTTTAACATGCTAAAAAGGTTTAGCAATCTGGAAGTTATCTAAAATCTTTGAAAGGAAAGAAATGTATAGGATTTCGGGGTTTTCATTTTTTTCTCTACAGAAATGGAATAAACTCCACATCCCTATTTTCGACTAATCTCTTAATTGTATTTAAGTCTCAAATAGTTAGAAAAGTTTTCATCTACATCTTGGAAGGATTTATCAGTTTTGATGGAATTTATTGTTACTTAACTGAGTTACAGCATTCCTTTTGGGAATGTTCAGAGTAAAGTGGATCTAGACTCTTGTCTATTTTTAGGGAATTCCCTTTGACTCATTCTTGGACCTCGGATTCCTAAGTGCCTGTCTAGAGTAGGTGTTTATTTGTGTTTGAATTTTCCCTCCTCGATCTCTGGCTATTCCTTCAGGTCCCCTCCACCCCCAACCAGATCTTTAATTGATGGTCTTTCTCAGGTCTTGGTCCTTAGTCTTCCTCCCTTCTCACTCTAATCTTATCCATTCTGTGGTTTCAGTTCGCATGTATATTTTGAATACAACCATTTTTTAATCTGTAGTTCAGACCCCTTTTCTGATCCAAGCTGCCTGCTCAATCAACAACTCCATTTAGATACTCAGAGGTATTTTTAATTGAGTTGCCCAGACTGAGCTCTTGATCTTGGCTCCAAACCTAGACCTTCTTCACCGTACTCAGTTTCATTAAGTGGCTCTATCAACAACTTACTGAGGCCAGATTCTTGCAGTTTCTCTCCACTCTAGTCTCCCCATCCTAGTCTAGGCCACCTTTTCCCAAGACGATTTTTTTAAAAAATAAATTTATTTATTTTTGGCTGTGTTGGGTCTTTGTTGCTGTGCGCGGGCTTTCTCTAGATGTGGCGAGCGGGGGCTACTCTTCGTTGCAGTGCGTGGGTTTCTCACTGCAGTGGCTTCCCTTGTTGTGGAGCACGAGCTCTAGGCACGCGGGCTTCAGTAGTTGTGGCTTGCAGGCTCTAGAGCTCAGGCTCAATAGTTGTGGCGCACGGGCTGAGTTGCTCCGCGGCATGTGGGATCTTCCTGGACCAGGGCTGGAACCCATGTGCCCTGCATGGGCAGGCGGATTCCTAACCACTGCGCCACCAGGCAAGTCCCGACAATTATTATAGTCAATTTAATTTAATTAATTTATTTATTTGGCTGCATCGGGTCTTAGTTGCGGCATGCGGGATCCTTCATTGCAGCACGCGGGCTTCTCTCTAGCACGAGGGCTCTCTAGTCGTGTTGTGCGGGCTTAGTTGCCCCACGGCACGCGGGATCTTAGTTCCCCGACCAGGGATCGAACCACGTCCCCTGCACTGCAAGGCGGACTCTCAATGACTGGACCACCAGGGAAGTCCCTATTATAGGTCAATTTTAAATGGTCCTTCCTCATTCACTCTTGTTTCAAAAAAAAAAAAAAAAAGAAAGAAATACAATATTATCGGTACGGTTGAAGTCTTCTCTGTTTCCCTACCTGATTGCACCCCCGCACCCCAAACAACCACCGTTGTAGGAGTCCTTCCCAGAGGTAATCACCAACTTGAATTTATTATTCCCTTGCATTTCTTTACACTTTTACTATGTATTATATACGCCTAAGCAATATACCCTCTTGTGCTCTTCTCACAGCAGCTAACATTATCTTTAAAAAAAATTTAATTGAGTCCCTTACCTGAAAACTTCTGTTGTTTTCCCTTCACTCTTCATTTAACATGATGTGATCTGGCCTTGCCTGCTTCTCGAGCATCGTTTCTTTTTACTTGCTTTCTTGCTATGTATGGTCTAGCCATACTGATATTTTTTTTCCCCCCCTATTCCCTGAAGGTTCAAAGCTCACCCAACAGTCTTTGTACATGCTGTAGCTAATCCCTCTGCCTGGAAGGCAGCTCTTCATTCTTCAGAATTTGCTTAAATATCACTTCTGAAGAAAAACCTTCTCTGATTCTCCTATATTAGATTAGGGACCCCTATAATACACTCTTATAGCACCCTGCACTTCCCTTCTGTAGGACAGATCACAGTTTTAATTAATTTAGCTATTTGTATAATACCTGTGTCACCATTAGACTATACTCCTCCCCACCCCCTGCCCTCCCGCCCTGCTGTGGCTTGAGGGATTTTAGTTCCCTGACCAGGGATTGAACCCTGGCCCCGGCAGTGAAAGTGCTGAGTCCTAACCACTGGGCCACCAGGGAATTCCCAGACTATACTTTATATTCCATAAAGTCAGGAGTAATGTCTGTCTTGGATGGCCAGTATCCCTAGCACCTAGCTTATAGTTCATTTAGGTATTCAGCAATTATTTGGATGTTTACTAATTTCTTTTTTATTTGTAGTTATTGATGGTAATGAAGTAACTTCTGCCAAAGCTTTTGTTCTAACTAGAAGCCTTATTATTGTATTTTGTTTGTTGTATTTTTGGTCTTACATGCCAGTACAGTGCTAGGTCTTCAGTAAATACTTACTGATGTGAACTTACTGGTAACCATGGCCTGATCAGTCTTAAGCAGTTGTTTTTTTTTTTTAACTTTATATTTTATATTGGAGTATAGCTGATTAACAATGTTGTGATAGTTTCAGGGGCACAGCAAAGGGGCTCAGCCATACATATACATGTATCCATTCTCCCCCAAACTCCTCTCTCATCCAGGCTGCCACATAACATTGAGCAGAGTTCCCTGTGCTACACAGTTGGACCTTGTTGGTTATCCATTTTAAATATAACAGTGTGTACATGTAGATCCCAAACTCCCTAACTATCCCTTCCCCCCATCCTTCCCCTCTGGTAACCATAAGTTCATTCTCTAAGTCTGTGGGTCTGTTTCTGTTTGGTAAATAAGTTCATTTGTATCATTTCTTTTTATTTCTTTTTTATTTTTTTAATTTATTTATTATTTATTTTTTTTGGCTGTGTTGGGTCTTCGTTTCTGTGCGAGGGCTTTCTCTAGTTGCGGCAAGCGGGGGCCACTCTTCATCACGTTGCGCGGGCCTCTCACTATCACGGCCTGTCTTGTTGCGGAGCACAGGCTCCAGACGCGCAGGCTCAGTAGTTGTGGCTCACGGGCCTAGTTGCTCTGCGGCATGTGGGATCTTCCCAGACCAGGGCTCGAACCCGTGTCCTCTGCATTGGCAGGCAGATTCTCAACCACTGCGCCACCAGGGAAGCCATATCATTTCTTTTTAGATTCCGCGTATAAGGGATATGATATTTCTCTTTCTCTGTCTGACTTACTTTACTCAGTATGACAATCTCTAGGTCCATCCATGTTGCCGCACTGCAAGGCTTTTATGGGATCTTAGTTCCCTGACAGGGGATTGAACCTGGGCCCTCGGCAGTGAGAGTGCGGAGTCCTAACCGCTGGACCACCAGGGAATTCGCTTCAGTAGTTTTAATAGACCAAAAATACAGTGATCACTTATGGTGTGGTATACACAGTGGAGACTCTTGTCTCCCAGGAAGATAATCACAGCTAGGCTTAGGCAGGCTATCAGATGGAATAAAGAAATTGAAGATTAGTTTTTTTCTTTGACATGCTGTACCTAGTTCTAATTTTAATTTCTCCCCATTTGGTGGGCCAAGAGTCAGTATAATTAATGTCCCAAGAAACCTGGCTATATTATGCAGTTATACATTAAGGCTGACATTGACAGTTTGAGTATTTCACTTCACTGACAAAAAATTTTTTTTGAAATAGGTATACATAATACAAAATCAAAAGGTATGAAAGGATGTACAGTGAAAAATAAGTCTTCTGGGGCTTCCCTGGTGGCGCAGTGGTTGGGAATCTGCCTGTCAATGCAGGGGACACGGGTTCAAGCCCTGGTCCGGGAAGATCCCACGTGCCGCGAGCAGCTAGGCCCGTGAGCCACAGCTGCTGAGCCCGCATGCCCCAACTACTGAAGCCCGTGCTCCTAGAGCCCATGCCCTGCAACAAGAGAAGCCACCGCAATGAGAAGCCCACACACCGCAACGAAGAGTAGCAACGAAGAGTGGCCCCTGCTCGCCACAACTAGAGAAAGCCCATGGGCAGCAATGAAGACACAATGCAGCCAAAAACAAACAAACAAATAAATAAATAAATAATATGTTTAAAAAGAAAAGTAAGTCTTCCTTTATTCTCAGTCACTCAGTTTTCTTTTCTCTGCTGAAGCAATTACTGTTTGCTTTTTTTGTGAATTCTTCTAGAGATGTCCATATATTCAGTATCCCCCCCCACGTACATAAATGGTAGCATACTCTACACGCTGTTCTGTAGCCTGCATTTTTCATTAATATATCTTAGTTTGTTTCATATCATTGCAGATAGAGCTGACTCTATTTTTTTTTTTTGACTACTAGATGTGCTGTAATTTGTTTACCCAGTCCCTTACTGATAGACTTTAAATTGTTTACAGCCCATTATCAGCAGTACTGCAGTGAATATTCTTGTATATTTTTTTGTATGTCTGAACATTTCATTAGATAAATGTTGAGCACTGGAATCGCTGGATCAAAATACATCTACATTTTCAATTTTGATGGATATTTCCACATTGTCTTTTTTTTATTTTTTATTTTTTAAGATTTATTTATTTATTGATTGATTGCTATGTTGGGTCTTCGTTTCTGTGCTAGGGCTTTCTCTAGTTGCGGCAAGCGGGGGCCACTCTTCATCGCGGTCCGCGGGGCCTCTCACTGTTGGGGCCTCTCTTGTTGCGGAGCACAGGCTCCAGACGCGCAGGCTCAGTAGTTGTGGCTCACGGGCCTAGTTGCTCTGCGGCATGTGGGATCTTCCCAGACCAGGGCACGAACCCATGTCCCCCGCATTAGCAGGCAGACTCTCAACCACTGCGCCACCAGGGAAGCCCTCCACATTGTCTTTTACAGAAGCTTACCATTTTACCCCATCACTTCCAGTAGAGCACAAAGAATGCCTCTTTATATATACACCCTTCCTTCTCGCTGATCTGTTATCAATTTTTAAATTTTTTCCAATTGGATAAATGAAAAAGTAGTATATTGGTATAGTTTTAATTTGTAAATCTTTAATTACAAGTGATATTGAATATCTTTACATACTATATTATTAAAAGCCATTTATATTTTTCTGAGAACTATCTCTTCATTGCACTTTTTTTTAATTGAAGTATAGTTGAGGACCTTGTTGTTTATCTGTTTTATATATAATAGTTTGTATCTGCTAATCTGAAACTCTTAGTTTATCCCTCCCCTCTTCCCCTTTGGTAACCATAAGTTTGTTTTCTATGTCTGCATTGCACATTTCTATTGAGTGTTTTTCTGTTTTTGTTTTTTTTTTAACAATTAATGATCTGCTGGAGCGCTTTATGTGTTAAGAGAACTTAGCCTTTTATTCTAAGAATTGCAAATAATTTTAAGCATTTAGTGTATCTTTTGAGTTGTTTATAGTATTTTTTTGCTTTCTAGAAATTATATTTTGTATAATTGAATTTGTCATTTCTTTCATTTGATCTCTAGATTTTGTGTCATTTTAGAAAAGTTTTCACTACTCAGATTATTAAGAAAAAATGTTCATGTTTTCATCTAACTTTTATTGTATTGTTTTTAATTTAAAATCTTTGATCCATCTGGAATTTAAAGATCCAACTTTAATTTTTTTCTAGATAGCTACCCATGGTAGTTCAATATCATTTGTTGAATATTCCATCTTTTTTCCATTAGTTTGAAATGCCACCTTTATCATACATTAAATTCTCAGATGTATTTGGATCTTCTGGACTTTCTATTCTGTTCCAATTTGTTAATCGTTTTGCCAGTTCCACATTTTAAAATTATTACAACTTTATAATATATATCGAGAGAAGCTTGTGTGCCCTCATTTCTCTTTCTGAAATTTCCCAGCCATTCTTACTATTTAATTTTACACATTAAATTTAGAATTAGTTTGTCTGGTTCCAAAGAAATCCTATTGGCATTTTTAGAAATCAAGATTGCATTCAATTTAGATTAATTTAGGAAGAATTAATATTTTTATGATGGCTATTGTATCCAAGAACATAGAATGCTTTAAGTCTTTAACGTATTTTACGCATTTAAGTCTTTTGTGTTCCTGGGTAGTATGTTTCTTGTGAGGCTTATTCCTAAGTTTTTTTTCATCTATTTGTTGCTATTTTAAATGGAATCTTTTCTTTAGTTATATTACTTGTATATCACTGTCAGTTTTTTCAGTGACCTTCTGTTTGGTCTTAAAATAAAATTAAATACTAAATCTACATGGTATAGGAAAACGATCAGTAGGTCTTGAGTTGTATTCTAGGCTTTTTTTTTTTTTTTAAATATTTATTTATTTATTTATTTATTTTGGGCCGCGTTGGGTCTTCGTTGCTGCACACGGGCTTTCTCTAGTTGCGGTGAGCGGGGGCTACTCTTCGTTGCGGTGCGCGGGCTTCTCATTGCAGTGGCTTCTCTTGTTGTGGAGCATGGGCTCTAGGTGCGTGGGCTTCAGTAGTTGTGGCACTCAGGCTCAGTAGTTGTGGCACACGGGCTTAGTTGCTCCATGGCATGTGGGATCTTCCCGGACCAGGGCTCGAACCCGTGTCCCCTGCATTGGCAGGCCGATTCTTAACCACTGCGCCACCAGGGAAGTCCCTATTCTAGGCTTTATAGATAATTAGTTGTGTGACCTTAAGCAAGTCATCATGATCTTTAGTATTCTCTTCAGTAAAATAAGGATATTAATCTCATACTATGGTGTTAGACAATGGGCCACTGCAGAATAGTTGAAAGATGACCTCAGAATCCATGCAAGTATTATCTGTGAAGTGTATAAGTAATGTCTTACAGATACGTATAACCTTTTCAAATGTATATGTGAGTGATGTTATGATACATAAACTACAGATTTATTTTTAAACTTTACCAGTGTATGTGTTTTCTCCAAAGATAGATAATAAATGTATAACCACTATTACATAGTGGAAAGTCTTTTGCAGTTACATAAAGGTCCTCAGACTCTAGAAATTGGAGACTACTACTAGCCTAGCCAATCTCTTAATATTTCTTTTACCACTGATATAGTGTGTGAACCTATGAAACCGTAAGTGTGTTTGTGGAAGATTTGGGTGATAAAGGTGCTTGCTTCATTTGTTTGTTTTCTTAAGATAATGATTTTTAAGCTTATAATGTCAGAAATGTTAATTATTCTATTTTTAAAAGACCTGATTGACTAGCCTATCTGGATTTGTACAGAAAATGATTTAGTGAGAGAAACCATATAGTACTTTCTGAAAGGGAATTTGTTTGCTTGTCTAACTCAAATAGCTTGCTTTTTGATCTCACATTCCAGTTCAGTACTAGATGTTCATGTTATTCAGAGTGAAAGCTTTATATTTATTATAGGTTGAGCAGTTCAAGCAGATGTGCACTTCTCAGATTCACTTGGAAAGGAAAGCTTTCTTTTTTGAGCTTGGAAAAATTACTGGGAGTTGGGGGAGTATCTCAGTTTTTATTGAATTGTGTATCTGAAGCCATTGTCTCCTATCATACTTGAACTCTGAAAAGAAAAGAGGATGGGAAAATGTGTTTATGATTTGTGATATATCCTGGGAGGAAAATTATGTATACATAGTTTGAATAGATTTATTTTGGTTACCAGTTAATTATGGTTACTAGTTCAATGAGAAATTTAAAGCAACCTTAGCATTTTGAACCCCAGCTAGAATGCTCTTAGTAGTTAAAAGCTTTATTTTCTACTGCTTTTTATTTATTTTGCCTCAGAAAACTTTTTTGCTTTTTGGTTTTATAATTACATACATGTCAGTGTAGTTTCTTGATAGGAAAATGCAGATGGGAGCAGTGCTCAGAATAGTGCCCTTTAGCAAAGCCTTAAAGTAACAGGTTATTTTGGTTTAAAAAACTCCATTTAAAGCAGTATATTAGCATTTAGTATCTTGACTCAGGAGATATATCTTTTGGGTTTGTAGTGAATCTCATGGGCACAGTCTTATCCCAACAGCAGAATCCTTGATATGAAATGGAGTGATTAGGACAGGAAGTATGAGTTTTGTAACATTTTCGCATGTCAAGTAAACATTTACTAGAACTCATAAGGGACACTGGAAAGTTTTTGGTGGCTGTTTTAATAATCATTTTCTCAAATAGAGGTAACTCTTTCCAAATATTCAATATCAGACACTCAATAACCAGCAGGTAGCAATGGCAACAACTATGCATTTCAAGGGAGTATTGAGTATGTTAATTTTCTGTGTTGCTTCTGGAGCAATTTAAAGTGAGTCTCTAAAGAAATGAGAAGAGCAGCATTATTATACTAACTACTATATAAGATATGTCAGAGGACTACTATCTTTTGATATATCCTTACAAATTAAGGATTACCCTGTACCCTCACCATCCTATCTTTTACTCTAGGGTGAAATTTTACATAAGTTCTGTCGTGGACCCCCTTATGGAGGGGCTGTGTAGTAATTGTACCAAAGATTCTATGAGATAGTTAACTTTTCTGTGATATATTCGTTACTTAATTAGGTCTTCATGAATGTAAAATATGTATGTATGCAAATATTATGAAATTTGTACCCCGACCTACTTTTTAAATTTCTCTTGGGGCTTTTGTTGCATAGGAAGGCTTTGCCAACTTCATTATTACATGTTTATTGTAGAAGATACTGAAAAGCAAATAGAAGAGAAAACATTCATAAGCCATTGTTAATGTTGGTATATTTCCATTCAGGCATATTATATTATTGGGAGTTATTTTGTTTGTTTTTTGTCTCTTTACTGCATATGAGCATTTTCTCACATAGTGAAACATTTTTTTAAAACAGATCACAAATTGGCAGGCTTTACTCAGCCAATAAAATATCTGGCTCAATATTATTTAAAAATTTTTTTCTATTAGTTGTCAACATGAAAAAAGAGACAGGTAGAAGTGTAAATGGATACAACTCCCTTAGGAAAAGTACTGATCTACTAAACCTGACATATGCATACCCTACAACTAGCAATTCTGGGTCTAGGTATTCAACAGAAATGTACATATATTCACCAGAAGGCATATTTGGTGTGTTCACAGTAGCATTATTCATAATAGCTCCAAACTGGAAACTGCTCAAATGCCCATCAGCAGTAGAATGGATAAATTGTGATATATACACACTGGCAATATAATAAAGCAAAGAGAATGAACAGACTAGAGCTAAATGCAATAAGATTGGTGACTTAGCAGATGTTGAACAAAAATCAGACACAAGAGTGTATTCTTTTATTTTTAAATTATTTTTAGAAGTGTATTCCTTATGAATCTGATACAAGAGAGTCCGTTCTGTGATTCCATTTATGTAAAGTTCAAGGACAGTTTAAACTAGTGGATCTCAATGTGGTATAATATTGTTCTCCAAGGGGTATTTGGCAGTGTCTGGAGACATCTTTGGTTGTCGCAACTGGAAGAGGCCAGGGATGCTGCAAAACATTCTACAATGCATAGGACAGTCTCCCACAACAAAGAATTATCCAAGATGTCAATAGTGACGGTTTCCCTTGGGTAGGAAGGGGCATAACTGTGGCTCTGGGTGGCTGGTAATGCTTTGCTCTTGATTTCAGTGCTAGTTACATGGATATGTGAAAATTCATTGAGCTGCACACTTATATTTGTGCACCTTTCTGTAGGTATTTTATACTTCAATCAAAAAGTTACCCCCAGGGACTTCCCTGGTGGCGCAGTGGTTAAGAATACGCCTGCCAATGCAGGAGACATGGGTTCGAGCTCTGGTCCGGGAAGATCCCACATGCCGCAGAGCAGCTAAGCCCATGCGCCACAACTACTGAAGCCCACGCGCCTAGAGCCCACGAGCCAGAACTACTGAAGCCCGCACGCCTGGAGCCCGTGCTCCGCAACAAGAGAAGCCACTGCAATGAGAAGCCCGTGCACCGCAACAAGAGAAAGTCCGCCTGCAGCAACGAAGACCCAACACAGAAAAAAAGAAAAAAAAAAAAAGAAAAAAATTACCCCCAAATCAGGCTTCACATAAAAATCCAGGTTGAAGACTTATTTTGAAAGATATGACAGTCTGATAACAACAACAGCTGTAGCTAATAATCAGTAGCCCCTCTTTAGTTGGTGCCTGTGTTGTCCAGGCCCCATTTTTCTGTTTCAGTTCCTTGTATCACTTACTGGTGCCTAGACATTTAGAAAATGTCTTAAATGGCTTTTTTGATGTATGATTCACACACTGTACAGTTCACCTGTTTAAAATGTACAATTCAATGTTTTTAGTATATCCACCCGGTTGTGTAGCCATCACCTCAGTTTAATTTTAGAATTTTTTCATTCCCCCCAAAAGAAACCCCGTACCTATTATCAGTCATTCCCTACTCTTCCTCATTCTTCTCAGTCCTAGGCAACCACTAATCTACTTTTTGTCTCTGTATAGTTGTAGACATTTGGATTTTGTGATCTCTGTTCTAAAACAAGATTTACAGTGGTTGTACAATATTTCCTCATAGAGATTATATCATAAATTACGTAAAATTTTTCTTTTATTGGGCATTCATTTAAGATAAATTACTAGATGTGGTGTTACTGATCAAAGGACATAAAACATTTTAAAGTTTCTGGTAAATATTACCATAATGCCTTCCAGAAAGATTGTATCAGACCACCCTCTCCATCAGTGTATGATAATGTTTTTTGCAAATTTTGTGTTGTGACCCTAGTCATATTGGTAATGTTATATGTTTATTTTTTTCATTTTTCTTAGACATGTCATTTTCCTAGACTGATGTCGTCCTTTTGATTTGACTTAAGCTGTTTTGGACAAGTGTACCAATACTGTCCTTTTTTACATGAAGACAGTACCACTTACTATGCACTGTGAATGAACACATTATCTCAGGTCCCCCATACTTCTCCAGCTGGTTCCTGAAGGTTCTTACATTCAAATAGAATGGCTTTTTGCCAGCATAGACTGACACTTCAACCCACAGTGGTGTATTTTGTTTCCTTGTTAGTTAATGGAGCCAAGATTTCAAACTACTTTCTCTCCTTTATTTTATAATTTGATTTACAACAAATTTTGTGTTTCTCAAATATTGTCCATAGCCAAGAGCTCTTTTGAAAAACAAGTTGTTTTCATGTTTATAATACATAGATTACTGTTTGTAATACATAGATTAAGGCTGCCATAGTGCTTTTGCTTAGAAATTGTCACTAGCTAGTTATTAAACATCTATTATCCCTCATGCAGAATTAACTTCCACTTAAAACGTTCCAGTTAAACAAAACTTCATTGTAAACCCTTTAATTGATTCCTTGTCTCTGCACATAAAGCAGTCTCATTCAGGAATGTGAGTCACTAGCACGATTCTTAGTGGATCACTCAGCTCATAATCTGGGATGCCCAGATAGTTAATACTGTAGAATCATGGTGAGTCAATATTGAAATTTTTAATTTTAGTCCAACCACAGATTTTCTGGGATGACTGTTTGGGAAGTGCCTTTTTGAAAATTTGACATCTTATTATTGTTTAATTTCACTGCTCTTACTTTGCTTCTTTCCTGTCCCTAGAGTTCTGAATTCCACATAATTTGTTGGTTGTTTTATGAATAGTACTCTGCCTGAGTTGATTTTCATCAACTGTTAATAGAAGGGACCTTAATAATAATATAATCTGGTATTCTTCACTTATCTCACAAATGAAAAAGTGGAAAGAAATATTTATTCCTGAAGTGCCTGTTAGAATCTCTTGGCTCCTAGTTAAGTGCTTGCTCTCAGTTTCACAAAATTCAAAGTTAGAATCACTTTTCTAGAATATTAGTTCATCCTGGATTTTTTGTTTAGAAATTAAGGCTTTTAAATATGGTCTAGCTATTATAGATTTTGGGGTTTAAAAAATTTTTTTTAATTAGAAGCAGATTAAAACTTGGCTCTGACCCATTTGGACTCAGTTGAATTTGTAAAACATTTAGAATAGCACTACTTATTTAAAATTTTTAAATTTCCTGGTTATTTCAGTTTAGTGAGCATTAAAAAATTGACAAGGGACAAGTTACACGCTTTTTTAGTTGTTGATCTGAAACCCTTGGGAGCTTTTTTTTAAAAACATGAGTCTATGAGAAACTTTTCCAAAGATATATATGAAAGAGATATTTTTGGATTAACGGTGTTTTTGTGGCCAACATTATAGTAAAGAGATTGTAATGGAAAAAATGAATCAGATAAACTGGAAAATAAAGCATTTCCCTGTAGAGTCACTATGCTGTAAAATATGTTTAAACTTTAACAGATGATTCCAGTTACTTCCTCGTCTTCTGTTGCATAGCATATATAACATTAAATACTTCTTGAATACAACTGTATTTTTTTTTTTAAGTGTTTGTAATTTCCTATAAACTACTGTCTTGCAAGCTTCTTGATGGTAGGTGAATACTAATTGCATGAATGAAGTTAGTCTAAAATTTTTTTTACTTTTTCATTGTGGTAAAATATGCATAACATAAAATTTACCATTTTAACCATTTTTTAAGTGTATAGGTCTGTGGCATTAAGTACATTTACATTGTTGTGCAAACATCATCACCATCTATCTCCAGAACTTTTATCTTCCCAACTGAAACTCTTTACCCATTCCTCCCAGCCCCTGGCAATCACCATTCTTCTTTCTCTCTCTATGAATTTTATTCTAGGGCCCTCATATAAGTGGAAACGTAATATTTGTCCTTTTGTGACTGACTTCTTTCACTTAGCATACTGTCTCCAAGGTTCATCAGCATTGTAGAATGTGTCAGAATTTCGTTCCTTTTAAGGCTGAATAACATCGTGGATATATACCATATTTTGT
This sequence comes from Eschrichtius robustus, assembly GCF_028021215.1. Lineage (NCBI taxonomy): Eukaryota > Metazoa > Chordata > Mammalia > Artiodactyla > Eschrichtiidae > Eschrichtius > Eschrichtius robustus. The sequence goes on along the minus strand of NC_090843.1, from coordinate 22,750,711 downwards.
TTATTTATCTGTCAGTGGACACTTGGGTTGCTTCCACCTTTTGGCTGTTGTAAATAATGTGCTATGAAGATGGGTGTACAAATATCTGTTTGTGTCCCTGCTTTCATTTCTTTTAGGTATACATCCTGAAGTAGAATTGCTGGATCACAGGATAATTCTATAGTTAATATTTTGAGAAAATCATAAGCATACCATTTTCTGCAGCAGGTGCATCATTTTACATTCCCACCAGCAATGCACAACGATTTCAGTTTCTCCATAACTTTTTTAGCACTTGTTTCTTTTCTTTTTTGTTTCTTTTCTTTTAATAGTAGTCATCCTTTTGAGTATGAAATGGTATCTCACTGTGCATTATTTGTCTCATTTGCATTTCCCTAATGGTTAATGATCATCTAAAACTTCTTATAGTTTAAACACAGATTGACCCAAGCCTTGTTTCTTGAAAAATGCATTAAAATCATTGGTGAAGGAGTGAGGAAACCAGTATTCTCATACTCTCAGTAGTGGAAATATAAATAGGTACCGGCTTTTTGCAGGAGTAATTTGGTAATACATATTAAAAGCCTTAGAATTTTTGGAGAGAGAGTGCATAAAGAAGCTGATCTTTTCTTAATAACACACACAGTTTTTTCACAGTTTGTACAACTATTGACCCAGCAATTCTTTTAGAAAAATTTATCCTAAATCTATAATTGGGGATGTGTACAAAGTTATAAGTATTGGAATAAATCATTGTAAACAACTTAAATGTCTAACCATAGAAGATTTGTTAAATTCTGATTCAGTAGGCCTGAGAGTGGGAGTTGAATAAGTAGGACCTAGGAATCAGTATTTTAGACGTGTACTCTGGATAATTCTGAAGGTGGTCTGTGGACCACATTCGAGGAATATTTACTCATCATTACTTACATGCTTTAATTTCAGGTTCCATGGTGTGCTAAGGCCCTCTGCAAACTGGTCTTTGACTTCCCTGTTCAGCCTTCTCTACAACTACTTCCCAAACATCCTCCATCATGTTCCAGTCTAAGAGCCTTCTTGTGCAACTTTTCACTCACACCATTTTCTCCATCTGCCTTGTCTCTACTTCCCACCCCAGCTCTGCCTGGTGAAACCATACCCATTCTTCAGAGACCCACTTGTCTTCTGCAGTAAGCTTATACTTTTTTTTTCTGGCTTCATTGAGGTATAATTGACAGCTTATACTTTTTAGTTTATAGGAATTGTCTCTTTTCCTTCTCTGAGTATTTTCACATTTTGTACTTCTATACCATTCATTGTATTCTGCCCTGAAATGATTGTATTAGTGAACATATTTTATATTTTCTACCTCCTATAAATTCATTTAGATCTTCTATTAAATATAGCATACATTTATTGAGTTATTTTTGTATCCTGAGGGCTCAGAGAATTTTAAAAAACATGGACTTTCCCCTCAGGGAACTCATATTCCAGCAGAAGAAACTGATACTACTAACCTCAGTTTAATAGATTAAGTCCTGTTATTTGTGGAATGAAAAACTATTATAGACTTTCTGAGGAGATTAAGTGAGGAGGTCAAGAAAACTTGAAGTGACCTTTGAGCTAGAACCTAAAGGATAAAAATTTTTCCAAGTAGGAAATTGTGGAAAGACCATATAAAGCAGAGGAAAATCAATGAGCAGAGATTCAAATTTATTAAATCACTCAGTTAATAGTTGTTCTAAGTGCCAGGGATACAAGAGCAAAGTCCTTGTTTAAATTCTATTGGGGTGACAGATAATGAACAACTTAACAAATAAAAAGTGTTCTAGGTAGTGTTGAGTGCTCTGAAGGAAAAAGGCAGGGTAAGGGTAGAGAGTGATGGAAGAATGTTATCCTAGGTAAGTGGTCAGGGAAGTCCTCACCACAGGAGGTGACATCTGAAGAGAAGCATAAATTGAAGTGAGGGAGTAAACTGAGGATGTCCAAGGGAAGTGGGTTTAATGGAGGGAAACAACAAATGCACATGTGAAAATGTACAGTGTAAGTTGATGAAAAATGTACAGGTGGTATTTAAACTTGGGGTTAAACAGAAATTAAGATGAACTCTTTTTTTTTTTTTTTTTTAATTTGGCCGTGCAGCGCAGCTTGCAGGATCTTAGTTCCCCTACCGACTGGGGACTGAACCTGCACCCTTGGCAGTGAAAGCGCTGAGTCCTAACCACTGGACCTCCAAGGAATTCATTACCAAGATGATCTTTTTATAAAACATTTAATTTCTGAAAAATATGTAAGTTTTTTTTTTAACTTTAAAAAGTTTGCAAAAAGATTTCTTTAAAATCTCAAGCAGACTTTATTCTGTAGGGCATGGAATGCTTTTAGCGGTGTTTTCTTTAAAAAGGCAACTTACTCATTTGGTTAAAAAAAAAACAAGACAATGTAAAAAGATATATAATCAGGGACTTCCCTGGTGGTCCATTGGTTAAGACTTGCGCTCCCAGTGCAGGGGGCCCAGGTTCGGTGCCTGGTCAGGGAACTAGATCCCGAGTGCCACAACTAAGACCTGGCGCAGCCAAATAAATTAATTAAGTAGATATATAATCAAAGTCTTGATCCTACCCCGTCCTCCTTAGTCTCCTCCCCCACTTTTATTAGTTTTTTTAAAAAATGTATCCTTGTGTTTCTTTATAGAAATATAAGCAAAAACACAGATTGATATTTTTTCCCTTCTGTAAAAGGCATATACATATATACACTTCCTTGCTGTTTTCACTAATTAAATGTTTTGAATATCTTTTTAAAATTAATTTATTTTTGGCTGCGTTGGGTCTTCGTTGCTGCGTGCGGGCTTTCTCTAGTTGTGGCAAGCAGGGGCTACTCTTTGTTGCGGTGCGCGGGCTTCTCATTGCAGTGGCTTCTCTGGTTGCGGAGCACGGGCTCTAGGCGCGTGGGTTTCAGTAGTTGTGGTGCGCAGGCTCAGTAGTTGTGGCGCACAGGCTTAGTTGCTCCGTGGCATGTGGGATCTTCCTGGACCAGGGCTCGAACCCGAGTCCCCTGCATTGGCAGGCGGATTCTTAACCACTGCGCCACCAGGGAAGCCCTTGAATATCTTTCTATACAAGGAGAGCATTCCTCATTATTTTTTACAACCACGTGGTATTCTGTTGTGTAAATAGACCATAGTGCATTTAACCATTCCCTTGACAGTGGACATTTGAGTTATATAAAAACAGTGTTATAGTTTGATCATTCCCCAAAGTGAGATTACTGGGTCAAAGGATATAGATGCATTTGTAATTTTGTTAGATATTATCAAATTGCCACCAGAGGTTGTACCACTCCCATCAGCGATATGTGAGAATGTCTGTTTTTCCGTAGCCTCTCCTTTTGGATTTTTGCCAATGTCATAGGAGAAGAATTGTATCTTAGAGTACTTTATTATTGAGATATAATTTACATATGCTAAAATTTGTCCTTTTAAAGTGTACAGTTCAGTGGTTTTAGTATACTCACAAGGTTGTGTAACCACCACCACTGTCTAATTCCAAACATTTTCACTATCCCCAAAAGATACCCGGTACCCATTAACTAACAGTCACAATCCATTTCCCATAGCCCCTGACAACCACTAATCTGTCTCTACTGATTTGCCTATTCTGGACATTTCATATCAATGGAATCATACAATAAGTGGCTTTTGTGTCTGACTTCTTTCACTTAGCATTATGTTTTCAAGGTTCATCCACGTTGTGCATTTTTTTAAAGGGGAATTTGTGTTTTTCTTTCTGTGGAATGTATGTTTTGAACTCTTTATATATTAGAAATTAGCTCTTTGCTTATAAAAGAGTTACTGAAACCTTTTTCCCCAGTTCATTGTTTTTATTTTTCTTTTTTTAAAATTTTTATTTAGTTTTTGCTGAGTTGGGTCTTCATTGCTGTGCATGGGCTGTCTCTAGTTGCGGCGAGCGGGGGCTACTCTTCGTTGCGGAGCACAGTCTCTAGGCACACAGGCTTCAGTAGTTCTGGCTCGCGGGCTTAGTTGCTCTGTGGCATGTGGGATCTTCCTGGACCAGGGATCGAACCTGTGTCCCCTGCATTGGCAGGCAGATTCTTAACCACTGCGCCACCAGGGAAGTTCCCATTGTTTTTCAGTATTGTTTAGGTTGTTTTTTCTTTTAACCACGGAGACACTTTTTATTTTTTGTACTCAGATTCATCTTTTCTTCTCATATGCAGAGTTATAACAGATATCAACTATGTTTTATTCTAATACTTTAAAAAGTCCATCTTTGCCCCACTGGTTTGAGGAGCCACCTCCATTAGTGGTTTTTCAGCAAAGGAGTAACAGATCCATTTTAGAGAGAGAATTCTAGTAGAGATGCAGGAAACAGGCTAAAGAAAGGAGAAAGTAGTGGGTATTTGTTTATAACCTTTCAAGGTTTTGGTGGGTTTTTTTTTTTACATTTTTGTTTTTCTTCTAGGATTTTTTAATGCATAAATTTTATTCATTTTCCAAAATTGGGATAATTCTGTTCCGTATCTTACTTTTTCAGTTAATACATCCGGAGCATTTTTCTAAATGTTTGAATTAATTTATTGAACAGATATTTATTGAGAACCTACTACCATTTGTCAGGCTGTGGGGTTTTAGATATTGGGGATAAAAGAACAAAATCCTGCCTTCAGGGAGCTTATATTCTATAAACAATAAAATTGTAAAATAAAAATTATGTGAGGGTTAAGTGCTATAAAGGAAATTAAAGGGGCTAGAGAATGACAGATGTTATTTTAGGAAAGTGGTCTGAGGAAAGTCATTAAGGAGATGACTTTTGAGCAGACTTGAATGAAATGAGAGAGTTTTCTGTTAATATCTATGAAATAAAAAAGTTCAAAGCAGTGCAAATAGCAAGTACAGAAATCTTGAGGCAAAAGTATGGCATGATTGGTATGATCAGAGGAATAGTGAGGATGTAGATATTCCTAAATCAGAATGAGCAACAGGGAGAATGGAAGGTGATGAGACCAAAAGTGTACTAGTAGCTATATGATAAAGGGCGTTGTAGACTATAGTAAAGATTTTGGGTTTTGTTCTGAGAGAGTTTTGAGCAGAAGAGGGACATGATCTGACATACTTTCTAAAAGCTTTACTCTGGTTGCTTTTTGGAGAAGAGGTTTGAGAGGCATAAGAGCATAAGCTAGGGGGCCAATTAGAAGACTCTTGCTTTTACAATAATCTTGGTTAGAGTTGAAGGGGGCTTGGATCAGAGTGATGGCAGTGGAGGTGGAAAGAAGTGGTTGGATTGTGGATATATTTTGAAGATAGAACTGACAGGATTTGCTGATATAGTTTGCCTATGGAGTGAGAAAAAGGAGTGAGGTTGCCTTGAAGGTTTTGGCCTAAAAAACTGCATGAGTGGCGAAACTACTTCCTGAGTTTGGGAAAACTGCAGACAGAGTAAGAGTAGGTCTTTGGAGGATGGGAGGATTGGTTTGGGTTATGTTAAATTTCAGGTGCCTATTTAGACATCCAAGAGAAGATGTAGAGTAGCAGTTGAATTTCAAGTCTGAAGTTTCAGGGAGATGTTGGAGCAAAGTGGGACATCATTTACAGCTTGGATTCTGGTGGAAGAACCAGCAAAGAGCACTGAAAAGGATGGGCTAATAAGATAGGACAAAAATCAGGATATGTATTTAGAAGTTTGGAAAAGGAAAAGTAAGACAAGTAGAAACTGAAAAATAATAGCCATGAGAGTTTGATATCAGGCTGGCCAATCCCTCATTGCCTCCCACCCCCAGCTCATCCATAGGCAACCACTGACATGCTTTATGTCATTATAGGTTAGTTTGCATTTTCTAGAATTTTATATAAATGGAATCATACAGTGTGTGCCTTTTTTGCCTGACTTCTTTCGTTTGGTCTAATTATTTTGAGATTCATCCATGCTATGCATATCAATAGTTTATTGCTGAGTAGTATACCACTGTATGAGTGTACCACAATTTGTTTACTCATCAACCTGCTGATGGGCATTTGTGTTGTTTCCAGGTTTTGGCTATTACAGATAAAATTGTTGTGAACATTTATGTGCAAGTCATTTTATAGACATACGGTTTTACTTCTTGCCTAGGAGCAGAATGGCTGGATCATATAGTTGGTATATGTTGTTTAACTTCTAAGAAACTGCCAGACTATTTTCCGAAGTGATTATACTATTTTACATTCCTACTTGTATGAGAGTACCAGTTTCTCCACATCCTCACCAACACTAGGTATGGTCATTCTTTCTTCTTTTTCTTTTTTTTTTTTAAATTTATTTTATTTATTTATTTATTTTTGGCTGCATTGGGTCTTTGTTGCTGCGTGCAGGCTTTCTCTAGTTGTGGCAAGCAGGGGCTACTCTTCGTTGCGGTGCGGTGGCTTCTCTTGTTGCAGGGCACGGGGTCTAGGCGCGCGGGCTTCAGTAGTTGTGGCTTGTGGGCTCTAGAGCGCAGGCTCAGTACTTGTGGTGATGGGCTTAGTTGCTCTGTGGCATGTGGGGTCTTCCCCAACCAGGGCTCGAACCCATATCCCCTGCATTGCCAGGCAGATTCTTAACCACTGCGACACCAGGGAAGCCCCTCTGTGTGCTTTTTTGGTGGTTGTTTTAGGTATTACACTGTACATACATAAAGTATTGCCATCATTGGTGTCACATTTTATAGATTTCAGTGAAGTACAGACACCTCCCTTTATATCCCTTTACCCTCCCTGCTGCATTTATACCAGGGTTCACTGCTTCATGAGGCTGCTTATTCCATTTTTGGACAGACTGATGCAGTGGGAATCTAGGAGAAAAAATATATATATAGAGAGAAGAGATTGCAGTGAAAAATGTAAGGCAGGTCCGATAGGAATGCATTTATTCATTTGTTTGTCAAATGTTTATTTAGCACTTAAAATGGCGAATCAGGAACTTCTCTGGTGGCGCAGTGGTTAAGAATCCACCTGCCAATGCAGGGGACACGGGTTCAAGCCCTGGTCTGAGAAGATCCCACATGCCGCGGAGCAACTAAGCCCGTGAGCCACAACTACTGAGCCTGTGTGCCACAACTACTGAGCCCATGTGCCTAAAGCCCGTGCTCCGCAGAAGAGAAGCCACCGCAATGAGAAGCCCGCGCACCGCAACGAAGAGTAGCCCCGGCTCACCGCAACTAGAGAAAGCCTGCGTGCAGCAGTGAAGACCCAACGCAGCCAAAAATAAATAAATAAGGTAATTAATTTTAAAAAAATGGCCAATCATCAGACTAGACGCTAGGGAAGCAGAGATAAAAGATGTGGTGTCTAACATCTAGGGGCTCCCAGTACAGTTGAGGTGATAAGACAAAAAGTTGCAGCAGCACTGGTAGTAATGGTAATAATGGTGCTTGCCTTGAGACCAGGCACAGCTCTGAGCACTTCATGTGTATACCATCTTTGTATCTACCCTTTAACAAGCATTTTCACCCCTGAACTAAATTTACCACCTTCTGTCACTGTTCTCAATGCCCAAAGAAGTTATCCTTCTTAGTGAAAAAAAAAAAATTTTTGTTGAAGATACCATTTTTCTAGTTTATTCTTCCCTTCCAACTGCCAAGAAACAACCTTGGAGTTCTTTTTGGGTTTTATGTTTTGTTGTTGTTTGTTTTGTTTTGTTTTAACTTTCAATTCATTCTGTGTGTAAGATCTTAAACCCTGAAATTTCCCCCTTTGATTTTTTTTTTTCCAGTTTCTTTTGGCAGCAGAACTACCCCCCCCCTTTGATCTTTGTGAGTTTATTATTTAGTTTAATTCTGATTCCAAAGATTGGGGTGAGGTGCCCTCCTCTGTATTCACATGGGGCCTGTACATAGTTCCACCTCATCTGGAATGCAATTCTTTACTAGTAGTTAAAAGCTGAGACTGGAGCAAGACTGGCTGACTTTAGATTCTAGCTTCACCTCTTAATAACTGGATGATCTCGGGCAAATTTTATAAACTTTCTGGACCTCATTTCTTCATCTTTAAAATAGATCTAATCGTATAATCCACCTCCAGAGATAATCCAAATAATGAGCTTTTATATTTAATCTTCAAAGATCCTGAGTTTTAGACATGCAGTAAACTTTGACTTGATCCTGTTAGGATGTAGCTGATAGAAAACTCTTCAAATATAAATAATTTGGGAGGAGATTACCAAGTAATTTTGTTTTTTTTAAAGATAGATTTTTTTTTTTTAATTTTTATTTATTTATTTATTTATGGCTGTGTTGGGTCTTCGTTTCTGTGCGAGGGCTTTCTCTAGTTGCGGCAAGTGGGGGCCACTCTTCATCGCGGTGCGCGGGCCTGTCACTATCGCGGCCTCTCTTGTTGCGGAGCACAGGCTCCAGACGCGCAGGCTCAGTAATTGTGGCTCACGGGCCTAGTTGCTCTGTGGCATGTGGGATCTTCCCAAGACCAGGGCTCGAACCCGTGTCCCCTGCATTGGCAGGCAGATTCTCAACCACTGCGCCACCAGGGAAGCCCCCAAGTAATTTTTAAAATTCTATTTTCTAGTGTAAGACAAGGTAGATTTGAAAATTATTTGGAAAACAGACTAAAAATAGCACATTTGATTTCTGTCCAGTAAATGTTATAAAAGCAAATATGATTTTCTTCAGTATGTGTTGGGGGATGGAGAGAGAATTGAGAATCCTTTTGAATTATGAGCTACCATGAATTTTGCAAATTCTTTATGTAAAAAGCCATCCTAAGAAGAATAACTTTTCCACCTTTTAATTTATTCAAGAAATTGGTGTGACTGTATAAAATACTAAAATTTTAAGGAAAACAATAAACTGAGGTATTTATATTAAATGTCAAATGATTGATGTCTGTACTGTATTAAGAATACATTCTGCAGATAAATGGGCAAAAGGACAGAAATAGTTCACAAAGAAGGAGGAATATAAGGGAAGGGTATCCTGCTGTATTAAAAACATACAAATTGACATAATTTTGAAATACCATTTTACACCTAGCAAAGTAGCATAACAGACAGTGCTGATGAGGTTGAGGTAAAATTGTACTCATTCATTGCCAGGCATTGTAAACTGCTAGGACCTTTTTAGAAAATCAAATGACAGTACAGAGCAAAAACCACGCAGACTTACATTTCTTGTGTCCTGATAATACCACTTTCTAGAATTTGTCTATAGATAAATTCAGCCAAAGCATAAAGGATATATTCAAGAAGACATTAAGTGTCAAGATACATTTAAATCAGTTGGCTTTCCTAATTGGCAAAAAATATTTAGGTGTTTGGCATCCCCCCACCTCTCACCACCACTCATCACATGCTCCCATATTTTCCATTCATAAATAGAGTATGGAAATGATTTTTATTTTTTCACGAGAGCTGTTCACAGGTTAATTACATGCTCTCACTCCCTACTCTATAACCAAGTCTGTTTGCTGAAACAGGGAAGTCAGAGAAGACTGTGTTCTGAATCTTAGGCTTCTGGTAGGAGAGCAAAAAAATGGTTCTGAAAAAAGGGAATTTTAGTGGCGCAAGAACACAGCAAGACCACACTTGGCAGTGACACGTTTTTGCTTAGAAATGTCAATTCCAGAACCCACCATTCTACTCATTCAGTTTTTTCTCCTCTCTCACACCCTCCCTCCCTCTTCTCCTTTCCACCCCACCCCCCAAATTGGAGGAGGCTACTCTGATACTTAAGCCTTTCTCTTAATGCTTACAAGGAGAAGAAAGGGATTTGGAAAGGGAAGAGTATCAACGGAAAACCTACTGACAGCTCAGTGGTAATGCTGCCATTTGATTAGGAAGCCCATGGTTATTTTAGAAAGAAAATTACCCATCATCCATTGTATGAGATGCTGAAGCTACATTACTTTACACGTCATTTATACTCAAGGTTTGGGTATAGGGTGCTGTGGCACTTACAAGTGCCCACGGAAAACCAGGCTCTAAGGGTTCATCATTGTCTAGGCCTACAGCTTAACCAGTATGCAATGTGTATTTCTGTATGTGTTTAAGTGGCTGCTTTATAACTTATAAGCTTTGAAGGGTTTGTCACTAATTCCCCCCCACCAAGAAAAAGTTAGATTATTGTATGAGATGCTGAACTGTTGAGAAATTATTTCATAGCAATAATTATTTATAAAGGTACCCATTTGTTTTCGGTATGGATGGCAGTGTAGAGGATGAGCTTCCTAACTAATTAACAATTGCACTTTCATGATTTTGGCTTATTGGAACAAATAGAATTTCAGGCTTTAAGGTAAATGCTTTAGATATGGTGTTTGGGGAAAATGTGAATCTGGACTTGTGGATGTGAATCATTATGGGGTTCGGTGTTGGAAATCTGGCTTACATCACCATTTAAAGACTGCATATTATTTACTTCTTGTGTTGTGGTTTTATAACTTGTATGTGCAGTGAGAGAAGTGGTGAACTCAGTTGGACATCAGGGCTGGAAATGAGAGTTGTACTTGAAGTCCTATGGTGAGATCTTTGTGTGGTTGGATTCTGTATGTAAATCTTCGTACTTGCATGTTATGCAGATGCCTGAACTTTTTTTCTTCTTCTTCTTCATTGACCTTTTGGGAATTGTTCTGGTTTTTTTTCATGTATCTTTTTTATTAAGTTATTTTGAACACATAATAACTTGGAACACTTAGGGATTGTTTTACATTCATTTATTAAATTAAATGATGGTGTGGATGATTCTTGGCCATAGTTATTCCATAGTTTGCAGAACTTGATAATGAGCAATAATTTGTCCTATATATATATATTTTAATCACAATACAGATGCAGGTGTTTTCCTTCTGTGAGCAGTTGAGTCTGTAAATCACCTTCTGTGGATATGGGTGTCCCAGTGACTGAGAGCCAGCTGTTGGGTGTTTTAACTAAACAGCTTGCTCCTAGTTGGCTGCTCAAATCCCATTGAGAGAGGTATTGGCTGCTTCAGAGAACAGAACAGGAATAGAGCACACAGGGTGAAGATTTTTGCAAGGCCTTTAGTGACCCAGTTTAAATTTGGTGAGATTTTCTACTTTGGCTTTTTCCTATAGATGCCAGAGTTCATCTTCAGATTTTCACCAATGACTCATCTTCCTGTCATATTTTCTTAGACTACAGTGACCTAAGACTCTTTGAGTCACTGTAAGGTAGTTTCTCCTACCACGTATAGGAGGAGAGAACAGTGATATTCAAACTCAAGCCTGTTTCCATCTCATGCTGATTGATTCCTGTGGTACGTAGAAAACTGTTTCTCCCTGAAAATGGCGTTCTAGTGATTGATTGTTTTCTGTGGGAGGAAACTTATGACCTTCTCTTTTCTTTTTCCCTTCCAGAGGGAATCTGGAAAACTTGTGCGCAAAACATCATTTCTCTAAGAATATTTTGGATAACAGAAATTCTGGATAACAGGTAAAAAGTGTATTTAAATTTCTTTGGTGATGCTGATAATCAACTGTTACCTGCAGAAGTAAACCAAGAGAGGGAAGATAGAAGAGAAAAGCTAGGTGTACTATGTGCCAGGGGTTGTATTAGGGATTTTACATACATTATCTCATTTGATGGTTTTTACCTGGATTCTGGACATAGATCTAAGAATCTCAGAATAAAACTATCCTTCAAAATGCTGTTTTAAGTGGATTTGTCTATTGATTGGATTTTTAATGTCCTCACAATTCAATCTACAGGCATTTTTTAACTTCTACCATAAACAAAATACAGAAATATAATACAGAACGCTAGAATCTCTGTGATGCAGCCTAGCTCAGGAGTGTCTTCCTTGTTTCTTTCTGTCTTTTATTTTAGTTCTTGATCTTTGCCAGTTATTTGCAGCTGTACTATCTCCTTAATTCTTTTTTAATACTTGTCACCAGGTCCAAAATTTAACTTTCCTGATAAGGTACCTCTTCACAATGGAGTCCATCCAGCCCAGGTGTCCCCATTATGTTCTCAGTGGCAGTCTTACTGTGACCGAATAGCTATACTTCTGTGCTATTTTCTTATCTATATTCCACAAAGTTCGAAGGTCTTATGAAATAAAACTGTATGTAAAAAATCCAGTATACTTTGAGAAATATATCTCAAATGATAGCTATAATTTTACGTTTTAAGCTAAGGAAGACACGAAAACTAATCAGACTTCCTAGGACCCTGTAGGCCCAAACCAGTGCTCTTTGACTGAGGTGAATGGTCCTACCTGATGGTAGTGTAGAGAGTGAGATGCTATTTATTCTAACAGTCATTCTAGTATGAGCCTTGAAGATAAATTTCAAGTATGTAGAGAAGTAGTTCCTAGAGATATCATCAATTAAAAAATTAAGATTTTAATATTTGCTGATTTTCCTTTGGTAATTTTCATTTTTATCAGGGCGAACCAGTTCAGTCACCATGAGTTGGAGCTTCCTCACTCGCCTGCTAGAGGAGATCCACAACCACTCCACGTTTGTGGGGAAGATCTGGCTTACTGTATTGATCGTCTTCCGGATTGTCCTTACAGCTGTAGGAGGAGAGTCCATCTATTACGACGAGCAAAGCAAATTTGTGTGCAACACAGAGCAGCCAGGCTGCGAGAACGTCTGCTATGATGCCTTTGCACCCCTCTCCCACGTGCGCTTCTGGGTGTTCCAGATCATCCTGGTGGCCACCCCCTCAGTGATGTACCTGGGCTATGCCATTCATAAGATCGCCAAAATGGAGCACGGTGAAGCAGACAAGAAGGCCACTCGGAGCAAACCCTATGCAATGCGTTGGAAACAACACCGGGCGCTGGAAGAAACAGAAGAGGACCATGAAGAGGATCCCATGATGTATCCAGAAATGGAATTAGAAAGTGAAAAAGAAAATAAAGATCAGAACCAATCTAAACCTAAGCATGATGGCCGACACCGGATTCAGGAGGATGGGCTCATGAAAATCTACGTGCTGCAGCTGCTGGCAAGGACCGTGTTTGAGGTGGGTTTTCTGATAGGGCAGTACTTTCTGTATGGCTTCCAAGTCCACCCATTTTATGTGTGCAGCAGGCTTCCTTGCCCTCATAAGATAGACTGCTTTATTTCTAGACCCACTGAAAAGACCATCTTTCTTCTGATAATGTATGGTGTTACAGGCCTTTGCCTATTGCTTAACGTTTGGGAGATGCTTCATTTAGGATTTGGGACAATTCGAGACTCACTAAACAGTAAAAGGAGGGAACTGGAAGATCCGGGTGCTTATAATTATCCTTTCACTTGGAACACACCATCTGCTCCCCCTGGCTATAACATTGCCGTCAAACCAGATCAAATCCAGTACACCGAACTGTCCAACGCTAAGATTGCCTACAAGCAAAACAAGGCCAACATCGCCCAGGAACAACAGTATGGCAGCCATGAGGACAACCTCCCAGCTGACCTGGAGACTCTGCAGAGGGAAATCAAAATGGCTCAGGAACGCCTGGATCTGGCAATCCAGGCCTACAATCACCAAAACAACCCCCATGGTCCCCGGGGAAAAAAAGCCAAAGTGGGGTCCAAAGCTGGGTCCAACAAAAGCAGTGCTAGTAGCAAATCAGGGGATGGGAAGACCTCCGTCTGGATTTAATCTTGTCTGGGCTTAAAACTTGTGCTTTTCATAGTTCATGGTAAGCAGCGGCTCACTGAATAATGACTTCCATTGAGTAAACATTTGGCTCTGGTTATTTTCAGGATGCTGTTGGCTCATGATGCAAGCTCAGGGGACTCTGAAGGTGGGGCTGGGACAAAGGGGAAAGAACGGGAAACACTGTTCCTGGACACATGTTCCAGCAATAATACAGTTGCAGAACTTTACATTTGTGTCTTCCAGATCTGGAAAAGAACAGATATATTTAAATCATTCTTGTTGAACAGTTTTTGTATGTACAGTATTATGGTACTTTTTTTTTGTATTTGTATATTGGACCACTGTAGTTATACTTTTATATTAAAGGGGAGATAATCCTTAAGGTAATGCCTATTAGGCTAGTGTTATTACTTTGTTCAGCAAATTCTACCCTGGATTTAAAGTTTTAATAGATGCTACATACCTAATAAAAGTGCCTCTCGTGTTGCAGGGAAGAGTTCAGATATGTAAGGAGCCGGAGGAGGATGAATCAGTTCTCAGTCTTGGAAAGAAAGTCCATAGTAGAGCGAGGTTGAGATCTCTCTTTGACTTGAGAAATCTTTGAATCTCATTCATGTGTCCAGAGTTGTATCTAGTCTTTGAAAACCTATTTGTGTTTTCAAAGAAGATAAAGTGACTCACTGCAGAAGTCCTTTAAATATCAAGCCTTGCCAGTATATGCTTTGATGGTGTGTATATAATGTCAGTTCTTTCAAAAGACTGATGCACAAAGGTGTCCTCATCCAGTAGCAGTGTGGAGACCCTGGCTAGAACTGTTCTAAGATTCCTCTGTCACTAAACAAAGGCACACCTGGAAAATAAGCCCTGATAAGACGTTTAGTTGTGGACCTGTTTGATTTGCCTTAAATCTGTATCCAAAAACCTGCCACTCTGGTTTCTTAAGAAGCCAGTGATGGATATTTTTTTTATATGTTAACAGTAAAAACACAAAAATTCCTTTCTAGGCTAAAAATTAATCAAAGCTACCTTAAACTGCATATGGCAGAAGGCCTAAATTCAAATTCCTTATTTTTTATAATTCACCATGGAACTTTTATAATTTACATATTTTTGCCAATGTAGGTTTCTGCCTGGAAGACCAGTCAGACCTGGGATTCTATCTGTAAATAGACCGAAAGAGAATTTCAATATTTATTTGCTATAGGCATATCTATTTGTTAATGACAAGCATTAATGTTCACATAACACTTGTAATTTGCAGTAGTATTTTATTGCCATTTTCAACCTTCTGTTATGTTGGAGAGCTTTGCTCTCCTGTCATGTTCACATCATTTGTCTTACAGTTTATGAGCTTCTGAGTAAGAGCTTGGTAAAGATTTAAAGGAAGGGGTGTTTGCTTCACCAGGGAGCATTTCATTTTGGGTATCTCACTCTCTTCTAACAGAAAGTTATTGCAAGCCACCTCCAACTTTGGAATTCCAAGAGTGTTATTTTTTTGTCTTAATTTTTAAATGTCAGTTTTCTATTCTTAGAACAGCGTCCTGTATGCAGTTCTTTTTTTCTTTGTTGTTCTCCATTGCATTTCTCCCCCACCCCCCGCAAAAGACACTCAGTTGAAAATTTAAGCTTATCTTCTAACCATGAATTTACCTTTATTTTGCTTTTTTTAATCTGTAAATTTTAGCCTAGTGAAGTTCCTCAGGATCTCTAAACACTTAAGCAAAAGGTAAACTCCAGTGAGACTGAAGGGGAAATTTCGGAAAATGATTTATACATGTATGTATCCTTGATAATTAATAGACCTGCGCAGTTTCCTTGAAACCAAGTGTTTAATAAGGAATTTCAAATAATTATTCTAAAACAGGGAAGATTTTAAATACTTCAGGCCAGCTAAGATAAAGAACTACCAATAATTCTTATGTCAGTAGAACTTCATGTATATTTCTTAATGGAAGGACAGAAAAAATACACATACATTCACATCCATCTATTCAGAGCCTGAAGGAGAACAGAGTGGCTTTGCCAGTGGGAGGGTTGGGGATCTGAGTGAGAGAGAGGGAAGGAGTCAAGCAGAAATGCCAGGCAGACATTCGGCGCCAGAAGCATCCACTTAGTTTCTACAAACAGGGCCCCTGGTGTTTCATCTGGGCTTGTTCTGATGAGAATGCTATCTTCTGTGTCTGGATAATTCTTCAACTTCCTCGAGTACATAGAAAGATATTCTGGGTCACTTCACATGTGTTAAAGTCTATTTTTATTCTCTCACTAAAGTTCTAATTATGACATAGATTTCCCAACTCTCACTGCTTTCTTAGTCCATTTCTTTCAGCCTTTGAACATTTGAGTTTGCCAAGTCCATTCTCCCCTAACAACATGTCATGGACCTACATTAAGAAAACGGCCCTGTCAGTGTCTAGCTTATTAACGCATTAACTGGGTCTACATTGAGTCTATAAAAATATTGTTCCAGTTACTGTTCTGGAACTTGCAGGTATTTGTATAAAACACCTGTCAGCAGGGGTTTTTTTTTTTCCCTATCAAAATCGTTCCTTTGAATTGCTGTGTAAGACATGCTCTGTTGTATGACATTTGCTTCTCTAAATAGAAGTTGAGTGCTTAGTCCTTCACAGACTACAATCAGGATATGGTCAACAACATGTTACATTCCTTAACGTACAGTTGGATTTATTCAGATGTGGTGTGTCCTTTGTTCATCTTTGTTACAGTCTGTTATTCAGAAGAGATTTGTAAAACAAATAGGCTTTTTTTCTTAGTTCAAATTTGAGGGAAGAATTATATAACCTTTTCCCCTAAAGAAATGTTACTGTTCATTTTGTGGCTTCCTCTTTGCTTTATGCCTTAGTTTCGCCTGTCTCTATATTTGTTCATTTAAAACCACAAGCGTGTTACTTCATTGAAGTCAGTTTGGGGATTTTCCTTGACCGACGTCTATAGACTTTTGCTAAAAAGGAACTTTGCCATCTAAAATGGTTCTCACAGGTTAGGGCTCCCACATATCTGTCTTTTAGAAGGACACCTATATCTTTAAAAAGAAAAACGTCATCATTGGGTACCTTAACTGTCATTTCTTCATGGTATGAGACTAGGCGGTTGACTTTACTTTTCCAAGTTGCAGGAGCCACTTACCTCTCAGAAGTGTTATGAAGTAGTTAGAAAAAGCGTCTGGTAAAAAAAGTATTAAAAAACCAACTATTACTATTGGTCATTTGTCTGACCTTGGAGCTTCAAAAAAAAAATAGGTGGAAGAACTATGTGATGTAGTAAGAAGTCCTTCAGTGCTCTTTATCACAGGAATCAGTGATCGTTTAAAACACTTAACTTGCTCTAAGCAGTTTATACCAAGAATGGACTTAAATGTTATTCCTATTAGTCATACCTGTGCTTTACCCATTACGCTTATAAATGTCTAGGCTTTACGTTTTCTGTCTCATTTAAGAGACAGTACACTTCTAAAAATAATACCTATAGTTTAGGATAAATTTTTGGCCAGCCAGTTTTTTATAAAAGGCAAGTTTATGTTATACTTGAACCTACTTCACAAATGCCTTTTTATAAAGGAAAGGTCTTTCCCAACTGTGAAGAAAAGTACCTGAAGTCAGAGATACAGAGCTGCTGGTCATTTTGATTGGAAGGTTCCAGTTGTTAGATTAATTTCATCTTTATAAAATAATGTAATTTCACGAAGAGTCTTACCACCTGAAAATAAAGCCCCTGCACCTATACAGTGCAGAGTTTGGAAATAAAATTTCAGCTCACCTATATATCATAGATCTGTAGTAATCCACAGTTACCATCAAAGGTTAGAATCATTAGGTTGACTTGCATACTTGTCACTCATTCTGGCCACATATCATGGAGAGTTTAAAAGATTTTATTTGTTGTCCCTAATGTGCAGTTGTGTTGTTTTTGTTGTTTTTAATAATGATGTTAAGTGAGTTTGGTTCATGCACATTCCATGTTAATAATCATACTTTTGAAAGAAGCAATCCATGTATTCCAAAATTCAGGAGTCCAAACAAAAGAAAGCCCTACTCCCGTGCAAAATCTCTACAGAAATAAAAGAAGTAAAGAGTTCTGCATTTCAGGGTTGGCTTGCTGAACCAGCAAAGACATTTGGCTGTATGATTCCAAGATTGGAAGTGTTTTTCTTTTTTGTACTCTCAATTGTGTTCTCTTCAATAAATCTCTTACAGAAGTCTCTACCTCAGGCACTAAGTGTTAGATATCATTAGCATATTGATACCAAAAAACTTAGCTAGGACTCCCAACTTTTTAAGATAATTTAAATGTAAAATTCAACTGTTAACCAGCAATTTAATGTCATGTGATGTGCAGTTTGGATATTGTATGAACAGCTAAGGAGTCACCCATTCTAGTGCCAAAGATCACTCGTTGCTAATTTTGTTCTGTACAGTTGATGTAAAATTTTATAGTGGGGACAGACTCTGCTGAGGGCCTTGTCTCTAGGAAGATTTTTTGTTAGTTCCAGATGTTTTTGTCAGTTCCAAATACAGTTTAGAAGATTCATTTGTGGTCTGTGCATCTTTTTCCAAACGTGAAAACTCAACTGCCAGGAAATGTCATATTGAAGATTTTTACCCCATTCTTTGTATCAAATAGTGCCCAAGAGCTTAATGGTTTACACAGAAAACCTGATATGAAAATCTCTTCCCATACATTCACCTGTAAGTTGATCTCAGTGGAAATACATGAGCAGGAAATTTTCCAAGTAGAGGTTTGGGCTCAAAAGATGCCCTTTTTCATAGCTGGGTTAGAACTCCTCTGGGATGGCTGTGGCTAAAAGGATTTGGCGTGTTTGTGGCATTACAGTCTGGAGGGGTAGGTGACCTTAAGGGTGGAGGCTAAGCTCTAAGCACAGAAACCAGGAACATACCTGATCTCTGGCTCCCTTTGGTTCTCGAGGCCTGGAGAAGAGGAGTGCCTTCTGAGAAAGATGCTCCTCACAGATGTAGACCAGTCTTGGTCTGACTAATTCACTTTGTGAGAATAGAGGATGTGGGAGAGGGCTGAGGAGAGGGTAGCATTTATTCCAACAATGCCCTCTGTTACCCCAGACACAGAATAGCTGACTGAGTGACAAAATAGTTCATGCGTCAAGCCCACCATCAGCGGCACAGATTGTAAACTGGTCAGCCAAACCATATTTGGTAATAAACTTGTGAGCCGTTTGAAAGCTGTTGGAGCTGTTAAGTCACTGCTAGTTTGGAAAGCGGATTCTTTGGCAGATTTGCCATCAGAACAGATATTAGTACCTGGAAAAGGTGTTGCATCAAAGTTAAAGTCTGTTGTCTTTACTACATAGAGATTAAAACAATATTTCTAAGGGTTGAAGGGCTTATACCAATCTTAACATGTAATACTTTTAGGGTTTGCCTCCTTTAGTTATTTCAAGTTGGAAGCATGTTACACAGGGGCATAAAGGATAGGGGGGTTGAGGCGGAGCTGAGAACAGAATACACGTCTGCACATTGATTGCCCAGTGGCTTAATCCAGCATCCTATGCTCTTTTCCTAGCGAAGCGCAGAAGCAGATATTAGTGGGGCTCTCACTGTGGCAGGGGGTGGATCCAGCTGGGTAGACCTTGCTGTGTTTACAGCATTTTTTCCGAATGTGACCCTTGGACCACCTATGAAGAAGTAACAGGGAATTCCTATTAAGATGTTGGTTCCTTGGACCCATCTGAGGCCTATAATAAGAACTAATAAGTTCTCCAGGTGATTTTGTTAAAAATCTTTTATTAAGGTGTAATTTACATGATGTAAAATTCACCCTTTTTAGCGTATAGTTACAAATGCATGCATTGAGCAACTACCACTGGAAGATACAGAATAGTGACATCACCCAAAAATTCTCTCTAGGTAATTCTTATGTATATTAAGGTTTGAGAACCACTTAGGAAAAAAATAAAAACGTGAAATGTGGGCCAGAATAAAAGCGAGAGGGAAATTGTTCTGAATGATCTCTGTTCAAGGAGGTTTAAACCTGACATAGCACATGAGTGTCATCTCATGTGTCAGCTCAGATTGATGGCTGGCTGGAGTGGAGGACTGCAGATGATTCAGACACTCATCTGGAATCAGTGGGATAGTCCATAAGTGATTTGGCGGAGGGGCGGGGGCCACTGGGAAGAATGCTGTCTCCAACTAGATGTTTAAACATAAGTTTTTTTTTTATTGGAGTATAGTTGATTTAAAATGTTGTGTTTCTGTTGTACAGCAAAGCGAATCAGTTATACATTCACATATATCCACTTTTTTAGATTCTTTTCCCATATAGGTCATTACAGAGAATTGAGAAGAGTTCCTTGTGCTATACACTAGGTTCTTATTAGTTATCTATTTTATATATAGTAGTGTGTATATGTCAATCCCAATGTCCCAATTTATCCCTCCCCCCGAAGCATAAATTTTCAAAACATCCTCCAATATGCACTCAGGACTTCTGGCTTCTGACTATGACTAGACCAAGAACCACCCCACCTTGTATATGAACGAGTTGGTGTCTTTACTTCAGAGTTTCTCCGCCCTACATTTTATAACATCTTTGAGGAAATTAGAAATAGGAAGTGACTCAGGGTTGGAAAACAAAAGGAAAAAAGATGATGACATGGTAACAAGCATCCGCTGTCAGTTGGTTTTCTCTCCTGCCCTCTCAATCCTGAGGAAATGGCACAGCATTTCCTTGCCCTGCCCTTGACATGCTATGCCTACTTTAAACGAGATTCAGGGATTGTGAAAGAAAACCTATGGAAGCCCACTGCTAGCGCCTCAAGGAAAAGCTGACCGGATTCCCTCTTTACCCTCGGCCGAACCTCCCACAAGTATCCTTGTCTGCTCTGCTCTGCGGGGCCATCACACAGGGTATGGGCTGGCTGACAGCCTTAAACTCCAGGCAAGGCAGAACCAAGCAACTGTTCATAACCGATTTCGGTGCATAGCCAGTGACCTGAATGGGACCTGACCATGGGGAAAAATGATACAGAACTAGATAGCTTTTCTCAATTTTATTTTTAGTTTGTATAGTCAGTCCCGTGAAAGTGAAATTTTATCTTTGCTCTGGAAACAT
This sequence comes from Eschrichtius robustus, assembly GCF_028021215.1. Classification (NCBI taxonomy): domain Eukaryota; kingdom Metazoa; phylum Chordata; class Mammalia; order Artiodactyla; family Eschrichtiidae; genus Eschrichtius; species Eschrichtius robustus. Next base: position 22,730,051 of record NC_090843.1, on the reverse strand, counting down.
TGAAAAACACTGACAGGGAGCTCCTTCAGCCTGGCCCTGAAAGCGTGTTGCAGCTGTGGCTTCTGCCCAGCAGGCAGAGACTGATGTTCGATCCTGTACCCAGGTGCTGTTGAGAGCAATGACAGGCCTCAACTTCTGACTGCAGAGTGGTCTGCATAAGGATTTGGGCTCCTTAAGACACTTAATGCCAAAAGCCCTGGAAACAGAGTGAGTGAGAATTGTCAGTGGATTGTTTACTTCACATTCAGATGGGGAAATGATCACAGACAAAGGAGCTACAGCTTTTTTTTTATATATAAATTTATTTATTGTTGGCTGCGTTGGGTCTTTGTTGCGCATGGGCTTTCTCTAGTTGCAGCACTCTTCGTTGTGGTGCGCGGGCTTCTCGTTGCGGTGGCTTCTCTTGTGGAGCACGGGCTCTAGAGCGCGGGCTCAGTAGTTGTGGCACACGGGCTTAGTTGCTCTGCGGCATGTGGGATCTTCCAGGATCAGGGCTCAAACCCGTGTCCCCTGCATTGGCAGGCGGATTCTTAACTACTGCGCCACCAGGGAAGCCTGAGCTACAGCTTTTGAACCAGTTGTGATTATAGACCAGCTTGTGATTATGGTGTTTAGTTCCAGTGGTCTGCTTTGGGGGGCTTGTTGACCTAGAAGACACATAGTGTGGGGTAGGAACTGCTTTTCCTTTATCTTAATTGACCCTAGGCAGTGAGCAGCCGCTCAAGCCAGCTCTTTGAGTTGTCGGCTATGATCCCAGGAAATAGCTAGAAGAAGGAAGAGTAGGGACTTCCCTGGGTCCAGTGGTTAAGAATCCGCCTTCCAGTGCAGGGGACGTGCATTTGATCAGGGAACTAAGATCCCACATGCCGCAGGGCAACTAAGCCCGTGTGCCACAACGACTGAGCCTGCGCTCTAGAGCCCGCGAGCCACAGCTATTGAGCCCACGCACCTAGAGCCCGTGGTCCACAGCAAGAGAAGCCACCGCAATGAGAAGCCCGCGCACCACAACGAAGAGTAACCCCCGCTCTCTGCAACTGGAGAAAGCCCGCGCATAGCAACAAAGACCCGACGCAGCCAAAAATAAATAAATAAATACATTTATATTTTTAAAAAAGTAATATACATGCACATGTCTTAAAAATTCAAAGTACCAAAATGTGTTAAGTGGGTGAAGAGTAAATATCCCTTTCCCAACAGTTTTTCTCCCCAAGTGTAAAATGCTGGTCTGTTTTTGTGAATTCTACACAGGTTTCTCCTGTGCATATGTCAGTCTACGTATGAGGTGTCATCCTATAGACACCTCCATGTCTTATTTTTTCACTTCCTACATCTTGGAGCACTTTTCACACCAGCATTTGTAGACCTACTTCGCTGGATGCCTTCAGTTTTATACTTTGTGCTCCTAGCAACCCTCAACACCGTGTTCTAAAGAGAACAGGAGCGAGAGCTTCCCAGAAGTGAATTTGCAAGTGCTCACCAAAAACGAAGACTGTGCAGGTGCTTGATGGGGCGTCCAGCTGTCTCTCCGAGCGTAATTTTGTAATTTCTAGTGTCTTCGTATAATACATCCTCTGAACAAGGATTGACATGTAGTTTTGGCTCCTTCCTAAAAACAAAAAGCTATTATTAAATTTAGCCCCCATAACTTTCTCAGATTTAACATCTACAGATTTAGGCCAAATCATGGTAAGATGAAGGCCAGTAAATACACATTTCTGATGTGGTCTGATCAGAGCACAGTTACTGCTTCTGTAGAAGTGAGGTTTCCTCATCAAGGATGGTAATGGGCCCGCTGCTCTGGCTCTATTGGTCGTGACACACTGGAGTATTCTCTTTTTCTGGGCAACGTGCTTTAGGAGGAACATGGGTAGGTTGGGGCATGTCCAGAGGAGAATAACAGGACAGGGCAAGACCTGGGTCCCTAGCCCGTGAAGGGCACCTAAGGAATTCGAAAGGATCTTTAGCTTGAGGGAGAGAAGACTTGCACTGGGGAAATAGGAGCAGTCCTCGCAGTTAAAGGACTCGCCTAGGAATTCCCTGGTGGTTCAGTGGTTAGGACTCCAGGATTCCACTGCAGGGGGCACTGGATCGATCCCTGGTCAGGGAACTAAGATCCCGCATGCAGCGGAGCGGAAAAAAAAAAAAAAAAAAAGGACAGTCCTAGGAAGATAAGAGGACACTAGGAAGGAGGAATCGGAGGGAGGAAGAACGTGGTTACAATTTAAGCTTTCTGATAAAGAATCTCTAGGGTTTTGAGGTGGTGTGTTTCCCATCATTGTAATTCACACAAAGGCTAAACTGGTGGTTTTGCAGCAGGAATCAAGCGGGAAATAGGACAGATACTTTCTCAAGTCCCTCTCATTTTCCGATTCTTCAGTTCTGTCTGAATAAACAGGATTTTAGTCTCCATCCCCCTTTCAACAACACTGACTATTAGGATTTTTTTTCTTTTATTCTTTCCTCTGAAGCTCCTGGAGAGGCTGGGCAAGTATTTTAGTAAGTAAACACTATAAATCTTTGAAGTTTATGAATTACTCAGAAAAGGGAAGAACCCATGGAGGTCCTTTGAAGCTAGTGGCCGGCTCTTGTGTTGGAGCAGCAGGCCTGTTCTACCTCATAGCTCCACCGTCTCCGCTCTGGGCCACAGCAACTGCACAGGGTGTCATGTATTAGCGTCCTCCCCAACAAGGATGTTAGGTAGCCCCACATAAAAAAAACTCTGCAGGGCTTCCCTCATGGCGCAGTGGTTGAGAATCTGCCTGCCAATGCAAGGGACACGGGTTCGAGCCCTGGTCTGGGAAGATCCCACATGCCGCGGAGCAACTAGGCCCGTGAGCCACAACTACTGAGCCTGCGCGTCTGGAGCCTGTGCTCCGCAACAAGAGAGGCCGCGATAGTGAGAGGCCCGCGCACCGCGATGAAGAGTGGCTCCCGCTCGCCGCAACTAGAGAAAGCCCTCGCGCAGAAACGAAGACCCAACACAGTCAAAAATTAATTAATTAATTAATTAATTATTTTTAAAAAGCAAGTTAAAAAAAACTCTTAAAAACCAAAACCAAAAAAAAAAAAAACTCTGCAGAAGTTGCAAAAAGACGGAAAACGAGACTCCCTGAGTGCCTTTACAGAGTTGTAGAAAATAGGACCTTTACATAAAAGTTAACAGGGTCAGATGAACGTTACAAGCAACATAGTGGGTTCAAGGGGGCGTGTCCTCTAAGGCTGGGTTTCCTTATCTGTCAAGCGGGGCTAAAATAGGCCTGCATTTGGTGAGCGTGAGCGTCACCTGAGTTGCTGCGCCAGTGCCCGGCCCACAGTAAGCCCTTACTAACTAGGGGCTGTGAGTTCTAAGGCTTCATACATGAGGGTACTTGGTGGGAAGAATGGTGTTTCCACCAATAAACCTGGAAAGGCTCAGAGGAAATATGGTTGAGGGAGAGGGTGTGCGATTGGGAATATAATCCCAATTCTTTTTTACAGTAACAAGTCAGTTATTCTTTCTGTTGTGCATTGGGAAAGAAATTTCCAGAGTGAACACCTGCTGTGGGGTATGTCTCAAATGAAACTGTTTTGCTTCCACACCCCAAAGATCATTCACATTCCAGATTAAACCCCAGTTCAACACGACAGGGGCTTCCCTGGCGGGCCAGTGGTTAAGACTCCACGGTGTGGCCGAAAAAAACAAACTAAAAAACAAAAAACCGGACAGTTGTGAGCCAGTCTGGATTTTCAGGTCCAGTTTAATGTTTCCTATTTTTTTCCCCTAGCCCAGTGCACAACTATCCAATCCAGTCCAATTTAGTCTTTGGATGGCACTGCTTTTTTTTTTACTTGACAAACATTAAGCACCATGAATATGGCAGGCACCAGATTACATGCTGGGAATATGATACTGTGAAAGGCAGGCTCTGCCCACCCGTCATGGAGCTGATGCTGTCTGGAGGGTGGGAAGCGTGCGCGGACAGGCTAGTGTGATGGAGTGTGCTGAGTGCTCTGATCTAGGAAGGAGAACAAGTGTTCCAAGAACATGTGGGGGAGACACCCAACCCAGGTGTCTTTCTGGAGCAAGCCACATCCATTCAGACCTAAATGATGAATAGGAGTTAGCTGGATAAAATGAGGGTCACGTCATAAATGGGAAGAAGGTCCCAGGATGAAAAACTTCAAGAAACTGAAAGAGATTCCTAAGGTTGGAGTCTAGGGGAAAGGTGGACCTGAAGTGAGCTGGAAAGGCAGGTAGGGAACAGGCAGGTGAGCCAGAGCTCCGCATTGAGGAGCGACTGGAGAGGGCGTGGCTGGAGGAGTGGAGCTGGCCGTTGCCAGGATCCGGATGATGGGATAGAGAAGGAGATGGATTTGGAGTTGACAACCTCCAGTGTTTGCTCCAAGGACTGGGTGATTGATGAGGAAATGTGATGGTAGGAGCAGCCAATTCCATCAAGAAGTGTGGCTGGGCTTCCCTGGTGGCGCAGTGGTTGAGAATCTGCCTGCCAATGCAGGGGACACGGGTTCGAACCCTGGTCTGGGAAGATCCCACATGCCGCGGAGCAACTGGGCCCGTGAGCCACAACTACTGAGCCTGCGCGTCTGGAGCCTGTGCTCCGCAACAAGAGAGGCCGCAATAATGAGAGGCCCGTGCACCGCGATGAAGAGTGGCCCCCACTTGCCGCAACTAGAGAAAGCCCTCGCACAGAAACGAAGACCCAACACAGCCATAAATAAATAAATTAAAAAAAACAAAAACAAAAACGATGAGAGGCAGCAGAGGAGAAAAAAGGAGAGAGGATAGGGAGAGAATCTAGAGAAAATCTCTAAAAACAAAACAAAACAAAACAAAAACAAGTGTGGCTGTGAAGATTCGGGGCTGGTAGCCAGGGGTGTTCTGGTGGTGGTGGTTTTGTTTGTAAAGATGGAAAGGTCTTGAGTTTGGAAAGAAGTAGAAGCTATCAGGGGAGAGGATTAGTAAATGACAGAATGGGGACTTCCCTGGTGGTCCAGTGGGTAGGACTCTGCTCTCCCAATGCAGGGGGCCCAGGTTCGATCCCTGGTCGGAGAACTAGATCCCACATGCATGCTGCAACTAAGAGTTCACGTGCTGCAACGAAGATCCCATGTGCTGCAACTAGGCCTAAATAAATAAATAAGTAAAACTTAAAAAAAATTAATGGCAGAATGATGTCCTGAGAAGGTAGGAGGGGTTGGGGTTCAAGGTAAAGAGGGATTGACCTTTGGGGGGAAGGACTCAAGAGCACTGGTAAGAATGCAAGTGGGACCCTGGCAGGGCTTAAGAGTGGGGTTTCAGTTTGAGTGTGAAGTAGGAGGCGAGTGGTTATCTGGGTGAGAAGGGGTGGGATGGGGTGAGTTTGTAGGGAGCAAAGGAGGTGGGATTAAATGATGGGGAGAGGGAAGAGCATCAGCCAGGCAAATGCAGGTGTGCCTGTGCCATTGCTGCGAGCACCCACCTGAGGTGGGAGACTACAGTTTTTTTTTGGTTTTGGTTTTTTTAATTTTACTTACTTATTTCTTTAATTGAAGTATAGTTGATTTACAATGTTGTGTTAATTTCTGCTGTACAGCAGAGTGATTCAATTATACATATATATATTCTCTTTTTAAATTCTTTTCCATTATGGTTTATCATAGGGTACTGAATATAGTTCTGTGTGCTATACAGGAGGACCTTACTGTTTATCCATTCCATACATAATAGCTTAAGTCCGCTCACCCCAATCTCCCACTCCATCGCTTCCCCAAGTCTGTTCTCTATGTCCGTAAGTCTGTTTCTGTTTCGTAGATAGGCTCATTTTTGTCATATTTTAGATCTCACATATAAGTGATGTCATATGGTATTTGTCTTTCTCTTTCTGACTTACTTCACTTAGTATGATGATCTCTAGCTGCATCCATGTTGCTGCAAATGGCATTATTTTATTCTTTTTTTATGGCTGAGTAGTGTTCCATTGTATATATGTACCACATCTTCTTTATCCATTCATCTGTCCATGGACATTTAGGTTGTTTCGAGACTACGGTTTTGTAATGATGTCAACCTGGGAGTCACTCTCCCCCTACGATCAGCCCTGCTTCCCACCACCCTACCCCTGTGCCCTCAACCACACCTCAACCTGGGAATGACCCCCAGGGAAGTGACAATCATCTCATGACAAAACAGAGTTTTCTGGGACAAACTTCATACGGTCTGTCCCCAGTGGAGACGCTGGAACACGTTCCTGCGGTGGCCTCTGGAGTGATGGCAGCCCCTTACTTTCAGCAGCTGCCAGGATCAGGCTTAACCTGGAGGAAGTTACAGGGGTCAGGCTGAAGAAAGGCAGAGCGTGAGTTTATTTTTAAACCCAAGTGGGCACTCCAGCTGCCAGGGAGGAGCAGACAGCTCTTGGGGAGAATAGAGGTTGGCAGTTGGTCAGACACTTGTCAGGAAGCATGTAGGCTGCCAAGTGGGCAGGGGTTCAGGTGGCTGAAGGCCAGGACTGTGCCTGAGGGGTCAGGGTGGGGACTGCAGGGAACAGCGGTTAACACTTCAGAGCCCAAGACGGCAGTGGGGGCTGGAGGCCTGAGCCCAGCGGTCCGGGCTGCCCTGGGGCCGTGAGTGTACCGAACACGGCCGGCGTCCCTTCCCGGGGGGGGGGGGGGGGGGGGTCAGGCTGGGTCTCAATTCGTGGTCAGATGGACCACGTGAAGAGCTCTGTGCAAGAGCAAAGGGCAGTCCAGCATCAGCGATGCTCTGTTGGCATTCTGGGGGACCAAGTGTGCCTCGTCCCCTTACAGCTGAGCTGGAATGCAGCACTGCGTGGGGGATGGGATCCAGGGCTTCACAGCCTCATCAAGCTCAGGAAGTAGGGAGATACTTCTCCCAAGTTCAGGCGACAGCAAGTCCTCCTGAGGGCTCCTGCCCCAAGGGCTGTCACTGCACCTTTCAGGAACTGTCACCAGGGATGGCGTCCAGGTTGTAAGGTCATAAAAGAACAGTGATAGTTTGAGTCACAGCACCGATCGACGTTTATTTCCCACCTTGCTTTCAACACCAGGAGACCTGAAGAGCCCCTGTGAATGTGGAGCTAAGGTTGGGGTGCGGAGGGTTCCTGGGCTTGGTGGGAGCTCCTGGGGGCCTGTGTGAGCCAGGGGTGCAGAGATCTCACTCCCTTAAATGTATCTGTAGCAGCTCAAGAAATGAGAATTAATCTCCATCTTCAAAGGCCAAATGTTGAAGCTGAAGCCATTACTGACAGCCCTTGAAGTCCTTTCGGCAAGAAGAGTCGTCCTCAGCACCAAGCCTCGGGGCCGGGGCTGCCTGTCTCCCGCTGACCTTCTGAACAGGTTGATAGAAGTCTGACTGTACCTACAGCAAGTGCCCGGGGGCCAGAGCCGCTCTGAGGGCAGGACACATCTAGATCTCTCAGTCTAGGTTAAGTTAAAACTCCCCAATCCTGGGACTTCCCTGGTGGTGCAGTGGTTAAGAATCTGCCTGACAGTGCAGGGGACACGGGTTCGATCCCTGGTCCGGGAAGATCCCACATGTCGCGGAGCAGCTAAGCCCGTGCACCACAACTACTGAGCCTGTGCTCCAGAGCCCGCGAGCCACAGCTACTGAAGCCTGTGCGCCTAGAGCCTGTGCTCTGCAACAAGAGAAGCCACCGCAATGAGAAGCCCACGCACCGCAACGAAGACGAAATAAATAAATTTATAAGAAAAAGAAAAATTCCCCAATCCTGCCAAAGTCCTCCTAGCCTCTCTCTCGCCTTCTAGAAAGGTACACACAGGATCCCTCTGACCTCTTTCACGAGATCTTGTCCATTGCAGCTGATCCAAGTCTTTCTTGCTGTAATTTGTTTCCTCTCTTCTGTCCTTGCCTGATTTCCAAGTTGCCTGGGTTTAGATATTGCAACTTAGTAATGTTAGTTATTTTCTGAACCTGTGCTGTCCACTCTGGGAGCCACTGGACACAGGTGGCAGTTGAGCACTTGAAACACCGCTGGTCCAAACTAGGATGTGCTTTAAGTAAAAATACATTCCTGATTTCAAAGGCAGAGGGCAAAAAACAAATGAACCCCCCAAAAAACCCTCAAACCCAATATAACATCTCAATGATTTTGTTGATTACATGTTGAATTGAGATTATTTGGGATATATTGGATTTAGTAAGATGTATTAATATTAACTTTGCCTGTTTCTTTCTTTAATGGGGCTACTAGAAAATTTTAAAATACATACATAGCTTGTTTCTGTGGGCTGCATTCAATTCTGTTGGACACTGGGATGAGCCAGAATGAATTTGTAATCATTTCTTCAACTCCACGAGTAAGCTCTGAGCAAATTCAAGGTGCTAACGTCCCCAGCTCTCCATCCCGGCCACCTCCAACTCATGAGGGCACCAAGGGTACCCACACATTAGCCTGAACAAATAGAACTGGGAATTGAAATCCGCACCCATGATTCACCCAGAAATCCTCAACAGGTGGGTGCTGGTTTAGGGAGTGAGACTCAGAGACAGTCTGGGATAGTGATTTTATCTACTTTTTTGTTTCTACTTTTGAAAAATCAGATACCTGGGAATTCCTTGCAATAGGTGGTCTTTTTAAAAAAATTTTGGCTGCACCGTTAGGCATGCAGGATCTTAGTTCCCCAACCAGGGATGGAATCTGCACCCCCAGCAGTGAAAGTGTGGAGTCTTAACCACTGGACCGCCAGGGAAGTTCTGCAATAGGTGGTCTTCACAGTAAGTTTAATTTCTGGTTCCACATCACACTTTTTAGGCACCACTCTGCCAGAACTGCCTAACATGTTCTGAAACCCAAGTAAGTACAGGTTTCCCCCACTATCTGAAAGTAGAGCGTTCCTAGGAGAACTTTCATAAGCCGAAATGGAGTACAGCAAAGAAGCAATTACCTTAGGACACATCTTGCTAACGAATGCACAAAATAAATCAAGATAAGGCACCAATGCTCACAGTGCATCGGCAGCGTGGTGCTGCGTGTGGTTCCTGGGGAAGGAGCTTGGCGGTGCCGCTCTCTCTGCTTGGGATGCTCGAGGCCTCTATAAGGGCTGTTGCAAACATGCTGAACGCTATTTTCACCTTTCATCTTTTTTTTTTTTTAATTTTATTTATTTATTTTTGGCTGCGTTGGGTCTTCGTTGCTGCGCGCGGGCTTTCTCTAGTTGTGGCGAGTGGGGGCTACTCTTGCGGTGCGCGGGCTTCTCATTGCGGTGGCTTCTCTTGCTGAGGAGCACGGGCTCTAGAGCGCGCGGGCTCAGTAGTTGTGGTGCGCGGGCTCAGTAGTTGTGGCTCGCGGGCTCTAGAGCGCAGGCTCAGTAGTTGTGGCGCACGGGCTTAGTTGCTCCGCGGCATGTGGGATCTTCCCGGACCAGGGATCGAACCCGTGTCCCCTGCACTGGCAGGCAGACTCCTATCCACTGCGCCACCAGGGAAGCCCTTTCATCTTTTTTTAATAGAAGTAAAAATCCTCTTCGAATTTCTTTCAGTTAAGAAAACAGGTACTAATGTAGGTCTCTTGTAAAAGCAAAGGGGCATAAATTGAACTTTCAGAAAACGGGGGATGTCTGTACTTTTCAGATTATCTGTTCGGACCAGATCTAATTGTTCCATTCCAGCCTACAGAGCCTGGCACCTGGGCAGATGGGAAGTGCGCTGGCATCAGAGGTGCTACGTCCCCGGCATTCCCGCTGCCCACCCCCCTCCCCTGCGCCTGCTCCGTGGCCTCCTGCACCTCTGTGCACCCACGCAGGTAACATGTGGGGCTCCGGGCTGGGCCTGAGGCTGAGCGGCTGGTGTGAGCGCCGACCTACAAGGGCCAAGTGCTGAGCCCCCCGAGTCCTCCGCCAGTGCCTGTCGGCAGGAACACTTTTCACCACCTGAAGTATCAGCTGTATCTACACATCAGACCGAGTTTGAAGGTCACCACGGGCCCAGAACTGAGAAGGGGTATGCACGGGGATTGGCAGAGTTGAGAGGCAGGAGCAATGAAGTTAAAAGCAGGGTTTCCAGCCCAGAACAGAGAAGAGAGGGCAAACCTAGACTTCCGGTCATGACTGAGGTTTGAGAGCGATTCTTGCCGGGCTGCCTCACCCGTGAACCCAAAGGGAAAAAGCTGACCTTCTGCAGTGGGGGAGTCTGGGGGTAGAGGTTCCAGATGTGCTGGGGGATTGAGATGCCGGAACAGGGTGGGGACCAGGAATTTAGGCCAGCACTGCCCCGAGTCCTACTATGTCTGCACGTGGAGGTGGTCCTAGGAATCCTGCCCTTCCGGCGGCAGCTTCTAGCTGCTCGCTCTCCCCAGGCCCTTGCCCACTGCAGCTATTTCTTGCTCCCCTTATCTCTTCTCTACCCTTCCCTTCCTTCATCCCTGCCCCAACCTCTCTCATCTTATCTTTCCCCTGAACAGGCAGGACTTTCAGAGCAAGATATCTGCAGGCCCACAACGCTCTGGAGGGGAGGACGGGAGGAAGAAGTCCTTGGCTCAAACTGGGCCCCCCGTGGGGGAGGGGCTCTCAGCCTTGGCCTTGCTCAGCCCCTTCCCGCCCCAGGCACACTGAGGAAAGAGAAGATTCTCTGCGGGCTCAAGAGCACAGTGCCCTTGGGACCAGATAGCGGTTTTATCCAGCTTTCTGGACTCTCTTGGGAGGTGAGGACAGGCTGCTCTGGCTTCAACCATAAAAGGGAAGTTGGGTCTTCTGCCTGTTGGTAAGATGCTTTCCTAACTCAACTCCCATCTGCTTTGCTGAAGCCAGAGACGGCAGTTATCTTTGTCAGGAGAGCAAGGAAGCGGAAGGGCCAGGCCCTCCAGCCAGTCGATGCCTATTTCCTGTCTGGGGATGGAAAACTACGCCCTTTCCTCCCAGCCTCCCAGAGCCCAGTCCTGGGTGCTCCCTTCCCACCTTCAGTGCCCGGTCATCACACCCCCTCCTGGGCCAGAGAGGACAGGGAAGGGTCCTGGGCCACCGTGCGGTCATTTACAGAAAGGAGAGACACAAGTCGGTGTGAGCTCCATGGAAGCCCCCGGACATGATCTTTAATTGATGTTCCTGTCCCTGCCTCCCCACCCCGAGCCCCAGATGACATATTTACAAGATGCTGTATGGAGCCAGTTCCAGGCCCAGGTCAGTGCAGCCTCCCCTCCTCCCTGGGCGCTGCCAGGGTGGGCACTGCCAAGGTGGGGCAGGAGGATGCAGACAGCTGGGAGCCAGGTGGACTGGTCACAGGAAGTCTTGTGTTCTCCACATGCCCACCCCCACCCCCATGTGCACGCACACACAGACACGCCTGTGTGTGCAGAGGTATTCAGACTTGTGCGGAGATGTGGATCCAAATGCTTGTGCCAGATGCATCGCCACCTGTGTGCACGTGTGTACCACCAGAGGATGCCTTAAGGTACCGCAGCAATAGTGCAAAACCCGGCCCTTAGCCTCCTGCCCCTGCCTCAGTTTGTATGGCTGGTGGGGCAGTACTGGCCAGAGGGGTACCCCATCCACCCCCCTCATTTGGGCAGTGCCAGCTGGAGCTCAGTATCAAGGACCCCACTGCAGCTGCATCCGGCCACCTTAAAGGGTGTCAGTGGGCCTCAGTCCCCAGTTTGCCCTGAGGGGTGGTGCAAAGAAACAGGGAGCCATTTCTTCCATGATTCCTCCTCAAAGATGCCCCAGGGGGAGGCAGCTCAAAGGCCCTGGGGTGTTCAGAAACCCCTGCTGGTTTGGGTGGGGGTATCCCTGGGAAGAGGGGCTCCGTTCATTTGTGGCTTTCATCCAGAAGGTAGCTTGCCCCCCAGCTTGCCCCTGCCGGCTGGTTTTCAGCAGTTAAGGAGGCAGCTCCTCTGTCCCAAGCGAGGGTCATGAGGAAAGGCCCTGGGCAGGACTGTGTTTGTGGGGGGACTGAGGAATTCTGCCAGCCTCGGTCTCGGGCTCAGCCGCAGTGGGGATCACAGGACTAATGGGGAAACCGACTGTAAACTTAACTACTCTGCCCTGGAGTGGGGTTAGGGAGCAGAATGGGTTTGACAGGGACTTGAGGACTTTTCTAGAAGCTGAGGATCAAACATGAGACTTGCCTTTTCCTACTTCCTCTTGCACATCACAGGCAGAGCCCCTAACCCTCCAGGCACTGGGCCACCCCTGGCCTTCCCGCCTTGGGAGAGTGCTCCCTGGGAAGATGGCCCAGCCTGGAACCTCCAGGCCACGCCAGGGGGCACCTAAACCCTGAGTCAGAATCACCCTTCTTGAAAGGGGGAAGGTGCCATGTTATTTTAGGGACTGTATTTTCTAGGACCGTCCCCCCAATACATGTGTCCTGGCAGGGACAGCAGGACAGTTGTTTTGGAATCAAAGACAATCTGGGACATGTGGTTGCCGTACCCATAACCTAGGCCTTGGGCACGGAACAGGCAGCTTTGGTTTGAATCAGCACTCGTACTTCTCTCCAAGCTCAGCAGGGCTGGGCGGAGGGGGCAAGCAGGGATGCCAGGCCCCTGCCTGGCTTGGGGACGACGTCTGTGTTCAGTGAGAAGATTCCAGGTGTGACCATCCCGGGGGAGGGATGGGGGGGATGGTCAGACCTCAGCTCCTCCAGTCCTTCCTGAAAATGTCAGAACATCCCCACAACTGCCCTGGCCCCAGCACCCCCAAAGTTACATTCATCAGTTGAGATTCAGTTAAAAAAAAAAAAAAAAATGTAGATGTCAGCCCTCTCCCCCTAGGTCCCAGAGAGCTTAAACCCTGCCTGGTCCCAGCTGCCTGGTTTTGAGGAGGGGCCATCCCAGGCCACGCCCACTGGTGGCTGCCTGCCCCACTGGGGCACCCCTCTAGCCCTCCCCCCGCCCAACTTGAGCTGTGGCAATCTGTGATGATGGAAGGTACATTCACACAGGGAGAGTTGGTGTGCAAGGCCAAAGCTGCATGAGGTGGGGTGGGGGACCATGGGGGAAATGCCCTCCAGGCCTGGTTCACCCTGGTGGTGTGAGGGCAGGGCCACAACCAGGCCCCAAGCCCCTGTAGGGCCAGGAGTTGAAGGGCTGAGCCCGGAAGACATTTGCACGATGCCTCCCTCCGTGGCTGGGCGGGGGCAGCCTCCTGGTTCAGGGCCGAGATGGTGGACGCCAGGCTCGGAGGGAGGGGGAGGGCACTTAGGCCCCTCCAGACCTGGAATGGAGAGGGGGCATCAGGGGAGGATATAAGGCAGGGCCCAGAAGGAGAGCCCTCGAGCCGGGCCCCGGGAGGTCAGTGCTGGGCCCTGGAGGCGGCAAGTCACAGGCTGGCCAGGGAGGGGATCTGGCGGGAGGTCAGACAGCGGTGACATGAAAGACAAAACAGATGGGACGCAGAGGTAGGCTCCCTTCCCAGGGGTTTGGGGCCTGTGTGGGCAGGGGCACAGCTCCAGGGTCCACGGGGCCAGAGGTGGTCTGGCCGTAGGAAGGGCAGGAGTTAAACGACCAAGGCCTGAGGGGGGTGGGTGGACTGGAGGAGGGGGCAAGGGGCAAGTTGAGGACTCTTCCTGGGGTGGGTGGGGTTCTCCCACCCCTGTAGTGATGGCAGTGACAGCAAGGGTGGAGGAACCAGCCCCAGCTCCCCAGCCACAGAATGCGAGGTGACGAATGAGATGGAGGAGACAGGGACAGCGGGAGGGATGACGTGGCCGGCGTCACACTGCCCCCTGCTGGGTCGGGTCATACCTTCCTCGGCGGATGTTTCTTCAGGAGCCAAGCAGAGGACAGGCAGAGAAAGGAAAAGGAGCCATCTGTGACCTTCTCCTTCTCCCAGGGAGGGGCCTTCTGGCTCCCGGGAGACCCTTTGCCCCAGAGATGGGCCAGGGGCCCCGGGACCTAGACGCTAATGACAGGCCCAGGGAGAGCTACCAGGAATACCTACTGAACTTGGGTCCTGGGTTTGAGTCCTGACTGCAACTAACTCACCGCATGACCCTGGGCCTCAGGTCCTCCTCTGTACACTCAGGGGTTAGACCAGCTCGAGGGCCCCGGACACGGGTGCCCACAGAGCACCGTAGGCTGGGTGGGGCCTGGGGACGGAGGACTCGGGCAGCCCCCTGCTCAGCTCCACTCCGTGGCCAGGCTGGGACGCGCTGAAGCACAGGGGCCCCCATCTTCTCATGTTTCAAGAGAAGCTGGAAATCAGGATTCTTAATGTAAAATCTCCTGGTTTTTTAAATGGGAGCAACCAGTTTTTTTAAATGTTAAGATGCTGTGGGCTGGCTTGGATTGTGATAGGCGAGCTCCGGTTTGGCTAACCTCTCAGGGAGGCCCCCTCAACTCCAACAGCCTGGGGTTCTGATAACCCCAGAGGATGCCGGGGGGCGGGGGCAGGGGCCGTGTGTGTATCTTACTTAAATCCCCAGCCCGTGCCGCCCAGGACGATGGCTGCAACCAGGACAGCCCCAGCGATGGAGCCGATGATGATGTTGGTGCCGCTGGGACCTAGGGAGGAGGGCAGGGCTCAGTTGGCAGGGACAGTCATGGAGGACAGGAAGGATGGAGCCCCACCCCGGCCAGCTCCAGCCTCACCCTTATATCTCTCCGTCTCCCCTGTGGGCAGAGACGTGGGCAGGGGGTTGTGGATACTGCAGTCCTTGCCCGTCCAGTCTGGCTGACAGATGCATTTCCCTTCATTGCTGCAGACCTAGAGGTGGGGTGGGGCCAGTAGAGGTGAGCAGGGCCCTGTCCCCACTTGTAAGCCCTTCCCCTGATCCCTGACCTCCCGGCACCCACCCCTTGGTGGGAGCAGATCCGGTGCTCCCCGCTGCCAGGGCAGGTGCTGAAGTTGAAGGCAGAGGCTGGCAGGCAGCGATGGTCCAGGCACAGCATGTTGGGCCCGCAGGCTGTGCCGTCCTCTACGTAGCTCAGGTCTGAACCATCGGCCAGCTGCACATGGCCACCCCTGGGGAAACATCACAGCCGACCTCTGCCCTTGCCCCCGACCCCATCACGGCTGCAACCTCCCCTTCCCCAGCCATGGTCCCAGCCCACACCTGCAGTCCAGCTCCTTGCCCTGGTGGTAGAAAGTGACGCTGCTGATGTCTCCCCCTAAGTCCCCCAGCCGAGGAGCTCCAGAAATGTTGACACAGAGGAGGAAGCCACAGAGCACATCCCTGTTGGGGTAGTGTGGAGACAGTGGGCCCCAAGTCTGACCTCAGACCCAACAACTGACCTCGAATCTGCCCTCTCCCCATCCCCTGATTTTTCACATAGTCTCCCACTGGGACTCATAGCCCGCCCCATCTCTGAAAAAACCCTGCCCAGCCCCAGAGCCCCAGCCCCAAAACTGGGGAAGCCCAGCCAGGAGCTTTGACTACTCACTGTTTATTGCACTGGACCCAGCCTGACCCCTTGCGCCCACAGTTCCCACGTTCTGTCCCCTCCACGTTCAGCTTCTCGTAACAGAAGCGATCAGCAGCCGCTGTAGGGAGATGATGCCAGGCATCACCCCACCCACTCCAGAACCCACCTGGGACCTCAGGCCTGCACCTCCAACACTGGCCTGACCCCAAGTCCAGCTGGGTCCCTGAGATCCTGGGGAGCTGCACATCTGGTGGAAGGCATTTCAGCCAGAGCCTGCCCCCGCTCCAGCCTCTCAATTCCAGGTACTGCACAGTCCCCTCTCCCATCTCCAGCCAAAGACTCACCATGGCCCCAAAGGGCCTGGCACTGCCGGTCCCGGGTTTTGCAGCGACCTCCGTAGCAGCGGCCCTGAGGGACAGACAGGAGACAAGGGACACAGACACTGAGGACAAGACAAGAGACTGCACTGGGCCAGAGACCCAGAGGGGGTGGAACCTCCACCCCATCATACCTGTTCGTGATCACAGTAGTAACCATCCAGCTTGTGCAGGTTGGGGGGACACTGCGGAGAAAGGGGCTGGACTGAGTAGAGCTGACCCAGGACTGGGAGCTGAGGTCGGCCCCAGGGAAGAATAAAGGGGTGTCAAAGGCCCACCAGGTGGGGGCTCAGGTCACAGGGCTCCTCCAGGTCAAGGACAAGAGGAGGGAACTCAGACCACATGGATTGGCAGGTCCCATAGCTTCTCCAGTCTCCCTCAGTTTCCTGCACCTCCTTCACAGGGCTGGGAAGACTAAATGCCTGGTATGTAATAAGTACTTAGAGGTTAAATAATATTATTATCCACTGTGATCCCTAGTAGACACCAGGCACTGCGCCAGGCACTGGGAACACCAGCCAGACTATAAATACTGGTTCAACGATTGGAGGAGCAAAGCCAGAAGGCATGAAGAACTCCTTTCTCAGATGAGAAACTGAGGCTGATCAGCGGCGGCGACTACAGCAGCGGAGAGGAGGGGCGCGCAGAACAGTCACCCAGCAGAGCCAAACGGATAGGGATAGTGGTTGCCTCGCTCGGGACTCCGCAGGGCGGCCGGGACGGACGGACGGACCTGGCTCGAGTCCCCGGTGCAGGTCTCCGCGACGTCGCATTCGTTCACGGCCTCTCGACAGGACACACCCCGCGGCTCGTACTAGGGAAGGGATGCATTGCGGGGCTGAAGCAAGAACCACTGACCCCTCGTCTTCCCGCCTCCTCGGCCCGGTCCCTGCCCGCTCCCTGCCCGCTCCCTGCCCACTCAGCACCGCCCCCAGGTCCGTCCACGGCTCCGCCCACCCCGCTACTTCTCAGCAGGTGCTCCGCCCCACTCCCCGTAGCTCCGCCTTCAACAGAACGGAGAGGGCCGCACGCCCAGCTCCTCCCTCCCCGTTGGTGCTTTCTTCGCGTCAAGCCCCGCCCCTACAGATTTGCCTCCAGCGGCTCCTCCTCCTTAAGTCCCGCCCCCTATCTGGACGTCCGCAGCCCAGTCCCTCCCGGTCCCCGCTCCTTCCCGTCCCAGCGGCGGGTCCCCCTCACCTTGCAGCGGCGACAGCAGAGCCCGTCGCTGCACATGGCGTCGTGAGTCAGGGTGCATTTCTTGCAACAGTTCCCGCCCGCGCGGCTGCACTCCTGAGGGACGCAGGGAGAGGGCGAGCCCTGACCCTCCCCACCCAGACCCTCCCTCGCACTCACCCCTGCGTTCCCCGCCCCCCACCTGGCACCAGCACCAGTCTCGCACCTGCACCGAGCCGCAGTCGCACTCCTCCCCCGCCTCCACGAAGCCGTTCCCGCACTCAGGCGGGTCCAGGAGCTGGACGGGGAAGAGGTGTCGGGAGTCTGGCCGGGACCCTGCCCAAGCCCTGCTCCCACGTTCCCAGCCCTGGGGCTGGTACCTTGAGGGGCCTGTTGAAGAGGCAGCTCCCGCCGCCCTCCTGCAGAAACTGGTTATACTCGTCGATGCTACAGCGCGAGAACTTGCGGGGTAGGTAGAACCTGGGTAGGGATGAGGGGACCGTGCCGCTAAGTCCCCGCCAGCCCACTGTCTCGCCCCTTCTCAAGATTGGGATGGGGTGCACCGGCGGACTCGGTCACCATCTCGAGGAGGCTGAAGATCTATGTGCCTGGACACTGCATGAGAATCCTCCTGCCTGCCCATCAAGGGGGAGTGGGCAGGGGACGCCGCTCCTGGTTTCTCCCCGAAACCTCAGGACTCCGGGAGTCGGAGGTTTGTGCGCCAAGGAGGGAAGGTGCCTCCAAATGAGGCTTTGGCGGCGCCCAGTGGCGACAGTGCGCACCTACAAGCCTGAACAATTTGGGCGTCCTGCTGGGGAATGTGCGTCTCCCTATGCAGTGTCCACAGACAGCTGCGCTTCCTGGAATTCTGAGTGGTCCCGAGAGAGAACTCGGTCTCTTGAGGCCACCGGGTCCAGAATGTCACCCAGTGCTCGCTCTGAGACTCCCTTTGCCCAAGATCCTCCCCCATTTTGTCCCCAAGAACTCACCCAGTGTCCTCCATGATGCAACCCAGCCAGTTGTCCGGACATTTGCAGTCCCCTGAGAGGTGAGCCAGGTGAATATAAGGGAGGGTGAAGAACCGCCCCCCTCCCGTGGACACCCTCTTCATCTCTAGAGTGTGGGTCTGGGCGGGGTGTGAGGGTCTTCACTGATACCTGCCGAGCTCCGGTGTTTATTCCACATCATGCCCAGGTTCTGCCCCAGCGTCTGGGCCAAGGTCACCGCCATGGCCCCCATGTTGTCATACTTGGGGTGAGGAAGATGGAGCACAAAGATGTCTACATCCCTCCCAAAGGCACAGGGCTCATGCCCTTCGCAGCCCCTCTCCTTCCCACCCCGCACCCCAGCCACGCCCCCCACACTGCTCACCTCGTTCACACCCCCACCCCTGGACAGCGAGCAGATGCCCCCCACGTAGGCAGCGCCACTGCTGGTGCTCTGGAAAGTTCTGCCCCTGGAAGGGAGAGGCTTGTCAGGAGAACCCACTGCCTTCCCCGTGGTGGCTCCCCTGGGCTCTGATGGGGAGACAGGTGAGCCCCCCCTCCATGAGGAGGTGAGTTCTGCCCTTCATGTCAGTCTGTGTGACCTCAGGCAATCCCCTTCCCTTCTTTGGGTTCATTTGCCCTTAAGCCAAATGAGGGATTCCTAATAGATCATCTCTAACTGCAAGGACCTTTTATCAGATTTTTTTCCCCTACCAGGGCATTGGAAGGGATGCCCTGAGGAAGGGATGCTGGGACCATTTGAAAGGGGAAGAGGGGACGAAGGGGAGGTTATGGGCAGAGGAAGACCACCGGTGGTAGGGAAAAGGGGCCTGAGCCTAAGACGCAGGGGAAGATGCCCAGCCACTGCTGCAAATGGCTGAGAGTAGGTACAAGGGGAGCCCAGTCCTCACACCCTGCAAGCGCGCCTGGCCCAGAGCCATGTTCAGTAACCCTGTGCACCGCAGCCACCAGCAGAGGCTGGCAGGGTTCATGGGGTGGGGGACTCACGAGAAGAGGTGGGTGGCATCACTGGGCTCAGGCAGGCCCTCCCGCCGGTAGACCATGAGACGGGCCAGGGTCTCCAGGAGGTCATCCTGCACCTGGATCTTGTCCCCATCTGCCCACGTTTCCATGGCAACCAGCACGATGCGGGTATTGAGCTGTTCCTTGTACATCTAGGCCAAGAGGGGAGAAGATGAGGAGGGGGCTGGAGGGTGGGAGTGGGTGTGGGGGAACAGGGCTGGAGGAAGGTCTCAATCTGTCCTTCCAGGAAGTGGGGGTCAGAGGCTGACAGTGTCCTTGAGAGCTCACCCCGAGGATGCGTGCGGTGGCGTGGGGGGTGGGAGGAGAGGGAAGGGAAGGGAAGGGAGGGCTGCTCACCACATCTGCCAGGTTCACCACGGACTTGGCAAAGTTGCTGGTGAGGACCACCGACTGTCGCATCTGCTCAAACTGGGAGAGAAGAGAGTGGGCGGAGGGCGAGTCTGCTTCCAGCCCCTCCTCCCAAAGTCGCTCCCAGCCTGGGACTGTACCAGCTGGTGGTCGTTGATCACAATCAGCTCCACATACTTGGTCTCACTGTGCACTGTAGGGTGGCCCCGGCGGACCTGGGGGGGGGGGAGGTGGGCACTTGGAATCAGTCCCCTCCATGCCTGGCATCGTGGCCAAGCCACAGACAGACTCAAGGGGGGGCTGGACTCCAGGCAGAGACAGTGTCAGCTCCCCACTGGTGCGGGTCCCATCCAGCCTTGGTACCAGGGCAGGCAGCCTCGGTTTGCCTAGACACTAGTGGTAGGGCCTAGGGTGGGCGCTTCCTGCCAGAGGTGGTTCCCTGGCTTCCAGCCACATCAGTCTGAGCCCTCCTTTGCCCCGCCTATGGATGGGGGTGTCCTCCTGCTCCGGGCCACAGCCCGAGGTCTCTGCAGCAGGAGGTCTGTGCGGGCCCCCGTACCTGCCTTTTCCTTCTCAGCCTTGGTCGGTTCGGAGAAGCAGAATGGGCAGGGGCAGCAAACAGGCAGCCTGGGGGGAGGGTGCCGGTGAGGGGGGGGGGGCACAGTCGGCCCCCTCCCTAGCCCCATTTTCCCTCCCTTACCTGGTTCCCTGCATCCGAGGGGGGCTGGGAGGAGCGGGGTCCGGTAAATGAGGTGGGGAAGGGGTCCCTGCAATGAGGGGAAATTAGTTCTTGGGGAGGCCGACCAGATCTGCTCTGAGCCCAGTTGCGGGGGAACATCTCCATCCCTTCCCCCCACCCCACCCCAGGGTGACCCAGAACTGGCCAGAGCTCCCATGTCGGATCTGATCTCCCAGATGCTCAGATTCCGGGGTCAAGACCTGGGGGCACCCTTAGAGATAGGGGCAAAGGACACTGGAGCCTGATGGGAGGTTACCTGGGGGACAGAGGGGACATTGGAGCTGGGGGCACGGGAGAGGGCAGTGAGGCTGAGGTTACCAAGGCAGGAGGATGAGGAGGCAGCAACAGCCACTGCGGTGACAGCCATTGGGACGAGCGTGGCAGGGCTGTCAGAGGGGCCAGGGAGGGGCTCACCTGGAGGGCTTCCCGAGGCCTGGCCACCTTGTGGGGCTCCATGATGTAGGTGAAGTTCCCGTCAGAGAAGACCCCACTGCAGCGAGAGAGACGCAGCTCCCCACTGTCCCCAGGGCTGGAGGCTCATCCCGGCCACCCAGCCCCTCCCCGTACTCACTGCAGCCCCTGGCAGGTGGAGAGGGCAGCAAAGGAGTGCGGGTTCCCTCGGAGCCTCCCCTGGTAGTAGCAGTGGTCTCCAGCCCCCTGGGGGAGCAGAGAGCGTGAGTGGACGTGCTCCCTTCCCCGCATGAAGGCAGGAGGACGGATGAGGGCCGCTGAAGCTGCCCCGTGTGCAGGGCTGCGGTCCCTGGATACACCTGGGGATCTGGAGCCGGGCTCTGCTCTGGCTATGCTCCTAATTTGCTGTTTCACCCTGGGCAAGTTCCTAGCCCTCTCTGGGCCTGCTTTACATCACCTACAACGTGAGGACTTTGGGGCACATCAGTGGCTCTTAAGCATGAGCTGGGGCTGGTACAGCGATCACAGGCTCATTTGAGAATAGCTGACGTTCATACAGCACCTACTGTGTGCCAGGCACTGTTCTAAGCACTTACCGTGGATCAGCTCACTTAATCAGATGAAAGCTATGGACTCACCCCCAACACACACCCACCATTTCACACACGGTGTGTTCACAGACGCCACAGCCTCTGTGGACCACCCCTGGACGCATGGTCTGTGGCTGAGGAAATGTGAGCAGCGTGGGTCCTCCTGGCCAGGCTCACAGGTCAGAGGGGACGAGCACCCCCTCCCCTCTGCTTCCTGCAGGATTACTTGTGCTCCAGTTACTGAACAGTCTGGAGGGGGAGGGCCGAGGCTATTTATAGACACTCATTCATCTTTGCTTGCACCCCTGGGGTCCCAGGCAGCCCGAAATTCCCAGGGCCTTGGTGCTGAGCAAGAGGGGCATTCCCCCAACCGCCCCCTGCCAGAAGATTCTGGGCATGGAGCAGTGGGGGTCCTGGAATGTCTCCATGCTGGCAGACAGGCTGGCTGGGGGTCAGCCCTCTGGAGCCGGGCGAGGGGAGCTGAGGGCTCCATGCCATTCGACAGGCCACCCCGACTCCAATCCTGGAGGGGCCAGGCCCATCCCGAGTGTAGAATATACCCCAGACCCCATCTCCACCGGCCACCTTCATTCCACCTCCCCATCCCCTTCCAGAGGCACTCACGGTGCTGTGCTGGGTTGGCCCCTCCCGGCTGAAGTGGCGCTCCACATATTGCGAAGAGAGAAGGTGACTGGAACAGAGTGGCAGGAGGAAGGAGCGGGTCACAGTGGGGCTGGGTCCTGTTTGGGTCCCACCACAGCTCAGATCCAGGTGCCCTGCGCCGCCAGCCAAGCCCAGGCCATGCCTTGCCCGCCCGCCTGCTGCCCTTCCCTCAGATTCAAGGCCACACTCACTGGTTCAGCTCCAGGTCCAGAGTGAAGTTTGAGTTGAAGGCTGGGATGACGAAACTCACCTGGGCCAGGTGGACAGGCTGGGAGAAAGGGGGGGAAGGCAGAAGGGGGGTCAACCTGGGGAGGCCTGAAGGTGGGAACTGGGGGGACTGGGGAAACCCAGGGAGTAGCCCTGGGGAGGGGATGGCCCAGGCCCAGCAGCTGTGGGTACCATTGATCTAGGGGGAAGATGCTTTCCTCCAAGCTCATCTTCCTCCAAGACCCTGTTCCTTTCCTGGGGGGAGGGGCAGGAGCGCGCATCCCCGGGCACAGGCCTCCCGGCTCTCTGGGTGCCAGCCCACCCTCTCTGGTGTAGGTGCCTCCCTGGGGCCAGTCTACAGTAGGGATGGGCAGGGGCAGCTCAGCCTGCCCACTGCCTCACGCCAGGCCCTCCCTGCTGCTGGCAGGGCCACGCTCACCCACAGGTGAACTAAAGGGAGGCCCCGAGAAGTATCATGGGAAAGAGGCAAACAGGAGATGGGGTGCAGTGCCATCCTGTCAGGAGGAAAGAACTTGGCTCCTCTACCCCCGAGTCCATTGCCCTCTTCCTCACCCAAAGCAGCTCATCTTTGATATTTCAATCCCATGGTTAATTTTTAAACACGGAAGTTTTCCTGATAAATTTTTCAGAGGGGCCTTTGCAGTGGGGCTGGGAGGCTCCAGGTTGTCATGGCAACGTACCAGGCCAGAGCAAGATGGCTGCCCTCCCAAGCCTGGGTGCCCAGCTACTGTAGCGGGTGGGGATTCCAGACCTGACGCTAGTGTTCCTGGAGGGAGAGCGACCCCAAGAGAAGAAGGGGCAGGAGGGTCTGGGCTGAGGAGAAGTCAGCCTTCTCGGCCCCCCACGTCCCCACCCCAAGCCTCAGGTCTTACAAAAGATCTCAAAGCACGGGAAGGGCCTGAGAGGGGCTGAGCCTTCTCACCCCGTCTGTTTAAGAAGACTGAAATCCAGATCCCCAGATGAGGGGCCCACCACTGGGCTGTACAGATGTGAGGAAGTTTGTTGGCTGCCTTTCTTTCGGGGGGAGCAGGTTACAAGGTGGAGGGGAGCCCCGATGTCACAAAATTCCAGAGCCTGGTGCTAGTCGGCTTCCTGATCAGCCACCTAGACTTCTAATCTTCATGAGCGCTTGTATGTGCCAGGCACTGTTCTAAATACTTCACAGGTATCATCGTATTTGATCTTCACTACAACCCAGTGGGATAGATGCTAATGTTATCCTCATCTGACATATGGGGAAACTGAGGCACAGAGAGGCTAACTAACGTGCCCATGGTCGTAAGGCTAAGAAGTGGCAGAACTGGGATTCAAGCCTAGGGAATCAGCTTCTAGGGCCTTCTCCCCTCAAAGGTGAGGTAAGATGGAAACGGCCCAGTGTCCATGAGAGGCCCTGGGAGTCAGGGTGAGGTAGGCAGCCCTCTGAGCCCCAAGGACACTGACTCACCCCACCCCAGGCTGACCGAGGCTCCAAGCTCCATCCCGAGCCCCTAGAGCATCAACCAGATTTGAAATAGAAAGTCAAGGACAAGGAGTCACTGCTTCCCTCTCCCCACCTTGGCCTGGACCATCTCTGCCCTTCCCCTGCCCCTGGGCCTCGACCAGCTCTGTCCCCAATACCCTAACTCCTTGGTCTGGACCATCCCTCCCCTCCCTCTCCCCTCCTGGACTTGGACTATCTCTGCCTTCCCCACCCATCCCTGTCTGGACCACCTCTGCCCTCTCTTGCCCTCAGGTCTGTTCCTGCTTGTTCTTTCTGGCCCCCACCGACAAGCCTCTATCCCGGCCCCTATGCTGGCCACCCAGGAGAGCAGCCTGTCCAGGTCCCTTGCCTTGATTCCACTCTCTAAAGTTGGTAGCCTCAGGGATAATCCAGCAACCTCTCTGAGCCTCAGATTTTCCCACTGAAAATGGTAAGATGAGCCCAGATGCAAGGCTGCAAGGTTGCCTTGTGTGGTAGAGGTTGTCCTGGACCTGGAGGATTCTGGAAGAGTCGACCTTGGTGCTTGCAGAGTCTCCCCCGCTCAGAAAGTCAGCGAGCTAACCCACCTGGCCTCCCCACTCTCTGTGCAGACCAAGCTGACCCCAAATCAGGGTAAAGCCAGGACCGATGCGGGAGCAGACACCAGGTGGCCTTTGTCCCCACCACTTCCTGCAGCCTGCCGAGGCCTCATCCCTCTCCTTACCTGGCAAGGCCTAACTGTGGGGCTGGGAGGCCCTCTTCCCCAGCAGGACACAGGGTTCAGGCCAGGTAGGATCCTGGGGCAATGCAAGGGCAGCTGCTGGGTCTGGGAGACAAGCCCAGGAGGGGTTGGGGGAGCCACCAAAGGCTATGGGAAGAAGAGGAGGGAAAGTAGATAATGGGGCACGTTTGCCTAACCTGGCCCAATGCAGGGGGACTGGAGGGGACACCCTCTGTCTGCAGGAAGAGAAAGATCAGGCAAAACCACCTCAGTCCCCAGGACCTCTGTACCCCAGGCGCCTGGGTAGGGGGTTCCTGCTGGCACCAGAGTCTTAACCTCCCCCCGCCAACTCACACACTCCCAGCCAAGCTTTCAGCCCATGTTCTATCAAAGCC
Organism: Eschrichtius robustus; assembly: GCF_028021215.1. NCBI lineage: Eukaryota > Metazoa > Chordata > Mammalia > Artiodactyla > Eschrichtiidae > Eschrichtius > Eschrichtius robustus. Next base: position 22,705,606 of record NC_090843.1, on the reverse strand, counting down.
AAACTGCTCCTGGCCTACTTCCTGCCGGACCTGTCCCTGACCTCTCTCGTTGTCCCTCAGTCCCTCCCTTGGGAGCCCCTTCTGTCCCCGACTGCTGCCCTCCTTTGCGCCCAGCTCCGCGCTGCTGGTGACCGGCCGACCGGGCCTCCACCCTGTGCCCCGTGCTTGCCTCTTGCTCCCCGGCCACCGGCTCTCACGTGCTCAGGCTCATTTGATCTCAACCTGCCCGGGCAGTCTGGTGCTCATTTTATAAACGCCAGGGAGGGACACTTGGAGGTGACTGGCCCAGGGCCACGCTGGGGAGGAGCTGGGTCAAGGCTCACCCTCGGGCCGGAGTTCCTGTCTCTCATGGCCGCTGTGACCACCTGGCTGCAGTGACCTCACCCTCCCCTGTCACCAGCTGGTCTACTCTCCAGGCACCTGCTTGCCCCCCACCAGATATGAGTGTGGAGGCAAGGAGGCAAAATCCCCGCTGAAGTCCCAGAATCACAGATACAGATGCCAGGACTCCACCCCAGACCTACAGAATCACAGTCTCGGGAAGGGGAAGCCTAAAGATCTTTCGGGTTCCCAAACACCCCAGAAAGTCCGAACATCCAGGCGCTACCCCTCAAACAGTTACCCTGAATTCCCTCCTCCCGAGCCTCCATCTCCTCCCAGGACCTTCTCCTCCTCACCCTCGTCTGTGACCACAGAGCACGCACCCACCCACCCCACCTGACGGGGCTTTGGCCCCTCTCTATCCCTGGGACCTCAGGCACATCGATTTCTTTGGTCACTGATTCAACTTTTCACAGGGGTGGCCTTTAGTCCCCTGGGGTTCGGGCTACACCCACCTTTTTCCTTGCCCAGGGGCTCAACACTTATGTTGAAGGAAAGGCATCAGAAGGCACAAGTGAGCTGCATACCCTCTCTGAGCCTCAGTTTCCCCATTGGTAAAATGATGTTGTCATGAGGACTAAATGAAAGCCCTTTTTAATGTGTTATTCTCACAAGGATTAGTAATAATAATAATAAATGAAAAAGGAAGTGTAAATGTTCCAGCTGAACAGTGCTTTGAGGCACTGGAGAAACCATGTGGGCCGGTGGTGGCAGAGGGGGAGGAGCCAGAGAGGCAGGAGCCCCACCTGGGAGAAATCCCCGCCTTCCCAGCCCTGGTCCCCCAAGATGCGCTGAGCCTCCACTTTTCGGCAGGACAGCGGGAGTCCCAGATAGTGAGAACAGTTGGACCAACTTCCAATAATGGGATTTGACCTAAATGCTTGAGGACAGAGTGACTCCTTACAGGGTCATTAGTCTCTCTGGGGACAGACTCTGGGCAGCTGGGTCCCTCCAGGCAGCCAGGAGGGGTGCTTTGGTGAGGCCAAGCCCACGGGCTAGAGTCTGGCTGGGGAGGACTCAAGACTCCTGCCACGTTGCCCCTGCCCCAACCCTGCGCGGAGTCTGACAGGTAACCCCAAATGCCCTGGCTCCTGTTCCTGACACCCAGCCCTCATGCCACACCTGGCCCCGGACACTCAGGAGGCCAGATGTTGAACATCTGCTCTTGCCGGATCCCAGGCAGGACACCTGACACCCATCATCTCCTCTAATCCTCGCAGCAGCCTGGACGAAGTGGAAACTACTGTTACCCCCATCTCACGGATGGGGAAGGTGGGGTTCAGAAGGCTTGCCCAGGTCACTCAGTCAGAAGCAGGGGAGCCGGGACCCACTGAGGTTGTCCCACCCCAAAGCCACAGGTACAGCATTTCAAACGGAAGCTGAGCTTCCTGCACGAACTCTCCCTCTGCCCAACCTCATGGCAGGGTTGGTTCAGGGCCCTCCCTGGAGCAAGCTGGGCCCAGCACAAACCCTTCCAGCCACCAGCCCCCTCCTAGGAACCCCCTCCTGCCTCTGATCCCAGGGCAGAGCTGTGACCTTGGCCCAGGTCGGGTACTAGGGCTCCAGGCACAGACCCTGTGGCTTCCTGCCCGTGACTGCCATCTTGCAAGGGGCTGGGGACTGAGCCTTGCCTAACTGCCCCCCACTCCTCTGCAGCAAGAAAACACGAACACCACAGCACACGCCCTCGGTTAAGGGCTTCCAGGTGGCAAATGCTGGTCTGGGCAGCTCTCACAGGAGCTCAACGCAGTGACTGAGGTCCCCTCTGCCAGCTGACTCCTGGGCCTGGGACCCTCCATCCCCCGGTTCACTAACTCACATCCTGCCCTCTCCTCGGTTCCGAAGGAGGCTGGGTTTTTCAGGGGGAGGCACAACCTGCACAGCCGCTTTGTGTGGATTAGAAAAATGGTCCCTTCAGAACACATGCAGCCTCATGAGCCCTCCGATTCATTCAGCCCACTGGCCCGGGCACCCCTGTGCAGTGAACAACCATCCCAACTGTACACTGTGGCCCTGCTTGTTCTTCTGCCTCACACCCAGCTGCAGGCTCCCCGTGATCCCAGGTTTCTACACTTCCAGAAGCTCCCCGACCTTTCGGCCTCAGGCCTAGCCTGTTTCCAAACTGGACAGAAGTGAGATGTTGAGAGCCGTGGCAAAGAGGGCAGAGTCCCCTGGGCCTCTCTTTGCTGTACCCTTGAGCGAGGGGCCGGCATGCACTGGCTAAGAGGGCTGCCCTGGAAATCAATCTTGACCATGCTGCTTAAGTGCTGAGTGACCTGGGGTAGTTACTTCACCTCTCTGTGCCTGTTTCCCCATCTGTGAAATGGGAATAATAATAGCCCCACCTCCTGGAGTTGTGATGCGGATGAAATAAGTTAATAACATAGAAAGGTAGAACAGCACCTGCCTCGTTGACGGCCCAGTAAATTGTAATTTCTCTAGCTTCGAACTCCTTCCTGGACAGCTTCCCTCTCCCTGGTCCCCCCTCACAAAAGCCAGGAGTCTTTCCCCATCACTACCTCCTGGCAGTGGGTGGGTCCGAGATCAATGTTCTCGTCATCCTGATTTGAGGGATCCGGGCTCAGAAAGGTGCTGGCCCAAGGCCAGAGCAGGTGAGCACCCTGGGTCTCACCATCCCAGCCCTGCCGGCCAGCATGTGCCCCCAAACTTGTCACATGACCCACATCAGATGGAGATCTTGCTGCTGACCCAAGACCTTGTTTGGCTTGAGATCCCAAATGGGTGCAAGAACTTCAGACAAAACCACACAGCGGCAGGGTGGGACACTTCCTGTTGGGACATTGGGCTCAACGTTGCACGGGCTCCACCATTGGCCCCTGGGGTTCTGAGGCCAGAAGTGCTCCAGGGAGAAATGCCAAGTGGGAGCTAGAGGGGCCTCCTTCCGGTCAGGTGAGAATATTCTGGACGTGTCTTTCTGTCTCCCTTGGTCTTCCTCCACCTTGTGCTGGGGGGCGGGGGGGGTTGGGAAATGCCCCCCCCTGTGCCAAAACCCAGAGAGTGCCTAGAGGCAGAACGGCACTGTGGGAAGAGCCCTGCTCTTGGAGAAAATCACCCCACTGATTAAGATCTCATTGACTTTGGGCAAGTTACTTAATCTCTCTGAGCCGCAGTTTGCTCATCTGCAAAATGGGCAGACAAAAGTTACCCGCCTTACGGAGTTGTGAGAATTCCACCCCAGGGGAAACTAGGGTACAGACAAGTCAGGACAATGAGTGAGTCTCATTGGGAGGCTGCAGGGAGGTCCCAGGGAAGGCTCAGTCCCAGAGAGATCCCCACTGGAATCGACCGTGACCACTGCCCCACAGCTCCACAGAAGCTCCACTCCCACCCTCCAGACACCCGGTTGGGCTTATTCAGACTTGGTCACTCACACATGTAACACATACACACATGCCACCCACTCACCCAGCAGAGCGACACCCAGAGAGACTCCCCCATCCTCTGCATACTCAACCCATCCAGTCCAAGCGCACCCATCTCCATCTCCCCACCGTCACAGGCGCCACCATACCTCAGACTCCTGCCCCGACTCTCTCTCTTCAGGAAGGACTAAACTGAAGGAGCACCCACTCTTCATCCTTCCCTGGCCCCCCAGCTTTCCCTCATCCCTGTCCTCTGACCCCACTGTGGCAGCACCCCATCCTCCAATCTGGACATCCCCTAAAACACCAGTCAGAGTCCCAGCAGCCAGGAATGCAGTCAACTCCCAGCCAACACAGGCTTGGGGTGCACAGTTCACAGGAAGGGGGCCACCAAGGAAGAAAGTCAGACTAAGGGCCAAACCCAGCCAGGACACCCTATCCCTGGCCCTGGGACCATCCCTACTGCCCATCTGCCACCTGCCAGGGAGCCTGGGCAGGCCCCAAAGGCAGCCTCCACCCCCTTCCCCTCCCTCCCAGCCCACCTCCCCCGCCCCTCCCCATCTTCACCAGGCCTGCCGGCTCAGGACCATTAACCACCCCCTCCCCCTCTCCGCACTGCCCTGAGTGATGGTCCATCTATTATGCATGCCGCCTTCCTGCTCCATTCCATTTCCCCGAGTACCCCCGCCCTCCCCCCCGCACCTCCACAGCCCCCTCCACCCCCCTAAGGGCTTTTAACCAAGTACATTAGGCAGGTCCAGATGCCAGTCTGACAGATGTCCGCAATGTTAGCCTCCGTTTCCCTGCTTCCTCCCTCTGCCCAGCCCAATCTACCTCCCACCACTCCCAGCTGCCAAAACTTCCCAGACCTTGGTTGTACCCCTCCTTTGAGTCTCTCTCCTCCTCCTATTTCTGCCAGGCCTTTGCTGTCCTGCCCTCGGTGACCCCCTTGGCCTGGCTAACCTTCAGCTTCGAGCTCCTGGAGAGCCTAGGCATGCTGAATGAATATTCCATCTGGGTGATTATTATTCACATGATATTAATTAATTATTAATTGCAATTAATCTCCATTCCCAACCTTCCTCAGGGAGGCAGGAGGGGCCTGGCAGCTGAAAGGGACAGCGGGTGAGTGGAGTTGGCATTTGTGAGTGAGCTTGGGGCCTCGAACATTTTCCCAAGGCCCCACCCACAGCGAGAACGGAAAGGAGAACAACAATTCGATCAGGGCACAGGGGGAAACTGAGGCAGAAGCAAGCACTAAGCTGGTCCCCAAAGAAAACCACTGAGGGGGGCTGTGGCGGGCACCCAGGAGCCCTAACCCCTGACTGGCCTCTTAGCTGCTTCTTCCTGCCTCTCACTGCCCTCCCCAAGCCCCATCTGGTGTAGGACGGCTTGCTTTGGCAGGAGAGGGGGCTGGCGGAAAGCTGACCAAGGCTGGACTGAGCCCTGGGCCTTCTGGGTCTGCTGAGGGCAGGGGATCCCCACCCTGATGAGAGGGGGCCTGGAGCGGGGCAGGTGGGTGCTCCCACTAGTGGGCTCCAGCACCCCCTTGGTAGCCCATTGTACAGAAGGGGAAGCTGCAGGAGCCGGCTGCTGGGGAGGCAGGCACCCAAGCCCTGGCTGCCCCGTGGTCTCCCCTGGGCTCTAAGGCCTGCTCCAGCCCCTTGGCCTCACTGCCAGCCCCACTCACCGGGCCACCAGGAGGCTCCTGGCGGACCCTGGTGTCCAACTGCTGCTTTCGGACCTCTCCCCCGGAGCTCTCCCCCACCAGACGGCTGGGCTCTGTGACCTCCGGGGCTTCCGGGCCCCCCAACGGGGGAGAGACCCTCCAGCGCAGAGCTCCGGCGGGACCCCGGGTCCCCACACCTGGGGAGAAAAGGCCATAGCTGCAGACAGATGCCCACCGTGGGGCAAGAAACGGGAATGGGGTGGGTACGGCACGCCCATCCCCCACTCTGATGTGGCCCCTGGAACCCTGGGGGGATCTGGGTGGGAGGATCTGCTGCCCTGAAGAGGGAAGAACCCGATGGGGCGGGGGCCAGGAGCTGCACTCCAGCCCGACCGTCACGACTGCCCCCCCACCAAAGCCTCAGAGACCTGCAGAGTCCGCCGGCCGGCGGCAGGGGGCTGGCCGCGGTGGGGGGCAGATGTGGACAGGTGGGTGCACGCACCCTCCCTCCCTCCCTCCCCCCCCCCACGCCCTCCCGCGCTCTGGACCGGCTGTCACCCCGAGCACTGCAGGAAAACGTGGCTGCAGCAGAAACCGCCGCAAAACCCGGGGCGGGGGCAGGGAGGGGGCGCCGAGGCCGGGCCGGGCGGGGGTCACTCACCGGGCGGGGGGAGCAGCGGCAGCAGCAGCAGCAGCGCCGCGAACGCCCAGCGCCGCAGCCGCCTCATGGCTCGCTCATAATCCTCCGGGTCCGGGGGCTGCGGCGGCGAGCTGCGCGGCGCGGGCGCGAGGAAGGGCGGGCGGGGAGGCGCGGGCTGCGGGAGCCGCGGGCGGGGGCGCCGGGCAGTCGGGAGAGGGGCGGGTGGGGGGCGCGGGCCGGCGGCGGCGGCGGCGGCGGCGGCGGCAGGGAGGACGCCCGGCTCAGCGCGCTCCGGCCGCGGCCATCCCGGCGGGGCGGCGGGCCGGGTTAAGAGCCGAGCGGCGAGCACGTGAGCGGAGGGCCCGCCCCCGCCCCACGCGGCCCCCCACCCCCACCCCCAGCCAGGCAGGGCCGGGGCCGCCGCGACGGGAGGACAAAAGAGGCGCCGCCCGGGACCAGCCTTCCCGCCCCTCCTCGGCCCCCTCGGCAGGTGCAGGGCTGGGCGCACGCGGTGTCCACCTCGCGATCCCCTCCTCGGCTGCCCTTGCTTGGGGAGCTCCGAGGACCCGTCGATTCATAGGGGAAGGGAGGCAGGGTACAGAGGGACCCCCGGGCTCTGATCTGGTGACGGCCCTTCTGGGGACCCGCGTGATCCAGGTGCGGGGGCGTGGCTGCCCCGCCTGGGGTCACCCCTCTGGCTTCGTACCCGGGAGAGGGCTTCCCTGGACCCAGTCCCCAGAGCCCTGCTCCACTGAAGGCTATTGGAGCTGGGAAGGCTGAGGCCCCAGGGATGGAAGCGAGGGGCAGGGCCTCTTGTGGCCAACCCGACTCGGTGCCTCTGGGATCTCTCCCCGTGGAGCAGGGCACTGCTGGGTCCTCTCAAACGCTTGGGCCAGACCCCTTTCCATCCAGCAGCCTCCTTCTCTGGGCGAATGATGCCCTTGCCTCCAGGAGGGCTTCAGGCATTGCTGTCACCAGGGGGGCCTCCCCTCACTGGGCTGAGTCCCTCACACAGGGCACCCCAATTCTTTCCCCTTCCCCTAAATATGTAAACTAGCCAGGTAATTTATATGAGGTTAGCATGTCCAATTTCTGTCCCTCCCTTGCCAGCCCACATCTTGAGGAGTAGAAGATACCTCTGCAGCCTCAGCTTCCCCTCTCTTGCCAAACTAGGTTGCCCTGTCTATAGACCATCTGGCCTCCCAACCTACCTCCCCAGCTGTGCCCTCAGCTCAGCTCCCAAGTTCCTGGGCAAGGTGGGTGCCCACACTGGGGGCTTGGGATCTCTGACCCCTGCTAGGGATCCTAAGAGTCAGTGATGGGTTAAGGTGTGGTAAGACGTGAGCACCGCTGGTGAGGCCTCACCCTGACTTTGTGCCCCAAGCCAGAGCATCCTCGCACCCACACTGGGAGACCACAGATCACTGAGGAGCAGGAGTGGAGGCAGGGATCCCCTTGCTGGGTCCTCTGCTTCCCCGGGGACCCAGGGCCTCTGCCAGGGAGGGAGCTGCCTCTGGCTCGTGACAGGCCCCCCCAGCTCTATTTTAGGCCCAGGAGAGGTGAGAAGGTGATTTCCCAGGAGGCACTGACATCAATGCTGGGAACAGGGTGACTCCCCCTCCCCCCCATCCAACCACCTGCCATTCCAGACCCAGATGCTCAGCAAGTCTGAATCAATTGTTCCTTCATCCTGGAGACATCTTGGAAACGTCCTCCAGGGTGTAGGGGCTCTGAGGAAGTAGGACCTACTGTGTGATATTCCCTGGAAACCCACAATTATCCAGGAGGCGGATACTGTGTTTCTCATTTTACAGGTGGGGAAACTAAGGCTCCGAGAGGCTACGCGAGCCTCCCAAAGTCAAACAGCTGGTCGATGAGAGGTACATCCCATATTCCAGGGTCCCCCTCCTCCCTGGCCACCCCTATCCCCACCTTTGCCTTCTGTCTGGGACCTAGAAGGGAATGGCCCATCTGGTCCATCTATCCCACCCTCTACCCCTTTGGTTGGCACCCCAGACACTACCAGGGTGAGTCTGTCCTACCTTACCCTCGCCATGTTACAGGGCCTCCCAGGATAGGTGGGGCTTCATTTCACCATGGAGGGCTTTGGGCCTGTGGGAGTCTGGATCCCCTCCTGCAACATGCCCAAGACCACACAGAGACCCCAATCTGTGGCCCGGACCTCCTGGGCTGAAGCACATTCCTACAACTTCTGTGGCCCTGGTTCCTTGGGCTTCCTGGTGGGGAGATCTTGCTGGCCCTGAGTGACACGTCTCCCGTGGCTTTCTGGGCCAGCTCCCCTGGAGCTCAATTGTAGGGCCCACTGGCCTCCAACAGCCCCTTATCTCTCTGGGTTCCCAGCTTTGAGCAGACCCAGCTGGACAGCTTGACCTTCCCTTGACCATACTGCACTCCCCGCCCAAGGCCCCTCCTCCCCATCTTGTCCTCAGTGGCAGCTCTGCTACAAGCTGCACGCCACTCCCAAGCAGGAGGCTTGCTTCAATTCCCTCACGCAACCTCTCGCCTGACATCGGTGGGGGCGGCTGTAGACAGCCTCTCCTCAGACTGGGACTTCACAAGAGTAGGGATTGCCACCCCATCCTACTTGGCCCCTGATAGCAAGGATGGCTTTCTCCTTAGATGGGGCCCCCTAAGGGCAGGGCCTGTGTCTCCCCCTCAAACAGGGGTTGGCTTCCCTGGGGGAATGCCCACCCTAACCCCACAGCTATGGTGGGCTCCTTTGGACCCTCTGCCCATCACTTGTTTCCCCACATGGAAGAAATCAGAGGTTGGTGGCCACTGCTGTCTTGATGCCATCCTCGGGCCACCCTCTGGGGGAGCTGTTAGGCTCTGGTCCCCACCCCCAGCCCTCTCACAGGAGCCCCCCTACCATCAGGAGGCTGGGGCCTCCTTCCCTGTACATTCTTCCTGCCGTTCAGCCAATTTTCCCCTCAAATTTTCCTGCACAGGGGCGAAGCTGGGCTTATGTGGGACCAAGACCTAGTCCCAGCAGCAGATGCAGGTAAGCGAGGGGTGTCTGCTGCCCCCGCCCTGGGGTGGCATGGTGGGCGGGGATTCCTGCCAACAGAGGCAGTCTAGGCCCCCTGCCTAGTCTGCGAGGCCTGCAGCAGAGACCACGCCAGGCAAGGGGGCAGGGTGGTGAGGTGGGTAAGAGTAGGACTCAGGGCTGCAGGCAACCCACTGGGGTCCCAATCCTGGTTAACCGCTGTGTGACCTTGAGCAAGTCCCACAACCTCTCTGAGCCTCCGTTTCCTCATCTGTGAAATGGGGGTTAAAAAGTCTTCCCTGCAGTGTTGCGGGGGAGATAAATGAGTGGATGAGCCTCAGGTGCTCAGAGCAGTGCCTGATGACAGAAGGGCTCACCCACCCTGGGCTCACACTGTTCATGTTGCCCTTACGGTGCCAAGGAGGAAACCAGCTCCTGGCTGTTGCCCAGGACCCAAGGGACTCCTTTTCCTTTACGGCTTGGGGGCCTCGGGGTCCTCTCTACCCAGCACGTGGGGAGACTGTGCCTGATGACATGATATTGAGGGGTGGGGGGGTGGAATAAGAAGTTCATTCTGCTTCCTCCCAGGTCCCACCCAGTGCCCTGTCCTTTCCACCAGGAGAGGACGGTTCTTGTCATCTGAATATCCCTCCAAGGGAAGCCTCATGTTCCTCCCTCTTAGTTGTCTGGGTGGCCCCCTCCTTTAATCTCTGAAGCTCTGAGGCCTCGCCTCAGGGAGGAGTTGGAGGTGCCTGGCGTGCCAGAATCCTGGGGACACCCATCCTTTGAGAGGTTCACAGTGCACAAATGCAGTCGTGCCCCCAGGGGGCCAACAGTACACCTGCCCCACTGCCCCTCCTGTCCCATGCAAGGGATCCTCCTGGAGTTCTGGGGAACCGGCTGTTGGAAAGTGGGGCGCCCAGGGATGGGGTGTCTCACAGAGCCCCTTAGCAGCTTCATCCACAAATTTACACTGGAGATGGGGCTATGGGTCAGAGAGCCATCATGAGGTGGGAGAGGAGTGAAATTCATCTCTGTTGAAATGTCTAGAATGGAGGCCTCGCAGGTGTGTGTTGGTGGGGGGATGTAATAATAAGTTAGTTTGCTGAGTGTTTACAACGTGCCAAGCACCTCGCTGACATAAGATTTAATTCTTACTTCCTGGTGACGTGGCAATGACAATTACTTCCATTTTTCAGATTAAGAAAACTGACTTTCAGGAGTTTGCCCAAGGTCACAAAGTGGCAGGATCTGGATTTAAACTCAGGCCTGTGTGGCCTGAAGGCTACAGGGTTCGTGGAAAATATGGAAGCTGTGCCTTGAAGAGTGGGCATTCCGGCTGTTTTGGAGGGTCATTCTAGGTCAGGGTCCAAGAGTGAGGACGTGGGGCTGGACTGCCCGCGATGGTCTGGCTGGATGGGGTCCGGGAAGGAGGGGGCGGAGAGGACAGGGAGGCAGGGTGGGTTAAGCGGAGGACTGTCAGCAGGGAGAGCGCACAGGAGGGCCTTGGGGCTGGCAGAGGAAACAGGAGAGACGTATGACGAAGTGGGCAGGGGATCCAGGCTCGGACCAGAGTCCCTCTGTGGTGGCAGCAGGACAGGAGGGACGCAGGGATTCCTAGGAGGTTATGGTATTTTACTATCGGAGGAAGGACCATTGAAATCATCTCAAACAAGCCCCCTCACTTAAAGATGAGGAAACCGAGGCCCAGAGTAGTAAAGGGACTTGTGTTGAGTGCGGCTAAATCTCCTGCCTTCCCACCCAGCACAGGTGAAGACTGGAACTCAGAAGCGAGTCAGGGGTGGAGCTACCAATTCGCCCGAAAGAACCAGAGCTCAGAGGCAAGGACTAGGTCCCAGGCTCACATCTGGGGAGGCAGTGAGAGCTGGAGACTTGTGCTGCTCAGGGAACCGGTGCACACGGTAGAGAGGGCAGAGGCTGGGGAGGGAGGGGATCCAGGCTAAAGTGGGGTCAGCAGGAGTGGGGGAGCCCGGTTTCAACAAGGTGGAAAAAGAGAGAAGGAACCTGACTTTGGTCATTATCAGGTTATCTGGTGACCTTGGAACGGAAGATCCCAGTGGAGTGCCTCAGGCAGAGGCAACACAGAGGTTGGCTAGGGAAGGAGGTTCAGGCATGGAGGCCGTGGCTGTAGACCGCAGGAAGTAGCCAGAGAACAGGAGGGAACTTTCTTTCAGCTGCTGAATCAATGCAAGTGTTTTCCAGGCTGGAATTTTTGGGCAGAGAGGAGAGGTGGAGAGCTGGAGGAAACTGCCAAGGCTGGCGAAGTGGGCTGGAGAGCACGGGGAGGAAGGACACTGCATCCTTCGAGAGTCAGATGTTGAAGGGGGATGCTGAGCAGGGCGAGGCAGTGCCTGCTGAGTCTGGGCCAAGGTCATCTGCTGAGAGGGAGGGAGTGGAAGGTTTGAACAGTCCCCGTGTGGAGGAGCCACCAAGGGGGCTAATTTATGTCAAGCAGCACCTACCTGTCCCGTCTCAGATCTCAGACGTCCTGGGTTCCTCTCAACTTATATCCTGGAGGCCAGAACAGAGACATGGCTGTGGAGAGATGTGACCTTGGGGCTCGACCTGGCAGAGATGTGATGTCCAAGGTCACATGAAGTTGTTGAAATGGGAGGGGAATTCCATACAGTTGGATGTGAAGTCCTAGGCAGATGGTGATGAGGGCATTAGGACCTGGTGCATTGGTCTTGGAGTGAATAGCACGTGAGGCTATCAGAGGTCTCAGAAAGGGGCGGGGGAGCTCCCCACCCAGAGTGGCAGCATCATGGGAAAGGCAGTGGGGGATGAGGCATGCCCATGTGTCACAAAAGGAAAGGGATGCACCTATCAGGGAGCTCAGAAGGGAGCTACTGTCTGGGTCCCAGGGAAGGGGAGAGGGCCTGGAGCAGAACGCTCATTAGGGCAAAGGAGTTTCTTTGGGAGTGGGCGGCGAGCATGCCCTCGGCAGGCGACCACTCAGTGGGCAGCAGGGCCAGTGAGTGACCTGAGGAGACTGGACAGGCACGGCCCCACCTCCCCACACCCCTCAGGAGGGTGGTGACACCCACACATGCTCTCCCACTTGCAGGAGGCACCCGTCCTGTTACCAGCTGTTCTGTCTGTATCTGCTGGGCTGTCAGCCTGCTCAGGTCCCTGGAGGGGAGATCAAGGCCCAACACACATACTCCAGCCCCCCTCTCTTTGATATTTGTTATTAACAAATTTATTTTACGTCTCCTGAACCAAGATTAATTGTGAAATTTAACAGGATGGCATAAAAAGGACAAACATGACCTCTATGAGGGTTGTACACATAGTTGCTCTATTTCCAAACTAACAACTCAGGTCCTCACCCGCAGGTAGGCCCCCCTTTCCTCCTCCAAAATGAGATACAGAATAGCACCAGGCTTCTGGTAGCTTCCACATTTAAAGAGACAAACACACAGAGGCAGAGAAGGGTGAGAAGAACCACAGTACAAAATGTAAAAAAAAAAAAAAAAAAAAAAAAAAAAAGTGGCCAAAGAATCGATAGCAAACTCATCTCTGTCTCCAGATTAATGGCTTGGCTGAAAGAAATGGGGGGAGGTCCTTGGGGAAGGAGAGAGGGAGGAGGGTGATTGCAGAAGTTGGCAGGTGAGCCACTGACCCTGGAACCGAACTCTGGGTGGGCAGCCAGAGCTGAGCGGCAGGGAAGAACTGAGAGGGGTCCCCAGAGGGGGCTCTGGCTACATCCTGGGCTCAGGGGAGAGGTCAGTGCTGGGCCCCCACTAAGTGCAGCAGGGAGGGAGCTCTGGATGTGGCGCAGCCGAGCCCCTCCTCTGCTTCATATGTTCCTGAGGATCTGTGTGCACCAGCGTGGGGGGTTGGGGGAGGGGACAACACGCAGGCATCTCAGAAAGCAGGAGAGCCACATGCTTGTGGGAAAGGAGGCTGCTTGGGGGGGAACACCGACAACTAACCCTCTCGGCTCTGCACAGCAAGTGCCCGCAGAGGGACGGTAAGCCAGGCCAGGGCGCCTGCTGCTCTAGCTTCTCCGTGGGCCCTCCCTACGCCAACCTTGCCTCTGCCTGCTGGCCTGGGCAGCTGGCCATGGCTGCACAAGCCACGGCTGGAGGAAGGAGAGAGGGCAGCCCCCAGCCCAGACCCTCTTGGTCCCACCTGAAGACCTGGCGGGTGGGAGGACTGGCCCCGTCAACCCCACAGAGCTTGGCCATGACCACAGCTGTTCACGTGGACTTCAAGGGCCAGGCCCCGGGCGCAGGTCCTCCCTGTGTGCCTGGTCAGCCCGGGCTGCGTGTGCAGCACTCAGCAGAGGTGTAACTTGCCCTGAGTCGGGAGCCGTCTGGCCCCAGAGCTGCGTGCCCGGAGGGACTCAAAGGAGTAGTTCTCTGCTGGCACTGGGCTGGGGTTGGGACTGGGAGACAGGGAGAGGCTGGGGGGTCCAGAACCATCGGGAGCGGCTGGCCCCCCCGCTGGCTGGAAGGGGCGGGGGCAGAGAGGTAGCCTGGCTCTCTGCAGGTCCTCCTGGGGTCTGTGTGCCCGCAGCTGAGTGCAGGTGGGCTGGCAGCTGGCCTGGAGCTGCGGGGCCGCTGGGGAGCTGCTCAGCCTGCTGGGAGACAGGGCCAGAGGCTGTGCACTCAGAATCCTTAGATCCTGGGGGCCATCCTCCCCCAGGCCAGGGGGCCTGTGTGGCCCAGAACTCTGCTGGCCTGTCTGTGGGCTGCCCGGGAAAGGGGCCCGGGAGGGAGAGGCAGGTCTGCTGGTGGCAAACGGGCTGGAGGGAGGCCAGAGGCCCGGGCTCATGGCCTGGAAGGGGAAGGGAGAGAAGATGCTTGCCACTGGTTGTCCTGGTGCCACAGGGGCTGGGGGCTCTCGGGACGAAGAATGAGGCCTGTGGCCAGGACACCCCTGCCCTCTTCTTGGCATTGCCACTGGGGAACTGAACCTTCCGCTTGTGGCCAAAAAGTGCCAGGTCTGGGCCAGAGGAGAGTTCAGCAAATCCAGAGCTGGTCAGCAGGCACTGGTAAGCAGGGCTCCTGGACACTGGTGTCTCTCGGGGGTCCACAAAGACATCAGCCGACCCTCCCGGCTCCTGGTGGCTTGCTATTGGTCCAGGTATCTTGCCAGCCTCCACAGGTTCAGCTGCTGCTCTCATGCCGCCCACTGTCCCATCGTGCTCTGAGGCACCTGGGGCCTGGTGATCGTCTTCTTTCCTCCTCCTGGGAGATGCTGCCCTGAGATAGGAGGGCTGGCCGGGAGGCGGAGTCTCAGGACACAGAGGGTCACAATCGGAAGCCAAGGAGCCTGGCTGCCTGTGGGGATAAAAGCACCCAGAGGGACATAGCGTTCAACTCCAGAGCAGGTGGCAAGTTGGGGTCCTCCCGGGCTGAGGCTGGGGCTGAGGGCAGAGTGGGGGCCTTCTGTGTTTTGGTTGTGCTGAAAGACAGCTGGCCATTCTGGGTCCCTGTGAGAGGCCCGTTCTTGGCTCTGCGGCCTGTGCTCGGGGCTGGCCAGAGGAACAGGTTAGAGGCTGTTCCATTTATTAACTTCACACAGGAGGCTGTGCCCTTTGGTGGCTAGAGAAAGCAGCACAGGTCCTGGCTGTCCAACCTGAGCCCAGGGAGGCTGCCTGGGGTGGAGACTTGGGGTGGGAGGTGAAGCCACAGCTCCTTGGTGGGCAGCAGCAGGAAGCTGGGGCTCAGAGGGCCCTGGGATTCTGCTGAATCCCCTGCAATCCTTTCTGGGGGTAAATGTCTAGAGAAGCAGAAAGATCCTCCTCTTCACCCACCTGGGAAGGACCCAGGAATCCCCCTCCCCACTTCTAGAAGGCCAGAAAGGCACACGACCAGGCACATGCCAGGAAACAGCAGCTGAACTGCTCCTCTTGTGCCCCCAGCTGTGGCGATGCCTGGGCGTTAAAAAGGGAGCCACACTCTGATCAGGGCCCATCCTGATCTGATCAGCTGAAACCACAAATGGAGGCCTTCCCCCCCCAAACCTCCCGAACAAACAGGACAGAAGATGGCGGGAAAGAAAGGGAAGGAACGCCATAGCCTGGTCCCTGCTGCTGCCAACCTGAGGGTCCTTCCCACCTCAGGGCGGTTGTGCCCGCCACCCGCGGCAGGGCGGCACGGTGGCGCTCACCCGGGGAGGCTGGCCTGGAAGGGGATGTCCACAAAGCTGTGGCTCAGCTGGGCGACGATCCGATCCACTTCGGCGTACGGGCGGGCTTCCAGGGCAAAGCCCCGGTGCTGGGGGCTCTGAAGATGCTGCCCAGGGTGAGAGGAGGCAGGGGCATTAGACCAGACCAGGGCGGGAGACAAGCAGACCAGGCGGGAGACAAGCGGACCAGGCGGGAGAGACCGGGCGGGGCAGGCGGCCTCAGGACAGGCTGGGAGCTGCTGCGTGTGGTGGGGAAGGAGCTCACCCTGCGCAGCTCCTCGAAGGCCTCTTGGCAGCACTCGCAGTACCCCTTCTTCCTCCTGGGCACCGTGCAGGCAGCCGATCGCCGGCTTGGCTCCTGATCCTTGGCTTCTCTGGGGAGGGGACAGGTGGGGGAAAGCGGTCACTGCTGGGGCTCTCAGAGCGGGAACTGCTGCTCCGGGGCCTGGAGCCCAGACCAGGGCGGGGATGGACCAAAATGGCCAGAGCCGGGCAGGCACAGGCTGGCCTGCCTACACTTGGCCTCAGGAGAGGCAGCAAGGAAGGCGAGGCCTCCCTGTGAGTACCCTTTCTTAGCTCTGTCCTGTACCTGCCCACACATCTCAAACCACAGGTGAGGACGGCTGATGAGTGGCAGCAAGAATCCCTGAGGACATTCCAGCTCTACGCGCACACCCAAACCCATGTTCATTTGACCCGCACAGCTGCACCTTCACTGAGGACTTTCACATCTTTCTCGAACCTGACCTCTCCTCTGAATTTCAGTCCTGTATTTTTGTTTGTTTGTTTGTTTGTTTGAATTGAAGTATAGTTCATTTGCAATGTTGTGTTAGTTTCTGCTATATAGCAAAGTGATTCAGTTTATATATATATGTGTGTGTATTTTTTCTTTCTCATACTCTTTTCCATTATGGTTTATTATAGGATAGTGAATATAGTTGCCTGTGCTATACAGTAGGACCTTCTTGTTTATCTATTTTATATACAGTAGTTTGTATCTGTTAATCCCAAACTCCTAAATTATCCCTCCTCCACCCCCTTTCCCCTTTGGTAACCATAAGTTTGTTTTCTATGTCTGTGAGTCTGTTTCTATTTTGTAAATAAATTCATTTGTATTATTTTTTAGACTCAGCATATAAGTGCTATCATATGGTATTTGTCTTTCTCTACCTGATTTACTTCACTTGTATGATAATCTCTAGGTTCACCTATGTTGCTGCAAATGGCATTATTTCAGTGTCTTTCATGGCTGAGCAGTATTCCACTGTGTGTGTGTGTGTGTGTGTGTGTGTGTGTGTGTGTGTGTACACCACATCTTCTTTAGCCATTCATCTGTCGATGGACATTTAGGTTGCTTCCATGTCTTGGGACTGATGGATCATATGGCATCAAAACTAAAACTCTATTTTTAGTTTTTTAAGGAAACTCCATACTGTTTTCCATAGTGGCTATACCAATTTACATTCCCACCAACAGTGTAGGAGGGTTCCCTTTCCTCCATACCCTCTCCAGCATTTATTATTTGTAGTCAGTCCTGCATTTTTAACAGTCTGTAGGGTAATGGTATTTGGCTGTCCCAGCAAACTCAACGGGTCCAAAATATTCCCCTAAGGACTTTCTAAGTATGACACAAAACCCAGAAAACAGAAAAAAGCTGAAAAATTCAACTACATGCAATTAAAAAATATATATGCATGGCAGAAAACATAAGCAAAGTTAAAACACAAACCATAAACTGGGGAGGATATTTATAACTAATAACATAGCAAAGGGCTCATTTCCCTGAAACACAAAGGGCTCCTTACAAATCAGTAAGTGATCAATAACTGAATAGAAAAATGGGCAAAGGATATGAAAAAGGTTTACACAAAAAGAAATTCAAATGATCCATCATAGGAAAACATACTTAAGCTCATTCATAAAAAGAAAAAAAAATTAAAATTACAATTACACTGAGATACGGTTTTTAATCTATAAGATTGGCCGAAGTCAACAGGTCTGACAGCTCACAGTATTAGCCAAGGGGATGGGGAAACGGGCTCTGGTCCAGTGCGGGTGACAGCGTACCCTGGCTTCACCTCCATGAAAAGCAATTTGGCCGCGTTTCTCAAAATTATAAATGTAAGCATCCTTTGACCTGGGATTTCCACTTATAGGAATTTATCCTGCAAATATACTTGAACAGTCATAAATTTACTCTGAACAGGACTACTCACTGCAGCACTGTTTATGATAGCCAAAGACGAAATCATCTACGTGTCTGTTAAATAAAACAGGGTAAATCCATACCATGGGATACCCTGCAGCCATTAAAGGGAATGAAGATGCTTTTTAGGTACTAATAGAAATTAATCTAAGATATATTAAGTGGAAAAGCAAGATCCAGCACAGGGAAGAATATTGTGAGAAGAGGGAACAAAGGGTACACAATGTACTTCTGTCCATAAACTCTCTCTGGAGTGAGACTCACAGGCTGGAGATTGGGGGATGGGTGTAGAATACAGGTTTTTCACTTTAAACCCTTTGTAACTCTTGAATTTTGAACCAAAATATAACAATTTTAAAATTAAACATTTCCTCCCACAGATTTTCTATGCACACCCCCAGAACGCTGGGCCACCCCCTCTCCGTTCCTCACATCTGGTCACCAAAGCTTCACTGCTTCATTGTCTTCCCTTTACAACCTGTCGGCTCCGCTGCCATCCCCAGGCCATCCCAGGCCGAGCACCCCGCCCAGGCCCAGCCCGGGCGGCCTCATGACTTCCTCTCTGCTGTCCCTCGCACCTTCTAGGAAAGGGATGAAGGGCACCTGGACTTCACCCCAGCCTGTTCTTGCCTTCCTCTGCTTTCCATCTACTGCCACATTCCCTTTCTGTTTTTCTTACCATTAGCACTGTTTCCTGACCACGTGGCCCTTGTCTGCTGGTGGAAGCCACAGGTCCTCCTTGGCCCTGGGGACCCTCGGGCTGAACATCTGCCTTCTATTCTCCTGGTCTGTAAACTAACCCTGCGGCCCATAAGTTAGAAAGGGGCTGAGAAGGTGTCCAGGCCATCACCCGAACCGCCTTCCTTCTGTGATTTGGTCAGTGAAGTTTCAAACTCTCACCCATCTGCAGAGTAGGAGTACTGACCAGCCTACAAGCCACTCTGGACCACATGGTGTGGCAGGTCCCCTAGATCCCCTGCCCCCATGTTTAGCGCAAAAGGCCTCGAACTTTGATGTGCACTGAAATCACATGGGGAGCCCATGAACATGCATGCAGGTTTGGGGGCTCCATCACCAGAGACTGTGATTCTATGAGTGTGGAGTCCAGGACCCTGCATTTTTAAAGGGACCCCAGTGGACTCTGATGAAGGTGGTCTATAATCCGAGTTTCAGAAACTGGCCTCTTGCCCTCTGGACACAAGTCAAATTCTTCAGTATGGATGGAGAACACCAAATAAAACGGATGAACACTCCTGGTGTCTCTCTTCTCTGGGCTAAGTTCCCGGAATAGACCTCGCCTAAGGAGCTAACACATGGCCATTCCCAAATCTGACCAGCAGGCCCCTGACGGGGAGGACTTTGGCCTGGAACCAGCTCTTGGTACTCAGGAACCAGAAAGACCCACCTGGTATGGTGTGAGCTGCCTGGAGTCGTCGGGGCCTCAAAGGGACTTGCGTCTTTGGGTCCCAGAAAAGAAATTTCAGGAAAGGATTTAAACTGATGGTGGAAAGGACGAAACTTCCTGAAACACAGAAAACTTCCACTTTGACTACAGTGGGGAAGTGGAAAGGGTGAGGAAGGGGGGCTGGCCCAACTCCCGAGAATTCCACTCTCACCTGCCCAACTTCTAAATTCTAGAACTACGCTCTCATCTGCCTTACTAGGTTAGATTAGTATTTTAAATTAACACTCTTCCTGTCTACTTTCCAAGACTGTTTACACTTACTGCCTCCCCTGAATCCTGTAACCTCTGAGCTGAGCGGAACAACGGTGTTACCCTGTTTTACACCAGAGGAAACGAAGCCCAAAAGGATTTGTGACTTGCCCAAGGGCTCACGACCTGTAAGTGGCCAAGTCCAGATGGGAAGTCACGTCTCCCAACTCCTGATCTAGTTCCTCCCACCTTTCCATTTTGTTTCTCGATCTTCAAGCGACCTCTGAGGACTCTAGCCTGGCAGAATCTAAATGCAAGGATGTTTAAACCAGAACAGTGATCTTCCTGTTCCATGAAGAGGAACATCTTTGCTCTGGGCTGGTCCTTTGTACTATCTGAGGGGTGGTGCTCTGAAAGGAAAAGAGAGGTACAGTGAAGGTTCTGGATAGTCAGACCTATACTGAGTGGTTTGGGGGGTTTGCTTCAAGTTGCTCACATTCAGGAGACTTTCAGAGCCAGATCTTGTGATCTGTGGATACTCAGCAAACCCTGGGCACACCGTGTTGGGTTGCAGTGGCCGGTGCTCCAGAGGAGAGCAGGCCCTGGGTTCCTGGGTGGCACAGTAAGAGCCTCGTGGCCTCAGGAGTGAATTAACAAATGAGTCTTCTCGGGGACTTCCCTGGCGGTCCAGTGGTTAAGACTCGGCGCTTCCACTGCAGGGGGCTCGGGTTCAAGCCCTGGTCGGGGAACTAAGATCCCGCAAGCTGTGCGGCACAGCCAAAAAAAAAGTCTTCTTGGACCCTGAAGGAGAAGGCGGCGCCCTTCACAGCCCTGGTACCCGCCTTTCGCCTCCTCCATGTTTCTTTGTTCCTGCTTAGGAGCCTGGAAAGTTGAGGTTGGTGTGGCTATGTTGGGCCTTGAAGACCGCCTGCTTTAGAACCACACGTAAAAAAGGATCGTGAGAAAACTCAGCCCCACTTGGATCTTGCCTACGATGCCAGGGGCACACAAACCCATGTACCCTGCTCTGGTAACAGTGACACGGCCTGTGCATGCCGTGTGCAGAGATACTGAGGCCCTGGCGGCGTCTCAGCCACTGCGTTGGAGTCATGACTACTTGACTTAGCTGGTCGTGAAGGGGCTGAGTGTGAAGGATGTGTCTCCTGGCCCACTGGAACAGCAGACGAGAGGGCCTCCTTCCATCCCTGTGTTCTTTCTACTGGCTTTCGAGCTGCCAGACCCAACTCTGTACTGTGTGCCGGTGCCATCTGGAGGATGGGCAGGCAGGCCAGGCTCCTGGGGCTGGGTCTTTAGCTGGCCCACCTGAGCTGAGGGACACAGACAATTCTGGTCCAGGAGTCGCTGCTGGGTACATGTGGGCTTTTTCTCTTTTAAAGAACTTTTCGGGTTAATTCTGGATTCTCACAGACTCCTGATCTAGTTTCTATGGACGAGTCAGTGGTGACCCAGGTGGCTAACAGCTCGTCAGGTTATCATCGATGTGACCTTCCTGCTCTAGGTAAGAAGGGGCCCTCATGGGGGACAGACAGGGCAGAGGGGAGAGGGCGCCAGGCTGGATGTGGATTCTAGCTTTGGGCTAAGACTCATTAGGAAAGTGGCCATGTTCGTGTCCCTTAATTTCTCTGACCTCAGTTTCCCCACTGGGAAGAGGATGGACTCTCCTCATGCCAGTTTTACCCAGGGCTGTCACAAGATAACATGTGCCAGGAAAGGGTTTTACACAGCCAAACAGAAAGGCTTCATCAAGTACAGGGAGGTCTGACAAGGGAACCCCAATATCACCCCAGAGATCTTCACTTCATCCAAGACTGTACTAGCACTAATACCAGCAACGATTCGGTATTAAGCGTCAGTGTACATGGGGGGGGAAACGAGGAGCAAAACTGAGCCTGGATGGGACAACATGGACTCATAAAAGCAGAGCATTAAACGGAGGGAATTCACACACAGGACCATTAACCTCTGACTCGTGACCAAGAGGAGTGCCAGCTGGGCACGGTGCCTCCTGAGAGGCACCGTGTGAGACTTCTCCATGACAGAGGGGACAAAGTGGCTTCCGGGGAAGACAAAAGTGCAGGGCTGAGGGGCTCCACGTCCCCATGGCAGCTTGGGGCCCCCGAATACCTCTCCTCCATGTGCGTCTGGTGGCCCACTCACCTGCTCTCATCTTCGACTTTGAGGAACGGTGCCTTCAGTCTGGCCACTGGAAGGAAGAGTGCGCCCGTTAGCCATCTGTCTGCTCCGGTGCGGGGCCTGAGCTCTACATGCAGGAAACGCTCAGGGAGGCGAGGCTCTGCCAAAGCCTAAAAGGCTCTCGGAGCTGGAACACTCGCCGCCCCGAGGTGCGCCTTTCCATTCGCAGAGCGAGGCACCCACTCCCAATTCCTCCAGCCTCTACCCTGGGAGAGAGGCAGCAACTCTTGGGGGGAGAGGCTGCAGGGTGCCCGGGGTCCTAGGTGTGCCCGCCCTCAGCCTCCTGCGTGTGGGTGCTGGAGGCTGTCAACCTCGACCGTCAGAAACTTGGCTGCGTGGGAGAGACCTAGCCCCTGTTGGTTTCTGCTAAAAGCCTCAGCTCCTTCCCAGGCCTTTACTCCTGGTGTCTCAGAATCCCAAGGGGCCTGAGAACAGCTCCTAGACAGAATTCTCCATGAGGATCCTGGGTGTTTTGAGGGGAGGAGCAGTGAGGAAGGGAGCTAAAGAGTGTTTCGAGGTCTTGGCAGAAGGACAGTAAAAAAATATCAAAAGTGAAATCTGGTTCCTGAAAAAACAGGGCAAAGGGGTGCTGAGAAGACAAATTTGGAGTCAATTAATCAAGAGATTCATCCCCTACTAGCTGGCTATCTGCACAGTTTACAGACTCTCTTGGGCATTACAAACCACTTCCATGCTCCCACAATGGCCAGAAGTCCTGTCAAAGGGGCAGCCAAGGCACTGGAAGCCTGGGCAGAACTAGCAGCCACCAAATCCCCACAGAGGCTGCCCCTCTCAGCTCCCCGACCCGCTCCAGGCCGCCAGTGCCCAAACAGAAGCAGCCTTTCTCCTTGCGCAGCAGCAGCTCCCATTAATTACTTTTTGGGGCGACTTCTCATCTTTCTAATTAACTGAGACAGTGATTAAAATCTATTCCCCTACAGATTTCCTTGAATTTCAAACGTGAGAGGTGCCAAGTGACTTTTCTTAGCTCCTGTTTGTGCACGAATAAATGCCACTTAAAGAGCATCTTTGGGAGAAACATCCAGGGGGAGAAACTCTCCTGCTGTCCAAGAGGAGCCGGGAGCCGGGCCTATCAATCTGCCTGTTTGTCAATTTCAGGGAGTCTGGCATTTCTGAAAGTGGTAGGCAGCTGTCAAAGTGCCCACCCCAAACTGCTCCTGAATCAGAAGGAAAAGGATGCTGAACTTCGATCAATGACCAGGAACAGCCAGAGGATGCAGGAGCCAGAGCGACCGCATGAGGTCTTGGCTCTAAAAAGAAGGCCCGGCCCAGCAGCCCGGGACTTGCTCGTGGAGGCCTCTCTCCCACCACTCTCCTCTCCGAAGCTCAGACCCTGGAAACATGATGGGGCAATACAACCTGGACTTGCTTCCTGCCGCAGAAAAGTGAGCAGATACTGCCACAGAGGGAGTCGTGGGGAAGCATTTAGGGAGGGAGGGATGGCAATTAAATGAGGAAGAGCTATCACACTGACCTTTCCGTGTTCTTGACTCTGCTGGACATGTTCCCTAAATGGAAAGGGAAAATAGGTTAAGGATGTGAGGGAGCCGGGGCGGGGTGGGGGGGGGGTTGAGGAACTGGGCCCAGGGAGCCGAGTTGCCACCAGTCTGCCCCACTTAGCTTCCTGCCCGCGGCTGGACCGTGAGCTGCAGTGGACCTGAGCACCACGGCTCCCTCCACCTCCCCAGGGACTTGAAGCGTGGTGAACTCTGTGCGTGAATCTCAACGGCAGCTGACTTTGTGCAGGGAATGCAGGGCAAAACAAAGAGCAAGGGCTAGGGGGCCGATGTGCGGAGTTCCCACTTAACTCTTTGGATGTGGCACAGATGAAATTCCAGCAGGTAACAGACTTGACACAGAGTAGGTGCTTGCTAATGGCAGCCTGTATTTTCTAGGCACAGCTGCCATTTCAGGGCAGCTGATAGGAAAAGGGTGAAGACAACGCCTTTTGCTTACGGTGCCCTATCTTGCATACCCTGACTGTGTTTGTCAAAATCAACTTTTAGGGGACTTCCGTGGTGGCGCAGTGGTTAGGAATCCGTCTGCCGATGCAGGGGACACAGGTTTGAGCCCTGGTCCGGGAAGATCCCACATGCTGAGGAGCAGCTAAGCCCGTGCGCCACAACTACTGAGCTTGCGCTCTAGAGCCCGCAAGCCACAACTACTGAAGCCCGTGCGCCTAGAGCCCGTGCTCCACAACAAGAGAAGCCACTGCAATGAGAAGCCTGTGCGCCACCACGAAGAGTAGCCCCCACTTGCTGCAACTAGAGACAGCCCGCATGCAGCAACAAAGACCCACGCAGCCAAAAATAAATAAATAAAATAAATTAAAAAAAAAACAACAACCAACTTTTAGGCCAAGGTCAAACAAAGCTAATATTAAAAACCAAATGGAACACATTTTTAAAAATCAGTTAAAGAGTTGGGAGGGTGTGGATAGGATGAGAGATCCAATGGCTCCATGACTGTCTGTGCCTCTGGGCCCAAGGAGGTTCCAGATTCTCCTCCAGGCCACACCGCCAGGGCAAACACAGCCCGAAGAAGCCTTCCACCTGCCCTCACCTATTAGCAGATTGCACCCAGAACTAGCTCCGAAAGGGTCCCAAGTGACTACAAAAGAGATTATTAAGCGAACAAAGCAAAGTAAAAATACTGTGTATTCACGTAAAAGGGGGGAGTTTTGACGTATCTGCTTGTAGATGCTTGGAGTCCTGGAAGGACACTTGAGAAACTGTTCACATTGTTGACCTCAGGGAGGGAGGTCGGTGGCTGGGAAGCAGGAGTTGGAGGGGAACGAGACTTTCATCGTATACTTTTCCCAAATGCGAGCAATGTAAATCTATTTAGCAGCGGCAGCAAAACCCTAAAGATGCCCAAACCAGAGGGGGTGGGGCAAGGGGTGTCGAGCGCGCCATCTGGTTTGGATGTGGTTCTGCTCCTGGGTATCAGGCCCTGGATGGACCTGTAGGGCTTAATTTTTCCTCGGATTCAGGTTGGGTGAATACCCCGTGGCTTTAAATCAGCCCGGCTCTCTTGATGTGGTACACATCAATTTCTAACTCCAGCAAAGGAAGGAAAAGCCAAATAAGAATTTGGAATATGGCAGCTATTTCCAACACCATCACCCTGCTGCCGCCACCCATGCAATCTGTAGGCTCATTCCCGGGCCAAGAGCCATCCCCAGAAGGGCAGCCTGGCCAGCAGGCCATGAGTGTTTATGTTTTATCCAGGCCAGGACTACCCGCAGGCAGTCCACAGCCCAGGCCGCAATGAACGCCTCAGTGTAGCACGGGGGATGCGCAGGTAGCACAGGGAGGAGAGAAGACAGGGCAACGCAGGGCTGTGAGCACCAGGGACGAGCTGACCGAGAGGCCGAGCTCCTCTCAGTCAAGGCCAGAAGGAGGTGGCTGGAGTGGGTCATGGATTTACCAGCGTTGTCACAGACTTTACTGTTGCCCTTCAGTTCAGGGGAATGACCTACCTCTGGCTTCCTTGGCCCTTGTTTCTTCACACATGGCACATCAAGAGACAGCTGCTGCACATGCATCATGATTTCTGTGGAGGAAACAGAGGGCTGCGGCCAAAGCCTTCCTCTCCTCGTTTCCCCAGCACAGCCCCATCTTGGGGCTGGGGGACTAAACTTCTCACCGGGCCTGGCTCACTGGCTCACACCAGCCTTGCCTGCCACCTTCTGGCTACATGTCATCTCTGCACCTGCTGATAATAAAAGAGAGGGCTGGGTCCTCTATCCCTGGAAAAATACCTAAGCTGGCTTCATGCTCCTCTGGAGCACTGAATACAAGTCTTGAACAGGAGGTGCCTTATGACCCATAAAGGGCTTTAAGGTACTACTGAAGAGCGGCTTCTGTGGGGGAGACCAAGCCATGGCAGTTACTCAGATGCACCCTTAGGTGGCAGACCCAGCAGGGGCTACACATGCTGCAGCTTCTCTAATACACGGAAGGCAGGAAATTAGATCAAGTAAGAAATGGCTGGTTTTCCAGTGACGATGGAACCCCCCAGCATCCCAGACCAGGACCTTCCCCGGCACAGTTCCCTACCACCCGCACCCCCCCACCGACCACAGATCTAGGGCTGGATCTGGACCATCCCCCTTCAATGGGTCAGAGAAAAAACCCCAGACTCAAAGTGGAGCTGGGTGTGAGGGCCAGCCACTGCCAGCAGATTCAAGACAGCTATTCTCACGTAAATTTATTACAACCTGCAAACAGGTGGTTATAGTGTGAGGCAACCCTAGAGGAAAGAAAAAACATGAAATTTAGTTGAGCCAAAATAGGTGGGAATGTGAGCCACACTATTGACTCCTGGTGAGACTATGAATAATTTACTTAATCCATTCTCTGAGGCTCAATTTCCTCATCTGTACAATGGGCAGAAGACTGTGGTGAGGATTAAATAAGGCGATTCCTAGCACAGCGTAAATACCTGATAAGGGGTCATGGATATTAGGATTTGTTTCTTATTTGTAAAACAGGATCATCACACCAGCTGAGGAGAGCTGTCGCGTGGGTTAAACAAAGCAGCATCTCCCAGCACCTGCGCTCTGCTATCGCTAGTGCTGCTCTCCACGCCCCCCCACCTTAGCAGAGCAACACGGTAAGTAACTGAGTACATCTGGCTTCAACTTGTACATGACTCTGGTCTCTATCATAGCCGAGGTTCCCAGACAAAGTCGGCAACCCTCCCCTCCGCAGGCCCCGGGCAGGAAGGGTACCATCCACGTGGAGAATCCGCACCCCCCAGGAGCGGGCGTTGCTCAGGAGGCTGCTGCCGCGCCCGCCACCGCCTCCGCCGCTGCTGCCCTGGAAAGACAAGCCAAGTCAGGCAGGAGCATGAGACCCCCCAAGGCCTGACCACCAGGGGACAGGCTGGCCTGGCTTCTGGGAGCTCCGGGTCATCCATGCGTGGGGTTGTTGGGGGAGGGCGGACAGCGGCGAGAGCACAGAGCCTGGACGGTTGACCCCAACCCCCAGGAAGACCCTGTCCTCCGCACGGGCTGGCCACATCGGGAGGGCATGGACTGCTGATCTGCCTATAGGCTCTGCTCCGGCCACCTTGGGACCAGAAGGACACAATAAGCACTGGTGACAGTCACCATCATCGAGCAGGAAACTACGCTGGCTGTCCGAGTCCGGCGACACCACCCTCCCGCGTCACAGCCACAGCCAAGGCATCCATTGATGGCACCTGAACGACTCCTTTGCAAGATCACCTTAACTCCTCCTCCTGCCACTTAACTGTAATGGCCCTGGATTCTCACAGAAAGGATAAACAGCTACTTGTGAAAGCCGAACAAAGTCTGACACGCCCCACAGCATTTCTCCCAAGTTCTCTTGGGAGGTCCTGGAGTTGGAAAGATCATGGAGTCAAATCCTGGCTCTACCACCTCCACCCTGGGTGACTCTGGGCAGATCATTTAACTTCTCTGAGCCCCACTTCCTCGTCTGTAAGGAGGAAATCTCGACAATTCTACACGTCTGCCCGGGTGTGCCTTTTGTGTTAGTGCTTCAGAAGAACCTCCGGAGGCAAGGCTAACTCCGTCCCTGTGCCAGAGACACCGGCCTCCAGCCCGTCCCCCTCAGCTCACCTGGTTTCTGATGGCCTTCTGCAGGAGCTCCTTCCCTCTGCTCAGAGGCACCTGGCGGAAGAGAGGAGCAATGGGGGCAGCTGTGGAGACCACCTGTACACAAACAGATGTTTCCACGGGGGCTGGCAAGGACGTCTGGGAGTCACGTCCCTCGGAAAGCTGGGAGCAGTGACAGCTGAGGAGTGGCAGAAGTGAGAGCCCGGAGAACCTTTCAGAGGTAAAGGTAAAGCCACACTCAAGTTCAGGTCACCCACAGGGAGCTGCAGCCAAGGCAGCTTGGAGCCTGGTGAAGGGCATTCTGAATTCACCTAAGATCAAGCATTACAAATGTCCTGAGACCTCTCTTGAAGAGCCCGCACTCCCCGGCAGACAAGCTTCGGCGAATCCAACAAGCCCTCTCTGGTTTACAGAGGACTCTCCTACTGTTTCTGAACCTCAGACTCTGAAGTCCCAGAAAAAGTGAACATTTATCACAGAAGGGAGGGCGTGGGGATAGCATGTCGCTGAGGTGTGTGGATCCAGAGCTATGATAAGATAGTTTCAGCCCCTGAATTCAAATGTGAGATTAAAATAAACCAGATGAAACTAAAACCAGAAACTGCCGAAGCGGGCTCACCGAGGCCTACTTCCTTCGTTTATCGGACACACACTTCCTGCCCCACGAGGTTCTTACCGAGTCCACGGCTTTCTGTACGGGCCTGGCACGGCTGCCTTTTGGGTTGGCTACGGACAGTGTTTCCACTGTGACCTCGCTGGGGCTGGGGGAGCCTCTGTGACTTGTCCCGCTGATCTCGGCCTTCGCCTCCCTGCGGCTGGACACGATGTAACTTACTTCTTTGCTCAGAAAACCCTCAATTACCTGAAACCAGATCACAGAGGTGGCTAAAACCCAAAAGGCAGAAGTAAAATCATCAATATCAAGAGGTAGGGGAAGGAAATCTTGGCCGCCAGAAGTTCTAGAATCAATGTCTTTAAATAGACCAAATGCAGTTCAGTGCCAGGCCCCCAAGAAGACATCATCTTGAAATACAACAGGGTTTATATATATATATATATATATATATATATAACACAGGTTCTTGTCTCCAGAACTGCAGCTCCTCCTGACCCAGCAGCAGAAGCCCGGAGGCTCTGAGTATCTGACTAGTTTGAGTTTGCATGCAGTCAGAGCACACCGAAGTGATCGGAGAAGATTAGAGCTTGGCTAAGCCATGATTTTGCTGTGAAGATACACTGGGACATCCAGACGCTGCATCGGTAATCTTGACCACCTTACCAAAAGGAGCCTGAAACAGAAATGGGTTTTGGCTATGACTCAGCTGCCTAAATATCTGCTCATCCTACCTGTGAGCCTGTCACGGCACTGAGAGGGTCTGACTCATCTTGCATCCCAAGAACCCAACACAGTGCCGGAAACACAATGACAAAACTCATGTCTGTGCGAAGAAGAAAAGATGGAAATAAGCAGTAGTGAGCTGGCAAATGCTTAATGACCAACTCTCTCTGGGTGAAAAAACCTGCTTTGTAGCATTTGCCAATTTCTGTGGGGTAAAATACTACTGTGGCTGATTTCAAGCTAGCCAGATGACATCAATGAATGTGGAACTGGAAAGAGATGGTAACAACTGGTTCTCGTGAGCCGGTAGCTGCCAGCTCCAGCACACCTGTGAAAGTAAGGATGGATGATCTCTCTGAAGTGTGACTGGATGAGAAACCTGACACTTAGGTTTAAAAAAAAAAGTTTAGATTCCTCAAAAAGCTAAACATGGATTACCATATGACCCGGCAATTCCACTCCGAGGTATACACCCAACAGAATTAAAAACAGGGACTCGAATGGATGCTTGTTCACCAATGTTCACTGCAGCATTATTCATAATAGCTAAAAAGCAGAAACAACCCGAGTGTCCATCAATGGATGAATGGATAAGCAAAATGTGGTCTATCCATACAATGGAGCACTATTCAGCCATGAGAAAGAAATGAAGCTCTGATCTATTCTACAACATGGGTGAACCTTGAAAACTTTATGCTAAAGTGTAATAAGCCAGACACAAAAGGACAAACATCAGTGATTCCACTGATATGCGGTATCTAGAATGGGCAAATTCAGAAACATAATGTAGATTTGCATTACGGGGGCTGGGGGAGGTGAAATGGGAAGTTATTGCTTAAAGGTTACAGAGTTTCTGTTTGGGGTGAAAAAAGTTTTGGAAACAGATAGTGATGCTTATACAACAGGATGAATGTAATTAATGCCAATGAACTTAAAAGAATGAATTTATAAATGGTTAAAAAGGCATATTTTATGTCATATACATTTTATCACAATTTTAAAAAATCTTTAAAGCTATGGCTTGAAGGAGTGTGTCTATCTTCTGTAATATGGCAAAAAGACAGATGATTTCAGGGCCACACGTTCCTCCTATCCCAACAAACCCACTCCTTTGACTTTGCTGTTCCTCCCATCAGGAGATGGAGCCTATGTGTCCACTCCCTTGAATTGGACTCCTTTTGACCAACAGAATGTGGTGAAAGTAATACGTGTGAGTTCTACAGCCTAGACCTCAAGAGACCTTCTGGCTTCTCCCTTCATCTTCTGGGAAAGCTGCCCTAAGACCACCTTGTAAATTAGCTGGTCTAGCTCACTGTATGTACATATGATGGTGTATATACATATGATGTATGTAAGACACTTCTCATACAATATATGAGAAGTCACATAGAGGCAGCCAGCACCAACTGCCAGCTGTGTGAGTGAGGTCATCTTTGGTCCTTCCAGCCCAGCTGACCTTGCAGCCGAATGCAGCTGCAGGTGTGAGCCCTTATGAAACCAGCAGAGAAACCGCTCAGCCAGTACACAGAACAGTGAGAAACAATAAATTGTTTTAAGCCCAAGTTCTGCAGTGGTTTTTTACACAGCAAAGGCTAAATGAAAGAACAGACTGAAAGTTCAACATGTAATTTTGGGCCAGTTTGGGTGTATAATCCTCATTCTGTCCATCCCCACTGCTGAGTTTCTATATCCCTGAGTTTCCATTCATTTGATGGCAAAGAGCCTCTGCATTCTGATCCTATTCATGCAATTTCCCCAGTTACCTGCCTCTTTTGGGCCAAGTGTTATCGTCCTATTTTCTAAACACAGAAATACCCCTGTCAACCCCTTACTAAAAGTACTGTATGATGTGCTCTAGAAAATATTGTAATGGACTCAGATACAGCAAATGCTTTTCCCCCAAAGTTACACATCATTATCATTCCCATAATGCTTAAAGTTGTTCACCACAGTACTATTTATAAGAGCTAAAATTTAGAAATAATCTAAATGCCCATAGGTTAACTGTTTAATAAATTAATAATCCACTCAAAAGGATATTATATACTCATTACAAAGAATGTCCATGAGGGATAAGAATGATAGGAAAGTGCTAATGCTTTAAGGTTATGGGCAAAAAGTTGGCAATCAAAAATGTATTCATGATCATAGCCACACAGAAAATAAGCATTAAATTAAAAAAAGTAGATGAGTGGTTATACAGGGTTGAGAGTGTTGAGGGAAATGGGGAGTGACTGATGATAGGTATGGGTTTTTTTGGGGTGGGGTGATGAAAATGTTCTAGAATTGACTGTGTAATCACACAATTTGCACATCTCTGTGAATATACTAAGAACGATTGAACTGTATATTTTAAATGGGTGAATTGTATGGTACGTGAATTATATCTCAATAAAGCCACGAGAGAGAGAGAAAGAAAGAGGATGGGAAGGGAAGGGAAGGGAAGGGAAAGAAGAAAAGAAACAACAGGAAAATAAATATACCACAATGATGGTTGTTACTTGAACAGTTCCATGTTCTCCAAAGTCTCTAGAATGAACAGATATTACTTTTCCAATTAGGGAACAAATTTAACTTTATTTTTAAAAAATGGTTTATACTTAAATTGCTTTGGAAAATGTAGTGATACCCCTGAAAATACCTGGAGGTCACAGATATAATCCCTCTCCAGCTCCTGGCCTACAACGCACAAAGGCACATGGTACCACAGGAGAGAAGCAGGTTACATACCCCACCCAGCTGCTGGATGGCCCCCGTCAAAAACTGGAGGTTCTTGCCAGCGGGCAGATCCAAGTAAAAGGACTTTCCAGAAAAGGGCTGCCTCCCAGCATCTGGTGAGCTCTTCTGGCATTTTCCCAGACAACTGGAAACTCCTAGCTGAGCCCCTAGAAAACAACAACAAAGGGGAGCAAAGTGAGAAGCCTGAGGTAAGAGAGAGTCCTGCAGGTCAATCAGCCCTCGCCAACAGCCCCTGCATGGCACCTGGCCAGGCCCCGGGCACCCGTCCACCAAGGTGGACGCGAGGCTTGTGTTCCTGTCCTCGGGAAGCCCAGATGCGGAGAAACCCAACCCTCATACATGGATGGTGGGAATGTAAAATGGTGCAGCCACTTTAGAAAACAGTGTGGCAGTTTCTCAAAAGGTTAAACATAGAGTTAACACGAAACCCAGCAATTCCACTCCTAGGCATTCCCCCACGAGAAATGAAAACATACTTCCAAATAAAACTTGTGCAAGAATGTTAACAGCAGCATTATTCATTTTGGCCCCAAAGTGGAAACAATTCAAATGTAAATAAAATGGTAAGCAAAATGTGGTCTATCCATACGATGGAATACTATTTGACAATAAAAACGAATGAACTATGGACACAGGCTACAGCAACAGGCTACAGTTCTGAACCTCAGAAATATGCTGAGTGAGAAAAGCCTGACACAAAAGACCACATACTGTAAATTACATTTTTATGAAATGTTCAGAAAAGGAAAATATATAGAGACAGAAATTAGATTAGTGGCTGCTTAGGGCTGGGGGTGGGGATGAGGAGTGTTTGCAAACTGGCATGAGGTTCTTTTTGGGGTGATGGAAATGTTCTGCAATTAGATTGTTGTGTTAATTGCACAACTCTGTAAATTACCTAAAAAGCATTGCAAGTGTACATTTACAAAAAATGAATTTTACAGTATGTAAATTATAACTCAATAAAGCTAAAAAAACCCCACCTCAATGAACATACCTTTGAGAATTGTGCATTTCATTGTATACACATTTTACATTAAAAGGAAAAAAACTACAAACAAGTATGGAATTCTGGTCAATGAAATGCATGTTGAATTATTATAATGTCTACAAATTACTTGAAGTGTATCAAAAATAAGATGGATAGATATGTGATAAAACAAATGTATTAAAATATCAATGATAGGGAATTCCCAGTGGTTAGGACTCGGTGCTTTCACTGCCAGGGCCCAGGTTCATTCCCTGGTCAGGGAACTAAGATCCCAAAACCCGCATGGTGTGGTCAAAAAAACAACAAAACAAAACAAACAAACAAAACCCCAAAACACATACACACACACACACAACAAATAAAACGTCAATGATAAAATCTAAGTGGTGTGTCTGTGCTCACTGTTGCTTTCGACTTTGTTGCAGGTTTGAAAACTTCCACAACAAAATGTTAACATTTGAAGAGATAAAAAGGATTCAAGAGAAAGTGGCAAATACTGAAGATAAGCACAGAAGTTCTAATATACAGATAATCAGAGTCTCTGAAGACAAAAACTAAAACAAACAAACAAAAACACCCAGAACACTAAAAACTCTAAAAACTTTCCTGAAATAAAAATACAGATTTGAAACTAACATATTGAAAGAGCAAGACACATACTTATAAAATTGACCCAGAATAGCTGATACCAAGATATAGTTAGTAAAACTTCTAGACTTTAAATGAGGGGTTTGGACCTGATTTTTTTTTTAATATTTATTTATTTATTTGGCTGCGCTGGGTCTTAGTTGCGGCATGCGGGATCTTCGCTGCCGTGTGCGGGATCTTTTAGTCGAGGCATGCGGGATCTATTTCCCTGGCCAGGGATCGAACCCGAGGCCCCTGCATTGGGAGCGCAGAGTCTTACCCACTGGACCACCACGGAAGTCCCATGGACCTGGTATTTTAAAAAATCTTCTAGGGGGGGCTTCCCTGGTGGCGCAGTGGTTAAGAATCCGCCTGCCAATGCAGGGGACACGGGTTCAAGCTCCGGTCCGGGAAGATTCCACATGCCGCGGAGCAACTAGGCCTGTGAACCAAAACAACTGAGCCTGCACGCCACAACTACTGAAGCCCGCGTGCCTAGAGCCCATGCTCCGCAACGAGAAGCCACTGCAATGAGAAGCCCGCGCACCGCAATGAAGAGCAGCCCCCACTCGCCGTAACTAGAAGCCCGCGCGCAGCAACAAAGACCCAACGCAGACAAAAATAAATTTTAAAATAAAATATAATAAAAAAAAAACATTAAAAAAAAAAATCTTCTAGGGGCTTCCCTGGTGGTGCAGTGGTTGGGAGTCCGCCTGCCAATGCAGGGGACACGGGTTCGAGCCCTGGTCTGGGAAGATCCCACATGCCGCGGAGCAACTAGGCCCGTGAGCCACAACTACTGAGTCTGCGCGTCTGGAGCCTGTGCTCCGCAGCGGGAGGGGCCACGACAGTGAGAGGCCCGCGCACCGCGATGAAGAGTGGCCCCCGCTCGCCGCAACTGGAGAAAGCCCTTGCACAGAAACGAAGACCCAACACAGCCAAAAATAAATAAATAAATAAATTTATAAAATCTTCTAAAACTCTTCGATTCCATGAATTCCTGCGTTTTTCCTATCTACCACCCAGTCAGACTTTTGATTGGACCTCCTCAGTTAAACCCTGCTTGCCCTGATGAGATACTGTTTTTCTTTCTCTGAGTTCCATATTACTTATTGTCTGTCCTCTTAGTATTTTCAGCTTCATATTCTTGTTTACTCACTCCTTCAGGTCCACCTCTGACCTCCCCAGTAGACTGGGAACCATTTTGGGAAGAGACCTCTGACTTAATCATCATCATTCCCATAATGCTTAAACCAGATCCTGCTCGCCCATCCTCAGCTGGCACCTGACCCTCAAGCACTTACCTTCTGGTCCCATAAACCTCCCTTTTCCTGAAAGTCCTAGGTATATAGAGACAGAAAATACTGGAAAGTCAGCTTGGCATTTTACAGAAAAGGCCTTTGTTCTGAGTCCTGCCTCACCCTCTTACTAGCTGTGTAACCCTGGGTAAGTCACAATAATCTCACTTAGTGTCTATGAAACCCTATTTCCTCACTTCTGAAATAGTGATAATGATAAATACCCACCCTCATTGAGGAGCTATTCAAATACTTAACAGGCACCAACCATTCAGAATGGAGACTAGCCAGAAACATCTGATACAGCCATACCAGGAGTATGCGCTGAATGTCAGCCAGGGGAATTATTATAACTGTAGCTATTTTGGTTCCCTCCCCAAGGCCACCTTCTCCAGAAGGCTTTCTTTTCCTTTGCTTTTTTAAAAAATAATTAATTAATTAATTAATTTATGGCTGCATTGGGTCTTTGTTGCTGCGCAGGGGCTCTCTAGTTGTGGCGAGCGGGGCTACTCTTCGCTGCGGTGCGTGGGCTTCTCACTGCGGTGGCTTCTCTTTTTGCGAAGCATGGGCTCCAAGCACGCAGGCTTCAGTAGTTGTGGTTGTCGGGCTCTAGAGTGCAGGCTCAGTAGTTGTGGCGCACGGGCTTAGTTGCTCCACGGCATGTGGGATCTTCCCAGACCAGGGCTCGAACCCGTGTCCCCTGCACTGGCAGGCAGGTTCTTAACCACTGTGCCACCAGGGAAGTCCCTCTTTTTCTTTTTATTGAGGTATAACTGACATACAACATTATATTAGTTCCAGGTGATACAACATAAGGATTCAATATTTGTATAGAAGGCTTTCTCAGAATAAGCCCTTTTGACTTTCACACAAGGCCTGTGACATTCTCCACAGGACCTAATCCTAGGAAAGCCACTGAAGAGGGAATTAGATGGATGCCAGAGTCAGAAACAGAAGGCTGGGTGAACAGCAAGCCTGGAGCGGAATGCCAGGACTCGCAGGAGGGTGAGACTGGAGAATGCCTTCTAGTTTTGCTCAGTGGGTCACTGCCAGTGCCAGATAAGCAGCCCAGCACCAACCAGAGACAGTAGGGTAACATCAGGGCAGTGGTGGAGCCTACCTTGGGGTGAATATGCTTGTGTGTGTGTGAGAAAGAGAAACAGTTAACAAGAGGTCAAGCTGGCACGAATGAGCCTCCCTCCCTAGCCCCATCCATTTGGTTAGTTTGGTAATTACAACTCAAGGAAACAGTTCTTGCAAATGAGTAGTACAAAGCAATGTGTGTGTACTGGGGGGCTCAGAATGCTGCTGCAAATGGGGGGGTGACTGAGCCCACACTGGAACCAGGGGCTCCCCACCTTGGGGTGGTTTTCCTCTTCTATCCAACCCCCAACCCCTAAACTCAAAGGAGGGGCATAACATGGGAACCTAAGCTTTTGCATCTTCTTCCAGGAGCACGTTACCAATCAGAGTGGCTAACAGTCTCAAGAGAACAGTAGCTTCTAAGAAAATATGAGGCAACTGAAGAAAGCAAGTACTATAAAAGATGCTTTCTCTGGTATAGGTTGTCTTTCTCTCGTAAGTAATGGACCAGACAGAAAAAAGAATTTTAAAGCATAATAAATATCCTCAAGAAGGCAAGGAGCATACTAGAAACATAAAATAGGAACAGCAGGTAAAGAAAAGAATTAATTGGAGATAATGGACCTAAAAACTATAATAGTTAAAAAAAACCTCAAATATTAAAAAAAAAAATCCAATTTAAAAATGGGCAATGAATAGACATTTCTCCAAAGATATACAAATGGCCAATAAGCACATGAAAAGATGCACAAGGTCATTGGCCATTAGGAAAATGCAAACTGAAACCACAAAGAGATACCACTTTATACCCACTAGGATGGCTTTAACAAAAAAAGACAGATAATAACAAGTGTTGGTGAGAACGCAGAGAAATTGGAACCCTCATTCTTTGCTGGTGGGAATGTAAAATGGTGCAGCCAATTGGAAAAGTCTGTCAGTTCTTCAAAAGGTTACACAGAGAGTTACCATATGACCCAGCAATATGACTCTTAGGTGTACACTCCAGGAAAAAAATATACGTCCACATGATAACCTGGAAACAAATGTTTACAGTACTATTATTCATAATAGCCAGAAAGTGGAAACTCATGTCCATCAACTGTTGAATGGATAAAATGTGGTAATCCACACAACAGAATAATATTCAACAATAAAAAGGAATGTTGTATGTCAATTGTACCTCAATAAAAAATTTTTTTAATTAAAAAAAAGGGAATGCTGCACTGATTCATGCTACAACACGGATGAACTGTGAAAACATCATGCGAAGTGAAAGGAATGAATCACAAGAGCTACATATTGTAGGACTCCAATTATATGAAATGTTCAGAATAGGCAAATCTATAGTTAGAAAGTAGATCAGTGGCTGTATAGAGCTGGGGGCTTAGGAGAAAATTGAGAGTGACTGTCAATAGGTGTGGGGTTCTCCTTTGGGGTGATGAAAGTTCTAAAACTGATTATAGTGATGGTTGCACAACTCTGTGAATATACAATACTAGAAGTCACTGAACTGTACACTTTACAAGGATAAACTGTATGGTGTGTGAATTATATCTCAATAAAACTGCTGTTAAATCTTTTTTTAAAGCAACAAGGATATACTGTATAGCACAGGGAATTATAGCCATTATTGTACAATAACTTTTTTTTTTTTTTGGCTGCGCTGCGTGGCTTGCAGGATCTCAGTTCCCCAACCAGGCAGGGATTGAACCTGGGTCACGGCAGTGAATG
The DNA here is from genome assembly GCF_028021215.1 of Eschrichtius robustus. Classification (NCBI taxonomy): domain Eukaryota; kingdom Metazoa; phylum Chordata; class Mammalia; order Artiodactyla; family Eschrichtiidae; genus Eschrichtius; species Eschrichtius robustus. The sequence continues at coordinate 22,668,856 of NC_090843.1, read as the reverse complement.
CCTGGAATCCTAACCACTAGGCCACCAGGGAACTCCCTGTAATATCTTTTTTAAAAAAATTTATTTACTTATTTATTATTTATTTTTGGTTGCATTGGGTCTTTGTTGCTGTGCACGGGCTTTCTCTAGTTGCGGCGAGCAGGGGCTGCTCTTCGTTGCTGTGCGCAGGCTTCTCATTGCAGTGGCTTCTCTTGTTGTGGAGAACAGGCTCTAGGTGCGTGGGCTTCAGTAGTTGTGGCACATGGGCTCAGCAGTTGTGGCTCGCGGGCCCTAGAGCACAGGCTCAGTAGTTGTGGTGCACGGGCTTAGTTGCTCCGTGGCATGTGGGATCTTCCTGGACAAGGGCTCGAACCTGTGTCCCCTGCACTGGCAGGCAGGTTCTTAACCACTGCGCCACCAGGGAAGCCCCCCTGTAATAACTTTTAATGAAGTATAATCTGTAAAAATACTGAATCACTATGCTGTACACTTGAAACTAATATAATATTGTAAATCAGCTATACTTCAATAAAAAAACTTTTCTTTTTTTTTTTTTTTTTAAATTTTTGGCCATGCTGCGCGGCTTGCGGGATCTTAGTTCTCTGACCAGAGATCAAACCCGGGCTCACTGGCCCCCAGCTCCAGTCCTAACCACTGGACCGCCAGGGAATTCCCAAAAACAATTTTTAAACTTCAATATTTCCTTATCTCAAAGTGTCTTCCCATAAGATAAATTATTAATTACAAAAGGTAAAAGAGTGATTTTATATTGGAGAAACCCAGCAGACACCACTTTAATCAAGGGCTCAAAGTTAATGTGACCAGTGATGAGCCTTATCGTTGTCACGTGCCTCCTGACACCATACAGTAAGAAGGGCACAACATCACTTCTGTGTCAACCTGAATTTGATCGTGGGGACAAAGCAAGCAAACTCAAATTGAGGGACAGTCTGTCCCTCAAAAGTATCAAGGGCGTGAACAACAAAGAAAGAATGAGAACCTACTCCCAAACAGGAGGAGAGGAGGCTCAGGAGACATGACAACTAAAAGCAACAAGTGATTCTGGGTTGGATCTGAAGCCAGGAAATGGACATTGGGGACGACTGGTAATCTGAGTAAGATCTGTAGATTAGTTAATATTTTACACTAGTTTCCTCATTTTCTATCTGTACTATGGTTACATAAGATGTTACTATTTGGGAGAAGCTGCGTAAAGAGTATACAAGAGCCCGTTCACTATTTTTGAAAAGTTTCTGTAAGTCTGAAATTATTTCAAAATGAAGAATGAAAAGAAAAATAAAACCTCAACAGATGAATTGAATATCATAACATAGTGTAAGCTGGTAGATCAGGTTGAAATCAGAAGGTATCAGGAAGAGATAAAGAACTGGACATCAGGGAAATGAAGAAACACAAAGGGTAGGGAAAGAAGTGTTAAGAACATCAGAGGAGTTGCAAAGATGAAAAAAAAATAATGGGGTGAAGAAAATATTTGAAGAAATAATGGTCCAGGCTTCTGAATAAATGTGGAGAACTTTTGTTCTCTCCCCAAATCCCACTAAAATGACAAGAGAAGGAGTAAAAGTGAACAAAGACACTGGCAAGAATATGATACCAGGTAAGAGATGCCGTAAAATTTTGGAAGCTGGAAGCAGATGGATGAGTGAAAAACAGACAGGAGACAAGGGAAAGCTGAACCTGAAGCCAAGAAGAAGCAATCTGGAGTTCAAAAGGCCCCAAAACTGGAGGGAGCAGATGTAGGAGAATGCCAGAGTAAAATGGGGCTGAAAAAGAAGATTATCTGAAAGCCTTTAAAAGGAACAGCTAGACTCCCAGAACCCTCTCCCACCCCAGCAGAAGACTAGAGCTGCGGTTCTTAACTGGGGGAGATTTTGCCCCCTCAGGGGAAATCTGGCAATGTTTGGAAACATTTTTGGTTGTCACAACTGGGAGTGGGGTGTGCTACTGGCATCTAGTGGGTAGAAGCCAGGCATGCTGCTTAATGTCTTACAAAACACAGGACAACCTCCTACAACAAAGAATTATCTAGCTCAAAATGTCAATAGTACTGACATTGAGAAAACCTGCTGAGAACAGGGATTAAGCCCCAACGAAAATACAGAAGATTGGGGGAGAGGCAAGATAGGGGTAGGGGATTAAGAGGTACAAACTACTATGTGTAAAATAAATAAGCTACAAGGATATATTGTACAGCACAGGGAATACAGCCAATTTTTTTTTTTTCTGGCTGTGCCGCACAGCATGCGGGATCCTAGTTTCCCGACTTGGGATCGAACCCGTGTCCCCTGCAGTGGAAGCACGGAGTCTTAACCACTGGACAGCCAGGGAATTCCCAGCCAATATTTTATAATAACTATAAATGGAGTATAACCTTTAAAAATTGTGAATCACTATGTTGTACACCTGAAGCTTATATAATATTGCACATCAATTATATTGCAATTTAAAAAAATTTTTAAAGAAAGAAAAGAAAATACAGATTAAGAGGATGTCTATATACTGAACAGTGAGACACGCAGACCAATTCCCCCACTGAGCTACCAGAATGCTGACAACCACACTTACACTTACCAGACAGAGGATCAGAGGAATTCCTCTGTAGGGAACTTACTGGTTCAAGACAAAAACATACAAATAGTTACATTTGGGGTTCCCCTTGTCATGCACTGAATATCTGTGCCTCCCTAAATTCCTATGTTGAAGCCCTAACTCCCACTATAATGATATTAGGAGGTGTAGCCTTTGGAAGGTAATTAGGTTTAGAACAGATCACAAGGTGGAGCCTCCATAATGGGACTGATGTCCTTATAAGAGGAAGAGGGACCACAGCTCACTCTCTCCATTGAGTGCATTAAAAAAAGAGGACATATGAATACATAACAAGATGGCACCATCTGCAAGGCAGGAAGAGGGCCTTTACCAAGAACTGATTCTGCTGGCACCTTGATCTTGGATGTCCCAGCCCCCAGTACTATGAGAAATAAATGTCTGTTGTTTAAGGCACCCAGTCTATAGAATTTTGTTAAAACAGAGTGAACTAAGACATCTTCCCAACTGCCAGGTACCAGCCAGATTACCTACAACAAAGTCTGCCAGCTGAAAAGCTCCCTCTCATGAACTTCCAATTAGCATTTGATTGCCTCACTCTTAAATATGAATGTGTAATCAAAGATCACCAGACATTTAAAGAAAGCTTTGAACGAGAAATTAGGCTAACAAACCAAAAAAAGAACTTAGAGGAAATAGAGACGATGCAGGAAGCAGAAGAAAACTGAAAACAAACAAAAACAATACCATTAGTATCCTCAGAGAGGTAAAGGAATACGTACGATGCACCCATTAAACACAGAGAAGACTATAAGAAAGGAAACATGCAGAGAAGAAAAAGCTCTTAGAAATGTATAAATATGCAATGGAAGTAAATTCAACATAAAGATTTAAGATTAAGTTGAAGAAAATTTCCAGAGAATAGAAGGCAAGACAAATAGATGAAAGATGGAAGACCAGCCCATGAGATCCAATATCTGAACAACGCAGAGTATCAGAAACAGAAGAGAAAGAAAATGGAGGAGATGGCTATTACAGAAATAATGCCAACAACTTCCAGAACTAAAGAATATAAGCTTCCAGATTGGAAGTTTCCACCTAGCTCCATGAAATAAAATGGGTCATGAAATTTCAGGACACTGAGGAGAAAGAGAGGATTTTGGTTTCATTTCAGGCAATACTGGAGACCAGGTTATCTAAAAGCCCTCCTAATACAAAATACCTCAAAATACCAGTTGAAATATAAATTCAAATCCCATCTAACTGATAAGTCCACTGATAAGTAAGAGGACAACAGAAGTGCCCCAAATTTTGAGAAAACTGACAACCACAGTGGTGAAAGTGAACGCTGACTGCCCTGAGGAAGTCCATGGGCTTAAAAGCAAAGGGCTTAGGATCGAAGAGCCCGATGGAGCCCTGGAGATGAGGTCTTGTGCCAGTCTAAAGTGGGGAGTGAGGATTGAGAACTCCTGCATGAATCTAGGAGAAAAGGGAAGCCAGAAAATAATTCATCCACCAGAAGAGACAAAAAGGAATACCATCTACCTTAGCCTGGGCTCCACATGAAAGGAAAGTCTTAACTGAGAATCCAAAACCACAGGATTCCCAAGAGTCTGGAATTCAAATTCATACTAGTCATGTGGTCTAAGAACCCACTACCACCATCACCAAACAGAGAGATTAATGTAAAAAGTAATCCCAGCTAGTAACACCTTGGCCACACCTCAAATAATCAAAAGCAAAACAACTCTAGAGGTCCATAGCTCAGTCCAGAGTTCCCTGAATTTCCTCAGATAAAGCATCATCTAACATTAGCTCACACTCCAACATTAAAAAACATACAAAGAAAACAAACCATCACGGATAAGAATCAGCAGAAATTAAAGACAGCAAGATTGGATCCCCAAGAGCTTCAAACAGAATGATCAGACATAGACTATAAAATAAGTATTTAAATTATTAAATACTTTAATTTTATTAAAATAAGTATTTACAATGCTGGGGGAAAATAAATGTCAACTTTGAATTTTACATCTGATTAAATAAAGAATGAGGGTAAACTAAACACATTTTTTAAACAAAAGCCCAAACAGTTTATCATCAACCAATTATTACTAAAGGACTTCTAAAAGGTGTACTTTGGAAAGAAGGAAACTGAACCCAGAAGGAAGGACTGAAATGTCCCCAAACTGGTAAAAATATATATAAATCTAAACAATCACTGACTGTGTAAAACAATCATAATGACGACTAATTCGGAAGTAAAAAGGAGAGACATATAATAACAACAGTATTGTTGCTATACAGCAATCATGCTAGATGGGGTAAGGGTGGTTCAGAGCACATGGGGTCTAGGCTCTTGCAGTGTTCAGGAGGAGGGTGGAAATACAACATCAGACTTTGCCACAGCACAGTGGAAGCTAAAAGATGAAATGTGTCTTCAAAACTCTGAGAGAAAACTATTTCCAACCTAGAACTCTTTATGTGGCATAAAGAACTGTCATACCTACAAGGTCTCAAAAAATTTATTTGTCACATACCCTTTCTCAGGAAGCTATACTAGAAGATGTACTCGACCAAAATGAGGACGTAAACGAACAGAGAGGAAAATACGGAATTTAGAACACAGGGAACCCTACAGAGGAAAGCGGCAAAGGGAATTCCACAGAATGATGAAGGGAGATCCTAGGATGGAATCAGTGCAACAGGCCTAGTGCACAGCTGGACCAGACTGTGGTACTAAGACAAATGGTCTCAGGAGGTATGTCCCCCAGACAAAGAAGAAACTGATTCTCTGATGAGCTTGAAAGTATTGAGAGAAGGTTTATATTTTTGGCAAAGAGTTTGGACATGAATTAGTGATCCATACACAGAAAACAAAGCTTATTTCAGTTTGCTATATGGCTCAGCTAATATCATCATAATATAAATACAAAAATGACAACAAAAATTACTACATATATATTGGGGGGATGGGAGGAGAGGAGGGAAATGTGTATGTGTTTATGTGTGGCATAGAGGAGAGGGGGCCAGAAAAATCTCTTTATCCTCTATATTAGAAAATCAATAGATATAATTTAAAATAGAAAACAACAAAAGCAGTATGAGCATGCTATTTAGAAATAAGAAGGTAAATACTAGAAGAACTAGCTAAAAGAGCATAAATGGTTGTACCCTAGGGAGTGGGAATCAGGAGTTAAGAAAGGAGGAGCAACTCCCATTCTTGTGTGTGTGTGTGTGTGTGTGTGTATGTGTGTGTGTGAGATATACCTTGGCCTTTTAAACTGTGCAAGCATAGGGACTTCCCTGGTGGTGCAGTGCTTAAGAATCCGCCTGCCAATGCAGGGGACATGGGTTCAAGCCCTGGTCCGGGAAGATCCCACATGCTGCGGAGCAACTAAGCCCGTGTGCCACAACTACTGAGCCTGCGAGCCACAACTACTGAAGCCTGTGCGCCTAGTGCCCGTGCTCCGCAACAAGAGCAGCCACTGCAATGAGAAGCCCTCGCACCGCAATGAAGAGTAGCCCCTGCTCGCCGCAACTAGAGAAAGCCTGCGCGCAGCAACAAAGACCCAACACAGCCAAAAATAAATAATAAATAAATAAATTAAAAAAATAAAATAAAAAATAAACTGTGTAAGCATAAAACTGTAATTTTTGTTTTCATTTCTCATAATTTTATTTTTATGAAAACTAAAACCCTCCAGAATTCACACATGGTATGGTATAGTGAATTTTAAGAACAAATATAAAGAGAATAATCTAAAATCTTCTACAGAGAAAAGCAGGTCACAAACTAAGGAACAAGAATCAGACTGACATCAATTTTCAACAGCACCTACTTTTTGCAAGAAGAAACCACTGTCATTTTTCAATGTGTTGAAGGAAAAAAAACTTTGACTCAAGAATTTTAATACAAGGGTGAAATAAACATGTTCTCAGGCATACAAGCCTCGGAAAGTTTATCACATAAAGCCCCCTTTTGAAAACACTCCTGGAGAAAGTTCATCAGCAAAAAGAGAAATAGATCCAGAAGAAAGCAACAAGACATGGGAAGGGAGAGTAAATAATTTAGTGAAGTGTATCACTGTTTAAAAGGCAACAAACAAATGGCATATCTGTAAAAATCCAGAACTCAATAGATAATGCTAAAGAGGGGAGAAGGCAGTACGGAGGGAAGTGACTACATGCTAAAATACTTATCTAATTGGGTGGGGCCGTTTAAGTTTATCGATAACTTTAAGAATTTTATGGTAAAAATAACCATGAATACGGGTTTTATAAGTTAATACTTAGCAAGTCTTCTAATCTTATTCATAATATCTGACTGAAAGCTCTTGTTTGACCTTTATCATGAATTCCTAAATGATCCATAACATCCCTCAACACATACTCCACTCCCCCCCTCCCCCTCCGCCACACAAAGTAATTAGAAAACCTTAAGAGAGCTAACATTTCTCGGCCTTTTCTTCCCAAGAGACTTTGGGGCGGGAGTAGCAACTGTGACCTTGCATCCCTAGGTTTGACCTGCTACCCACCTAGGTCCGGAGCTCGGAGCCTACTCTCAGCCATTGAACTCTCCAGTTCAAGGCAATCGTTGCCTGAAAAAGAAGGACAAAACAGCAGCTGAACCACCTTCACTAGCCTTCGACCTTCCATCATCCCCTCCTCCCGCCTCCCAAACCCCGCACAATTCCCATCGAGGGTCCCGGGAACCCCAAGACTCAACTCCATCCCAACCCACGTCCCCTCTCCACTCCCGCGCCTCCTTCTAGGCTCTTATCCCTCAGTCCCTCCGCCCCCTTTCACACTCTGCTCCCTCAACTCCCGTGGCCTCTTCGCCACCCCTTGCCTTACATTTCAATTCCCGTGCCTCCCTCCAGGCTCTTGTCCCCCCAGTCCCTCTGCCCCCTTTAGACCTCTGTCCCCTCTATTCCTGTGACCCCCTTCCCGGTCCCTCTACTCTCCCCAGCTCCCGGACCTATCTGTTCCCCAATTCCTGTGTCCACTTTCCAACCCCGTACCCTTCTTTAACTCTTAGGACCCTTTCCGCCTTGCTACTTACCCCTGCTTCCCCTTCCCGGCATCCGTACCCTTTCCCGGCTCCCTCCTCAAATTCTCGGCTCTTTCTCGGCCTCCGTACTCCTTTAAGGCCGCCGTATCACATTCGCGGGTTCCATGAGCTCTTTCAGCCGCCAGTGCACCGGCTGTTCCTCTGTAACTATAACATCACTCTCTTAGGCGCCCTGGGCCGCGGCTTCAGTTTAAATTTCCTGTCCGCTCCGCCTCTAAAATTACGTAAGAGCTGCAAGACTGCCCTACGGGGGCCCTGGGAGGACAATATTAACTCAGCAAACCTTCCCCCCCCCCCCCCCCCTTCCCCTTCGTTTTCCGCTCTGTTCTCTATTTCTGTCTCTTCATGTCTCGGCTTTTCATAGGCTGGAGATATTTTGAGCCTTAATAGCCAGCAAGCTGGAGACTAGCAGTAGCATCTTAGTGATTCTTCACACTGCGCTAGTTTGAAATTCCTAGGAGTTCAATAATAAATAACAAAATAAGCCTAACGCTTGTAGTTTACATAAAGATTTCACGTACACATAATTTCATCTTCACATCTTTTGTCTCCCTTTTTCCACTTATCCACCCGCCCCCCCCAAAAAATTCTCAAAAGTGGTGTCTCCATTCCTCACTTCCCATTTTTTCTTCAACTCACCCAATTAGAGTTTGATCCTCACCCCTCCACTTATCAACTGTGACTTGCGTTTTCCCCAATCCTATCTGACTTACAGAACATTGAAACAGACTACTCCCTCCTTCTTGAAACACTTTCTTCTTTTTGCTTCCATTTCTACCCATTTTCATCTTACCTCAATGGCTCCTCCTCAACCTCCTTTGCTGGATCCAAAGCCACTTCCATTTAAAAATGTTGGCGTAGGCCAAGGCTTTAGCCCTTAACCCTCAGCCCTCTTCTCTTCCCTATTAACACTTTCTCCCAAGGAGAGCTCTTCCAACTCCATGGCCTTACAATTCAGCTCTATGCTAACGCCCGAGTTCTGACATCTCCCCGGATCTCCAGACATATATTCAAGTACCTACTAGACATTTCCATTTAGGTGTAAAATAGGCATCTCAGGCTTAACATGTTTAACATTTGTTCCACCCCCCCCAAAAAACCTCACCTATCCTTTTCTCAGCCTATCCCATCTCAGTAAATGTCACATCATCCACTCAGTTGTTCAAACCTAGAAGTTACCTTTCAGTACTTTCCCTTATCCCCACCCCACTCCCAGAACAAATTCTACCAATTCCATCTTGAATCAGATCACTGCCACCACTGTAGTCCAACCCACTGTTACTTCTTGCCTAAAGTACTGCAGTCAATTCCTAACGTACTTCTACTCTTGAATAGCTTCCTACCTCTTCCCAGTATAATCCATTCTCCGTGAGCAACCAGTGATATTCTTTAAGCACCATGGTAGTTTATATACCACATATACTTGGTATCCATGGGGCCTCTCCCTGCAGAAGATTATACATTTCAGCTCTGAAGAATCCAGCTTGGCCATGTGACTTGCTTTGGCTACGAAAAAAGGAAAAAAGTCACACATCATTTCCAAGAATAAGTTTTAAAAGGCAGGCTGGTTTACCAAGTTCTCTCTTCCCCTATCTAGCAATGTCCAGCCAAAGGGTGCCCTGTCAACATGGGTTCTTTGGTGAAGAGTACCTGGAACAGAACCATGGGCAAGCCATAATGGATGTGTAGCATGAGCAAGAAATACGGCTTCCCTGGTGGCGCAGTGGTTAAGAATCCACCTGCCAACGCAGGGGACACGGGTTCCAGCCCTGGTCCGGGAAGATCCCACATGCCTTGGAGCAATTAAGCCCGTGCGCCACAACTACTGAGCCTGTGCTCTAGAGCCGCAAGCCACAACTACTGAGCCCACGAGCCAAAACTACTGAAGCCCGCGCTCCTAGAGCCTGTGCTCCACAACAAGAGAAGCCACCACAATGAGAAGCCCGCGCACCACAAGGAAGAGTAGCCCCCGCTCGCCGCAACTAGAGAAAAGCCTGCACGCAGCAACGAAGACTCAATGCAGCCAAAAATAAAATAAATCAAATTTTTTTAAAAAGCCATTCACCTTAAAAAAAAAAAAGAAAAAAAGAAATAAACCTTTGTTGTTGTAACCTACTGAGATTTGGGCATCATTTGTTACCATATCAGAATCTAGCTCAAGATTGTCAAAGTGTGGTTCAGCCCTTTCAGAAGGTTCCATGAGGTCGAAACTTTTTACAGTGATACTAACATCATTATCCTTTTTTTTTCAATGACGATAAATGCTTTTCATCATTGATTTAAGGTTTAAGCCCTCGCACTAGATTTTTACAAGCTGGTGAACACTGACAAATTATTTCTCCCACAGAACTATAACCACATGTTCCCGGGCAGTATAAATATATGGTTGAGCTAACGTTAATGCACATCACCATTTTATCAATTACATAATAAAACAAACTGTCAAGTATCCAAATATTAAGTTACACAGCTCAAAAGGCATATAAAGTATTAAATGTAAACCCACTTCTTTTTTTTTTTTTTTTTTTGCAAGAGAGGTTGGGAATCACACTTCAAAACAAAATTAAGTTGGTAAACAACTTCAGATAAGTTTGAAAAATAATTACAAGAATTTCAGAAATTTTATGATTAAGAATTGTTTTAGCTACAATAACAAAGTATTTCTACCTTTTAAAAAATATTTACTAAGTTAAAGGGCATATTCTGTATGTCCTGCACAGGACAAAGGCAACATTTTACTAAAAGTACTTAATAGCCCCCTCCCATTCTTTCATCAGGCCCTCCCTGTAAGTTGCACCCCGAAGTGCAAACATTAAAATTAACTGTAAGGCTTTTTTGTCTGGAGACATTAAAGACATGTGCTTCTGTACAATGTAGATTTTCAAAATGGAGGTCTTCTATAACAGCACAAAATGAGATGTACAGAAAGACATTAGATAATCACTGTAAGACTTGGTTAATTAAAAAAAAAAAACAAAAGGAGCAAATCTGATGTATACTGGTATGAATGTGGGAATTGTGAGCAAAGAACCTTATAGGCCCTACTTTCTATGTTTGAAATGATGGAAGGAATAAACTACACAAGGTCCAGAGTGTTCATAGTTCCTGGGATTTTAGTCCTATATGATACCAAAAATATACAGGTATTGTCCTGGGTATTTTGGCACCTAGTCTTTCTAAATTTCTTATATATTGATAAGATTCTGGCATGGAAACAGATTTAAAGACATGACTCAATACTGCATGATTTCAGGAAAGGTCAATTGGTACAAATGATAAGCACATTTTAAATGCTGAACAGCAAGAATCCTTTGCTAAGTGTCCCAAGTAGGTTGATCATAACCCAAACATAGAGGTTGCAATTCTGCCAGGTTTTGGCCTGGTAAAACTGCTTTTCAACACTCCTATGGAAGCTTCATCAGACTTCACCAAGCCAACGTGCTGGCTAACACGTATGACAAATTCCATCCCGTCTAGTTTCCACTTCCAAGCAATGGCATCAGGCACCCCAGTTTTACTGAAGGCAACAGTTGTTTCTATGACCACTGGAGTCTTTGAAGCACAGCCACATTTTAGGACGATACTTCTCCAAATACAAAAGTTGCTTGCTCTTCAAAGCTCCAAGCCGCTTTTGTCTTATGAACTGTACTGCATCTTCACATTTCATTCCACTTTCAATTAATGCTAGGGCAACAAGCACTGGAGCTCTCCCAAGGCCTGCAACACAATGAACAGCAATACAACAACCAGGGTCTTCACGGAACTTAATTTTCACAAGACTTAACCAATCATCAACAATCTGGTTAGATGGTGGTGTGCCATCATCAAAAGGCCAGTCGAGAACATGGATGCCTTCTTTCTCCACGAGAGTAGTGTCATAAGTTGCTTCACATACTCTTACTATTGTGGTAATTCCATGCTTCTTAAGGTCCTCTATAAATTTGTTTAAGGTCACATTTGTTGGACTGTGTGTAATAAGAAATCTCATGTTCTTGTAAGTGACTTCCACAGGAGCTGCGTGGATCATTTGAGCCATGTTAATTTAGTTAAAAAACACTCAATAGGGTTATGAAAGAATTTTAAAAACTGAATACAGAAATGATGCAAAGAAACTGAGTCTACTTCAATACACTCCACTTGAAATTCTCAGTGCTTTTGAGTATGAAGTTGGGAGTAATGGGAAATGAAATGAACCTCCTAACAAGAAGCAGCAATTCTTCAATCCAGTAATACTGAGGCAGTAGAAAGGAAGTACAACGCTCTGAGGATTTCAGTTCAACACTTCTGTGTCCAGGTTAACCACTTTTATGGGGGCTTCTTGGTGGAGTAGTAATGAATTTCTACAGTTCACTTGTCTGCACAGAGGTCATGCTGTGCCTGGCAGTAATCTCCACTGCCCTTCTGAAATTCCATAAATGGGTGACCAAGAACACCACAGAACCTGTTTCCAGCCCGTTCTCTTGGCATAGGTTTGGTTATCCCAAGAAAGGTCCACTCCTGTAGCTTCACTCTCAGGGCACCGAATGCTCATTACCCATTTTTGCTCTCTTTCTCTCATGAATGTTCAGTGGAGTATGCAGAGGCAAAAATGAGAATCCAACACTCTTCTGTTAAATCAGGTATTAAAGAGATTTGCAGAAATGTACAATAATGCCACTCTTCTAATTCTATTTCCATTAAAAATACATCATTTATGTTAACACACAGAGGGCTTATTTTTATTTATTTATTTATTTAAATATTTATTTATTTATTTATTTTTGGCTCTGTTGGGTCTTCATTGCTCCGCGCGGGCTTCTCATTGCGGTGGCTTCTCTTGTTGTGGAGCATGGGCTCTAGGCGTGTGGGCTTCAGTAGCTGTGGCACACAGGATCAGCAGTTGTGGCGCATGGGCTTAGCTGCTCCGTGGCATGTGGGATCTTCCTGGACCAGGGATCGAACCCGTGTCCCCTGCACTGGCAGGCAGATTCTTAACCACTGTGCTACCAGGGAAGTCCCTCAGAGGGCTTATTTTTATTTATTTATTTATTTTTTAAATTGTAATTTTTTTATTGGAAAACAAATATACCACTTGGAATGGATTTGAGGCAAATTGTGCCATAAGCAGATTTTCTTTAAGTGGCTAAAACAAAGTTTAAAAAGCAAGTAACAATAAAAGAAAATGTTTCTGGTACAGGACCAGCAGTACAAAAAAATAGTGTACGAGTACCTGGATAAAACACCCGTTTTGCAATAGTGCAACTTTTAAGTACGTATTGTTGACTGTCCATAGTCCACGCAGAGTTACAACTCCACACTTCAACAACAACATGCTGACAGTTCCTAAAGAAAACTACTTAAAAAAAAAAGGCATAACCCAGATGTTCCCTCATTTGACCAACTCCACCTAAGTTTAGATGTGCAGAAGGGCTTATTAGATATATCCAGAGTAAGCCACATGCAACATGTTATTTGATCAATTTTTCTAAAATAAGGTTTCAGGACAATGACAGTAAGATAAGGGAAGAAAACATGGAGGAATGAAGTCCTAATTACTATACATGCATATTTTTTTTGACAATAGGGGGAAACCTTTTACAGATAAGTTACAAACAAAGAAAAGGCAAATAAACAATTTTGTACAAGAAATTTAACACATTCTGTACAATGTCTTCAGTTTGCTGTCATCATTTGTAAAAACTCTTCATAGTTTACTTGACCATCACCATCAATATCTGCTTCCCTGATCATTTCATCAACCTCTTCATCTGTTAACTTCTCTCCAAGGTTTGTCATCACATGGCGGAGCTCTGCTGCACTAATATAGCCATTACCATCCTCATCAAACACACGGAATGCTTCTCTAATTTCTTCTTCACTGTCTGTGTCTTTCATTTTTCTTGCCATCATTGTCAGAAATTCCGGGAAGTCAATTGTGCTGTTACCATCAGCATCCACCTCATTAATCATGTCCTGTAACTCTACTTCTGTGGGATTCTGCCCAAGAGACCTCATTACAGTTCCCAACTCCTTTGTTGTTATAGTTCCATCACCATCCTTGTCAAATAGTGAAAAAGCTTCTTTGAATTCTGCAATATGCTCTTCAGTCAGCTGGTCAGACATGCTGCAAGCGCTACCGGTCTCCGGGACTCGACTACACAACCACTCAGCTCGCTCGCTCCACTCGGACCCGGCTTATTTTTATTTTTAAAAATTTATTTATTTATATTTTTGGCTGCATTTGTTCTTCGTTGCTGCGCGTGGGCTTTCTCTAGTTGCGGCGAGTGGGGGCTACTCTTCGTTGTGTTGCGCGGCCTTCTCATTGCAGTGGCTTCTCTTGTTGCAGAGCATGGGCTCTAGGCATGCGGGCTTCAGTAGTTGTGGCACGCAGGCTCAGTAGTTGTGGCTCGAGGGCTCTGGAGCGCAGGTTCAGTAGTTGTGGCACATGGGCTTAGTAGCTCCGCGGCATGTGGGATCGTCCTGGACCAGGACTCGAACCCATGTCCCCTGCATTGGCAGGCGGATTCTTAACCACTGTGCCACCACGGAAGTCCCTATTTTTAATTTTTATTTTTTTTCACATCTTTATTGGAGTATAATTGCTTTACAATATTGTGTTAGTTTCTGCTGTACAACAAAGTGAATCAGCTATATGTATATCCCCTCCCTCTTGAGCCTCCCTCCCACCCTCCCTATCCCATCTCAGAGGGCTTATTTTTAAATGAACAAACTAGTATTTTAAAACTTTGGTTTAATTCCTAAGATGGTAAATATCAAATATGATTTTATAAGAATATATATACACACACAAATACATAAAATATATTTATTAGTATAAATTTAAAGATACCCACATTGTGGTGGCTGGTCTCCAAGATGGCCTGCATTGACTATCCTCGACTCCTGATAGCATGCCCACATCCAACAGGGCTATGTACCAATAGAGTATTGAGGAAATAATAATGTGTGGCTTCTGAGGCTAGGTCATAAAAGACATTTCAATATCTGTAGTGCTGTTTCTTAGATCACCTGATATAGGGGAAGCCAGCAGCCATGACATGAGGACACACAAGTATGCCTGTGGAGAGGCTCGCGTGGAGAGGAAGGGAGGCTTCCTGCTAATAGCCAGCCCCAACTTACCCATCCTGTGATTGAGCCATCTGGCAAGCAGATCCTTCAGCCTTAGTCTAGCTTTCAGATGACTGCAACCTCACAAGAGGTCCCAAGTCATAAAATCCCAGCCAAGCTGCTCCCAAACTGCAGGCCCGCAGAAACCAGAGAAAATAAATGATTAGTGTTGTTTTAAGTCATTAAATTTTGGGGTGATTTGTTACACAGCAATAGATAACAAATACACACATAAACAAAAAAGCTGTTTGGCATTCTCCATTTTAAAAAATGGAAAAAGGCCTAAAACCAGAACCTACCTTATCCTCACTGACAAAATCACATCATATTACCCTCCTTTTCAAAAACTCCGAGCAGCTTTCCCAGTTTGCTCCTCAGACCAAACCTCTCTGAGTCTTGAACAAGCCTAGCTCATTCCTGCCTTAGGGGCTTTGCACTAACAGTTCCAAAAGGAAAATGGAACTTTCCTTTTAGGCATCAGATCAAATCTCATTTTTTTTTCCAGCTAGGACTTCTGAGACCACCCAACCTAACAGTAGCGCCCCCATTCCTTGCCAGTTACACCATTTCGGTTTATTTTCTTCACAGCACTTACCACTATCAGAAAGTATCTTATTTGCTTTCTTGTTTGTGGTCTATATTTCCGCCCTAGAATGTAAGTCCGTAGAACAAGGACCTTTTCTGTTTTACTCACTGCTATATCCCCTAAGTAAAGAATTTAGTAGGTTCTTTTTTTTTAATTTTAAAATAATTTATTTATTTTATTTTTGGCTGCATTGGGTCCTCTTTGCTGCGCGTGGGATATCTCTAGCTGCAGCGAGCAGGGGCTACTCTGCTGCGGTGCACAGGCTTCTCATTGCAGCGGCTTCTCTTGTTGCGGAGCATGGGCTCTAGGTGCGCGGGCTTCAGTAGTTGTGGCACACGGACTCAGTAGTTGTGGCTCACGAGCTCTAGAGCACAGGCTCAGTAGTTGTGGCGCACCGGCTTAGTTGCTCCGCGGAATGTGGGATCTTCCCAGACCAGGGCTCAAACCCGTGTCCCCTGCATTGGCAGGCAGATTCTTAACCACTGCGACACCAGGGAAGCCCCCAAGAATTTAGTAGGTTCTTAATGAATATTTGTTGAATGAGTGAAAAAAAAATGAATCTCTCTGATCTTCAGTTTTTTTCATTTGTAAAGTGAAGATAATATTATCTACCAGGAAGTGAGGTTTTAAAGATTAAAGATGTGTTTAGCACAAAGTCTGTGAACAGAAAAAGGTAGCTTTTACCACTCGGCAAAAATATTTTGAGATAATAGTTCAAGTTCTTCTCTCTCATTGTTTTTCTTGATTCCTGAGAGGAAGTGCTTAGAAAAAAAAAATCAGCTTATATCATAGAACAAGGACTGATTTCCCAATATCTAAAAAACTTGAACAAATAGATCCAGGAAAGATCAACCACCGAATTGAAAATGGGTAAGGGAACATTCATAGAAAAGGAAATACAAAGAACATTCAAATATGCTCAACCTCACTTAAAATAAGAGAAATGCAAATTACATCTATACTGAAATACCATTTTTCACTTAACAGCCTGGCAAAGATCAATTTTGCTAGATAGTGCCAAATTGCCTTACATTGGGGTTGCACCAGACTCCTATGTAAGGCAATTTGGCATTATCTAGGAAAATTACAAATGCACATATCTTTCCACCCAGCAATCCCATTTCTAGGAGTTATTCTAGAGATACACTCAGACATATGGGATATGACTTATGTAATAAAGGTATCTACTGCAGCATTACAGTATCTAGCAGCTATATGGTGTTTGTCAGACAAATACCTATAAAATAATGACACAGAAAAGGGCTGCACATATATATTTAATTATTTATTTTACAAATACCTATGGAGTGCTTACTATGATGTTCAAAGTGCTTTAAAAATAGTAATTAGTTTAATCCTCATAATAGTCCTTTGAGGTAGGTAGTAACTGCGCCCATTTTATACATGGGAACACTGAGGTTAAAACCTGCTTGAGGTCACACAGCTAGAAGGTGTCAGTGCTGGGATTTGAACCCCAGCAGCCTGACTTCAGAGTCCATGCTCTTAACATTGCTCTCTGCTGCCTCTCAGTGTAGGGCAAAATGGAAAACTGATACGGTGATATTAAAATCTGACAGGATAGATTTCAAGAGATAAAGGATTATTAGGAATACAGGTGTCATTCCTTGACGATAAACAATTTGCCAGGGAAGAAATAACCTAGTACTTATATGACTCTAACAACATCAAAATATTTAAGCCAGAAATACAAGGGAAGACTGTAAAATCTACAAATATACTGGGCATTTTAAGATACTTTTCTCCAAAAAAGATGATAGCTGAAACAAAAATAAGACGACATTAGCAACATATAAAAGATTCAATTATATAACTAACAAACATTAATATATAAATATTAGAAAATATGTTCAAGTACACATGGAACATTATAAAAATTGACATACTATGCTACTAAAGTATCAACCGATACCAAAAAATCGACACCATACAGAACACATCCTATGACCACAATATGATGAAGTTAGAAATCAAAAACAAAAAGGTAAGTTTTTTGTTTTTTGTTAAAGGATAAAACAAAATGCATTACTCTGGAATTTAAAAAACCACATTTCTAAATAATTCATGATAGGAGAATAAAACAATTACAATGGAAATTGTAATATATCTAGAACTGCAACAATGAAAAACGATATATCAAAAGCTGTGAGATTCCTTTTAAAAAGTTGTAAAATTCAGCTAAGTAACCAGAGAGAAATATATGACCTTAAATGTATATGCTATATTAGAAAATAAGACAGACTGAAAATGAATCAGCTAAGTGTTCACCTTGAGAGGTCAGAAAATGAAGAGCACACCCAAAGATTACAGATGGTCAGAAATAGTAAAGGATAGAAATTAATGAAATTAAGAAAAATTAATGAAATTAATGAAAAAATTAAGAAAAGAAAGAAAAAAGGAAAGAAAAAGTAGACTCCTACAAATTAGCATGGCAAAGACAAATGATCCAATAGAAAAACCCAAAAGGGATATAAACAGGCAATTCAAAGATGAGGAAATTTTTTTTTTGACTTTTTTCACTCAGAGTGGTTTTTATTTGCATTTCTTTTATGGCTAATGATGTTGAACACCTTGTTATGTGCTTATATGCCACTTGTGTTTCTTATTTGGTAAAATATCTTCATGTCTTTTGCTCACTTTCTTTTTTTTTTATATCTTTATTGGAGTATAACTGCTTTACAATGTTGTGTTAGTTTCTGCTGTACAACAATGTAAATCAGCTGGGACTTCCCTCGTGGCGCAGTGGTTAAGAATACGCCTGCCAATGCGGGGGACACGGGTTTGATCCCTGGTCCGGGAAGACCCCACATGCCGCAGAGCAACTAAGCCCGTGTGCCACAACTACTGAGCCCGTGGGCCACAACTACTGAAGCCTGAGCGCCTAGAGCCCATAGTCCACAACAAGAGAAGCCACCACAGTGAGAAGCCCATGCACCGCAAGGAAGAGTAGTCCCCGCCCGCCGCAACTAGAAAAAGCCTGTGCGCAGCAATGAAGACCCAACACAGGCATAAACAAATAAATAAAAATTAACAAACAAACAAAAAAACAAAGTAAATCAGCTATATGTATATATACATCCCTATATCCCCTCCCTCTTGAGCCTCCCTCCCACCCCTCTAGATTGTCACAAAACATCAAACTGATCAAAGATGAGGAAATTTTAATGGCTGATAAATGTATTAAAAGTGCTCAGACTCACTAGCAGTTAAATGCAAATTAAACTAGTAATGCAAATTAAATTAGATGCTCTTTCACACCTCTTTGACTGGCAAAAATTAAAGTATATTAAAAGCAAGTTTTAGTAAAAACGTGAAGGCAAGGGTGGGAATGCAAACTGGGACAAGCCCTTGGGAGAGCAATATGGTGATATCCACAAGGTTTATGCCCTTCAACTCAGCAATTCTGTTTCTAGGTATATGCTGGTCTCCAAAGAGAGGTGTGCATCCCTCAGACACAAGATAATCACAGAGGTACCAAAAGGAAGCATTAGTATTTAAATATATTTTTTTATCCAAAAGAAAAACAAGTAAGTTTTACTAATCGTTAGGAAACAGACTGATGCTGGTGCCCTCCCTGTGCTCTTGTCAGAGATCCTGGGTTAGGAAGTAAAGCAAATGAGTTATCTGGGTAAAGGGTAAGGGAGCTTCATATTTGGAGGGGTTGTCTGTGTTTTCTTTTCAGGGTTTGGTGGCGTGTTTTTCACTGTTCTCCACAGTTTACATATCCCCAGATAAATGGAATTACAGATTATGCTATCTGGATTTTCCTAGCCCCCAAAAGTGAACAAGAGGCTTAACAAGATTCCTCCAAAGAAGCAAGATTAAGATTACAAATAATCCTAATGACTCACACACAAGTGTGAGTACAAACTCTCAGGTTCAATGAGAGAGTCAGCTGGTCAATGGGTGAGAAAAATCACTGAAGTTCAAGAGAAGCTCTTGCCAGTAATGAATCTTTAACACTACTGAATTCATAAAAGTGGTTCAGACGGTAAATTTTATATTATGGGCATTTTACCACAATTAAAATTTTTAAAAAATAATAAATAATAAGGTGGGAAAGTAATGAAGCATATTCAGCCACACTATTTTCACTAATGATTTAAAAAAAAAAAAATTTATTATTTGGCTGCACCGGGTCTTAGTTGCGGCGTGTGGGATCTAGTTCCCTGACCAGGGATCGAACCCGGGCCCCCTGTATTGGGAGCACGGAGTCTTAGCCACTGGACCACCAGGGAAGTCCCTCACTAATGATTTTTGTACTACAAATAAATAAATATTTGTAATATATTATTTCCTTCTCTTTTCAATTGCCCTTTTTACAGTTATCTTTTTGTATATCTTATGATGGTCATACTAATTTGGAATAGTGGTTCACATATGTAATTCATAAATAAATACATATTCATATTTTAGGGGTGCACAGCAAAAATATTTTTACTGCTAACAGAATGTGGCAAAAATATGTTTGATGGTCACTGGCCTAGAGAAACTTTTCCACAGGTGGGCAAGGAGACATAAAAAAGAATGTGACTTGAAGCACTGTTTGAAGAACTGGGAAATAATCTAAACATCCATCAGCGGAGGAATGGATCAGCTGGGCTATATTCAAGCAGTGGAATACTATGCAGTGCTTTAAATGAATGGATAAGAGCTACATGTATCAACATGGGTAAATATTTTCAAGATCTTAAGTGAAAAAAGCATACTGCAGAATGAAAAGTCTAACATGCAAAACAATGTGATATATTGTTTATGGATACATACACATGGACACATACACACATACATTATAATATGTACTACATATGTAGTAATATGTACTATGTTTAAAAACATTCAAGAGGAGGACAAATACCAAATTCAGGAATAGAGGCTACCTCTTGGTAGGGAAGGAAGAAAAGGAGATTGGAGGCATTATTTCTTTAAAATAAAAAGATGGGGCTTCCCTGGTGGCGCAGTGGTTAAGAATCCGCCTGCCAATGCAGGGGACACAGGTTCAATCCCTGGTCCGGGAAGATCCCACATGCCGCGGAGCAGCTAAACCCGTGCGCCACAACTACTAAGCCCGCCCTCTAGAACTCGCGAGCCGCAACTACTGAAGCCCTCAGGCCTAGAGCCCATGCTCCGCAATAAGAGGAGCCACCGCAATGAGAAGCCCGCGCACTGCAACAGAGTAGCCCCCACTCGCTGCAACTAGAGAAAGCCCGCATGCAGCAACAAAGACCCAATGCAGCCAAAAGTAAAATAAATATTTTTAAAAGATGCAAGGTAAAATTAATATAACAAATAGCTCATACTTTTAAAACAAGATGTTTTAAAACTAGTCTCCCTGAGTTCTCCTCCTCAGTGACGACCATCTTCACATTCCCTTGTCTATCTTTCCAGAGATATTTTATGCACATGCCAGGTCAGATATGTGTGTGTGTATTTCTCCCCATCCCTCCAACTATTTAAACACAAATGGTAGCAAACATTACATACTGTTCTGAGCCTCGCTTTTTTCTTTAATAATGTATCTTGAATTTTGTTACGTGTCACTACATAAAGAGCTTCTTCCACTTTTATGGCTGCACAATACTTCCTTCTGTGGCTTTTTTGAGTCAGTCTCCTATAGATAGAATGTAGACTATTCCTGTCTTTCCACTACAATTAGCATCACTGCAACGAATATCCTTATAAATATGTCATTCTGCATGTACATGCATGTACATGCATGTACAATACATGCATGTATTATAATAAATTCCCAGAAGGATAAATGCTGGGTCTTTTCAAGTTGCCCTCCAACAAGACTGTACCAATTTACGTTCTGCAGAAACATTTTCCAGTGCCTGTTACCCAATCTCAGATTAACACAGTATTATCAGACTTTCAAATCTGAGAAGAAAACATGTTATCTCATTGCAAGTTTAATTTGCATATTTTAAAAATTATAAATGACACTATTTGTTTTACAGTGTAAAAAGCCATCTTGATTTTTTCTGTAAGCTTTCTGTCATTTGTCCAGTGGTATGAATTGGTTTTTTGAACTATAAGCTATAACTTTTGTAATAAAATAGCCAATGAGGATTTTTTAAAATGCAGGGTCTGTAGAACCTTCACTCAGTTTTGTAAGAAGTTTCTAGGATGTCTTCAAAAAGCCTTTGTGCACTGTACCAATATCGATTTCCTGATTTTGATATTATACTATAGCTATGTAAGATGTTACCATTGGGGGAAACTGAGTGAAGGTGCACAGGTCTCTATGTACTACTTTTGCAACTCCCTGTGAGTCTGTAATTATTTCAAAGTGAAAACTTAAAAAGGAACAAAATTTTGTGTTCCTTTTTCTTTTTTTAATATTTATTTATTTGGTTGCACCTGGTCTTAGTTGCAGCATGCATGTGGGATCTAGTTCCCTGACCAGGGATCGAACCCCGGCCCCCTGCATTGGGAGCTTGGAGTCTTATCCACCGCGTCACCAGGGAAGTCCCCTGTGCTCCTTTTCTGATCGTGGGGGTTCTGACCTCAAACTATGATCCTTGAGTCATGATGGCTCCCAAGTCTGTTAACCAACAAACCCCACCTGCGAGACAGCAACTGGATTAGAAAGTACATCTGAGTATCTGAAATAGCGGCAAGTCTTTGGGGGCTGACTCTGGCCTCTGACTCCATTATTGTCACATTCTAACTCAGGGAGCACACAGAAGACATGGGGCTAATAGTCACAGTATCCTGTATTTCTACTGAGCTTTACAATGTTCCATGTTCATTCATTTACATTATCCCAACGATAATAAGGGTAGAGGATTCTCTCAGGAGGTGCTCTGCCAGGTATATAAGACCCTTCCTTTCCTTTTGTTGTCATCCCTTGAAAATCTTCTATCTGAACTCTGCTGCTCAAGCCATCCATGATTCTCTGGAGGGCCCACACAGCGCCGTGCATCTGGGCCTGCTCCCTTTCTCTTCTAGTCTTTCTGCCTAAAGAACTCTCACTTGTTCTTCAAAAAAGTGAAAGTATCACCTCCACCAGAAGCCTTCCCAGATCTCCCATCTCCAGTTTCCAACTCCAATCCAACAGGCAATGTTAAGCTAATCTTCTTCCAGGCAACCTACTGCAATCTCCATTAGACATTGAAACACTTATCTCACTGTATTGTCATGATTAAACATGTCTGTTTCCACTGAAGACCCTTTGAAGGGAGAGCTTTTGTGACATTTATCTTTATATTTCAGTGCCTAGCAGCAATGCCAATAAATATTTAGTGAATGAAAAAGTCAGGCCAGTGACCTGCCAGTCTCCTCTGCAGTTCAGGCAAAGCCAACCCGGGTTCTTGGGTAATTCATTTCAGCCCAAAGCCTGGTGTTTTGAGAGCCATCTGAGGCTCCGCCGGCTGTGCAGGAACACTTGCCTCTGGTTAGGCTCCCTGTAACTGTGTGACTCTGTGTTTCATTTTCCTTATCTTTACTATGTGGACAATAAAAGCATCTCCTCACACGGTTGTTGGGAGGATTAAAGAGATAATGTATCAGAAGGTCTTAGATAATGCTTGACAATGGGTAAAGAAGGCTCCTCAGAGTTATTTCTGTTTAAGTGTTGAGTGAGTGAATGAAAGAAATGACTCGAGGTTGCCTGTTCATTTATTGAGCACCCACTATGTGTCCAGTAGCGCGTTAAGCACAGCATGTAAATGCAGAGAAGCAACCGCAGCACACTGGCGTGGTCTTAACACAGATTGCAGGGAATCAGGGAAGGTTTTCTGGAGCTTGAGTTTTCATACGGGAGGAGCATGCAAAGGCGCAGGTGGTAGCAGTTGATAGAGACAGTGGGCGTTCCCGACAGAGCCAGCTGTTTCCCCCTTGAAAGCTGTGTGGGAGTGGGTGGCTTAGCTTCCCACGAGTGGCGTGAAAGCGCGGCTTGGTGAGGCCGGTCGAGGCGCTAGAATCGAAGGTGAGTTCCAGTCCCGTTTAGTTATTAGCCGCGTGACTTTGGCCAAGTCACTGAACCCCTCCGAACTTCCCCAACTGTAAAAAAAGAGTCGGTTAAGACTACTCACCAGCCAGGATTCCTGAGAGACCACGTGACCGTGCGTAAGCCAAGATGCGCTCTACTTAGAAGGTACAAAACGCCCCGGCAGGTCACTACGGGTCGACTAGATTCTACGCCCCGCGCGCCGGGGCGTGGATTTCGTTTCTGAGCACGCGCAGTGAGCCCGTGGCGCGGCCCGTCAGGCGCTGCGGTAGGCGCCCTGGGGGCTGGCAGGACCCTGGCCCCAAGATGGCGGCGCCCAGCGCAGTGGCCGCTGCTACCTCTGGCGAGAGCGATGGAGGGGGCAGCGGCTTTGAATCGTGGCTAGACGGACGGTTGGAGGCGCTGGGAGTGGACCGAGCCGTTTACGGTGCCTACATCCTGGGTGTCCTTCAGGAGGAGGAGGAAGAGGAGAAGCTGGACGCTCTGCAGGGTATCCTCTCTGCTTTCCTGGTGAGAACCCCGGACACATTCCTTTATCCTCTCTGCCGGCCCCTGTCAGTACTTCGTATCCCCTTTCCCCTACTTGGTGTCCCAGAGGATTAGTGGTCTCACCTGGGAGAGGAATACTCTTCTGAGCCCTGGGCCTCGGGGGAAGGGAGTTGCTCCCCATCCAGGGTTTTGGGAGCCGGAAGGTTGCAGGTGCATAGAGAGGAAAGGCTTTCCCTTATTCTTGAGGACAAGGCCCTCTCAGATGCCTGTGGATGAGCTGGGTGAGTATTCTTCCAAAGGCGTTGAAATGTCTAAATGAGTTTTATCATAAACGTCTAACAACCAATTTCGTTCCCATCCGCTGACAGTGTTCAGAGGGGGGAGTTAAGTGCTCTGAGATGTCTGTGCCCTTTAAGAGGCAGTGCCCCTGACAAAAGCCTGCAGGAGGCACCCTCTCGGTTTCCTATTTTGGAGGTAGGAGTCCAAAAAAGGTCAGTTTAGGCGGTAGAGGTCTTTTCACGCCTAGGCAGAACGGAAACAAATTTTGTGCTTGATCCTTTACTGTATTTAGAAATGCAGTAATCATTGGGGGGAGTAGGTTGGGGAGTAAGAGAGATCAGAGTTTTAAAGAAGAGAGATAAACTTGATACTTAGCCTTTTAGAAGCAGATTCAAGAATTCAGAAATGTGTGCTTTAAACTGTATTTAAGTAGTAAGTCACCAGGATGTTCACTTTTCCAACCTGATCATTTCTCCTGCCCTAATCTCTATGTACACTTACTTGGTGAAAGTGCAGGTCATTGACTGATCACGTGGTTAAAACATAACACTAGTGCAGCTGTCCCAGGGCCTCCTGGCAAGGGCCCCCTTTTAGTTCCAGAGCCTGCTCTGGTGAGATTGACCTATAAATGGGAAAGCCTTAACACAGCTTGTGATGCAACTCATAAGTTCAGTGGAAATACAACACAGTGGAATAAATTGTTTTCTTGAATCATTACATTGCAGGTCGTAGAGGGAAAGAGTAGGAGGCAAGCAATTTAAGTTACTTTTTAAAAGATTTCCCACTGGGAAGTTTCTAAAGATTCCATGAAAAAGAAGTTGAAGTAATTTGGGTACTCATTGGTACCAGCTCCTTGACCTGTTCTTTACATTGTATCATTACTTAGAACTGTATGTCTGCTGATAAAGGCAGGCATGAATTTGCCTTAGACTCTTAACAGTCTCTTGGTAGAAGAGTTATCTAGACCAGATTTGGTTCTTTGTATCTCCCTCTTGTTTGCATAAACTGCAGAAGACAAACTCATTTTTAAGGTGGCTTCCCTCCCTCTGCCCAATTCACACACCATGCTTAATTTTCTCACAGTTTTCCCAGCCCCTTCTATGTAGAAAATGACTTTGGGAAGAATTGGCCAGGAATGATATGGGGAGGCAGGGGTCCTGTCCATGAAAACTGAGGAGCAACTTTACAGGGCAGCAAGGCCAATGAGTATGGTATAGACCAAACACATCACTCATAGCACTGCTTATTGTCTGTCAGTCAGTTGGGCTGCATATAGAAGCTCCCGACTATTGTACCAAATCCCATTCTGGGAAAAACAAAAGGCATAGCCAAATCAATCGCCATATTGGGCTAGATTCAATATTAGGAATTTAGAAGTTTGTCAGCAACAATTTGAGGTAAGATTCAAGAATAGTATATATAATTGGGAGCAAATGACAGTAAACAAAAACTTCTGTCATCCTTCCCTTTATTCCTTCTGATTGCACTTGCGCTGATTGATTTTTTTTTTTAAGTCTTTTATTGAATTTGTTACAATATTGCTTCTGTTTTATGTTTTGGTTTTTTGGCCGTGAGGCATGTGGAATCTAAGCTCCCCCACCAGGGATCTAACCCGCACCTCCTGCATTGGAAGACAAAGTCTTAACCACTGGACTGCCAGGGAAGTCCCACGCTGATAGACTGATTAATTTGATAGACTGATTAATCAAATTTTTATAGACTGATTAATCAGATTTTTATTGATGGATTACTCTCTGCCAGGCACTGCCCTAAGTGCTTGGGGTACTTTAGGGAACAACACAGACAGAAATCCCTGCCCTCAAAGGGTTATATTCCGGTAAGGAGAGACATAATCAGTAAATTATATAGTATGTTAGAAAATGATTAGTGCTAGGAAAAAAGGAGCATTGTAAGAGGATCAGGAGTGGAATGGAGGGGTGAGCAATTTTAAGTAGGGTCATAGCATTAAGTAGGACGTTACATTTTTTTCTTCCAGTTGTATTGAGATATAATTGACATACAGCACTACATAAGTTTAAGGTGTACGGTATAACAATTTGACTTACATACATCATGAAATGATTATCACAATGAGTTTCGTAAACAGGATATTACATTTCATCGCAGCTGTTTATATACCAGCCTTCTAAATTGTAAGTGTTATGAGGCTAGTGACTGTTTCTCATTCATCTCTTAGCATTCATCTTAGTGCCTTGAATATGGCAGGAACCATCTGGATGAATAAATGAACGAATGGAGGAATGAACTTCTTTGGTTTGGATGAGGAGATTGGGGGAATAAACCACCTCGTCCTCCAAGAGTGCCCTTTCTCTTTTGCCTCTCCATTCCTTTTCCTACCCTTTTTTCTTTTCCTCTCCCTTCGCTTTTCCTGCTGGGGATCCTTGCAAGACAGGAACTCTGGACCAAAGAAGTTCAATATGTCTGGCATGCATGCTAAAAGGATGCAGGGTAGAGGATGGAATCCTTTGTTGGGTACAAAATAAGGATATCCACAGTAAGTCTGTGTTCTGCCTCTCCTTACTTTTCTCTGAGAGATGGTGTAATATAGTGGTTGAGAACGTGGGCTCAAAGCCAGACTGCTTGGGTTCAAATCCTGCTTAATCCACTTATTACTTGTATCACCTTGGGCAAGTTACTTAACCTCTGTGCCTTGGTTTCCTCATCTCTAAATTGAGAGTGCTTCTTGAGATTGTTCTAAGAACTCTGAGAGTTCTTATGTATTTGAACAGTGCCTGACACGTTAGGAAATGTGAACACTCACAGCTCATCCTGAGGGGTAGAAGATGAAGATGGTGAAGGCAGCCATAATGAAGGTGGAGGGAAATACCCATATTTGTTGCAATGCCTGTTCTTTGCCCAGTGGTGTAGGCCTTTTTTTTTTTGGCGGTGCACAGCATGTGGGATCTTAGTTCCTTGACCAGGGATTGAATCCTGGCCCACGGCAGTGAAAGCACGGAGTCCTAACCGCTGGACCACCAGCGGTTAGGACTGTAGGCCCTTTATACACATTCATCCTCTCTAAAATCCTGGGAAGATGTGAAGCTTGGAAAAGTTAAGAAACTTGCTCATAGATCTGGGATTTGAATTTAAGTAAGTCTGACACCAAAGCCAACATCCTTTTTGTCATACCATGCTAAGGAGGAAGATTGGTTGGTGTGCAGAATATGTCTGCTTATGAGAAATGGAGAGAGGGATGGTTGTACAGGAGACCATCTACTCACTTAACTTCTCTTTATTATGGATCAGCAAGCTCGTGGATATGTTCCAGTAAGAAAGTTGATAAACTTTGGAGAGTGTTCTGAGTTGAGTAAATTGGCCAAGGAAGATTTCATAGAGTTTTGACTCAAGCAACAGGTTTTTGCCCCAAAAGGAGAAGGACTGCCCTGAGTTGGTGAGAATCCTATCCTTTGGAGCTTGGCAGGATGGGGTGGGTGCTCTTGACCTAGCAGGTGTGGCTTCTGGGACTCACACACAGGATTACCTCTGTGTTTGGAGCCTCAGAAGAGAAACATAATCTCTATTCTGTGGCTCCCAAACCCTCCCTGTGATTTCTTCTCATCACCAGCAGGGGGAGCTCTGCCCTCTGCATAGACTTTGTTCAGGTTGAGGGCTCTCAGGAAATTAATTGGTCTACTTTTCCAACCAGGAAGAAGATTCCCTTCTTAACATCTGCAAGGAGATTGTGGAACGATGGTCGGAAACTCAGAATGTTGTCACCAAAGTGAAAAAAGAAGGTAGAGTTGGAGTTTTTACGTCCAATCTCCAACAACCTTTACTCTACAGCTGTTAGAGAAAGAGTTTTCAGTTTTCTCCAGTGGATGCTCATTTGCCCTAAAATAAGTTAAACTGGCAAACACAGAGCAGCTTACTTTAACTTTTTAACTGAACATTGGTTTTCTTTTTTCCTTTTACATTTTTCCGCTTCAGCTGACCATGGCTCTCTTCATTGTGGTTTTTTCTTTTTTCGTTTTCATTCCTCTTCCCACTCCCCCTTGTAGATTTGCTCTGCAGGTATAGGGTCAACTATATTTTCCCACCTTTTTCATATTCTCATTTCTTAACACAAATTATGATTGGTCTTTTGCTTTATTCAGCTAAACCCTCCACCCTTTAAAATGAAAGAGATGTTACCATTAGGATGACAAATCAGCTGCAGAAAGCTCAAATCATAAATCCAAACTTGAATAGAATCTATTCTAAGCTATCTATATGTTGGTTCTCAGTTGTGGCTGTACACTAGAATTGCTTGCTGTATGTTTAAAAGTGCCAGTGCCAAGACTTCCCTGGTGGCACAGTAGTTAAGAATTGCCTGCCAATGCAGGGGACACGGGTTCAATCCCTGGTCTGGGAAGATCCTACATGCTGCAGAGCAACTAAGCCCATGCGCCACAACTACTGAGCCTGCATGCCACAGCTACTGAGCCCATGTGCCTAGAGTCCGTGCTCTGCAACAAGAGAAGCCACCGTAATGAGAAGCCCGCTCACCACAGTGAAGAGTAGCCCCCTCTCGCCGCAACTAGAGAAAGCCCACGCGCAGCAATGAAGCCCCAACACAGCCAAAAATAAAATAAAATAAATAAATTTTTAAAATAAATAAATAAAAATAAAAGTGCCCGTGCCTGGGCCGCACCATGGACCAATTATATAAACATCTTCGGGGTGGGGACCCAGGCATTGCTATCTTTTTAAAAGCTCCCCCAGATGATTCTAATATGCAGCCAGGCATGAGAACCACTGCTTGACACCATTGCCTCCTTTCTTTGAGAATGGAGAAGTCAACAGATGATTTTATTTTAAAATAATCTAAGAATTTCACCTAGCATAATTATCAACATGAAATAGACCAGCTTAAGTTGGTGCTAGATTCCTTCTTTGGTTTCTGAGTTGAGAAGAGAGAAAATTTCATGTTTGGAGGCTTTATTGTCTATGGTTCTAATGCAGTGCTTTTCAACCTTTTTTTTTTTTTTTTTAAGCAGCAGAACTTCAATATATAAAACAAGTAAAAGCAGGGCTGCTCTGATTGAAGACGGACATGAGACCTAAAGCCTGGCCTGCATGGCCTTTCCTTGCCTTTCTCATTGGCCCCCGAGGCACCTCCTTTGCACCCCAGAGCTCTAAGTAGTCAGCAGATGCCCTTGCCTTTACTCCAAGCACTGCCAGCATGGACTAGTGGTTCGGTGAGCGTGTTTCCTTTCACATACAACCTTGTTGTCCCTCCCTTCCCTCCCACCACCTCCCAGATGAGGTCCAGGCCATTGCCACCCTCATTGAGAAGCAGGCGCAGATTGTGGTGAAGCCCAGGATGGTGTCAGAAGAGGAGAAGCAGAGGAAAGCTGCGCTCCTGGCGCAGTATGCTGACGTGACAGACGAAGAGGAATATCCTTTCTGGAGTCTCAGCGCCATTCCCTGAGGCTTGAGCCAAAAGCCTTTGCTGGTTTACAGTGAGCTCTGGGAAGCTGCCAATCCCCCTCTATAGCTTAATTTTCTCCTCTAAAATGGCAGTGATCTATACCCCTTGGTGGGCGTGAGGAATGATGTTGGAATGGTTGATACTGGACTTACATTTTTTAAGACACAGTCTATATGTTCCTGAAAACTTCAGTGTGAAACAAATAATGCCTGAATGGACCACTGTTATTGTGTTTTCAGAAAATATGCTCTAGCTATGATTCTTTATAGTTGATTTACACTTATGATTCTTTGTATTTGTATAATACCTTTCTATGAAGTACAGTGTTACATGTATAATCCATCTTTATATTTTTTCACAGTTGATAAGGAAACTGAGGCACTAAGAGATGAATGGGTGATCAGAGACATTCAGAGAATTAATAGCAAAACCAGGACTAGAACCTGGATTTGAATTTGGATTCCCAAATTTGGAGCAGTTTCATTTGAATCTTTTTTTTTTTTTTTTTTTTAATATTCCAGTGACCACATAATTAATAAAAGTGAGACTGAACCCCCAAAGTGAGACTGAACCCCCCAAAGCAGCACCAGAATAAACCTGGAATTTGAGTGGGGACTGTGTAAAAAGAAAGTGTTGCTGGTAGGGGCAGATTTGGTTCCCTGTGAATTTGAAATTTGTTTAGGGAATGCTTAGCTTACTGAGCCTGCTTGAATGGAGTGGACATCGTACCAGAAACGTCACTAGGTTAGGAAAGAATTCTTAGGCTCTTTGGGGCCAACTCCTCTTCTTGTTTTCCCTCATGATTTTTCTTGCCAGGTTTGGCAGAGCGGAGGTTCCAACTACAAAAATCTCATTTCCTGGGCTAGAAAAGAATGTTTTAAGCAGTGGTTCTCCTGGAGGACTTGTTAAAACAGATTGCTGGGCCTTATGCCCCACAGTTTTGGATTTAGTAGATCCAGAGTGGGGCCCAAGAATGTGTATTTCTCACAAGTTCTCGGGGAGTTCTGGGAACCACACTTTGAGAACCACTGTTTTTGAGGTTATCTTGCCATCCCCTGACTCCCAGGTAATGTGGCAGTCCACCCAGACCAGCTTCAGTTTCTTTTCAGCCTCTGACAGATAAGGATTTTACAGAAGCTCTGAGCAATCTCCCCCAAGTTGAGACTTCCAGAGATGACTCTCCTGGGTCTACCGTCATATCCCTGACAGAGTCCTTCCATTCAGCGTGCTTTTGCTACCCATCACCTTAGTCACTATTTTCTTTTTTTTTTTTAATTTTTATTTATTTATTTTTGGCTGCGTTGGGTCTTCGTTGCTGTGCACGGGATTTCTCTAGTTGCAGTGAGTGGGGGCTACTCTTCGTTGCGGTGCACGGGCTTCTCATTGCAGTGGCTTCTCGTTGCGGAGCACGGGCTCTAGGTGTGCAGGCTTCAGTAGTTGTGGCATGTGGGCTCAGTAGTTGTGGCTCACAAGCTCTAGAGCACAGGCTCAGTAGTTGTGGCGCATGGGCTTTGTTGCTCCGTGGCATGTGGGATCTTCCTGGACTAGGGCTTGAAGCCGTGTCCCCTGCATTGGCAGGCAGGTTCTTAACCACTGCGCCACCAGAGAAGCCCAAATCACTATTTTCTGATGTTGGGTTGGGATGTGCTAACCTTTGTTTTCCATCCGACTTTCCTTAACGTCACTCACTGAAGCAGATGAGAAGGATGATGCAGGTGCCACCATGATGAGCACTGGTTCTGAGAAATGTATCCTTCTCTGTGTCCATCCCCATGTGTTTCTCCATAGAATATTCTTGTGGGTCAGTTTTTATTTTACTGTCCTTGCTGGGGCCTCCATTTACCTCCAAGGACACAGGTCAGGCCAGCATTGTGAGCCCCAGTCCTAGGACAGTACTAAATAGTCAATTTAGCAAGAATTTTCCCCAAAGAAAATATGTTAACATGAACTGTGAAGGGGTTAGTTTAGAGAAAGGATTTCTAAGGGAAAATGAGAATCTATATTCCTTGTGTATAGCGCTGGGTTTCCGAGCAATGTGGAAGCAAATAGAACAATACTGCAGTTTTGGTCTTTGTCCTCAAAGACCTTATAATTCAGTGGAAAGAGACTACAAACACTGAAGACTTTAAGTTAGAATACGGACAGATTGAAACATACGTGCTGAGGAAAATCCCTACCAACAGAATCACTTATGAGCAGCTTCCTAGAGAAGGTGGATTTAGAAATCCACCTTAAACGTGACGAGCATGGTGGATTATCTGAGAAGGGGGGTTTTTTCATGGAGACTTACTCATTTTAAAGCACTAAAGCAGAAAATATGTTTTAAGAGTAAAGAGGAGCTTGTCTGGTAGTAACAGGTTATGTTTTAAAGTTGTAAGAAATGAAGAGTAGAGTTTTTGGCTAGGTATTTTCTAACTGGTTAAACTTATTTCCTTAGAACATGATTTTCACTTAAGCTTTAGTGGTCTAGGGAAAAAGGCAACCTGATAAAGTTTAGTTAGGTTAAACAACTCTTTTCAAGCATTTTAATAATGCCAAGTACATAAAAATTTTGCCAGTTACTTTAATACTCTAGTTACTGAAACTAGCCTGGATACTATACAATAATTCCATCAGTGAATGATATAAGTACTTATTCTAGAATGAAATTTCATTTTCATGAAATATTTAACACTCAGATAAGTCTGAATGAGATTTTTATTCTAATTTTTTACTAATGGTAGTTTTAAGATTTCCCATTAGACCAAAGATAAACGTAAGTTTTTTTTTTTTTAAGACTAGGGATAGGTAGAGAGTATTGAAGACTCAGCATGTAGAGAGACGACAGCAAGAATGAGGAGAGAGCAGTAGTTGAGACCTGTGTGACCTGGACCCTCATCCCTTAACTCACCTGTAGCTCTGTTTCGAAACACCAACGTGGAAGATGTCCTCAATGCCCGAAAACTGGAGCGAGACTCTCTTCGGGATGAGTCCCAAAGGAAGAAGGAACAGGACAAGCTGCAGAGGGAGAGGGACAAGCTAGCCAAGCAGGAGCGCAAGGAAAAGGAAAAGAAAAGGACTCAAAAAGGAGAGCGAAAGCGATAACCTTGGTCCACTCTATTCTTTCTCCTCATGAACTTGGTCAAAGGGAGAACTGGTTGTGCACTTGTGTATTTAAGAGAAATGAGAAAACATTGCAAAAGTGGTTTCCCAAGGCATTTCCCCTTTTGTTTACATGGTCAAAAGGAAAATCACAAACACTTCAAATTACAAAATGTGCCATGTCTCTGTGGTGTGGGTAAACAGATTACTGTAGTTGATGTCTGTACCAAAGATCTGGAATGGGGGCAACCTTTATATTTTAATACTGAAGTCCTGTACTCCTTTTGGCCACTTTAAAAAGTCTTCCCTCACCTGGGATGAAGAGCAGGAATATTCAGAAAGCTGACAGTTTTTGTCCTGAAGGAGCAGAATCATGACCACTCCTTCCCTGGGATGAAATGTAGGAGTGTCAATTGCTTCAGAAGTAGTATTCACCCCTAAATGTATTGTTTTATGGCTGAAATAGGAAGCTGATGAAGAGCCCTACCTGAATCCAGACTTTATGTTACATGGCAACAAACTGAAAAATGAGAAGAAGTTATTTGGTGGATGTTATACATTTGAGATTTTTTAAAAGTTTCAGCCTATGGTAGGAAACAAAGTGTCTTTTAATAAGAGATAGTTATATATTTTTCCTCATCTGGGCTGTGATTTTAAGAAGGATGTGTCAGTATTGAGTGTAAGGATATCATTGTTAGCTAGATTCATTTTTTATAATCATGAATCCTCTTGAGTGCTAGTAGAGATTTTAATCCTGATCTGCCCTAAAACATATAAGGACCTGATAATTACAAGTTTAGAGAAACCCTTTTAAGGAAGAAACACTGGAAATCTCTGCTAACACAAAGATATTTAAGAGTGTACATAGTAGGTGCAACAAATTTATTGAATGAGTGAGTGAATGGAAAAACTGCTTGGGAGAGTCAAAAGTGAGTAGGAACTCTCCTCCATGTCTACTTTTGTCACAAGCCACATTCGGTTGTAAACAGGCCTTTCCCTACTTCAGGCAGTAGACTGTCAAGAAGCCTGAAGACAGCAATTCCTCTGTCAAGACAGAAAGTAGATATTTTATACCAGGGGTGGGCAAACAACTGCCAGCAACCAAATTTTGCCCAGTCTGTTTTTGTATGGTGCAAGCTAACAATGGATTTTACATCTTTAAAGGGTTGTAAAAGAAAGAATATGTGACAGAGACCTTATGTGACCTTTAAAGCCTAAAATATTTACCACCTGGCCCTTCGGAGAAAATGTTTGCTGACCTCTGTTTTATACCATTAACTAGGAGATTAACAAATATTTTTACCTTTCTGCGGAAGGTAAAACGCATGGTTAAGGAAACGATGTGTCACCTCTATACACTCCTATAACCGTGGCATTGCAAAATTTTTTTTAAAATAACCACCTTTTAAAAAAATAAACTATTTAAATCACTGTCTTCTGATTTATTCT
Organism: Eschrichtius robustus; assembly: GCF_028021215.1. Taxonomy (NCBI): domain Eukaryota; kingdom Metazoa; phylum Chordata; class Mammalia; order Artiodactyla; family Eschrichtiidae; genus Eschrichtius; species Eschrichtius robustus. The sequence continues at coordinate 22,634,841 of NC_090843.1, read as the reverse complement.
GATTCCTTCCACCTGGAAGTGAGTTGTGTGTGGATAGTCACTTAGGAATGGGTTTGAATTTTACTTATGTTTTGATTAGCCCAGTTATCTCTTCTGCTAGTAGAACCTCTTCCTGGAATCCATAAATTCTCTGCCTCAGTTTTCCTTTCTATGAGTTGGATATTAGGAGATCAGAAAGATTACCTTCTTTTTTGGACAGTCAGTAGATTGGCTTTGAAGTCTCTGAAGTACTGCTGGAGTCTTAGTTTCATATGTGGCTGTGGCTACAGATAGCATATGAGAGAGCCTATTTTAATTTAATAACCCATATTTTGGATTTTTGGTTGGTTCTCACCTTCATTTTGGTCTCTGAAGCAGAGTCAGGTTATATCCATAGACCCCTGAAGGGTTCTAGTTTCAATCTGTTATAACAGTAGGCAATTCTTTCTTCTGAGACTCTATTACATAGGTTATAGTTAGTGTACACTTGAACTAACGCTTAAACAGAAAAAAAGGATAAGCTCATTAGTCTCTGAATAAGGTTATCCACTTAAACTCAGGTGCCAATAAATCCTTTATGTCTAAAATATTCAATACTGCAAAAGGCAAATTTTAAACAACCATGTTTTCTGTGGTATGACTGACATTTTAGGCCAAATTTGGAATTTCAGTCATAACATTAATTCCCAACCCTCTAAAACATTATAGTACCAGATTATTCATAGGTTGTAATTCAGAAGTACAATGCTTAAGAACCATCCATTACATTACATCCATCCATACAATAGAAAGGAACAACCTACTAACTTGAGAGTTATCCAAAGCATGACTTGATTAACAGAATTTCAAAGAATTTTTGTGTTTGTTTTTTGTTAATGGACTAGTGTTTAATTTCTGACCACTGTCATGTAAAAGTTTCCCCAGAATTTTTATTCTGGTTTGCCGGGATTAGCACAAAGGCAGAACAAAAATTTATTTGAAGGAGGTCAGGTTAGATCTAAGGATATCTGAATGGCATTGGTTTATTATCTACCAACACTATTATTTATGTGTTAATAATGAAATTTAACTTACCACCAGTTCTTATCAGTTAAATGAAATTTAATTGGTTTTCTGGCATGAGTGACTCAATGTTAGAAACTAATACAGGGACTTCCTTGGTGGTCCAGTGGTAAAGAATCCGACTTGCAATGAAGGGGACGCCAGTTCGATCCCTGGTCGGGGAACTAAGATCCCACATGCCGCAGGGCAACTAAGCCGGCGCCCACAACTACTGAGCTCGCGCGCCTCAACGAGAGAGCCCGTGCGCTGCAAACTACAGAGCCCACGCGCCCTGGACAGCCTGTGTGCCACAACTAGAGAGTAAAACTCGCAAGCCACAACTAGAGAGAAGCCCACACGCCGCAACAAAGAGCCGGCGCGCTACAAGGAAAGATCCCGCATGCCGCAACTAAGACCCAACGCAGCCAAAAAAGAATAAAAGAAAATAAATAAATATTAAAAAAAAAAAACTAATACAAACTTAAAAAAATGAAACATTTTCAACAAAGTAATTTATTTATTTATTTATTTTTCCTGAGAGACTAAATTCAGTTCAATATTTGTTTTTGTAACACCCAACATGTCTTACATCAAACTTAACCACTTTCTATGCAGTGACTGTGGTGAGATGATCTATTTTATTTGACTACCCTCAATGTAACTCATTTGGGTAGTTCTAAGGCATTTCAGTGATCAAAGTGTTTCTCCCTACAGTTACTCCTGCATTCTCAATCAGTTTCTTCTGAACATCATCTAAAGAAAATTTATGTGGTGTGATTACACTCTTTTTTTTTTTTTTAATACCAGGATTTCTAAAACTAGGAAAAACACCAACATTTAAAACATTAGTGTTTCTAGTCAAGGATAGTTCAATTAAATTTCATCAGTACATTATATTATAGTTTAACTCATGCTAGAAATGTTAAAACCCAGGATCTTCTGAGTCACATAATACCAACATTTCATATTAATGAATAAATTACTCGGGTTCCATACAAAGATATTAAGTGATGAGAAACAGAAAAAGCCAAGCTTTCAAGAACGCTTTTAAAAAAATACAGAAGCAAACTAATGAACAGAACTACACAAAACATACACTAACCAACTGCAAACTAAACTAGTTAAAGATTAACCTTAAAAAAATACATTTTAGAACTTCGTGATACCCTCATAAAAGGCAGCAAACTAAGGGTATTAAAACAATAATCATTATTTTAGTTACTGTGCATCAAGTTTAAAAGATCCAGATAAAGGAAATGTTTTGTTTTTGATTCAATTAAAATACTTTTAAAACTGGAAATATTTAATAATTGATAGTATAATTAAATTTAAAAGAATATACACAAATGATTTGAACAGGTTTTATATTCAGTAACTTGCATGGTTTTTACACTGGCACTTTTATCCCTACTTTAGGAGAATCAGATGCATTTTCTTCCATACACTTAGGTACTAAGATTTCAAATTTATAAGTATGGTAGTATTTTAAATATTAAATTTTACATGAATATTGGGTTCATCCTTGTTTTCCTTTGTTCCCTAGGTATTATCCAGTTTTGTAAGGAAAACACTTTTATATCACAATCAAAACTATGTCTTGGTTACTAGACTGTAGCCATAATTGGGTTACAGTCACTTAGATTCATTATTTGGAATTATATTTACTAAGGCAGACCTAAATGAAACTTATCTTCTAGAAGAATTTCACATTTGCATTTACCTGCACTGCAGAATGGGTTTCAGCAATATTTTAGCTGTTAGGAAATATTTAATTTACTTAAACTTGTTATCTTTGACTATCCAGGAACCCCTAGTCAACTTTACCTTTGAGTTCACTTTAAACTACATCTGATTCATTCCAAATAGAAGATTTTTAAGTAGAAGTTAGACTTCATTAAGGTATTACCTTTAGATCTGAAAGAAAATTAATGTAATGAAATGTTCAAGTTTGACAAGTTCATTAACATTTTTTAGCATGTCTTGATACATTTACTTATCAGCTTTTTATTCTTCTTTCTGCTGGCATTTCCTTAATGTTTGTTTGCTTCACCTCTCCGGTTCACTGGATTGCTACTATTTAGGCTTTCATGGACTTTATCTTCACAGTTTACTATATCTTGTAAAGCCTTTTCCACATCTGTTTGGCCAGCTGTACTGGCTGGTTTTGGCAAGGTCATCTGCAGCGCACACCACAGGGTAGTGCGTGCTTTCCGAGTAGCCACACACATCTCTTTAATTGCTGAAGCAAGGGCAAAAACATCTGTCAAAGAAATATTTGGGGTCAGTTCATATCAGATGCCATTTAAGTACCCCTTAACTCATAAAACCCCGTGCTGTGCTACTAAATGATCAAACATTATTTTTATAACAGAAGGATGGCTATTGACTGAGCTAACCAAAGTATCTGACTTAATATTTAAAAGTGTTGATACTTGTATTTATTTCTGACTTGTATAACCATGACTATGCTTTAGGTAGAACACAGACTTCAACAGTTATTAAAATTGGTAATATTAGCAAAATAGATCAAAGTACTTCTGGAGTAAATTATGTGGGCACCATTTAACAATTTATTCTTTAGATAAGTATAAATGTTAGAAATTCAACCTTTTAACTTCAGAGTCTGATTTTATTAACATTCAAATTATCTCAGTGCCTTATCAAAAGAATATGCATTAATGTTTGTACCTCTGTCATCTTGGCATCTAGGAGCACCTTGCCTTTGCCGATTTGAAGCATTAACAATTTCGTCCTTTCTACGTGACTGTACAATGTGAATGGACTCCAAGTGTCTATCAAGAGCTGTAGAGATACTGGCATGAAGGGGAGAGCTTCGAAGCCGTTCCATTTTGCCCAGTAAAGTCACAACCTGAGGGAAACATTTTAAATTTTGATGAGGCATATAACCACATTGCCCTGTCATTAACTTAAAACAAATCTTCAATGAAGCAGAATAGAGATGAGAGCAGTAATATTCAATCAATAAATAAGTGAATGCTTACTATGTCCTGACACCACGCTGGGGGAAACAAAGATGGAAAGTCAGTCTTTTGTACCTATTTGTGTATGTTAATTCTAAAAGGTTTAAGGGTAGTCAGTTACTGGGAATAAGCAACAATGAAAAAGTCAAACATTCAAATATTTCCATGTTATTAACAGTAAGTGCGAATATAAGATATGACATTCTTGTTGGCAAATAAAAAATAGCCTGCAAATAGAGCATTATTAGGAGTTACTGTAATTAAAAGGGAAAAAAATTGAGCTAAAAAGGAGAAATCCTAGATTGATTAATCTTGACCTCAGCAATTCCTTTCTGGGCCTCCAAAGTTCTCCTTTTGGAAATCAGAAATAATACTGGCTAGCGGTAGTTTTCAGGAATCCATAATCCAGAAAATACCAATTTAAGTTTATGTGGAACTAATACAAAATAAATCCTGTAACTGTCAAAACTGCTAAGGAAAATTAGGAAGTCTCAATCTTCTGGTTAAGCTTAAAGAAGAGCACTGTACATCAGTAACGGTAGTACGTTTCATAGTTGTATATGCCTAACTTGTTTCAAATTCTAAACTTGGAAGGTGTAAGGAAAGAGCAGTTTTTGAGTAAGTAGGATTTGGACATCAAATAAATACAAAAATTGCCTTTGGAGGGCTTCCCTGGTGGTGCAGTGGTTGAGAGTCTGCCTGCCAATGCAGGGGACACGGGTTCGAGCCCTGGTCTGGGAGGATCCCACATGCTGCGGAGCAACTAGGCCCGTGAGCCACAACTACTGAGCCTGTGCGTCTGGAGCCTGTGCTCCGCAACAAGAGAGGCCGCGATAGTGAGAGGCCCGCGCACTGCGATGAAGAGTGGCCCCCGCTTGCCGCAACTAGAGAAAGCCCTCGCACAGAAACAAAGACCCAACACAGCCAAAAATTAAAAAAAATAATAATAATAAAGTAAATCATTAAAAAAAAATTGCCTTTGGGAGCTAAATGATTTAAAATTCACATTAAGAACTTGGTGTTCAGTGATAGGAGAGAGTAGAAAAATACCTCTCAATTAATAAGCACCTGAATGATGCCTCTAACCTCACACTCCTATCAAGTTTCTTTGGAAACTATCCCAGTTTAAGCCCATGGAGAAAACACAAGTGTACAGGTATTAAATATTTTCCTCCCAACTGTACAACCAGCCAGATTCTTGAGGGGAAAATAAGACAACAAAAGAAAATACCATAGAAAAAACTCCAGTGAACTACAAATCATGTATTTTTAAAATAAGACAATCATTTTGAATAAATGATAAGTGTAAAGAAAGAAATTTACACAGGTGATTTTTAATAAACTTTTAAAAGATTTTTTTCAGAATTCCACAAAACCAGCAAACTAGAAAGTAGTACACATAAAAATATTTTTGCCCTTTGTGTATTACTGATCTAATGTTGCTAAATATAGATAAACAAAATTATTATAACAGCTATAAACATAACCTTCTAAATTAGGGTGAAGCCTAAGTAAGGCTGGAAAAAGTATACTTCTTAATATCCACAGTTAGCAATCCTTTGATTTATTGCCTAGAAATGTATTACTGAGAAAAAGGAATTTTAACTTGGAACAGTTTTAAGAAAAAAACAGAAGACCTAAGTTTTTATAACGTTTGGCTATAACCCATGTCAGTATCTGACTATACCACTGATAAATTCCATTGTACAAATTTACAAATTTGATTAAAAATTACAACTGAATGAGGCTGAAAGCTAGGTAAAATCAATCTTTTTCCACTGAAGTAGTTCATATCTGTATTTTAAAGACAGCATGGTACAAGAAACTAACGTTCAATAAAATAAGACTCTGTGGGCTTCCCTGGTGGCACAGTGGTTAAGAATCCGCCTGCCAATTCAGGGGACACGGGTTCAAGCCCTGGTCTGGGAAGATCCCACATGCCGCGGAGCAGCTAAGCCTGTCTGCCACAACTACTGAGCCTGCACTCTAGAGTCCGTGGGCCACAACTACTGAAGCCCGCGCTCCTAGAGCCTGTGCTCCACAACAAGAGAAGCCACCACAATGGGAAGACCGTGCACTGCAACAAAGAGTAGCCCCCGCTGGCCACAACTGGAGAAAGCCCATGCACAACAACGAAGACCCAACACAGCCAAAAATAAATAAATAAGAGTACAGGGTTAAGAAAATGAAATATGGTAATTTCCTGTTAATTTACTATCTTGTATAATGCAAGCACAGCTTGCTCATGAAGCTAGGAAACAAATGTTTGTGACTAAGAAATGGGACTTTCCCTGTAAATAAGATGCAAAATGATTTTTGCTTAAAAAAAAATTTCTTTCTGTTGAGGATTAGTTCCATTGCTAATTTGGGTTTCTTGAAGAGGAACCACTTAGACTATTAAACCTACTATTTCAATGACTGAGTGGGGCTATTTTCCCTTTCCTAAATAACTAATAGTTCTAGGTCCAAACATGGAAAAGAATACATTTCAGAGAGTTACACATAAATGTGATTTTTAAATCCTTCAGAATTCTAACTTGCTGAAGCATTTTAAAATTTTATCAGTTTAAAAAATCTGCTATTGGATATTTTCACAGCTTACTCTGGCTTGTTCTCGAAGTTCATCCACAATTAAGCGATCAACTCTAGATGGGTTGGAGGTCAGCCTTGGAATTGGAGTATTATTAGTACTCGATACCTTTTTCCCTGGATAATTTTTGGTAAGGGCCAATTCAGTCTGTAAAAAAATTATATAACTTTTAGATGCTAAATTTTCTAAATATGATTCAATCATGAATAATATTTCTCATAGGCCTAAGAAGTAAATTGAAAATTACTCCTTTAGATAAAAATTGTTTTGGTATCAAAAGGCAACAAATACAAACCACAGTACCACAGTACTCTTCTGTCACACTTAATGCGTAAAATACCTAAACACTCCAATAGTTTAATACTTAGAAAATTCAAAGAAATAAACTTTTAACCCATTAAGGAAAAAGTCTACCTAATAGGCAAAATAAACTTTAAAATAACAAATTTTTTTAAACCCCAAGCATTTTTAGTCTCTAAATTACCTAATTAATTCTCTATAGTCATGAACTTAACAAATACTACACATTATAGAAAAATTCAACTTAAAAATAAGGCAAATACTCTTTCTTAAACTACACTAAGGTAAATAAAATGAAGATAGGCAAAGGCGATATACTAAGTTACACCTAAATGGATAGTTTTGTGTTACCTTTTTTCTCTCCTTTTCTAATGCTCTCCATTGTTCATAGCACCCTTCTAGACGAATATGAAGTTCACTGGCTGGTCCACTACGGGTTTTAATTGGTCTTTGAAATCCAAAAGTTGGCACGAAACCAGAAAAGGAATTATCACCATACATCATATCATTAAAATACGGGTATAAATGGCTTAAGTCATCATAAGAACACAAATCATAGGAATCCAACAGTGGAACAACTGAATGGCCAAACGGGTGCGTGGATCTTAGGGGAAACCCATTTGAACCAAGTTGTTGAAAACTCTGATTATGCCTGAAATCTCCCATCATATAATTATTAGAAAAGCATGACACCTGTGTGTGATTCACACGGCTATTAATATTGTTGTCTCCACTTCCCTGTCTGTGGCTATTAAAATGACCCTGTGACTCCAACAGATCTTGATATGTATTTTGAGATAAGCTATCTAAATGCTTTGGCCCTTCCTCAGGGTCATAATGGCCACTCTGGGGCATAGCTTGAAAATTATATTTATTTACATTTTCAATGATCCCATACTGCTGAGCTGAATAGTTATCACAAAATCCATTTGGCTGCTTTATTTTTTTATCAGTAACAGATTCAAAGATATTTTCTTCTCCAGTCTTTGTCAGTCCTTCCATGTGACTGACAGATTGAATTCTTTCTGCACCATTGTAACCAAAATCACAACTAGAAAATGCTGAAGGGTTTTCTTGGCAATACTTCTGAAATAAATTGCTATTTGCTGTTAAATTTGTAGATGATAGTTGCGGGAAATCTGAAGAATGGTTAAAACCTTTTGAAGCTGCACTTAAATGAGTATTTAATTTCATCAAGTCACCTTGATTTCGATAAGGAATACGAGTGTTATTTTTTGTTTGGACATTCATCCAAGTTGGTCTGTTTAAGTTGATACTGCCTGAAGATGCTGCTGAGTTTGCTAGTAAATTCATTGACCTAAAATACTCAGAATTTGGGGGGTCAGGTTTAGTAAACTGTTGCTTTTCTGTGACATTAGCAAAATCATTATTAGCTGGACAAGCTGTGTGAGGTTTTAGTCCATATTCTGATTTTAAGCCAAAATCAGCAGTAAATGCTTCCTTTGAAAACTGTTTTTCTGTCAGATGTGGTATAGTTTTTGGAAATGTGAAATTCTGCTGGTCAGGTATTGTCTCCTCTATTTTTTTCTGATTTGCTGGTTTAACCTGAAATAACTTTGTGTAGGTGTCTGCTTCTACAGTTGGTGTTTCAGGTGTGCCACTGGCTAATTTTTTACTATCTTGGACACTAAAATTTGAACACTTATTCAGCTTAGCCTTATTAGGATGAGCATATTCTGGGTATCTACAATAATCTGCATTTTCATTGTATCTATTAAGTTGGGAAAGAAACATCTCTGCCCTCTTTTGCTGTAATGGTGCTTCAAGACCTTTAACACATATTTTCTCTCTTCCATAAGAATAAGTATCAACTCCTGATTCTTTCATGATGTCAGACAGACCAGTGTATGGTGTAAAACATTTTTTGATAGATAGATATTCTTGAAATGTCATCTTAGCTGTATCATTTGTCTGAATACTGTAACAGTTAGAATGATCACTTCGTGAGGGGTACATCCATTGTTCTTCAAGGTCTAAACCAGTAAATCCATGATAAAGTTCATCTATTTTTTGTTGTGGTATCAGATTACTATTACGCAGGTACTGCTTTTCCACTGCTGACACAGATTCACCAGTATAAAAAGCTTGCTGAGAGATGGCTGTATCTATTGGCCTTTTGGTTTCTGTTAAGAGGTCATGGTGATCTGCAAATCTGCTTGTGTTCACTGGCCAAACTGACTTTAAATTGGAGGAGCAGGTCCTAGAACAAGTAAATATATTTAATTACAATTTAGGTTTTAAAAGTCTTTATTTCCTTTGTGGAGAAGGTAGGAAAGGCTTTCAAAAACATTTATATTGCCCCACCTCACCATTCTCTAATCCTTTCCAACTCTGCCTTATAAGCTGACATTACATCCAAATAACTATCACTTGAAATGTGCTATATGCTATATAAATATGCATTTTAATCTTTATATGTCTTCACTATACTCTCCCAAGAGACATATACTAAGGCCTGAGGCTGGTGACTACATGGTCTTACATGAATTGTTTTGTTTTGTTTTTTAATTGATTTTTCTTTCTTTCTTTTTTATCTGTGTCAGGTCTTAGTTGCGGCACGTGGGATCTTTGTTGAGGCATGGGGGCTCTTTTTTGTTGCGGCCCGCGGGCTTCTCTCTAGTTGTGGTGTGTGGGTTCTCTCTCTCTAGTTGTGGCGTGCACGGGCTCCAGCGCGTGTGGGTTCTGTAGTTTGCGGCACGCGGGCTCTCTCACTGAGGCGCATAAGCTCAGCTGCCTGCAGCATGTGGGATCTTAGTTCCCCGACCAGGGATCGAACCTGTGTCCCCTGCATTGGAAGGCAGATTCTTTACCACTGGACCACCAGGGAAGTCCCCACATGAATTATTTATATATAGTAAGTAGAAACCAAAATAAGTTTTTCTTTTAATTAAGTTATTATATAATACAAAAGTGTTGTTGAGGAGCTTCCCTGGTGGTGCAGTGGTTGAGAATCTGCCTGCCAATGCAGGGGACACGGGTTCGAGCCCTGGTCTGGGAAGATCCCACATGCCGCGGAGCAACTAGGCCCGTGAGCCACAATTACTGAGCCTGCGCGTCTGGAGCCTGTGCTCCACAACAAGAGAGGCCGCGATAATGAGAGGCCTGCGCACTGCGATGAAGAGTGGCCCCCGCTTGCCGCAACTAGAGAAAGCCCTTGCACAGAAACAAAGACCCAACACAGCCATAAATAAATGAATGAACCTCAACCAAAGATCCCGCATGCTGCAACTAAAGATCCCACATGCCGCATAACATGGCTTCCACACCCAAATAAAACGTTTCAAGCATACTTTAAAAATTTTTACCGTATGAATAAAATCCATACATATTTCTGCACAGCAGTAATGACAGTTTTATTTTTGGAGGTATAAGTATAAAAGTCCTTGGAATTTATATTCTTTAAGCCAAATTTTAGCTCATGAACTCAAGGGAAATAGCTCTGAATTATGCAAGAATAATTATGCAAGTTTCCAATGAAAGTTCTTTTTTTTTTTTAGATTAATTTGTCTTTTATTTGCCAGTACAACTACAGTAGCCTGCAAACTTTTTTAATCTGAAAAGCACATTTTACATCACAATCCAACAAACACACACATATATAATGTGTATACATATATAAAAGTGAAACAAAAGTTTTGCCAAAAATGTCTACCCCGAGTGTTAATTCTTTTTAAGACTTTTTTTTTAACCAAGGCTGAACTGCATTGACACATCATAATCACCAACGTCCCTAGTTCATCTTAGGGGGTTCACTTTACGAAGTGAATAGTGTTTCATGTTCTATGGGTTTGGACAAAAGTATGATGACATAAAATCATTATAATGTCATACAAAGTATTTTCACCGCTCATAAAAACTTCTGTACTCTATGTATTCATCTCCCCTCTCCCCCCAAACTCCTGACAACCACTGATCTTTTTATTGTCTCCATTGTTTTGCCTTTTCCAGAATGGCATATAGTTGGAATCTATTTTTCTGTTTTCCTTGAAGAGAGGGGTTCAAAGCCTTTATGCCTATAAGACCACTCATGGCCCACCCACACGTGGACCGGACAGGCTCCAGGTGGCAAACTCCCCCACTAAATAAAAATACCGTAGCTTTCCTTCCAGTACTGAGCCCTGTCCCACTGGTCCTGCCCAGCAGCCACATGGAGGTGCAGGGGGATACGTGTTGGGTATTTGTTCATAGGAAGGCCACAAGTTTTGTGCCCCTTGTCACAATGAACCCAGATTCCTGTCGGGTGTGTTGTAAACAGACGAGCCATTTCTTCAGACCCCCTGCTCTAAGCACACCCCAACAAATGAAAGTTCTTAATAGCAAATTAAACTTTCAATTGTATGGCAAGCACCACAGCAAAATCAAGGCTTCTCGAAACAAATATCTGAATTAAGATGTCTACTGTCAGATGATCCTCTATTAACTAAAAATAAGTTAATAAATAGGGTAATCTAGTACTTGGGAATTTAAAAGTTTACTACACACTGTATAGCTTATATAATATACTAACCCCTCAGTGAAATATGGCTGTGATTTATCTTGCTCTTCCAAAATGTTAGACACAAGTCCATATAAGTCTGTTTCACTACCATAGTCATTTCTTTCTGTTTGAATCCTAAAGATAAACAAATATCACATGTAAATACTTTTGCTCATATTGAAATACAATATATTGATTTCTATTTCCAGACTTATTCTGTCATTATTTTTCGATAAAATATTTGGATTGACTCTATACCATCATTTCAAATAAAAAGGGAACAGGAACTCAGAATATTTTCCACTTTAGCATAGTGTTTATGTTACATAAGTATTTCTCCTTCATTCCAAATCCTATGTCTAGTTCACAATGTATGCTTACCTCTTATTTCTCCAAAACACATGCTATTCGTTTTAGGTGACCAACATACAAATCTCTGATCCATGATGTTGCAGACATGGTTGGTACCATGGCTGCTCCTGAAATCATGTCTAGTCCTAGTATACATCATTACATCAACAACACTTGCTCATTTTTCCATTTGTGATTTTAAAACCATATGAACCTGTTGCTCTAGTTTGTGACTCTTTATACTAAACGTTGGATTAAAAAGTGAAATGTGATATGGTCATCCTAGATATCACAGCAACATTGCAGTTGTCCCTTAAATGTAAAAGATTTGGAGGCTACCCCTAAATCTCTGCCGAAGAAGTGACTGGTACTCCATGTACCTGAAATCCTACCTAGTGACTAAAACTATCTAAATAATACAAAATGTAAAAGCCACAAGGAGATGGAAAATTGGTGCCTTTTTACCGCTTATGGATTTTGGGTAATTTGTTCCTAGAATATGTTGTTTTAAATTGTAACTTTTTGTTTTTTCATATTTTATGTCTATCATTTCATAGTGTTAGGACATTTTAGAAATAAATAAAAATACCTTATATATGCATAACATTCAAAATTTCATTGATCTTCATAACATAGGAAGGGCAGATATTAGTAATCGTTAAGCTGTTGAATAAATGATCATGTGTGATATTAAGAAACTTGAATTTTGCAAGGGCGTATGATTTGCCATGCTTTACTATACACTTGCTGAATAAATGGTCTGCCTACAAGTCTAATGCTTTTTCCACTACATCTTGTTATTTCAAAAAGATTCAACATAAAGTTTTTTTGTTTAATAATGTGTTAGTGTATATCTAGAAAAATATTCTATGTAATATATACCAAACTGTTAATAGTTGTTACTGAGAGGTGGAGAGGCAAGGTTATGGTAAACTTCTGCTTGCCTTTATATATTTCTGTAAAGTGTGACGTTTTTCAATGAACATGTATCAACTTAAAAAATATTTTTGTTTCTGTGGAATTATATGTTATATAGTCCTTCTAATAAAATCACTATTTTAGAGAACTTATCAAATTTAAAAAATTTTTTAACAATTATTTAATTAATTAGTAGATTTTTAAAAATAATTATGTCCTGGTTAAACTAAAGATGCATCGGCCTCTATTAACTGCTCCCTTATTATAATTAACATAAAGGTAGTGTCACTCCCTTAAGCTTCTCTTGGCAGTAAGCTCCCATAATATTCTATACTACTTCTTTTAAACCTCACTATACTTGCAGTGCCTGACAAGTTGTCGTCATCATCATCATCATTACTGTAAGATCTACAAAGGCAGGGATAATTTTTGCCACGTTAATTCTAATATCCCCAGTAGGAGAGAATCTGACATAGAATAGGCCCTTATTATTACTGGAATTGAACAGGAAAATAATGGAAGTATCTTATGTTTGATAAAATCCTGTTTGTTGTATACTTGTGAAGGAAAAATTACTGAAAATTTAGAATTGGATTAAAAAAATAGACTGAAAAACTGTAACTCATTTATATAAGTTATCTCTAGAAAGAGGAACTTAAGATTTACTCAGGGTTGCCTCTAATGAATGAAAAAAAAGTAATAAGAAAAAATTATATACATGTAACTATCCCGTATAAGATTTCCTAAAAGTTTGATAAACAAAATTATAATGCCATAACATAAAAATGCTGATATAGGGAAAAAAGAGCTAATACAACTAGGTTCCCATGTAATCAAACTTTTTTTAAAAACACTTCATTTAGCCTGAGAAATCTAATTTATTAATTTACCTGTTCTTTAAATTGATCTGAGAATTAGAGGGCTGTTTAATATCATCTCCATACATAGACCATGGTGCATAGAAAAGTGAAGAATCTACAGAACTTGCATATTCTGTTGATGAAGAAAGTGGAGCATAGGTCTGCCTTAGGCCAACACTGTCTTCACTCTGAAATTTTAAAGACATGTTTGTATACCAGACACAATCAAAACTGCATTTATTACAGAATATTAGCCAAATAATAGGAAATTTGAGGAGTTGGGAGACAAATCTAGACTTAGCCACTTAAGCTTACTTTACAGTAGGGGTTGGCGATTTTTTTCTGTAAAGGGCCAGATAATAAATATTTTAGGGTTTGCTGTGTTAAGGTCTCTGTTGAAACTCCTCAACTCTGCTGTCCTAGAACCAAAGCAACTATAGACAGTATGTAAACAAGTGGGCGTGGTTATTCCAATAAAATTTTGGCCCGTTCAGTACCTGTTGCTTATCACTGGTATAAAACACCTACAGTTATTGCAGTTTTAATTTTTTGAACAGATGAGCATTATGTAGACTACAGCAGTATTATTTTTAACAAATCATTTACAAAACTCAGTCTTACTGCCCCCAATCTGTGAAAAAAAAAGTGAATGTACATTTACATAGAATTTTCAAAGAAATTCCACAAACATTATTGTATCCAGTCAACCTTGTGACATGGATATTCTCTATATTTTAAAAATGAGGAAATGGAGGCTACAAGTTACTGAGCTAAGAGGTGACAAAACTAAAACCCAATCTCAAGGCCTTCTTACTCCTACACTAGGGCCTTTTAAAACAATATCTTTAATTTTCAGCCTGGTTTCTATTTCCAAGAGAAAGTGTACAAATGAGACAAGACATAAAATGTTATATCTTAAGAAATTTTAAAGATATTACAATTAGAAGAAAAAACGAGCTCATTTTCTTTTTTCTTAACACTTCTATAATGAATTTTGAGTAAATAAGATAAAAAGTTTGAGTTTTATGATTTTAATGAATTATTTAAAGTCCTGCCTCCTTCCCAAAGGGATTGAGGTACAGTGAAAATACTGCCCCTCAAATTTTAAATACTTAAAATAGTCTTAAAGTATAGATTCACAATTTTTAACTCTCCAAATAAGGAGCTAGTAAAACGTGAGATGTAATAACTATAAATATCCAGGCATAAACACAGTAGAAATAGTATTTTCTTATAAATATAGAAGGTATATAATCCTGGTTAAAAATATTTTCTAATTGCTTTCATTCACTTAATCGAAATTTATGTAAAAAGAGATAAAACATGTTTAGATCAAAACGTTCCTAAATTTTTGTTCTTCATAGACATGATAATTGAAAAACAACACTTTAAACATTCACTGAGTTTATACCAATAATATATGAAAATTAATACCTTCTAATCACTCACCTTCAAGAATCTCAAATATTTTACAGCCATTTGTTTAAATTCCAGTTATGATTACTATTTGAAACCTACACATTATAATTTTCTCATTTATAGCTTGTATTTTGTTGACTGTTCTGAAGCTGGAAAAACTGAGGCACAGAAGGGATTTTGCTAAGAGTGCCACTAAAAACTGCCTTTCCAAAATTTCTGTTCGTTAGCAGTAACTTTTATAAAGGATTTTATTGTTAGAACCTTTCATAATTTTATTCCTTTAGTTCTGCAGTTTTTATCACAGACCCCCTTAACTCTCTTTTAGGTTTGAAGTATCCAAAGTGACGTAAATAATTGTTCATTTTTTGAAAGAGTTGCTTAAACAAAATAAGCATTTTCAGATTATATAATATCAAATGAAGTAAACAGTATTTGAAACTAAATGTATTTTGGGAGTATTATTTCAAGTATATTTTATATTTTAAAGTAAGATTTGAGTATTAGAAAAATTAAGTCGTTTTAAAAGATTGATTTAAATGTAATATGCTAGGATAAAACAAGCAACTAAAGTAATGTGGTGGATTCAAACAATTATACTTTAAATATCTGGATCCTTTTCAGTCAAAATTATTTCTGGAAATTAAATATGCAAATGCTTAGGGTTAGCACATTAATTAGTCTAGATAACTGCAAAATGTATCACTTTATCCTTGCTATGATTAATCAACTTAAATTAAATCTAAGTAAATTTTAGTAGTCATGTAAACATTACAGAGAGCAGTGGAATGCTGGTCTTGGCAGTGAAAAAGAGTTGGGTTCCACTTGGGCTTTGTCACTTAGGGCACAAGTCAAACTCTCTGAGCCTCAGTTTCTCCATCTGTACAGTGGGTATAATACTATACAAGGTTGTAGTGTGAATTAAATAAAATTATTTATTTCAGGATATTGTTATAATTCAAAGTATAACACTATCAACAGTGATGTCCTGGTTAAATAATTTCAAATGAAAATAACTTACATTAACCTAAGCCTAATTTAACAGGATTAACAACAAAACTAAATGTTTTACGTGAGGTAAAAGGCAGCATGTCATCAAAGACATTGTTAGAGCCAGAGAATAAAAGAGTAAAGAAAATTTAAATTATAAAACGTATGTTTGCACCAACTTGGGATAAACGCCGGAAGGAAGAAATATTTTATGGTCTTAGTAAATACAGATTTTTCTTACATTTCTGGCATCACGTCATGCTGAGGACAAGACAAAAATAAGAATCAACGAAAAATCTTATTCCTTAACTTGTTTTCGAAACCAGTGTGTATCCTGCAGACTCTGTATTTAAAATGCTGTTACCGGGGACTTCCCCGGTTGCGCAGTGGTTAAGAAACCACCTGCCAATGCAGGGGACACGGGTTCAAGCCCTCGTCCGGGAAGATCCCACGTGCCGCGGAGCAACTAAGCCCGTGCACCACAACTACTGAGCCTGTGTGTCACAACTACTGAAGCCTGCGGGTCTAGAGCCCGTGCTCGGCAACGAGAGAAGCCACCGCAACTAAGAATAGACCCCACTGCCCCAAGAGAAAGCCCGCGCGCAGCAACTAAGACCCAACACAGCCAAAAATCAATAAACAAATAAATTTATAAAAAAAAAATATTGTTACCGGGTGTCTGGTCCTAAACATGGAGCAATTTAAACACCTATGTGAATGGCCTGGGGGGTGGGGGTGGTGCTGGATTTGATGGAGAAAAAAATCCTCTAACAAAGGCAGAGCCGAGTAACTGACCTGCGATTTGTAGCAATCATACAAGGAAGAGGAGCCAGTCAACATCACGCTGTTGAAGACATCTGTTAGCCGACTGCTGGAATCGGCACCGAGGTTCCTGCAGCGATTCGCACCTCCACGTAACGCGACTTTCGGCTGCACGAAACGGGGATAGGAAACGGGAGACATCACGCAGGTTACAGCCAGGACCGAAACGGCCGGACGACGGCTCCACGTCGGCTGTGCGCCCAGCTCCACCCGAAATCAGTTCCCAGGACACTCATTTGGGGCCCCGAGCTTCCGCCCCCCGGGTTCCCTCTCCACCTTCCAGCCCAACCCTAAGGCGCGGCCCTCGCCCGCCCGACGGGCCCTCGCCGCCGGCCTCCGCCTCAGCGCCGCCGCGGCCCAACGTGGAGGCGGCGGCGGCAGCCCGGGCGTCGCGGGCCGTCACCTCCTGCCCCAGCCCGGCCGCCCGTCCTGTCAGCCCGCACCGCGCCCCCAGGCCCCGGCCCGACCGACCGCCGCGACCCCCGCTCACCCCCGCGGCGCGGCCCGGGCGCCCCGTCGGGGCTCCTAGCTGGTGACCCGGCCTCTCCCGCCCGGCCCGGCCGCCTCAGAGACCCGCATCCAGGGATGCGCCCGCTCCTCAGTCTCTCCTCACCGTCGCTGTCCTCCAAGACCGGCCAACACCCGGACCCGGACCGTCCCCGCCGGTTACCTCAGGTCCCTCCCTCAGGCCTGAGGGGTAAGAGGGCGGATGGGCGTCTCCGCCGCTCACCTCCATGGTGCCCCCCAGCCCCTCCTGGGCTAGGCACAGCTCCTGGGGTACGGGGGTGAGGGGGAGCGTCGAGGCCCGGCTCCCTCAGCCCGCACCCCGCCGCCGCCTCCGCCCCCAGCGCTGCCTGGAGCCGGTCTGTCGTTGCGTGGACCGGAGCAGGGAGGGAGGGGCGGGGGAAAGGCCGTTACATTGCCTACACCGGGCTCGTGACCCGCACGCGACCCGGCACCGGCCCGCCTCGCCCCGCCCCCTATGGCAGGGCCGCCCCCCTCCTCGCACCCCTCATTGGCCTGCTGCCCAGCCAATGGGCGGCCGCCTCCCTGGCCTGTTACCACTCTCCCACCCAGAGACAAGGCCAAGAACCGGCAGTTAGGCGACCTCGCTCTCCCGGATCGTCTGAGACTTTCCCGCTCAAAGTAAACGTGTTCGGGATTGGCCCGGCCCGTCAAGCACCCACCCGATGATTGGCTAATAGGGCAGCCGAGGGGGCGGAGCGTGGAAGGAGGAGAAGGAGCGCGGGCCTACCCGGTGGAAGAAGTGATGGAGGTGGTCGGAAGATTTGAGAAATCGCTCAGCAACCAGCCGATAATCCTGAACCTATCGGCTGCTCACCTTGGGCCAACATTTCATTTTTGCCCCTGGCCCCGTCCTTAACTCCCAGAATCCTTTGGAGCCACCTGGAGAGTGATAGACTTGGGCCCGCTTACGGAGCGTGAGGAAGCAGTTATGGAGTTCGGTGTTGTTGGGAGAGCCCCTTCCCAGGGGGAAGAGAGCTTTTCTGTGTCCTAGGCCCCACCCTTCGGTGGGGGTGAAGGCATCTTGGTGGTAATGGAACTCCTGAACAAAGTTTACTCTGACCTGTACCAGACAGGCCGTTCACATCGGCGGTCCCATTTGGGGATGTGATATCTCAAGGTTTTGTCCCCAGACAATGCTAAACAATTTCGTGTGCGTTGAAATACTGAAGACGATCAAAGTAAACACAGTAGCCACCTTTAGGGCACGTATGTTTAAAATCAAAATTTGAGAAGCGCTCAGTTAAGTGGAAGATGTTCTTTTTAACTCCGGCACAAATGGAAATAGGATAGGGGGACACGTTTTATTGGCCCATATTATTCTGAGAGTTATTTCGGATTCTCTACTCAGCTTTGAGTTAAGAAAGCTGTTTAGGTGACGTGGCTGTACCAATTACATTTCTTTCCCTACCTCACCCTTAAAGTTGCTGACGTGGAGCATATTCCACCCTGCCATGCATAGCGTACTGTCTTTTCTTTCTCTCCCATAACACCCAGAATGATTTTGAAAAGCTGTTAATCCCCTGACGTATCTTTTTTATTGTAATAAGATATACATAGGATTTAGCATTTTAACCACCTTCGAGTGTAAAATTCAGTGGCATTAAGTACACTCACAATGTTGTACAACCATCGTCACTATCCATTTCCAGAAATTTTTCGTTATCCCAAACAGAAACTTTGTACCCAATTAAAAAATAACTCCTATTTCCCCTTCCCTCCACTCTCTGGGAACCTTTATTCTACTTTCCGTCATTATGAACCTGCCTATTCTAGGTACCTCATATAAGTGGAATCATACAATATTTGTCCTTTTGTGACTGTCTTATTAACATAATGTCAAGGTTCATCCATGTTGTTGTACGTGTCAGAACTTCACTCCATTTTATGGCTGAATAGTATTCCATTTTATGTGTATACCACATTTTGTCCATTCATCAGCTGATGGACACTTGGATTGTTTTCACCTTTTCATTGTTATGAATAATGCTGTTATGAACATTAGTGTACAAATATCTATTTGATTCCCTTTTTCAATTCTTTTGGATATACATATACCTGAGAGTGGAATTGTTGGGTCATATGGTAATTCTGTTTAACATTTTCCACACGAAATTTTCCCACAGCAGCTGCACCATTTTACATTCCCACAACAATGCACCAGGATCCCAATTTAGCACATTCTCACCAACACTTATTTTCCTTTTTTTTTTTTTTAAATAATAGCCATTCTAGAAGGTGTAACGTATCTTATTGTGGTTTTGATTTGCATTTCCCTTATGACTAATGATGTTAAGCATCTTTTCACATGCTTCTTGACCATTTGTGTATGTTCTTGGAAAAATATCTATTTAAGTCCTTTGCTCATTTTTGAGATTGTACTGTCTTGTTTAGTATTGATATGGTTTGTTTTGAAAATGAATATTACAGGAAAATGTAACACTCCATTGAACTCAAGTGAATACATTAGTAAAGGGAACATTTTGGTTATGGAGCAGAACAAGTATTCAGTGTGTAGTTAGTTCTTTCTTTCAGCTCTTGTACTTGTTTTTTGGAAGATCTCATTCTGAATGGGTATGTTGAGAGGTAGATGGGATTGGTTTCACAATATTACCTAAAGATATATACAAACCTCAGACTAAAATGAGAAGGGGTTAGAAATACTCAAATAATTGTTTTATGTGCTCTCTGCCTTCATCTGAATTTAAAGTTTTGGGGGAAATGGTGACCTGTCTCTTTACTGAAGGTTCCTATATAGGAGCAACCAGGGAATATCTTTACATAAGATGACCACATTTCAGTAACTTTGATCCAGCTCAGAATTATGGTGCCCTCAAGTAATAAATTCATTTTTTTCTTGGTATTTTTGGGATAAGTAAGTGAATCTGAATTTATGATTGGTTTTTTTAAAAAAAGATATTTAAGAACATTCTTTAAGAACAATTTAAACATATTCCATCCTGAAAATTTATTGCAGAATGCAGACTTTCTCCTCCAAAATATATTTAAAGGTTAATTTCTTCTCCTTCTCCTTCTCCTTCTTCTTCTTCTTGCAACTCTGGAAGACAATGTACAATGTGGTACTCTTCAGTTACATTAGTGAAGCCCTTTTTATACTTTTACAAATATTTAAACCTTCTGTTTTGTAAGAAAAATAAATTGTTGGTTTCATTAAAAAAAAATCAGCCTGCCCTGTAGAAATGTTTTGAGTAATAAATAGTATTTCATTATTCTCCTGAGAAAAAATTTCAGTTCAAATCAAGCACTTATTTTTACAAAATTTATTTATTTATTTATTTTTGGCTGCATCTGGTCTTAGTTGTGCTGGTGCAGGATCTTTCCTTGGGGCGCGTGGGCTTAGTTACCCCACGGCATGTGGGATCTTAGTTCCCCGACCAGGGATCAAACCCTCATCCCCTGCATTGGAAGGCAGATTCTTAACCACTGGACCACCAGGGAAGTCCCCAAGTGCTTAGTTTTGAAAGTTCAAGGTGTATTCGTGGCACAACCTCAATGCCAAAGAGAGAACTCTGAATTAATCCTCCATAGAAAGTCACCATATAATTTCAAATCAGTATATAATTAAATCGCTGCAGAATTGTTATATATGCTCACATCTGTATTAAATGAATTTTCCAGCTTCTCAATGGACCCTTGGTCCAACAATTCAAATGGGCTGCAAACCTGCTGTGATTTCGACCATGCAATTCTTCACAGGCTTCTCTGACTTGAGGGACTAAACTCCTTAAATTATACCTTTTGAACTTAACTGGGCTGCCAGATACTATTTCTCAACCTCTAATAGCTTGTTGGGAGGCTTACAAAATGCTCTTTATTAGAGCTATTTAAAACTACTTTTCCTTTTTTGTATACTCAAATTAGTGTTTTTCTGGATCTCTAGCATTATTTTTAGAGCTTCCTCCTTGGTAGGTAGTAAGCTTGTTTCTGCTTTTCCCCTTCCGGTTAGATGGGGTTCTAGGTCATTCTCTCTTAATCTGTGCTCCAGGAAACTTGTAGGTTTCTACTTAGTTTGAGATGAGACCCTGAAAAACTCATGCATTTACCTTTGCTGAGTAAATGTTTCTACTAGGAGTGGGGGGAGTTACTTGAGTTGATATTTATCAAAGATAACATTAATGTGCATTTCATATGGCAAATACTTCTCTTATCCCTTCAAAGGTCAGAATTAACATTCTCTTTCATCTTTTAATATTCTGATCTTTTTCTAAGTATCACATTTATTTCTTGAATGGATTCTAATGTGGGTATATTTGATATTTAAGCTATGAATTAGGCATGGAACTAGGGTTTTCATTGTAAATTGAAATGTTCTGAATACCTCCGTTACATGGCTCTCCAAAACTGAGTTGCTATTTCTCAGTGTTTGATTGGAACCAGAGGTTAGAAAAGATTCATAAACGAGTGCCACCAGAAAAAGACATTTTTAAAAAGATGTCTTTATAAATTTCCTTTAGGCCTTTAAAATTCTCTTGAATTTGAGGGATCCCCTGGCTATCGAATGAAAGGTCTTTTGACACCAAGGGACTGGAAAACAGCTTCTTCTTCTTCTTCTTCTTCTTCTTCTTTTTTTTTGATTAAGATCTAGACTTTTAATTTAGACCACAGAGTTTGAGAACTTAGAAGAGGTCCATTTTTAAAGTTCCATTAAAGCTTTGTGTTGTGCTATACTGCTGCAAGCAAGCTTCCCTCTAAAAGGTAAAAAAAAAGGACATTCCTCAAAAGATGTGGTTTTCAAATTGAATGATTTTGTACCCTTAAGGTGGGAAGTAGATTCTGGATTTATAGAATCTTCCTGAAAACACACAGCCCACCTCCGTTTTCCAATCTTTCAGCAGCCGAATTTCTATATTAGAGCCTGAAAATAGTTGTTCCATTGCAAAAGCTTTAAAACCTGCTCAGGTTCTGAGCTGACCCCTAATTAGGCAGAGTTCTCCAGACTGTCCTTTCCTAGGACACCTACAAAATTAAATACCAAGGAGCATGACTGCTGGATTGCATAGTAAAAGTATATTTAGTTTTGTAAGAAACTGCCAAACTGTCTTCCAAAATGGCTGCATCATTTTGCATTCCCAATAGCAATGAATGTAAGTTCCTGTTGCTCCACATCCTTGCTAGCATTTGGTGTTGTCAGTGTTTTGCATTCCGGCCATTTTAGTGTGTAGTGGTACCTCATTGTTGTTTAGTGTTCATTTTTTACCTCTTGCTTTTACATATACCTGGCTCCTAATGCTTCTCTACTATCTCCTACTGCTCAGCTTCTAGACAATTTGTTCTCAAAGTGTGGTCCCCAGACCAACAACATCAACACCACCTAGCAACTTGTTAGAAATTCAAGTTTTGGGGCCTTCCCCAAATCTACTAAATGAGAAGCTCTGGGGATGGGGCCCAGAAATCTGTATTTTAACAGCTCTCCAGGTGATTCTGATACAAGCTAAAGTTTGAAAACACTGTTCAAGACATGCACTGTCCAACATGGTAGCCTCCAGCCATATGTAGCTATTGAGCTCTTAGAATATGGCTAGAATGAATCGAGACGTGCTGTAAGTGTAGAATACACCCCAGATTTTGGAAACTTAGTATGAAAAAAGGGGAAGTAAAATATCTCATTGGTAATGTTTATATTGATAACATTGAAATGATAATATTTTGGATATATTGGGTTAAATAAAATATATTATTAAAATTAATTTCACCTGTTTCTTTCTAGTTTTAACATGGGGTTACTAGAAAATTTTAAGTTACATACATGGCTCTCATCATACATCTATTGGACCACATTAGATGAGTTTGCAACTATAGCCTGTGGACCAAATCTGTTGTCTATTTTTGTATGGCCCATGAGCTAAGAATGGTTTTAAATTTTTAAATGGTTGGAAATAAATTTTACAAAAGAATGGTATGAAAATTATATGAAATTCAAGTTTCGCTGCCCATAAAGTTTTATTGGAACATGGGCACACTCATTTATTTATGTATTGTCTATGGTTGCCTTTGCTCTACAATGGCAAAAGAGTAGCTATGACTAGGACTCTATGGCCTGCAAGTCTGAAATATTTACTACCTGATCCTTTACAGAAAAAATTTGCTGGCCCCTAGTCTAGACTGTCAGCTTCCGCTTACTCCCTGGGAGAGGGCCCTGCTTTTAACTTGACCCTGTTCTTTGTTCCCAACATTTGCTAAGCTTTTAGGCCCAACTCCTTGACCATTATGCCCAAATCTCAGTAGTATTTTGGGGTTACAAGATTTAACCTATGCATTGTTTAGGCCACAAAAAGGCAGGCCAAAAATGTTCTTGCCTTGCAGAGCGGCACAAAGAATTTATGGAACCAGCAAAAAGGAACAGGGAGATGTTCAATAGCTTGTTTCTCCAAAGGTGGGGCCTTCTTTCTCAGAAAACAAGAGAACCCAGGATTGACACTTCCATCAGACTGAGATGTGAGCCTATGATTTAGGGCTGGCCTGCTTCTTTCACAACTCAGCAACACCTCTTGAGTTAAAACTCTCTCTCTCTTTATGAAGCTTATGGCTACTCTCAGCCAGTTTAGTTGGCTTCCATGACACCTTGTCCTGCCAGATATATTGTGGAAATTGCTATGATGGTTTTTCCACTCCAATAAAGCAGACGTCTGGATCCCTTTGTGAGCCTCTTGATCCTTATTCCCTACCGCCTGCACCAATATGCAAGCAAAGCCTTGTTGGCTCAATGAATCTTTATGGTCTCATTTTATAGTCTCCCCAAAGAAAAGTATGGCTGTGGTTTCCAGAATGTTAATTGATAACAGTCCTTGGCAACCATGTTCTTTCTGACTTTCCTTCCTTAACCTGCTCCTTCCACCCATAATAATAACATCATTCCTTAGTAGATTGGCACCAGTCTGGAGTTTCTCTCTCTCCTTTCTCTCCCTCTCTCTCTCTCTCTCTCTCTCTCTCTCTCTCTCTCACACACACACACACACACACACACGCACCTTCATTCCTTTTTTCCTTGCTCTATGGATTACACCTAGGGCTGTTTAACTTTCTAATATGAGCTAGTTTGTAAGCAAACTCCCTGAAGAGTGTTATGAAGTATCAATGACTAAAAGGGGCCCCACTGAGAGATGTTGCCCCTCATTTCAACCACACTTCATTGTCAAAGTTAAGAAGGGGTCTTGCATCTCTGTTCATTTAAGAACTCTCACTCTACGTCTACCAAACATATGGATGCCAAGGGGGGAAGAGGGGATGAGTTGGGAGATTGGGATTGACATATACACACTACTATGTATAAAATAGATAACTAATCAGAGTGAACACTACTCAATGTTGTGTGATGACCTAAATGGGAAGGAAATCCAAAAAAGAGGGGAGATATATATACACATATATGTATATATATGTGTGTATATATATATATATACACACATATATATATACATATATATATACATATATACATACACACATACATACAGCTGATTCACTTTGCTGTACAGCAGAAACTAACACAACATTGTAAAGCTACTATACTCCAAAAAAATTAATTAAAAAAAGAAGAACTCTCGCTTTGGACAAGTGTCTTAGATTCTATAGTTGAGTTGAAATTAGACCCTAGACTGGGGATGGGAAGAGGCAGGAATCCTTTCACATGGGTAAACCCTAAACAAACCTGGCTTTTCTTATCTAGCTCATCTTAAATATTGGGCACCAAGAGGGAAATCTATCAGGGGTTTCTGTTGGGAAATAAGCTGGGGGGTCAAGTGACCTAGTGTTTTGTTCCAGCTCTTGTCCAGACGATCTCCAAATTTCTGTCTTTTACCTTCTCTTGGTTTCACTTTTCTCACTTGTAAAATAAAGGGTCCAATTAGTCAAGCTTTAAAGTTCCTTATAGCTTTAAGTTTTTCTGATTCCACATCCCCATCTATAACCTAGAGACAATAATCTCTATCCTTGTCATCCAAAGATTGAGTAATGTTAATGAACTGCCAGAAATAAAAACTTGTTGAGCTCCCCAGAAGACAGAGAGATTCACTGAACTCCCTCTTAATCAGAAAGAGCAGGTAACGGAGTATTACAGTTTATTCCGTATGGTGGTTAAATGAAAGTTGTTATATACCATATATGCATTAGCAAATATTTATGCAATTAGAACAGAAATCCCAACAACAGAATTATGATAACTGTTACATAAAATTTTTGGTTTATCCTCTTATAATGCCTTCAGAATAGAGCCTGAACTCTTATAACCATTGTACAGCACTGGAGCTATAGATAAGATTGGGGTGAGTTAATAATATATACCTAAAATTGTTTCTTGAAAGCTTTGTTAGTAATTTTTCTTTCTCACAAAATTAGAATATAAAAACAATTGAAGTTACAATAAGTCCCCCACATATGAACCTTCAAGTTGCAAACTTTCAAAGATGCAAACGTGGGTTCACATATCCAATCACGTAAATTAGTTCAGGTGTCTGGCATATATTGTCACGTGCGTGCATCCTCTGCAAGTGGTTGTGCTTTTGTGTACTTTATGGTACAGTACTGTATAGAGTAAATAGTACAGGATCTTTATTTCAAGCCCAGGATGTCTGGAAGCAAGAGTAAAAGCAGTGGTGATATAGCCGGTACAGTTCTCCCCAGACATCACTGGATCGTTTTTTCAAGAAGGTAGATAGAATTGAATCCAGCAAGGAGCTAGAACCTGTGCCATCAACGTCAGGTGTGAGTGAAATTGCAGCTTGCCCTCTGTCTCCTATTGCTGACGACCCTTCAGCTCTACCATCTCCCACCTCCTCTCCCTCCTCCAGTCAGTAACTCTTCTTGCCTGTTCATTTGATGCCAGCCCCTGTAGGCCAGCTGTTGTGCTGTACTACTGTACTTTTCAAGGTACTGTACTGTAAGATCAAAAATGTTTTCTTTATTTTTTGTGTTTGTTTTTTATGTATTATTTGTGTGAAAATATTATAAACCTATTACAGTACAGTACTATATAGCCGATAGTTGGGTACCTAGGCTAACTTTGTTGGACTTACGAACGTGCTCTCAGAACAGAACTTGTTCGTATGTAGGGGACTTACTATACTAGAACCATAGAAATACAGAATTTTAGATCTGTAAGGGCTCTTGACGATCATTTCACCCAATCCTCAAATGTACGGATGAGAAGTCCAAATCACAGAGCTGGTGGTGCCAGAGCTGACTGTAGAGCTCATGTTTCCTGCAAAGATTGCCTCCTGGAGAAAGGGACGTTTATAAGATCACAGTCACTTTGTTTTTAATTCTCAGTCTGTAGTAAAGCATCTTAATAATCTCATAATTATTTATTCATGTAATCATCATCATAATCATCAATCATTGAGATAATTTCCTACTATGTAGGATAATGCTGCTATCTTTTGGAAATCATCAGTAAAATGTGGGGCAGATGGGACTACATTAGTACTGTTTTTTGGTTTTTTAAAAAATTTTATTTATTTGTTTGTTTATTTATTTATTTATTTATGGCTGTGTTGGGTCTTCGTTTCTGTGCGAGGGCTTTCTCTAGTTGCGGCGAGTGGGGGCCACTCTTCATCGCAGTGCGCGGGCCTCTCACTATTGTGGCCTCTCTTGTTGCAGAGCACAGGCTCCAGATGCGCAAGCTCAGTAATTGTGGCTCACGGGCCCAGCTGCTCCGTGGCATGTGGGATCTTCCCAGACCAGGGCTCGAACCCATGTCCCCTGCATTGGCAGGCAGATTCTCAACCACTGCGCCACCAGGGAAGCCCAGTACTGTTTTTTAATTTTTATTTTGTTATTTTTATTTTTAAAAACATTTATTTATTTGGCCACACCACAAGGTTTGCAGGATCTCAGTTCCCTGACCAGGGATTGAACCCGGACCACGGCAGTGAAGGCTTGGAATCCTAACCACTAGGCCACTAGGGAGCTCCCAGTACTGTGTTTTCTTTTTTTTTTTTTAATTAATTAATTTATTTATTTTTTGGCTGTGCTGGGTCTTAGTTGCTACACGCAGACTTCTCATCGCAGTGGCCTCCCCTGTTGCAGAGCACGGGCTCTAGGCACACAGGCTTCAGCAGTTGTGGCACACAGGCTCAGCAGTTGTGGCTTGCGGGTTCTAGAGCGCAGGCTCAGTAGTTGTGGTGCAAGGGCTTAGTTGCTCCGCGGCGTGTGGGATCCTCCCGGACCGGGAAATGAACCCGTGTCCCCTTCATTGGCAGGTGGATTCCCAACCACTGTACCACCGGGGAAGTCCCTCTTTTTTTTTTAAAGAGATCAAATTTAAGTTTTTGAAACCAGAATTTTAAAACTTATATGGTACCAAATATTTTATTTGCATAAAATTTCATCTTTTACCTAGATATTTTGGCATCATGTAGATCCATGACTGGTAATTAGATATTTACCCATAAATTTAGAAGCAACTGTCATAGGTTTACCCCAATTTCTTTGGTAGAAAAGAGAATATACAATAATGCTTTTTCTCTTTATGTGTATACTTAGAGTCTTCCATGTATGCGTACCTAGAGTTTTATAACAAACACACTCAAGAACTCCAGGACAATAAAAAGTAGCTCCTCAACATACAAACGCTGAGGACCTTTGGAGTAAGATGCCAGTTTTATATGTGTGGCTATAGCCATACAAATTTTAGGAACTATGTTCTGTGTCAATCATCTTGTTCTGATCTACCACAATAATACGCTTTGTGTCATAAGCAACATAGCTGGCATCAGCCATCAGTTGAATAGTTGTATCTATTTCAGTGGTTCTCACACTTCAGCCTACATCAGAATTTCCTAGAAGGCTTGCTAAAAAGCAGATTGGCCCAACTCTTAGAGTCTCCAATTAAATAGATCTAGGGTGTAGCCCCAGAATTTGCATTTTTGACAAGTCTAGAGGTGATGCTGATGCCGCTGGTCTTGGGGACTATGAGAACTACTGCTTGCCTTTCAGCCAAGAGGCTGCTGGTGAATACTGAATGGTGAATTTCAAGAATGATGCAGGTGTTGGGGATGCATTTTTTTAAATTTACTTTTTTATTGAAGTATAGTTGATTTACAATGTGTTAATTTCTGCTGTACAGCCAAGTGACTCAGTTATACACATATATAGATGCTTTTTAATATTCTTTTCCATAATGGTTTATCCCAGGATACTGAATATAATTCCCCATGCTATATAGAAGGACTTTGTTGTTTATACATTCTATATAGAATAGTTTGCACCTACTAACCCCAAAATCCCAGTCCATCCCTTCCCCAATCCCCCTCCCTCTTGGCAACCACAAGTCTGTTCTCTTTGTCTGTCAGTCTGTTTCAGTTTTGTAGATAAGTTCATTTGTGTCGTATTTCAGTGATATCATATGGTAATTGTCTTTCTCTTTCTGACTTACTGCACTTAGTGTGATAATCTCTAGGTCCATCCATGTTGCTGCAAATGGCATTATTTCATTCTTTTTTATGGCTTAGTAGTATTCCATTGTATATATGTACCACATCTTTTTTTTAAAAATTTATTTATTTATTTATTTATGGCTGTGTTGGGTCTTCGTTTCTGTGCGAGGGCTTTCTCTAGTTGCGGCGAGCGGGGGCCACTCTTCATCACGGTGCGCGGGCCTCTCACTATCGCGGCCTCTCTTGTTGCGGAGCACAGGCTCCAGATGCGCAGGCTCAGTAGTTGTGGCTCACGGGCCTAGTTGCTCCGCAGCATGTGGGATCTTCCCAGACCAGGGCTCGAACCCGTGTCCCCTGCATTGGCAGGCGGATTCTCAACCACTGCGCCACCAGGGAAGCCCTACTGCATCTTCTTTATCCATTCGTCTGTCGATGAACACTTAGGTTGTTTCCATGTCTTGGCTATTGTGAATAGTGCTGCTATGAACATAGGGGTGCATGTAACTTTTTGAATTATAGTTTTGTCTAGATATATGCCCAGGAGTTGGATTGCTGGGTCATATGGTAATTCTACGTTTAGTTATCTGAGGAACCTCCATGCTGTTTTCCATAGTGGCGGCACCAACTTACATTCCCACCAACAGTGTAGGAGAGTTCCCTTTTCTCCACAGACGGTGATGCATTTGATTGCTGTTATTTTTCTCCCTGTAAGCCAGATCAAGAACAATTTCACCATCCCATTATCACAGTAAACACTAACTCAGCTGAGACAGGGGTTCCCAAAGCTTTGGTCAGGGAAGTTTGAGATGATTGGGTCCAGCCCTGTCTTTGTGCAGAAAAAGTATTATTCCCCTCTTACGCCAAGGCTCAGAGAGATGATTTGGCTTGTCTGTGATCACATAGCTGTTAACAGGGCCAGAACCCCTTGACCTCCAGCCTCCCAGTGCTTTCCATGACAATGAAATTAACATTGTTTGCTAGTGACTGTTTCCCTCTTTGCTTTCAGAAAAATTTCCCAGCAAATGTCTACCTGATTTCAAACAATGGGTATTCTTCAGTGGTCATTTGGCTGAGAAGATTAGAACTTTGCACTAATGTCACCACAATGTGTCCTCGTAACGCCAGCCAGCTGTTTTTCAAACATGGTCAAAGTGTGAGTAGATGAGAGAGTGTGGATATAGCATTGCAGGTCTGTCTACACTTTTAGAAGACAAGTGTCTATTGTACTAAATATTAGCGTCATATTCAAAAGGCAAACTATTATGTAATTTTACCTCTTCTGGTCTAAGTATGAAAAACTAGGGAATATCCTGATGGAACTTGCTCATCTACTAGTTGAGGTAATAATGACTTTGGCCCCGTAGAGTCACTTCAATTTTGCAAGATTCCTAGTTGTAAACAAAGCCCCATACTTCTTAAACTCCTGCCTATCATCTTCTGTATCTTAAAGACAGACAAGCCTGGCTTCCTGCAACCTTTCAAGTAAGAGGGAGGGATCATGGCCATTGTCACAGCAGTCATGGTAATAACTACATAACCAGAAATCTAACTAACTCATAATAACTGTGTTATGAAATAAATGATTTAGCAGCCCTCTCTGCAATTTTTTCACTCCTGAAAAGAGATGGCATAGCTCTGAGGCTGAATGCAATCGGGTGGAAGAGGGATGGAAAGTAAAAACTTCATATGTGGAGACAATGTGGTTAAGAGTGAAGTCTCCCACCTTTTTTTTTTTTTTTTTAAAGATTTGCTGGATCGTACTTTTTAATGTGGTATGGACCAATGGTGGGAACCTTACACCAATGCTCACTCAAGAACCAGTTGAAAGCGCTAAGCCATGAGTATGACTCTGAAACAACAGTTTTTCCTACAAACTACGCTTTTTTGGGGGGTTTTTTTGCCCACTAAATTTATGTGCATACAATATACAAACAACTGTTTGATTTAGGAAGCCTAGTTATATTTACTAGAAGAAAAAAAATAATGATCTCTCTTTTTTTTTTTTTTTGGCCACACCACATGGCTTGCGGGATCTCAGTTCCCTGACCAGGGATTGAACCTGAGCCCTCGACAGTGAAAGCACAGAGTCCTAACCACTGGACCGCCAGGGAATTCCCCCCAAATAATGATCTCTTGAACTGAAAATCAAAGTCAGTTATTTAGTATTATGTAGAGTAACTCAAGACACTGGTATAAAAAGTTTCCACCTTTAAAAAAAAAAACCAGAAAACCAAGAACATTCTCTCTTTCCCTCTCCATTGTCCCTGAAATTTTCCCACTTTTTAATGGGTCGTGTTGATTTATTTATTTATTTTTGGCTGTGTTGGGTCTTCGTTGCTGCGCACAGGCTGTCTCTAGTTGCGGCAAGTGGGGGCCACTCTTCATTGCGGTGCGCGGGCTTCTCATTGCGGTGGCTTCTCTTGTTGCGGAGCACGGGCTCTAGGCACGTGGGCTTCAGTAACTGTGGCACACGGGCTCAGTAGTTGTGGCTCTCAGGCTCTAGAGCACAAGCTTAGTAGTTGTGGCGCACGGGCTTAGTTGCTCTGCAGCATGTGGGATCTTCCTGGACCAGGGAATGAACCCGTGTCCCCTGCATTGGCAGGCGGATTCTTAACCACTGCGCCACCAGGGAAGCCCATGTTGATATTTTATTGACGTACCTAACTAACTTCATTTTTGTGAGTGGAGTAAATTCCACCAATTATGGAGCAGTTTTGGTGTTGTACAGATAAAATCCTCAAATAAACAGTACTTGGATGGGACTTGCCCACATGCGATGTGGTTTTGTCTGGTTATCTGTTCTAATTTAGGAGAAAGAAGGACTCCATGTGATTAGCCCTGGTGGGAAGCTATTTTCTGTACTAGTGAGAGCTGCTAAATGATCTTCAAAGGGAGTTAAGGGGATTGTGGTGATGTTGTTTGCAGGTCACCCCACTGGGTATTAAGATCAAACCTCGCCTGGAGAGTTCAACTGCTTTTGTTTACCCAGTACTCCCAGTCTCACACACCCCCCATCTTGATTATTTATTTTTGTTGTTTGAGCTTTCTTTTTGGCTCTAGGAAAATGTCAAACATTGGGCGGGGAAGAGGGGGTCGCATGGATCATGACCTTGATGTATTCTTTGACCAGTGCTCTATTAGAAAACCTTTTCAGGAATTGCCCACGCTGGGAGCAGTTACTAAAAAACTGAAAGATATATATACATTTTACCTTAATTTTCACTTCTTTCTTAAAAGTGTTTATTTTCAGTTTACAAAGGTAACACTGCTTGTTGTAGAGAGGTTAGACAAATAGGTTAAAGAAAAAAGAAAAATATGCCCAGAAATCCCACCATACTGTCAAAGCCTTCAATCCCTCTCTTCCATGTATATGTGTACACACACACCCACAAACACACACACACACACACACATAATAGAAAGTACATATCATGTCATACTAATTTTCCTCCACATATCACAAACAGAAATACTGGGCATAATTGAACATGGTAGTGGTAAATATCTCCATGAGATGGTACTCAAAGATTATTTTTATTTTTAGTTTCTGTTCTGACAATTGTGAAATTACAATTCACAATTTATGTAGGTGAGTTCATATGCTATCACACTCATGTACATCTTTGTGTATGTGTGTTTCATTAGATTTAGAATTAAAAAAAAATCCCCCTCCCTTTGGGGCTTTTAGTTACTACATTGTTTCTTTGGAAAATGTTATAAAGCGATGGGGACACATTGTGATGTGTACCCCATTTTCACCAGACAATATCTTATGGAGATCTTTCTATCTATAGACTTAGAAGGATACCTATCTGTCTATCTATCTATCTGTCTGTCTGTCTGTCTATCTATCTATCTATCTATCTATCTATCTATCTATCTATCTATCTATAGTCCGTTGAAATATTCCCTTATACAAATGTTCTATAATTTATAATTAATCCTCACAGTGGTATTATTTGATTATAATAGTAATACATGCTTTCCTTAAAACATTTTGAGACACTACAGAAATACACAAGGTAAAATATAAGTTTCTTCCGCCCATCTTCCCCACTCCCGTCTAAGAGTATCTACTGTTAATAATTTGGTATGTATCCTGCCAGACATTTTTACTTTTGATACAAAACAAAAGTAAGCAATATACAGTTTTAAATTTTTTTTTTTTACAAAAGTGAGGTCACAGTATGGTGTAAGATGATTCTGCAACTTACTTTTTTCAACCAATATCATGGTACTTATATCAAAGTATATAGTTTTTTTAATGACTGCATAGTATCCCAGTAATATGGGTCAGCCCTCGATTGATTGATTGATCGATTTTTTAAAATAAATTTTATTTATTTTTGGCTGGGTTGGGTCTTCATTGCTGCGCGCGGGGTTTCTCTAGTTGCGATGAGCAGGGCTACTCTTCCTTGTGGTGCGAGTGCTTCTCATTGCGGTGGCTTCTCTTGTTGCGGGGCACGGGCTCTAGGCACGTGGGCTTCAGTAACTGTGGCACACGGGCTCAGTAGTTGTGGGGCACGGGCTTAGTTGCTCCGCGGCATGTGGGATCTTCACAGACCAGGGCTCGAACTGGTGTCCCGTGCATTGGCAGGCAGATTCTTAACCACTGCGCCACCAGGGAAGCCCTGCTTTAACATTTAGGTTTTTTTCCCCCCAATTTTCACCTTTTATTTTTGTTCACTTGTCTTATTAACTCTTAATGATAAAGTCATAATAGTGGAATTTCTGAGTTGAAGAGTAAGTTCGTTTAATATGTTGATACACAAGCCAAAATGCCCTCCAGGAAAGTTCTATGTACTATTTCATAAGTTTACCAAAAGTGCAGAGAGGATCTATTGTCTGGGAAGAAATTTTTTTTCTTCATCAATTTGGTAAGGAATAAATACACTTTCTTTTTTGATTTTATTTATAATTCTTTGATTACTAATAAGGTTAAACATATTCTCAATATCTAGTGACCTTTCAGGTTTTCTTTTAAAAATTATCCATTCTTTTGCTCATTTCAATAGAAATGATTGGCTTTCTCTTATTAACTCGTAAAAGTCTTTGTATATTGGAGAAATTAGTTATCTATTGTAAGAGTTGCAAATGTTCTCCCAATTTGTCATTTGTCTTTCAAACTTATTTATATTAATTTTTGCCATACAGAATGTGCTTTCATTTCTGTGTTTTGTGTGTGTGGTCAAATTGATCAATTTTTTTTTTTTTTGGTTCCAGGGCTTCATGTCAAGCCTATTAAAAAAACAACAACAAAAAAAACCCCTCACCCCAGGATTATACAAAGTGCTACCATATTTTCCTTCTAGAACTCTCATGCTTCCCTTCTCCTGCATTTAATCCTTTAATCCATCTGGAATTCATTTTGGTATAAACTGTGAGGTATGGGTCTAGCTTTAATTTTTTCCCAAATAGTTAGCAATTGTTCCAACAGCATTTATTGAACAATTGAACAGTCCGTCTTTTCTGCACTAATTTTAACTGTCTAATTTAGTGAATACTAATTTCCCAAATACATTTGAGTCTACTTTTGGACTCTACTCTGTTCCCTTGATCTATCTATTTCTATTCCTGTGTCAATAACACATTGTTTTAATTTCTGTAGCTTAAAAATATTTTCTAGGGAATTCTCTGGTGGTCCAGTGATTAGGACTCTGTACTTCCACTGCCGGGGGCCTAGGTTGGATCCCTGGTAGGAGAACTAAGATCCTGCAAGCCGTGTGGTGTGGCCAATAAATAAATAAATAAAATTCTAACATCTGGTAGGGCTACTCCTTTAAAAATATTAGTTTTTATTTCCACAAGTTTTAAAAAAATTTTTTTATTTTATATTGGACTATAGTTGATTAACAATTTTGTGTTAGTTTCAGGTGTACAGTAGAGTGATTCAGTTATACATATACATATATCTGTTCTTTTTCAAATTATTTTCTCATTTAGGTTATTACTCCACAAGTTTTTAAATTGAAGTGAAATTCATGTAACTTAAAGTTAACCAATTTAAAGTGAAAAATCAGTGGCACTTAGTACATTCACGTTGTTGAGTAACCACCACTTCTATCTGGTTCCCAAACATTTTCATCACCCTGAAAGGAAACCCTATCCCACTAAACAGTTTTTCCTCCTTTCCCCATCCATAAATTTTTAACACAAAAAATTGAGCTTTTATTATAAAACCTCAGGTTTCATGTCTACCGTGTATTAAGGAAGCTTAAAATTCAAGCCCAAGTTCAGAATCGTAGAGGAGACTTTCCTGATTAAGGCCTCACTCCAGCATGCCTCTGCATCCCCCAAGCTTGCTTCTGCATACTCCAAGCTTGCTTCCGTATCCTCCAAGCTTGCTTCCGTATCCCCAGTAGCCCAAACTCAACTTGGATTCTGTTAACCTGCTAAATTGCTTTGTGATTTTTCTCAAGCATCTGCGACTTGTGTTATGTCTCCTCAACAGCCTTGTAGTCCTGCTACTTTTTTTTCTCTTCTCCAGTCCACCGTCAGAGCATCTGGCTCTGGATTTACACTGTCATGTTCTCATCAAATTATTGTTGATTGATGGTTATCAAAATTTCCATATTGGACTCAGCAGGGTGTCTCAGAGACTGCCTGTAGCATGATTTAAATGAGAATTAAGAGGGAATTCAACACACAGTCTTTTACTTTCAGATAATATGAAACCATTAGCTGTCATTTATTAAGTGTCTATTAACTGTCTTGTCATGCCATTTAATTCTTACAACAGTCTGGAGTGGTGGTTTACTGATGCTATATATTCACAGAGGTTAAGCAACTTACCTAAGGTGCCTGGGCTTAATGTCAGATACAAGCTTTGAAGTCAAGTCTGCCTGACTACACGGCACTTTCTAGAGTGCTGTGTTGTCTCCATATATTCCCTCCATCAAGGGCTACCCATCATGTTATCCCAGTTCACTTCTATTGTTATAGTCAGGTTTGCTTAGAGGAAACATCTAAGCCCTCCTGCTGAAGTATATGATTAGGATAGCCAATAAGCACCAAAGAATCCCTCTTCTCTCACACAGGACCTTATTTCATGCCCTGACCAAGCTATCAAGGACCAACGTCATTCCTTGCTCCATTATAATCTATATTCTGGATGGAGTCCCATGCTGGCTGGCCCAGCTGTTTTAACTGTCTCCTTGGCTAGAGCTGGAGCTGGTATCTGGAGTTGAAGCCAGGTGCAGCCTCAACTGTAAGAAAGGGAGACATAATTCTCCTAAGGGGGTGTTTGGGAGTGCCATCTCTTCTCGATCTGCTCACACAGCATCTCCCAATGTCCTGTCTTCTAGAAACTGTGTGACGCTCAGGGATGTCAGAGAATGCTATTTGAAGAAATTAAGTGTAAACAATTCAGAAACACGTGGATTGGCTTTCCCTCAGAAGAGACTCACATTTTAAAGTGGAAAGGAAAATAAATGGGACACAGATCAGATGGGTTTCAGAGTATGGCATGGCAGGGTTGGGGTACATCAGCAAATCCTAATCACACAGCCTCGCCTCCCCCTCACAGGTACAGAAAGACAGGCCACCTCTGGGATGGTGTGGTCCTGGATCTGTGTTCTCAGGGACAGAGGCCCCAGATGTGGAAGCAGAAGGCATGGGTTCATAATGCAGCAATGCCACTTAGCAGCTCGTGTGACCTTTGTGACCAGACAAGACACTTGGTCCTAGTACGTTTCCTCATCTGTGAAAAAAAGGGGGGGTTATAATGATAGCATCTTTCTTACCTGCTTGTAAGTTTTTTGTAACATCATGGTTACAGTTTGCTGTAAATTATCAAGCCATTATCATCATTTAACTGCATGATAAAGACTTAGGAGAGGTAATAAGTAATGATAATGACCAAATTTGGTCAAATGCACTGACAATTTGTAAAATGGCTATAAGACTTTTCCTCCAAGCAGATGTTAGATAAGCACTAACTTCAATAACTATTTTTATTAGATGACACTTTATCGGACTGGCCTCCTAGGTGACATATTCATTCCATCAATGATAACAGGAGCCCAATCTTGGGGGCTATGTTTGAGTGTATTTGGGGGGTGAGGGCGTGTGTGGAGCACTGGGGGTACTGACGAGCTAAAAGACCTTAATGCTGGAAGGAAGTTAAGGAATCATTAAGTCTAATTTCCTCATTTTCCAGATAAGAAAAATGAAGCCCAGAGAGACAAAGTAATTTGCCTGCGGCCACACAGCTAATGGCTGAAGTGGGGCTCAAACCCAGCTTTTTGTTCTTATACCTTTCCACACGCTTGTTAACAGTTTCTCAAAGTGCAAGTTACAATACATTAGTGAGTTGTAAAATCAATTAGTGAGATGTAACCGGCAGTTAAAAAGAAAATAGAGAATCAAATAGGAAAGATCAGAGTGCATGGCTGGTAGGAAGAGTAAGTATTGTCTTCTTTTTTTTTTTTTTTTTTAATTTATTTTTGGCTGCATTGGGTCTTCGTTGCTGCGTGCGGGCTTTCTCTAGTTGTGGCCAGCGGGGGCTACTCTTCGTTGCAGTGCGCGGGCTTCTCATTGCGGTGGCTTCTCTTGTTGTGGAGCACGGGCTCTAGGCATGCAGGCTTCAGTAGTTGTGGCTCGCTGGCTCTAGAGTGCAGGCTCAGTAGCTGTGGCGCATGGGCTTAGTTGCTCCGCGACATGTGGGATCTTCCTGGACCAGGGGTCGAACTCGTGTCCCCTGCATTGGCAGGCAGATTCTTAACCGCTGCGCCACCAGGGAAGCCTGTAAGTACTGTCTTGAGAAACTTTTGTTTCACTTATATATTTTTATAAGTATATGTGATCTGGGACATATGTAAAATATATTTCTTGCTATGGGTTATGATTTTTAAGAGTCTAAAAACTGCTACTCTAGAGGCACATTGATTCTGCCCTCAGATTCTTATAGTCTAGTGATTCAGTAAAAGAATAACTGAACACGGGGACTTCCTTGGTGGTGCAGTGGTTAAGAATCCACCTGCCAATGCAGGGGACACGGGTTCGATCCCTGGTCCGGGAAGATCCCACATGCTGAGGAGCAGCTAAGCCTGCACACCACAACTACTGAGCCTGCGCACCTAGAGCCCGTGTTCCGCAACAAGAGAAGCCACCGCAATGAGAAGCCCGCTCACCGCAACAAGGAGGAGCCCCCGCTCACCACAACTGCAGAAAGCCTGTGCACAACAACAAAGACCCAACGCAGCCAAAAATAAATTAAAAAAAAAAAAGAATAAACCAACATGAACTGATTCCTATCTACATATAACACAGACACACAGACACACACACACATACACACACTCTACTTGCTAACTACTTAACTATGTGCTAACAATGACTTCTGCATACATCTAACATTTTGCTTGCTAGCTACTTATCTCTACTTAAAACATCTTAAAATATTTCACTCATGTTTTACAAACTACACACTTACTTATCTTTTGTAACAGGATTGAATATTCTCAAAGTAAATTTTCTCTTGGCCCACATTGCTGTAAACCCCTGATCTACCCCCTGTTGCCCCTAATCTGCTCTCCTTCCCGTCTTTCCCATCCCAGAAATGGCATTTCCTGTCAACCTTGACAACACACTCTCCTTACCCTTCTCATAGCCAATTCGTCATCAAGACCTACCTCACACTGCTACTCCTAAGCTATACTTCCACCCCAGTCCAAGTCACCAGCCTTCTAAGACAACTGCAATTTGCTGCCACCTCCATCCTCGGCCACTTCAACCCTATTCCCTATAGCATCCCAGAATGAGCTTTCTCAGACATCAGCTGGATCACGTCATTCCCCTGCTTAAAACCCTTCATTGGTTTCTCCTTGAGTTAGGATCAAGCCCAAAGTTCTGAACGTGTGTGTGGTGTACGAGGGTGTGCGTGGCAGGGCTGTGCCGCTTCTCCAGCCTCACCTTGGCACCCTCTTGCCTTCCCAAGGCTCCCTCACGTGATCTTTAGTTTCTTCCTTAGGTCCTGCGTTATTCTCTTGCATAGCACCCTCTCTCTCTCTTTTTTTTAAAAAAATTATTTACTTGATATATTTTATTGAAATTAATTCACTTTTTAAATGTTAACATAGTTCTTTAAAGAGGAAAACTTACGTCACTAGCCATGAATGGAAGATAACAAAAATTACAATCTGTTATTATCCTATACACTTATTCGTTTGTTTGTTGTCTGTGTCCTTTACAACTCACGGTTCGTGAGGCCAAGGCTTGATCTATGTTATTCATGGCCATAGCCCCAGCACTAGTAGGACATAAGGAGAACATTCCACGTACACTTGTTAAAAGAATGTAAATGCCTACCTTTCATATCATTCCCTTACATCGAAATTTCAAAGGAGCCATTCAGGAAAGATATTCCATTTCCATTTAAACCATTCCAAGGCCCAGGACACAGAAAACTAGCATTTATTTGGCTGTGGATTTATTTAAAATCTGCCCAATCTTCCAAGCCATAAAGCCCCATTAAGGCGGGGATCTGTTTTGTTCACGGTAGCCCAGCCAGCACACAGCACGATGCCTAGAGCATAGTAAACACTCAATAAATATTAATTGATGAACGAATGAGTGTAAGTACAACACAGATTCCCTTAGCCTGATATTTCTAACTTTTATCCCTGTATGTGGATTTTGTGGTCAGAGTTCTGGCTTTGAGTTTTAGTTCTTCATTTACTAAAGGTGACCATTAGCAAGTGTTGTTATTGTTGAGTCTCAGCATTTCTCGTTTATGAAATGAGGAGAGAGATGAGTACCTCACAAGTTGCTGTGAGGATCCAGCAAGATTAGATCTGGGAAAGCCCCTGGTGTGGTGACTGACACAGAGCAGATGCTCAGGAAACACTTGTTCCCGCTCACTGCTCGACCGTCCCGCACCTTCCCTCTGCTCTCCTCCACCTGGGCTGTACCGCCTTCTCCACTTGACTAGGTCCCTCAAGGTCTCCCTTACACGTCTTCGGGGAGCTCCCTTCAGTGGCCCCGCCCTTGGTAGATGCTGCTCATTTCCAGTCCTTGAAATGTACGACAGTGACTGTTTTTACGTTTTGTGTTTAAATATTTTATGCATCTGTCCTGTTTCTCCAACTGGACTCTAAGCCCTTCCTGTATCCCTCATGGCACCTGGCTCAGTCCCCTGCATATAGATGCTCAACGCAAATTCAGCTAACACCTGTGAGCCCCACAGGCTACCAGGCACTGTGCGTGGCTTTCACGTTCATTACCGCCTAATTTCATTTTTCATGAGAATCCTGCCAGGTAAGTATCACGATGCCTGTTGTGAAAACAGAGGCTCAGAAGGTTTAGTAATCTGCCTCAGGGCATCCAGTTAGCAAATAGCAGTCTTTTAACTCTCTGGTTGACAGCCTGGCACAGAGTAGATGATGAACAAAATACTTGTTTCCACTACACCATATTGCCTTTCTCAGGAAATATTTATTCATAGTGGGGATGATAATTATCATCATGTTGTCCATTCCTACCCACACCCCACCAGGAAATTGGCTGAAAATCCCCCTTCCTTGATCCTCTCCCCTAAAGTCCTTCCAGTGTCCTGGACTCCTAATTCCCACTCAGCTTCCTATTAGTGCTACATCTCTTTGCTAAATTCTCACAGACCCTGCCACAGCGTGCCCCTGGGTCTCCCCACAAGCCCTCTTCTTCTCCACATCTTCCTCCCAGACCATCTTCCTCATGGTCCCCCCTTCCTCCATCCCCCATCCAGTCCAGCTCTAATTCAGGTTGCCAGGATTAAACACAGCCCCACCTGGAAATGCCCTCTAAACTAGAGCACTCATGTCCAGAAGGTTCTGGAATTATTACTATTCATTAGTTGGGTGGCTTGGGCAAGTCACATCCCCTCTCCAAGCCTCAATTTCTTCACGTATAAAATGGTAAGACTAGCTAACATTTATCAAGCACCTACATAAAGCACATAAGCACTGCATACATTATAAGAAATCAGTAATAGCAGATGCTTACCTAGCACTTAATGTGTGCCAGACACGATTCCAAATGCTTTACATATTCGTATTCACTCAATCCTCACAACAATCCTTTGGAAATGTTGTTAACCCAATTTCACAGATGGAAAAACGGAGGTCTTCAAAGCAAGTAATCTACCCTAGATGGTTCCAGCCAGTGGGCGGTGGAGCTGGGCTTACAACTCAGGCAGTTCTGGCTCCAGAGTCCTCGTCTTAACCACTGCCCTATACTACCTCTTATTTTCTCATAAAATGAGGGGGGCTAATTTAAAATAATCCCTTAGCATTTTTATAGCACTTTTCCAATTCTAAACCACTGTTCACATTCTGTACCCTATTTGATCTTCACAACAACCCTAGGGGTAGAAATTATTAGCCTTATTTACGGGGCAAGAGCTGAGACTTATTAAGAGGGTCGTGTGTCCGAGGGCACACAGCCAGCGAGGGCAGAATCAGGACTTGAACCTAGGACTGCTCATTTCCGGTGCCCCTCCTGCAGTACCTCAGATGCCAAAGGGCACACCCTGTCCTTCCTTTCTCACCTCCCGCAGCTCCAACAGCGTACACTATTCTTTCTTTGTTTTTCCCCCAAGAGGCCTCACGGTTCCCTTGAATCCCCTGCGGGTCACCCCCCCTACACCCACTTTTCAGTATTTACTCACAAACAGCAGCAGGGGGCGCTGTAGACCAGCTCGCAGGGACCGTGCTGCCCCGGGAACCCCTGTTGGAGGAAACAGCCATAAGTTTCTCTCTCTTCTTCTAAATTTGTTTATATTAAAAATGTTTTCGTAAGTACTACTTGTACATAGTGTAAAATTTTAAAGGAACAAATGAGCATGTATACAATGTACCTGCTCCGCAACTACCCAGATCGCCCTCCTGGAGGCAAACCGAGGAAGTTTTCTCCTGTTTCCTTCTCCAGATGTTCTATGTTATATAAGCAAATATGTATTTTTCTTCCCACACAAATGATAGCATACAAACATGCACACACTGTTTTTTATTGTTCACACAAATGGTACCATACTACACCAGCTATTCTTTCTCTAGTATTTTGAAGTAATTTATCTTGCAGATCAGTCCATACTATAATTCATGATATTTAATTGGATGGATAAACCATCATCAATTTTGCCAGTTCCTTGTTATTTTTTATCTTCTACAATTATAAGCAACTGCACACAGGCCACTTTGCACACATGTGTACCTGCAGGATAAATCCCCAGAAGTGAAATTGCTTGCCTGCAAATTACACACATTTATAATGTTGATCGATATTGCTAGATTGCCTTGCACAGAAGCTACCCATTTATTGCTGCCTCAGCAGGGCATGCAAAGGTTTATTTCCCACACCCTCACTAACACAAAATCTTCTCAAGCTTTCTGATCTTTGCCTATCCCGTAGGTGAAAGATGGTTTCTGACTGCAGTTTTAATTGCATTTCTCTGAAAATGAGTCCCCGCCCCCAACCTCTGAGATTCATTGATGCAATCCGTAAATAATTAGCAGGTGCCTCCTATGTGCCAGGCACCTTTTGGGGGCATCCTCCTCCAGCTGTCCCAGATCTGACTTCTGTTGTCTTTTCCTGTCTGCCCTGCACTGGCCTGCCCTATCATATCCTCCAAGAAGCTATTTTCCTTGCTTGGCTATCCTCACCAGGTCAAGCAGGGGCGACCTCGCTTGACCTCTTCTTTAGAGGCTTAGGAGTGAGGAGAATGTAGTTTCTCTGTTTCTAGAGACTAATTCCTGTAACCCAATTAAGCAAAGCTGAGAGGTGGGGGACATGTGTCTTGAGGTCAGAGTTAGGGCTTCTCAGACCCACCCAGTCCAATGGGTCAGTCAATGCCTAACACTCTGGGGTGTTAGAAAGGAAAACAAAGAGCAGGCACCTGGACACTTGCCTGTATCCAGTGGATATTATTTGCTTCATGACTGGCTGGTTGAAATTCCTCAGATTAGGCGCCTCCTAAATGTAAAATATGGTTAAGAGCAGGACTATTTAGATTAAAGCGAGGAAGACAAGATGTTAGGATCATTGTTCTCTTCTTGGAGAGAAACCTCTGAACTGTTTCCCAAATGCTCCTTTTGTTGGGGTCCCAGCACACTTGACCTCATCGTAGGGTAACTGTTCCTTTGCTGGCCTTCTCCGCAAGGCTAGAAATCAACTAGAGTCTGTGTCTTTGTTCATCTTTGTATCTCTCCTCAGAACAAAGGCAGAATCAACACATGGGGATTTTGAATGAATATCTTCCTGCCTTCCGGTTCTGAAGGATAGCATCCTCGCGAAGGCCTGCACCATTCTCTAATAGCTTAACTAGAGGCACCTCCAGTTCATCCCATGTTTGGCTGCCAGAGTTTTCTTCCCAAAGCACACGCTAAGCCGGTCACTTGTGGGGGTTCCCTGTGGCCTACTAAATGAAACACATATTCCTTAGCCTGGAATTTAAGGGCCTCTGTGGTGATATGGCTCCAGTCTACCTTTCCAGTCCTTTTTTCCACTACCTCATGCTCCAATCAAGAGGAATTACTCAATGCTTCTTAAGTGTGCCCACATTCCACCCCCATGCCTGTGCCCTTGCCAGCCCTCCTCTGCCTGGAACGCTTTCCTCTTTGTTTGCCTTCCATCACTGATGCCCTCTTCTGTCTCTCTCCCCACCCCACCCTTTGTTTAAAAAGTAAGAGTAATCACTATCAAAATTCCAATGGCATTTTTCACAGA
Organism: Eschrichtius robustus; assembly: GCF_028021215.1. NCBI lineage: Eukaryota > Metazoa > Chordata > Mammalia > Artiodactyla > Eschrichtiidae > Eschrichtius > Eschrichtius robustus. Next base: position 22,591,477 of record NC_090843.1, on the reverse strand, counting down.
ACTAGAACAAATAATTCTCAAATTTGTATGAAACCACGAAGGATCCAAAATAGCCAAAGCAATCTTGAGAAAGAAGAACAAAACGGGAGGTATCACACTCCCTTATTTCAAACTATACACAAAGCTACAGTCATCAAAATGGTATGGTGCTGGCATTAAAAACAGACACACAGATCAATGGAAAAGAATAGAGAGCCCCAAAAGAAACCCATGCATATATGATCAATGAATTTATAACAAAGGAGCCAAGAACATACAATGGAGAAAGGACAGCCTCTTCAATAAATGATGTTGGGAAAACTGGACAGACATATGCAAAAGAATGAAACTAGACCACTGTCTTACACCATACACAAAAATCAACTCAAAATGGATTAAAGACTTGAATGTAAGACCTGAAACCATAAAATTCCTAGAAGAAAACATAGGTGGGGACTTCCCTGGTGGCGCAGTGGTTAAGAATCCGCCTGCTAATGCAGGGGACACGGGTTTGAGCCCTGGTCAGGGAAGATCCCACATGCCGCAGAACAACTAAGCCCGTGCGCCACAACTACTGAGCCTGAGCTCTAGAGCCCATGAGCCACAACTACTGAACCCCGCGCACCTAGAGCCCATGCTCCACAACAAAAGAAGCCACTGCAATGAGAAGCCTGTGCACCACAATGAAGAGTAGCCCCTGCTCGCCTCAACTAGAGAAAGCCTGTGCGCAGCAATGAAGGCCCAATGCAGCCAAAATAAATAAATAAATTCATTAATTCAAAAAAAAAAAAAGAATAGAACTACTGAATGATCCAGTATTCCACTTCTGGGTATTTATCCAAAGAACACAAAAACACCGACTCGAAAAGACACATGCACCCCTATGTTCATTACAGCACTATTTACAACAGCCAAGATATGGAAACAACCTAAGTGTCCATGGATGGATGAATAGATAAAGAAGTTGTGACATACACACAATGGAATACTACTCAGCCATAAAAAAGAATGAAATCTTGCCACTTGTGACAACATGGATGGACCTTGAGGGTATTATGTTAAGTGAGGTAAGTCAGACCAAGAAAGACAAACACTGTATGATTTCACTCCTATGTGGAATCTGAGAAAACAAAACAAAACAAATGAACAGGGAGTTCCCTGGTGGTCCAGTGGTTAAGACTCCGAGATTCCACTACAGGGGGCACAGGTTCGGGGAACTAAGATCCCGCTGGTTGGGGAACTAAGATCCCACATGCTTTGGTGTGGCCAAAACAAAAAAAAAAAACAAAAAACAAAGAAACCCCACAAGAGAACAAAAAACAAAAAAACAAACTTGTAGATACAGAAAATAGATTGGTGGTTTCCAGAGGGAAAAGGAGTTGGGGGTGGGTGAAATGGGTGAAGGGGATCAACTGTATGTCAATAGAGGGTAACTAGACCTTAGTGTTGATTGCTTTCTAGTATATACAGATGTCAAATTATAATGTGGTACATATGAAACTTATGTAATGTTATATATCAATTTTACCTCAATAAAAGAAAAAGGAAGAATATTTTAAAACTTTAATGAACAAACAAACAAAAAGTAAGAGTCATCGGTTTTTAAAAAGATGAAAGAAAATAAATTTTACATAACCATCCAGGTCCTCTTTTTAATTTTTTCTTTTTTTTTTTTTGGCCACCCTGTGTGGCATGCGGGATCTTATTTCCCCAACCAGGGATCGAACCCCTGCCCCATGCAGTGGACTCATGGAGTCCAAACCACTGGACCTCCAGGGAGTTCTCCAGGTCTTTCTCAAATGTAATTGCCCCCAAAGACTCCCGTTCAGATCAATCCACCACCCATTTTTGAGAAATGGGAAGAGTTTGGGACCTGTCACCATGACCTTCGCAGCCATCCCTTCAGACCCTCCTCTAAGAGGGGTTTCCTCTTGGCTCAGAGCTGCCCCACTAGTGTCAGGAGATAATGTCACCCCATTATCTCCTGACACAAGCCCTACAGAGAACAGTGGGCACCTGTGCCTGGGGCTTGGGAGAAAACTGTCCTGTCTGCCCTCTTCCTGAGGGAAGTTATCGTGGTTACACGTCTAACTGACTGGAAGGAGGAGCGTTTTTTCGCTTCCAGTCTGTGGAAGGGACGAGGCCAGGAAAAGGAAATGGAAAGTCATCTCCCCTTCCCCTGCGGCCCTGGTCTCCCCCACTAAGCAGATGGGCTGGGGTACTTGTCTGTTAAAAGTCCCATCTGCATCCTTGGGAGGTGGTGTGTGCCCTGGCCAGACTGGAGGAAGACAACCTGGGCCTTCCCCAGGGTTTTCTTCTGGTGCTTTCCACAGAGGAAAGAGTGGTACCTTGGAGTTCCAAGACCCCAGTTTTAATTCTTACTCCACATCCAATAGCCAGGTAACCTTGACCAAGTGCCTTCATCTCTCTTAGCCTAAAAATAGAAAGAGCTTCACCTTCTCTACCTTCCACATAGGCAATTCTCAGCACCAAAAGAGAAAATGTACCCAAAAGTGTTTTGCAAGTTGTATTTTTTAAAATGTTATTTATGCCCTGCCTTATTTTGGGCAATGGATTTCCAAGAGGCTTGAAAGATACAGAAGACATAAACTAGCATAAATTAAAAGTGTGATTAGCAGAGGTAAAAAAGAGTGAGAACATAATGAGCCCAAAATGAGGTTAAATGCATCCCTTGTTTGCTACAGGTGGATCTCAAGGTTGCTGAATCTTGTGAAAGTGTTATCTGAATCTGTGGAAGGGGTTACTTGGGTGGTGGTGTTTCAGGGTGTCCAGCATGGAGACTGAAAGCTCACAGCAGGGCTGACACATTCTGGATGGGCCCCGGATCTCCATGGGCAGGGACTGGTCCCAACTTCACCCTCCGCATAGATGCTACTGCTTTAGTCCAGCCCAGATCCACCTGAACCTGGAGGCAGCCAGGTCCTTCTAACAATCTTATCCACCCCCACCACCCTGCGCAACCAGCATTACCCCCCTCTGGGGACAGACCCACCTGCCTCCCACTTAGACACTCATTTAAAACAACAACAACAGCAAAACCAGCTCTATTGACATATGTAATATACATACCATAAGTTCACCCTTTTCAAGTGTACCATTCAGTGGGCTTTCGTATACAGACCCTCTTAACCTCTTGTAATGAGCAGCAGACTAATCAGGACATCTTTGCCACCCAGACCAACACGCTTCCTTTTCCTTTGCTCTCCCCTGACCCTAATACTTCTGAAGGGGGGCTTCCCTGGTGGCGCAGTGGTTGAGAATCCGCCTGCCAATGGAGGGGACACGGGTTCGAGCCCTGGTCTGGGAAGATCCCACATGCCGCGGAGCAACTAGGCCCGTGAGCCACAACTACTGAGCCTGCGCATCTGGAGCCTGTGCTCCGCAACAAGAGAGGCCGCGACAGTTGAGAGGCCCGCGCACCTCGATGAAGAGTGGCCCCCACTCGCCACAACTAGAGAAAGCCCTTGCACAGAAACGAAGACCCAACACAGCCAAAAATTAAATTAAAAAAAAAAAACAAAAAACTTCTGAAGGAACCAGTCATAAGAGTCTGGACTCAAATTCGGAAAAGTTGCCCCATATTTCCAGGATTTTCCACCTCTGACCCATCTCTTTGGCTGGGTGTCCATGTTAGATGGGCTCTCCCGAAAGTAATAACTGGACCTGGGGATGGTGCGGAGGGCACAGAAAAGCCAGGGCATGATCTCGGAGTTTTGTGAGACTGAGAAACGCCCAGTGAGGATCCAGGCGGTGGGAGGCTGTGGGTACGAGCAGCCCAGAGAGCTGCAGCACTTGACAGATCACATTGTTAGACCGTGACTCACTCCCACCGCCGCTGCTGCCGGCCGTGGTGCAGTCTGGAAAGCTGAACCTCTCAGCCTGGCCTTCAAAGGAGGGCTGCTCGGACTGTGGGTGGACCCCCTGAGTCAGCCTTTGAGGGCCAGGTTGGGCGGGCAGAGTTGGGATCTCTTCATTCCTGAGCTGGACTATTTCACGCCCCTTGACCCCACATGTTCAAAGGTCATGTGTTGGGAGCCTGAAAGGGGCAAGGAAAGGTGTCCTCTTTGTGCTTTTCAGTAGAGGAGGGGGACCTATCTGAGCTCCTGACCTTCCTCCCCAAAAGATTTGGGCTCTGCTGACTGGCTGTGGGGACCCAAACTCCAGCTCTGGAGTTAGTAAGAATCAAGCAGACTGCCTCCCGCGCCCTCACAAGTCACTCTCTCATTATTTTCTTCCCCATGTTCAAGATTATTGCTTGACCTGTGCACTCACATGCCTTTCTTCTTCTCTCTCCTCCTCCCCATCATCCTACTGTTTCCCATCCACTACATCAGCCCATCAGATCTTTCACAATATAAAGAAGAGAGGGGGAAAACAACTATACCCCAATAAAAAAAGTGGAAAACAGGGACTTCCCTGGTGGTGCAGTGGATAAGACTCCACGCTCCCAGTGCAGGGGGCCAGGGTTTGATCCCTGGTCGGGGAACTAGATCCCACATGCATACTACAACTAAGAGTTCACATGCTGCAACTAAGGAGCTGGTGAGCAGCAACTAAGGAGCCCGCCTGCCGCAACTAAGACCCAGCACAACCAATTAAATAAATAAATATTAAAAAAAAAAAGTGGAAAACAATAAATCATAATTCTAATGTGTTTGCAGTTGCATTTAATGGACAAAAAAATAATAATGGGGGGGGAATGCCTTCCGTGTCTATCTTACTCTACTGGTTTAGGATTCCCTCTGTTTTGAGCATCCATTGAAGTCTGGATCTCCAAAAAGATGGTCCCACCTCAGGGGCCTGGGGACGGGCTGCTGAATCATTTCCCTCTGCAATTCTAGCGCATCACAAGTCCACTCTCCCTGCGTGCTTGGGCCAGGAGCAGACTGGAGTGTTGAAAGGGTGACCCAGAAGTCCCTGTCTGGTGGAGGAACTTAGATGAAAACAGTAAAATACTATTTCTCAGAGCAGTATGTTCCCAGCTGCAAAGCCTACAAAGCACTGACGCTCCAGAGAGTGGTTGGGATGGTGGCAAGAGTCCTTCAAAAGTTCCTTCCTTAAAGCCCTCGTGGGAACCATCACATGTATGCAATCACAATTTCTAACCCTCCCTAAGCAAAGCCAGGTGGAGTGTCCATTATCCAGGGAAATTAACTCTGGGCTGCACTGGGGAAGCTGTCCCTGGGTTAGGTGTCTTTAAGAACAAGATCCCCAAATCCAGTGGTCTTTCCCCTGCCCCAAGCCACTTCCGTTGTCTTCAGATCATGTGAGGAAAGCTGGGAGTGGACATGGTGGGAGATGGGCTGTGCGCTCAACTAGGAAAGCTGCAAGATGGGAAGACTTGCTCCACCTAATAAGGGGAGAGGGAGGAAGAAGCCGATTCAGGTTTCTTGAAACAGTATTTTCTCTTCTATGGGAATAGCCAAGTGTATCTGGGGGAGACAAAGAAGAGCTTCCTATTTGGGGAGGAGATCGGCCACTTAACACATGTTGGGACACCATCTCATAGCCAAGAGCTACACAAGCACTTGGACCAGCTCACTGCCTGCTCACAACCACCCCGTAAGGCGTGTTCTTACCCCCATTTTCTAAGTGAGGTTCTGAGAAGTGAAGTCACTGTCTGCTGCCTCACTGCAGATTTGGGACACGAGCCCAGGTCTTCTGATTGGAAGTCTGCTGGTTGTGGCATTATTGTGCCTTGTCACCCCATGAGGCTGGTGCCTAGGGTCATTGCTGATTCCGAGGTCCCCACTGTAGGCCCCTATCCTTGACCCAAACAACTGCCCTGTTCAGTGTTTGGGAGGAAGCTGGAATGGCTCATATTCAGGGCTCAGAGACCCCTGGCCGCTTTCCCAGGCTGTTCTTTCCCAAGAGGTTCTTAGGCTCGGTTTTACACTCCCCTCCACCCCACACCCTCCTAGCCCCAGCTGCCTTGGAAGCAGGGAGAAGGAGGCAAGACCAGAGGCTTTTGTTTTCCAAAGATGGAGAAATGGCTGAAATCCCGGCATCTGCCCCAGAAGACAGAGGCAGCTCTGGATTTCCTGCTGCTCCCAACACGGGCCAGATAATTGGAGACAGATTTTTGGGCTTGGGTTGGGGAGGTGAAGCTTGAAGTACAGTCATCCGGCCTCCTGTAAGTCCGTGTGTGTGTGCGCGTGCGCGTGCGCTGCTTTGTTGGAGTTTCTTTGTTAGTAGTGAATGTATGTGTGTGTGTAGACATCTGCGTTTGAGACAGCATGTGTATGCGTCTAAGTGCATGTGCCTGAGTGTTTGTGTGGCACGCCCATGTTCCTTGTACTTCTTTGTTCATGTATAGCACTCTGTGCGTGTGTGTGTGTGTGTGTGGAAGAAAGTGTGTAAGCACGTGTCTGGCTCTCTATGAGTGGCTCCCTTGTTTTGTTTTGTTCCTTTGTGAGAGTCAGTTCAGCCTGGGGAGATCTCACTAGCTCTTTAGGATCCTATTACTCAAGACTTGGTGATTAAATGTAAAACAATAATTAAGATAAAAAAATAAAAGGCAGGAAGGCAGATGGCCTTCAGGGAGAGGGTATGAGGGATAGAAACAGCCAGAGTAGAGTCAGAAGGGAGAGCAGAGGGTCTCTTTTAAGGGGTACAGATAAAACCCCAGCCCCTCCCCCAACCTCTCTAATAGAGAAAGGCACCGTGCACTTCCAGAGAGGTTCAGCTTTCTCCACACTTGCATGGTTGGGCAGGGGAGGGAGCTGCTAGTGCCTTCCTGCCCTAATCGCCACCCTGGAAGGATTATCAACCACTTTCTTCTAAGCCCTTCTGTGCACATTCACCAACGTAGGTTCTTTTGGCTACAGATGAGACACGGACCAGTTGGGAAGTAGCCTAAATCATAACGCTTACACACAGTCATTGTGTACCTGCTGCATGTTGGACCCTGGGCTGCACACATGACATACTTTTTGTATCAACAGTATGTATACATATGGATGTATGTATATGTATGTCTGTGTACGCATGTATGATTTCATAAAACCACTTATGAGCTGGGTAATACCTCTTGGCAGAGGAAACTGAGGCTTATGATAGAACCAGGACTTTTTTCTTTTTTTTTTTTTTTCCAAACGCGCCACGCAGCTTGTGGGATCTTAGTTCCCCAACCAGGGATCGAACCTGGCCCCGGCAATGGAGGCTCAGAGTCCTAACCACTGGACCCCCAGGGAATTCCCAGAACCAGGACTTTAACCTTCCATGATTCCCCCCAAGTGATAATCCATTTGTTCATTCAACAAACAGGTACTGAACACCTGTCTTCCTTAGGCATGATGCTAAGTATCATGGGGGGGGACACTGATGAACCAGATGCAGTTTCTGCCCTCCTGGAGGCCACCCTCTAGGGAGGGAGTCAGTGACGCTCCAAGGACTGAACTCCTCACTCTCTATTTGGGACTGATCCCGCTCAGCGCCAGAGCAACGTGGCTGTTACAGAGTCAGGGATTTTTTGGACTGGGGCAAGATTTGCTCCTAGAATTAGTTGTTCCTTATAAGGACATTTGAGATAAGGACTGGCTGGGGAAGAGAAGACGTGGGGGAAGTGGAGGGCAGTGGCTGTGTGCGCTGGGGCTGGAGGGGGAGGAGGGGGAGACTTACAACTGGTCCGCTTCACAGCCCAGCATTCGCTGGGTGGATATGTTGTCCTCAGATGGTCCAGCCCCTCTGGAAGGAGGAAGGAGGGAAGCAGGGGAAATGCACACACCCTCGCCTCTCTGGACTGGTCTCTGAGGTCCCAGGGTGGCTGGCTGGGGATGGGGAGGCTAGAGTCCCCTACTAGCTCCTGGTGACCTGACTCAATTCTCTAGTGCAGCTGCTTCAGAGCCGCCGCCAGCATTCTCTGGCCTAAATCGCTTCCAGTTTGTTTAGTCAAAACCTTTGGCCCCAACATCAAAGCCCCTTTGGAGTTTCTGGGGGTTGTTGTTCTTATATGGTGTTTATTTCAGAGATGGTTCTGCTGTCGCTGGCTGTGCGGGGTGGGACAGGAGGGGCTGCTGGGGCACTTGATTTCAGAGACATCGGGTTGGCCTGGGTGGAGGGCTACCAGACAGTGTCCAGGGCACCTGTCCCCAGGACACTGTCTCCCCCACGCCTGCCTCTGCCTGGGGAGAGCACAAAGGGTAGCTGCCTTCTCACCTGCCCAGGGCCCCGCAGAGGAGCCTCCATTCCGCTCAAATCTATGCCAGACATTTCAGTCTGGGCTTCCAGGGGTCAAGTCTACACCACCTCCGCACAACCCCCATACCAACCCTCACCTCAGAATCCACGGGCTCACTCCAAGCAAACAGCGCTCCACCCTACACCTCACCATCTCAGCCCCTCCGCACCTGGGCCTGGACCCCACCTCCTTCGACACCTCCTCTTCTTCTTTAAGTCTCTACGGCTTTTCTTTTAATCTGATTGGCCGAATGTGTACTCAGCTACTTGACAAACGCTTGGCTTCGTTAGGCTCTGGAATCTGCACCTTTCTTACTTCTGAGTTCCTGCAGGCAGGTTCGAGCAGGACCGCTCCCTCCTATGGCCCGTTCTCCAGCACCTGGCATGGTGTGTGCACACGGAGAGGAGGGACGCTCCGTCCAGACAGCGGATGGAGGCATGGAGGTGCTGCTTCTTCTTCTTCTTTTTTTTTTTTATTAATTTATTTTATTTTTGGCTGTGTTGTGTGTTCGTTGCTGTGCGCGGGCTTCCTCTAGTTGCTGCGAGAGGGGGCTACTCTTCTTTGCGGCGCGTGGGCTTCTCATGGCTGTGGCTTCTCTTGCTGCAGAGCACGGGCTCTAGGCGCGCGGCTCAGTAGTTGTGGCTTGTGGGCTCTAGAGCACAGGCTCAGTAGTTGTGGCGCACGGACATAGTTGCTCCGCGGCATGTGGGATCTTCCCCTACCAGGGTTCCAACCCATGTCCCCTGCACTGGCAGGCGGATTCTTAACCACTGTGCCACCAGGGAAGCCCGGAGGCGCTGCTTTCAGGGCAGCTGATAGCAAAGGATGCAGGGCTGGTGGCCTGGGTGGAGGTAAGCTCCTAGGACTGGCCCTGGGAAAAAATCTGCACTGAGTGAAGAGGAAGCCAACTCCAGGCCTTAGCCATTCGCCAGAGCATGAACAAAAGGTGAGGGACAGAGAGAGAGAGAAGAGGACGTAACAGGGCCAGGTCTTTGGTAACCAGTTGTTGAACAGAAAAGTTTCCAACCAGGGGAATTCCCTGGCAGCCCAGTGGTTTGGGCTCCGCGCTCTCATTGCTGAGGGCCCGGGTTCAATCCCTGGTCGGGGAACTAATATCCCACATCCCTCAAGCCGTGCACTGTGGAAAGAAAAAAGAGAGAGAGAAGTAAGATGTTTTCATAGCCAAAAATGTAATTAAAAGAAACTATCACTATTAAAAAAAAAATTCCAACCATGAGCTACAAGGACAAAGTCCTCTCTGGGTCAACTACCTTCTTCCTAGGGTGTTCCTAAGAGCCAGAGGGGTCTCCAGACCCTCCTTAACCTATCTACTCTCCCTCCACCGCCTCATCTACCTCTGTTTTTTTCTCCTATCATCATCCCGGGCTATGCCTTTCCTGCCTTCTTAACTTCCCATCTGCCCTCTCAAAGGGAAATAACTTGAGTGCACCAATGGCCATCTTTAGTGCCCCCACCCCAATTGGACAAATTCTTTACCATCTCAATCACATGCTAAAAATGGGATCCCAGCTGGGACGGGTGGAGGTAAGACTAGGAGTGGACTTGGCCATCATCCCTGCCATGGGACAATGGCAAAGTCTCTGAGTCTGAATCTCCTGCATTTTGCACACGCTTGTGAGCCAAGAGCTAGGTCTTTACAGGGGCTCCAGTCTAAGAACTTGGCTGAGCACAGGTGACCTCCTTGCTTTGTGGACTGTCCCACAGGGAGCCTAACTGATGGTTCCCCCAAGATGTGGTAATTCAGAATGCCTAGACACAGGCTCCCCATCCCTAAACCAGTGTCTTCAATGCTCTAAGGAGCTGGTCTTCTCATTGGGGGGGATGCAGTTTTGAGCCACTCTCTCCCAGGGTGGCCCCTTGGCTCCATCGTATAGCAGGTGCCTCCCTCCCCACCCCACTCTATGCCCACCCCGCCTTGCAGACTCTCATTAGTTAGTGATGTTAATGTGGCTGCAGCTAGTGATTAAAACGGTTGGTTGGACTGAGGGTTAGCGATCAACATCCCTGGCATAGTTGCTAATCCTTTGGAAATATGTTTTTAATAATCATAGGGGAGGAGGTCAGGGTGGGTGGTCCTGGGAGCTGGGATCCAATGTCTCCTGCTCCCCCAGCCCTCGGTTCCCATGGTTTCTCCTAGGCAGGCACTCTGGGGTGCATTGGGGCAGGGGACTCACTTGGGAAGACTGGCCAACTCCGCAGCAGATGGAGGTGGTGCCTGGTACACAGCTGCCTCTGCTAACAGGGCAGGGACAGGATTGTGCCAAGGGTGTGGCTGGTGTAGCTGAATGAAGTGCCCCGGGGTCAGGAGGCCTTAGCCACGTGGAAGGATTAATTCTGAGCCCTGTATTGCTCACTCCTATGCCTGATGCCCAGAGAGGAACCATGGGTTCCAAGGATCCCCTTACCAAAGCCGCCCAGTTCCGGAGATGTCCTCAGTCTCTCCCAGTCAGGAAAGCCTCAAGTCAAAAGGGCCCTATTTCCGTTCCCTTAGGTTTCTTGGGCCTGCCGATCGTCCCATTCAATCATCTAGTTTATGTAATGCCTTTAATAGTACACAATTATAATTGTCCTATGAACAGTATAATAGCAGGCACATAATAAATATAAACTATATAGTAATATATTACGTGTAATAATATAATCATTATGGTTAACATTTTATTGACTGCCTACTTTGTCAGGCTCTTTATATAGATTACCTCTTGTGTTCATAACACCCTGCCAAGCAAGCCTTATTATCCTGTTTTATATGGAGAAATCTGAGACTCAAGGAGGTTAACTTGCTCAAGGTCATAGAGCTAATAAGGGGTAGGGCCAGCATCAACCCTAGGTCTCTGGTTAATTTCAAACCCATTCTTTCCAAAGTCTAACACTGTAGGGAACTTAAAGAATAAAATAATATAGCGTCAACGCCTTTAAAACACTGATAACCCCGGACACCACACACACACACACACACACACACACTAAAAGTTAGGTGACAGCACAAAATAGCTTTTGGAGGGCTGATGCCAGGCACTACATGCAAGGAGGGCTCAGGCTGTGGTACTGGCAGTAAATGTCACAGTCTGGAGGAGGGAGAAGCCACCAAGGACAGCAGGGACGGCTGAAGACTTTGCAGAGGGAGGAGAGGGATTTAATGGGTGGGTAAGAGCTGTGGTGGGAAGGACAGGAGCAAAGGCACACAGGTGGGAATTCAGTGGCAGTGAGGCGATCAGACTTGTCTACTCCATCCTGATATCTTCTGTCTGCCCACTCACCATCCCTGTAAGCAGGCCTGCCCTTAACATCTGCAGATCTTGGGGCAAGAGTACCAATAAAAAGCTGCAAACAACATTTCTAAATATTTAAAAGTTATGAGACTTCCCTGATGGCACAGTGGTTAAGAATCCTCCTGCCAATGCGGGGGACCCGGGTTCGATCCCTGGTCTGGGAAGATCCCACATGCCGCGGAGCAACTAAGCCCGTGTGCCACAACTACTGAGTCCACGTGCCAAAACTACTAAAGCCGGCACACTCTAGGGCCCACGTGCCGCAACTACTGAGCCTGCATGCTTTAACTACTGCGCAGCACGCGGGCTCAGTAGTTGTGCGTCTAGAGCCCGTTCTCCGCAACAAGAGAAGCCACTGCAATGAGAAGCCAGCGCACCGCAACAAAGAGTAGCCCCTACTCGCCGCAACTAGAGAGAAAGCCGGTGCGCAGCAACGAAGACCCAACGCAGCCAAAAAATAAATAAATAAAAATAAAATAAAATAAAATAAAAGTTATAACAAGGACCTACTGCATAGCACAGGGAACTCTGCTCAATATTCTGTAATAACCTAAATGGGAAAAGAATTTGAAAAAGAATAGATATATGTATATGTATAACTGAATCACTTTGCTGTACACCTGAAACTAATACAACATTGTTAATCAACTCTAATCCAATATAAAATAAAAATTTTTTAAAAATACAAGTTATAAATCAAATGTTAAATAAGACCTATCTCTTACCTTGACAAATCTACTTTCAAAATCACTTTGGAGTTTAGTGCTGGAATGTGGTGGCGCTGCCCCACCTACCTACTTTCTCTTCCCACCAGCAGTTCCTTTCTGCTCTGCTCAGGTGAGGACACCTCCCCAGCCCACGTGTGCAAGCCCCACCCACCCCCATAGCCAGCCCGCCCTTGACCACCATCAACCCTGAGGGTATCCACACTTGTGTTTGGTCTGCCCTTGGTGGGAAGGATGGATGGGGAAGGAGCTCTGCAGGCCTTGGAAACAGTCTGGGGTCACTTAGATAGGAAATTCGGGGGATCAGTGAGGCCCTCAGCTCAGGTACAAAATTTAAGGGATGCCAAGAAACTCAGTAATAACGATAAATAATACTTTAATGCGATATTTTAAAAATCAAAATTAATGTAAAAGACCCATAATAAACAAAATATCAAAATTTTTAATAAAGGTGGGATCGGTATTACTGATTTTTTTTTTTTTTTTTTTGATTCAGACTTCAATATAGTTCCACACAGGGCTTGGCCAGGAACCCAGAGCATGATCTAGAAGGGAGCGTAGAGGGGGCCCTGTAGGCTCTGGGTAGACGCATCCCATGGGCTCTTTGTTCTGTGAGGTAGAGAGCAACGGGAGGCTTCCAGAACAGAGGACCCTCTTTTTTAGAGCCTAAGGGTGATGCATACTAACTGTGAGCTCCACAAGGCATCCAGCATCTAGCAGAGGATCTGGCGTATAGTAGGTGCTCAATAAATACTTCTTGAGTAAGCAAATGGATAGCACTAACTTCCAAAATCAATCACAGTCATATCCATTACAAGGTTCCTGGGACAGTGACTCAGAGTGCAGCCCCGGCACCCCTGTTATCAGCACGTGGTTGTCGCCTGGGTCAAGGCCATGAGTCAGAGGACAGAGGCAGGGCATGTGTCAAGACTTAGAGAGGAGACTGAGCGAGGATCCTGGACCGGTTGGGGGCAGAAGGAGGCGAGGCTGTGGTTGAAGAGAGTGTGAGGTCCAGGAGGAGATCCAGGTGAGATCGAGGCCAGGGGTCTCAGAGGCTCAATCAGAGCTGGGTTTGGAAGATGGAGGAAGAGGGAGGGGACCCAGGCTTAGGGTGGCGGACGGGGAGGGGAGGAAAGAGCTAGTTCTGGGAGGACCAAGGGGCAGGCCAGGGAGTTAGCCAGAGTGAGATGCAGGGAAGGGAGCTACGGAGCCTGGCGGGGAGAGCACAGGATCTGGAAGGAGTGACGGGTGTGTGTGTTTCTGCACAGTGATTAGAGGCCTGGAGAAAGGGAGTGAAAGCCTCGAATGGGGATCCCAGGAGCCAAGAACAGGTCCTTTCCTCAAGAAATGTTCTGGGCGGACCCCTCTCCCCCGACTCGGGTTACACACTGGTGTTTCCTATTTCAGGCCCTAAGCCCCAGCCCGATCGCCTGGCCTCCACCCCCTCCTCCCTCCCTCTTGCCTCCACCTTCCCCAGGGAGGGACAAACACACTTGATATATGAAGTGTTTCCACCTCTATGCTTGGGAATCCCACAAAGGCTTCAGTGTGTGGTGGCCCCTCCTCCCCTCCCCCGCAGTCCCTCCCCTTCATCCTTCTGTCTGGGAGTCTGGGAGTGCCTCCTTTTCCCTGGGGGTGTCAGAGAGAAGGTGGACAAGCTGTGGGTTGGGAGGTTCCCTGTCCTCTCCAGCCATGTCCCTTCCATGGCGGGTGGGCGGGCACGGAATGATGACCACTGGTTTCTTTGGCTTCCCACAAGGGCCTGGTTCTGGAGGTCAGAGGGTGGGTGGGAGGGCTTTGCTTGTAATTTGCCTCTTTGCTTACCCTGCCCACCTCACTCCTTGCTGCCAAAGCCCCCTCCCACAGGTCAGGGGAGCATTTTCTCCATACAGGAACCCAAAGGAGAAAGAAAACTGAAAGTCTTCAAATGCACCCTATGTGCCAGGCATTGTGCTAGGCCATTTTACAAAAGTCATCTCAATTCCTTCCTGGAAAGCTTTTGAAATAGGTATTTTTACAGCCAAAGACAAGGTGAGGCGAGCAAAGTTGGACGTAGTATGGCACAGGGTTCAAGACCATGGACTTAGGCAGCAGACAGACCTGGGGCCAAATCCCAGCTCTCGGCTTCATGAGCTCTATGAATGGGGCAAGATTTTTATCCCCCAAAGACTCAGTTTCCCCATCCCTAGAGGAAGAGTATAAGGCTCTTCACAGGCTTGTTGGAAGTATTAAGTAAGATATGGTGCATGAAATATGTGGGAAGAGGTATGTAGTAGATGCTGAGATTATTATTTTTGAACAGTCCCATAACTGGTAGGGGGCAGAGCAATCCCTGAGCTTTCCACTTCCCGACAAGGCTCTTCTCAAGAGGGCTGGAGCCCTTTGCCCAGTGGAGTGGGCTAGTGGGGACAATGAGGCTAGGCGGAGTCAGCAAGCCAGTGTGTGTGTGTGTGTGTGTGTGTGTGTGTGTGTGTGTGTGTGTGTGTGTGTGTGTGTTGGAGAGAACTCCCTTCCAATTCCCAGGGACCCTCTGTGGAAGTACAGATGGCGTGAGGACTCTAAAAGAGCCTGAAGTCAGGGAGCCCTGAGGACACAGACATCCCACTTCCCACCCACAGGCAGGGGGAGGACCCACTGCAGCGCCGTGGGTGGTCTCCTGGGCCAGCTCCTCCTCTGATTAAGGGAGAAGCTGCAGCTGGCCCTGGGCCACACCAGCCACTCCCACCACCAGCCACACCACGTGTCCATCACTCTGACCCTTCCTGCCCCAGTAGTACAGCAAAGAGTGGAAATGGGCACACTCAGGGTGTCTGGAATAACGTTTTAGGTGTGAACAAGCGAGAAGATGTGCTGAGCATGCAAACACAGGTACCAGGCACCCATGCGGGGGATATGATTTGGGTTCATGTGCATCGCATCTTATATGCGAGGGGGTGCCTGTGTGCATACACATTTGTGGTCACACAACCTCCAGACTTACCCTGGGCTCCCTGGGTGTATGTGGGTGCCATGTGCCAGGATATGTGCATGTGTCCACGTGTGTGACTGCATGTCAGACAAACTCCCTGGAGCTGGGGCTCTGCAGGAAGGGTCAGATGGCAGTCTGAGACACTTTTCATGTGTCAGGAAAACCAGGCTCCCCTTTCAGGAAGCCTTCCCAAGGAAAATAAACTAGCCCAGCTCCTGGGGCAAAGGGGGAGGGAGCGGGGCATGGGGAAAGAGAGAAGGTGACTGAGCATGGTGGAGGAGGTCACGGAGCAAGGCAGTCAAATGACACCCCTTTGACCCCACCCGATGACCCCATCCTGATCTCTGGAAATTCTCTTCCTTTCACTTTGTCCTAAGAGGGCTTTGTCCTCTTGCTTCTCTTCAGATCTTTTTTTCTCCTTTCCATCACTCTTCTCTCCCTTCTCTGCCCTTCTCCCTCCAACTTCCTCTCTTCCTCCCCACTCCTACTACTCTGGCTGCCTGCCAATCACCTCTGCTTCTCTCTCACCTCCACTGCAGAAGCCAAAGCCATGGTCCACCTATGAGCACAGGTGGTCAGAAAATCTCGATAAGCAGCAGTACAGGTGTACCAGTTGTTATTAAGAAGCCCCTGACTGGTGCCTCTAGCAATGGAGGGGATTTTTATCTGTTGATAATTGACTACATCATTTATCAGATGTTTATTAAACACCTGGTTTGTGCCAGGCACTATGGTTGGCTCTAGAACTACAACAAATGGGCTCTGCCTCATGGAAATTTCAGACCGATAGGGGAGTCAGAAATTAATCAAAGCCACATACATAATATAAAATTAAAACAATGTTGAGGGAGTTCCCTGACGGTCCAGTGGTTAGGACACTGCGCTTTCACTGCCAAGGGCCCGGGGTTCAACCCTTGGTAGGGGAACTAAGATTCCATAAGCTGTGTGGCGCAGCTGAAAAAAACAAACAAACAAAAAACATTGAGGGCTTCAGAGAGAGGAATACATAGTACATATAAGTATTGTGAGAGCCTCTAATGGGGGAATTAACATGGTCAGGGGATGGGAAAGATTCACTAAGGAAGTGATTAGTCTAGGTTGGAGGGAAAAGTAAGAGTTAACCAGGCCAAGGAGTGGAGGGGGTGGGTGTGCAGTGAGACAGATTATTGGATTGTTGTAGGCAGAGGGAACAGCATGTGGAAAGGCCCTGAGGCCAGAGGGAGTGAGGTCCATTTGTGTAATTGAAGAAAGGCTTGTGTGGTGAAGAGAGAGAGGGAACTTAGACGGGGCTGCAGCAAGCTGTGCATGCTCTCCTAGGCTGTGTTAAGGATCATTTGTCTAGACAAAATGCCAATATGCTTTGTAAGTATGATATATTTTATAATTTTTTTAAGAAAGCATACATTCATTAAGACTTTTAAATGATTTTATGTTTTTTCACCACAACAGCATCCACACATATTTGAAGAACAATAGTACACAGATCTGGGGACTTTCCTGGTGGCACAGTGGTTAAGAATCTGCCTGCCAATGCAGGGGACACGGGTTCGAGCCCCGGCCCGGGAAGATCCCACATGCCACGGAGCAGCTATGCCCGTGCGCCACAACTACTGAGCCTGTGCTCTAGAGCCCACAAGCCACAACTACTGAGCCCGAGTGCCACAACTACTGAAGCCCGCACGCCTAGAGCCTGTGCTCTGCAGCAAGAGAAGCCACCGCAATGAGAAGCCCGTGTGCAGCAACGAAGACCCAACGCAGCCATAAATAAATAAATAAATAAATAAATAAATAAATTTATTTAAAAAAAAATAGTACACAGATCTGGGAGACAGTGGGAAATCTGCAATCTACAGATTCTGTTAGGTCCACTTATGAATTCCCAGGGCACCCACAGGTTGAAGGTCACTGTGCCGGGGAAGAGAGGAAGGGAAGGGGTAGAGAATCACCTCAGTGTGTTGCCAGCGTCTGGGTCAGACAGAAAAAGCCAAGCTGAGCTGAGCTCCACACACTCTCCTCCCGCAGCGTCTGACCCTGGCCCTCTGCCACCCCAGCCATGTGCTTAGCCCCTAACAGCTGGAGTGGCTTGTGCTGGCAGCGGGCGGGGCTGGGAGAGGGGTGAGACAGCTGAGCAGGGAGGGGAGAAAGGAGGAGTAGAGCGCTGCTCAAAGCAGGGCCTGCGGACCAGGAGCATCAGCTTTGCCTGGAAAGCTGCTGGGAATTCAAATTCTCAGCCCCACCCTTGACCTACTGAATCAAAATCTTGAAGCGAGGTGGCCTCTGCGGCATTATGTTTTAACAACCCCACCAGGTGACACTTAGGCACTGCTGAAGTTTAAGAACCAGCAGTATAGAGGGGTGGGAAGTGCTCTAGGCTGAATCTGTGAAAATAGGAGTTGAATCCTCATTCGTCCATCCGGTCAACCATCCGGCCATCCCCTCTTGCTGGATACTCTGTTCATGGAAGCCTTTCTGAGGGAAAGGCACAGAGATGGAAATAACGTGGCTCCCTCAGGCCCAGCCCCCCCCCCCCCGTAGCCTCTCCCCTGCCTCTGTCTGGCCTCTTGTTCTGGGACCCCCCCATCCTAGCCCATGTGTGTGGGTGGGGGAGGGGAAGTGCCTCAGGAGGGGTGGCAGGCGAGGCTTCCTGGCAGACCCAGCTGTCCTTTCCAATCCACACCTCACCCCCCAACCCCCAGCTCCCTCACAACAAGCACACCCAGCAGCTGCAGGAAGCGCCCAGCCTGGCGCAACTCTAACCCCAATGTCCCCCAGCTCCGGGGAAGCGGAGTTCAACCTGTTCTTCCCTGATGACCCTCCCAGACCTACCACAGCCTGGACCCATGACATCTCCCAAACCCTCCTCTCCTTCCCCGCAAACCTCCCTTCTTGAGGGGATTGGGAAAAACTGTCACTGGCCATGTCCTCACCCCAGTGCCCCCAGCCTGAGCCCCAGCCCCAGCTGTCAGCTCCTCAGGTCACAGCCCACCCCCACTGAACGCCACCCCACACTGTGGGTGGGATCTCATCTCCACACAGGCCAAGCAGCTGGCTGGACCACCTGCCTCAGGAGAGACCAAATGGAAGGCGGAGAGGAAGGGCAGGGGTGGGGTTGCTCTGAGGGAAAGGAAACAGGGGTGAGAGGGCTGAGGTCAGGAAGTCTAGGCTGTTAGAGCTGGAAGGGATCTCAGGGATCAGCCAGTTCAGTCTGGACATTTTACAGCCCTCCCCCAGAAGGGGGAGAGAGTCAGGGTACCTGTACATCGGAAAGCGCCGTCCCCCAACCGACCCTAGTCCATTTCATCATACAGGGTCTTCCTTGAGTGAACTGCGTATTTCTTCTCCCCTATCACTCATTTTACTACTCCTGCCTGCCCACGACTGATATTAAGTTCATTAGGTCATTTCGTATTCACTCCATGTTTGTAACTTTTTGTGGCTTAGGAGTGTGTGTGTGTGTGCGTGTGTGTGTGTGTGTGTGTGTGTGTGTGTGTACTGCCTCCACCATCAGACTGAGGGTTTCCCAAGGACAGAGCCTATGTCTCTACCATCAGTCTAGGCGTTCCTAGAGGACAAACGATGTTTCCCTTCCATCAGGAGTCCCCTGAGGGCAGGGGCCGTCTCCCCTATTAGAATGGGGTTTCCTCAAAGCAGGAACTGAGCCTCCAGAATTCTGTGGGCCTCCTTCTCACCTCCATGATCCTCTTCAACACACACAGCCTGGTGTTAGTCCCTTAGCCATGTGGTCTGGGACCGAAGAGCAGAGAGGCCCTTGGATAAGCAGCACTCAGTTCACAGACCATCTCTGCCTAAAATGGCTGATGGCATCTGGAACCATTGGGGCCACCGCTTCGGGACTTGGGAATTCTCAGACAGCTGCTCCCACTCCTTGCCCATCCCCAGATTCCAAATTTTTGTCACACTAATTCCCAGCTCTGGTGTTCTGCGGCTCCTGTCCCCCCAGCCCTCCCGGGAAATTCTCTACATTTTGAAGGGAGCTCACCCTACCTAGGCTGCAGACCCTGTACACTGAGGGAGTCCGGTGGGGAATGAGGGGGAGAGGAGAGGTCTTCCTTCCGCCCCTTGGCCAAGGCCTCGGGATGGCTGAGGCAGATGACCCCTCCCTAAATCTCCCCAGGCCCCTGCCCCTCAGTGACCTTCCCTCTCTCGTTTGCCCCAGACCCTCCCCACCATCTCCCATGACTGGTGAGTTGCAACTATAGTTCAGCAAAGACACCAAAGCTAACCCTCTCTCTAAGGAATCGGTCATAGAGCCTTCCTCCCTGCTCCCTAAAGAGGGTGCTGGGATTTTTGTCACAGCTCCCAACCTACCAAAGTTCTAGTAGAGTTCATTCTGGAACCTTTCTGGAATTATCACCCTGCGCATCTAACAGCCCCAGCCTCAGGCCAGCGATGTGGCAGGGCCTGAGTGAGAGCAGTCAATACGGGGGAGCTCAGTTCCGCCCCAGAGGGTCCTGCCAGAGCCTCTTCCCACACTGTGCTGGGCCTTACAGCAGCGTACAGGGCACCTTCACAGATGTCATCCTAAGAACGTATAGGTGACAGGCTGGCTAATAGTGCTTCCTCCGCCACTCTCTATGGCACAGAGTTAAAGCACTGTCCATATTCACACTGTGTGTGTGGGTGCGCGTGCGTGTGTGCATGCGTGTGTGCGTGTGTGTGTATAACTAACCCCACCCCAGCCCATACTATTAAGGATGAGTTCTTAATGGTCAGGGTCCTTATTCACTTTCGTGGCCTTGGTAACCAGCAGAGTGTATGACATATAGTAGCCATCAAATCTGTGGGATGGATGGATAGATGGATGGATGGATACACAGACAGGCAAAGGAACACAATCTATATATAACCCTACAAGGTGCATAAGACAGACCCTGTCCCAGCTTGTGGATAAAGAGACATAAAAACTGTATCCAAGGCCCCACAGCTAGTCAGTGGAGATGGAACACCACGCCAGGCCTTTTTGGGTACCATATCCTATAGCAGTGCTAGCTTGGAACCAAAACCAGGCCCCCAGACTCCCCCAGACAGGAGCCCCAGGCAGCCCCAGACAGGAGCGCTGTGCGTGGTTGAGCAGGTCACGCACTGCACGATTCCAGAGGTGCTCCTTAGTAAATGGCACCCCCTGGAGTTGTGGCAGGATGTGACTCACATGGCTGCCTCCACGCTCACGCCTCAGCCCCCTCTGTGCACACATTCAAGCACCTGGGGCATCAGGGATTCATCCCCTCCTTCTCCTCCTCTCTCACTAGCCAGGGTGCCAGCCAGCAGGAGTTCCTGCCCCGCTGGTGAGGACCCCTGAGGAGTACACAGCACCCCCTCCCAGGACCACTGTGTGCTTCTCAGCTCCCCAGGTAGGAGCACTTCTGTCAAACCTCACCATGGCCCCCAGGGCCCCCTACACGTGCCCACACCCCATCCACACACACAGGGAGGTGCAGGGCCCCAGATCTCCAAGCTCCTGTCTGAGACTCAACCAACCAGGGGGCTGAGGGCTGGGGGCTGGCCTCCTCCCCCCATCCCCGCCTGGAGCAGAATCCCGGCCCTCTCCACTCGTGTGCAGGGCCCTGGCCCCTCCCGGGGAACAAGGCTGGGATTAATAAGCGGCCCGGCTCCCTCCCCTAATGGGCTCCAGCTGCACAAACATTCCCAGAATTCAGAGCCGGCGCTGTCTGGGGTGGCCCAGGCCTCAGCCCCAGCATTCCTGGCCCCCTCCCCCACAAGCCTGGGACAGCTGCTCCGGAACTCCGGCAACTGGCTGGGGATCGAATCCCAACTCGGCTTTTCCAGAGGTGGGGGGCATTGGAATGGCTGGAGCCGGGGCTGGGCTGGGGTGGGGAGGAGAGGAGATGGGAAGAGGTGAACAAACTCTGAAGGGACATCTCAGGAGTTCCTGCCTTACCTGTCCTCCCTCTCCCGCTCTGCTGCCCACCCTCCCCCGCCAACAGCGCTCACACTCTGAGCCCTAGGTTCCAGGGGCCCAGCTCCGTCGTACCTAATTTGTCTCACCAGGCAGTGCCCTTGGCTGGCAGTGCCCAGGGGGAGGTGACAGGGCAAGGCTGAGAGGAAAGATAAACATCTCCCCTTGTGTTTTAAGAGATCCAGCTGTGTCCTGGCAGGAGCTTCATTCAAACAGATTCTTATCAAGAAGGGGGAGGGGGTGGCAAAGGCAGCAGGAAGAAGAAGGAAAGTGGGGTTCTCACCCTCTCATTTTCCACTCAGGGAGGGACATTCAGGGACCCAGTGGCAGGAGTCCTGGGTGGACAAAGCTGTGCCTGTATTGATGACCGCTCTGCACTTGTCTTCTCATTCCCACCTCTGGATCCAGGGCCAGGACCCATCGTTCAGCTGTCCTTGCTCAGGGGCCACCAGTTGGGCCAGTTGGAGGGACATCAAGGGCTGAGGCCAGGTGAGGAGTCCTGTGACTTGTGTTTGTGCCAGGGTCCATGGGCATGGGGGGGGACTGTGGAGGGCACAGGTGACTCCAGTAGAGGCGTGTGTGTGATTCTCTGGGTGTGCATGTGTCTCTGTGCCCAAGCTCGAGCAGCTGTGTTAAATGGCACTATTTGATGGTGTTTGCAGGTGGACGAGTGTGTGCACACATGCACACATCCACCTCTTAGTGTGCAGAATTGGGGTTTGTAAGTTCCACACTGATTAGAAAAGGCTGCCTGCTGGCCTTCCCTCCCCCATGGGAAGTGCCCCTCTCTGGGGCCATGGGCCAGAGAGAAGCAGAGAAGAAAGAATGGTAAAGACAAAAGGGAACTCAGAGAGAGCAGAGCCCCACTAGAGGCTGGAGGCCGCCAAGGGAACCAACTGGGTCCTGCCCTCAGCTCTGCCATGAGCCAGCTGGGGACTTTGGACAGGTGACTGCCCTGACCTGGGCCTTGGTTTCCTTATCTTGAATATGAGAAGGTTGCACTAGTCTCACCTGAGTCCCTGCTTAGATCCCACTGTAACTAGAGCTGGATTTGAGGACACAGAGAAGATGCTCTATCCCTTCAGAGCTGTGGGAAATGGGATCTGGGCAGGCCACAGAGAGCAGTCAACAGGGATTGCATGGAAGGTCCCCTGGGGGGGCAATTCGGAGAAAAGAGGGTGGTCCCTGCCCTGGGGAACCACTAGACAGGGAGGCAGATAATGGCAGACTGTCTCCTAGCTGGCTGAGTTCTTGGTGGCATCCTGTGTTAGGGGAGAAGAGGGTCACTGAGACAGCGAGCCTGGGGTCAGTCATGTACACACAGCAAACACACATGCTCTCCTCCTCGGGCCCCTGCTGAGGGAGGCAGACAGACCTCTCAGGTCTTTGTCCCCATCAATCACCTGCCCATGTCACATCACCTGCTTCCTCGTGGCCCCTGTTATTTCTCCTTGGAGGCACAGAGGGGACAGCTCTCTGACTGTGTCTGAGCCCTTTAACTCATCCTTACTACGCATCTCCTACCCCACTCTCCACCCCCCTGCTATGGGACCAGCTCCTGAGTTGGAGAGAGAGGGAGAGGTGAGACCTTCTCCTCGTATAAACAGAGGAACTGAAGAGTTCGGGTTGGGGACAGAAACTCAGGAATTGGACCCCGTTTAGGACGGTCTCCAAGTGAACCTCATTAGTCATTCATCTAGCATTTAGTGAACAGCCACTTTGTATTCAGTCCTGCATTAGAAAATGAGCAATACAAAGAAATAACATTTCCCCCAGGGGTATGATGTCAGAAAAAAAAAAATTCCTTCCCCAAAACCAAAGGTGGAGTTGGAACCAACCCTAGGCTGACTTAAGGAAACAGTAATCAACCTGCGATGGATGTCAGAGCTGTTGATGTGAGCACTGGAGAAACAACAGACCAGGACACCTGAACCTCCTAGACCAAGGCTCCAGACTATAAAACTTCAGATGTTTAGCAGAGATAGTGGGGATTTTAAAAATGAAAAGAAGAAAACAGCTGACCATGGTTATGGAACTCTAAGGTAGGGACGGGCAAGACACTGAACTCATATTCTCTCTCTCCCACCCCTTCCTACCTCTTTCAGCTGTCTATTGAATAACAATCCACCCCAAACGGAGTGACTTAAAGCAAGAGCAATCTTTTATTTGCCCACAATTCTGCAGTTCAGGCAGGATTTGGTGTGTACAGCTCACCACAGCTCCATGGCTGAAGCCTGGGCTGGTGTGTCTGGAAGAGATGGGGGCTGGCTGGACCTCTCTCTTTCTCTTCATCATCTCTCATCCTCCAGAGGGTATCTCTCTCCCTCTCTTTCTATGTAGCCTCTCTTTCTCCTACAGGGCATTTGGACTTCTTGACATGGTGGCTGGGCAAAAAAGGAAGCTGTGCCAAGCATTTTAAGACTTAGACCTGAACTGTCAGGGCATCAATTTTGCTGCATCCTGTTGGTCAAAGAAAGTCACAAGGCCACTTGGATTCAAGGAGAGAGAAAAATAGATGAAAGCACGGGGAAGGCGTTGCTGGTGGCCATTTTTGCAGACCATTCACCACATTTCCCCTAACTGTGCCCCCTCTCGTTCCCCCTTGGTTCTCTGAAGGGAACTTTCCTCCTTCCTAGTGTGTCATCCTTGACCCCTTCCTCTCTCATACACCATGTCTAATCAATGCTTACTTTCCGTTGTTTCTGCTTCCTCAGCGTCTCTCTAATCATTCCCGTGGTTGCTACCATCCTCTCTTATCTGGAATGCACAATACCTTCCTAAAAATTCTCTTGTTTTCACTCCTGTTTCGTTACTGTATTGCTTTGCACACTACAGCCAAAGCAATCATTCTAAAAGCCACACCTATGGGGAGTCAGGAACAGGAGAGCCAGGGAGAACTGTGCTTCATTACATGCCCTTTTGGCATTTCCTCTAAGATCAGGAACAAGACAAGGATGCCTACTTTTGCCACTTTTATTCAACATAGTATTGGAAGTCCTAGCCACAGCAATCTGACAAGAAAAAGAAATAAGGAATCCAAATTGGAAAGGAAGAAGTATAACTGTCACTGTTTGCAGATGGCATGGTACTATACATAGAAAATCCTAAAGATGCCACCAAAAAACTACTAGAGCTCATCAATGAATTGGGTAAAGTGGCAGGATACAAAATTAATATGCAGGGGAGTTCCCTGGTGGCCTAGTGGTTAGGATTCCAGGTTTTCACTGCCATGGCTCGGCTTCAATCCCTGGTTGGGGAACTGAGACCCTGCGAGCTGCGTGACATGCCCCCCCCCAAACAAAAACAAAAACAAAAACAAAAAACAAAAACTAAATTAATGTAATAAGGTATGCATTTCTATACATTATGTGCCCTTTTGTACCATGTGTGTACCTACCCCAAAACTAAAATGCCTTTTAAAAAATGATTCACGATCAAAATCAAATTTAATAATAGATAAAATAAACGAAGCCTTCATTTGCTCTTCTAATGAAAGCGCCTCAGTGATGGCCCAATGCTCCCAGATAAAGTCTGGACTCCTTAACAGAGCTTACAAAGCCCTTTGTGATCTGCCCCGCCTGGCCTGCAGCCACTTTGCACTCTATGCTCCAGCCAAGCAGAACTAGTACTTTGAACTTCCTGTAGTTCCTTGAAAGCACTATTCTTTCTCTTGCCTTGTAGGTTTTACACAGGTGACTGCTCACAATTCTCTAATCATCCTTCAAGCCTCAGCTTAGATGTTTCCTCCAGGAAGTCTTCCGTGGTCCATAAAGTTGGGGTTTGATGCCTCGTCTGTGAATTCCCATAGCACCCTGGACTTGACAAGCACTGTGCTCATCACGCTGTATTGTAATGACCTGGTGCTTCACCTTGTCCCTCCCAGTAGGGCACACACTTCCAACAGGGCAAGAACCAAGCCTGCCTTGCTCACTGCTGTTTCCTGAACGCCTGTGCCAAGGTATATACTAACCACACACCGGTGGAAGAAAGAAAGGGAGGAAGGTAGAAAGAAAAGAAGGAAAGTGGAAGAGAAGAAAGGCAAATTGGTTTAAAAGCTGGAACAGCTCAGAATGTGGCCAGGATCCCAGCATCTGGATGGATCTCATAGACATTAGATACAAAAGAGGGCATAGTATATGATTCCATTTCTAGAAGTTCTAGAACGGGCAAAATTAACTGATAGCGATAGAAGCCAGAATAGTGGTTACCTCTAGAACAGGACTCACTGGAAGGTGGCAGGAAGAAAATGTCCTATATCTTTATTTAAGTAGTGTTTACATGAGTGTAGACGTGTAAAAATTCATTCATCTCTACTTAAAATTAAGATGCACTTTATGCATTTTTCTCCATTATATCTCAGTAAGAAAGAAGGAAGGAAGGAAGGAAGGAATTATCTGGCCAGAAATTCAGGTAAACTGCCTAGTTGGTAACAGTGACAAATCAGTTATAATCTAGGACTAAGATATAGAACTGGGATCTGGGCAGAAAATGTGTGTGTGTGTGTGTGTGGTGGGGGGAGTGTACAATTGCGTGCATGCAAGTGAGAGAGGGAGCTGGTTTATACTGAAAGGAGAAAAGTAATGCAAAAACTTTGCCCATCCGTTCTTCGCACATCTACCTGTCCCTTCCCAAATCCTCCACTGATGCTCCATAACTGCAGCCTGGGCTCCTTGACCTGTGGCATTAAAACAGTCTACCATCTGCCCACCCCTTGCCCTTCTGCGCTTATCTCCTTTGCCTTGTGCCCTTTCTCCCCAAATCCACCATACTATGCTGCTTCCATAAACTCCTTACCTGCCTAGGTACCTGTCAGTCCACTGAGAGGTCTGCTATCATTGATCTTCGCTTAGGAGACTTCTACTCACCATCGTGGGATTGACTCCTCCTCCATCTTCCTCTTCATGGTCATTTGCTCATAGCCAGATAGCATGTAACTTGACCTCTTATAGATACAGCTATTTTTGTATGCTTTCGTCCCTGTCTAGAATGTAAGCCCTCTAGAAGGCAGGGACAATGTTAGAGCTGAGACCTACAGCTCAAGCTCCCAACTCTTGTCTGAGCATCAGGACCACATTTCCAACTGCCTACTGGATATCTCCTCCTTAAAGTAAATGTGTTCAAAACTGAGTTCCTTACCTCCATGTGGCAGAGATAATCATGCTCACCAAGTATCCCATGTGCTCTCCTATACTTTCCAACCCTCTGTGGTTAGGAGAGGCCACAAGGCTTGTTCTGGCCAATGAAATGGGAGTGGAAGTGGATGTGCATCAGTGTTGGACTGGAGTAGTAAAAAACCCGTACACGATTCTCTAGTATCTCTCTCTTCTCTTGCTGTGTAACTGAAGAGGTGTCTGAAGAAGCCACGTGTTCCAGGTGATGTAGCTACAAGGTGGGGGAGCCCCTGTCAGCTTCGATCCCTGAATGATCACATGGAGGAGAGACCCCTGTTGACCACATGGGATCTGTAATATGAGGGAGGAAACAAGAGACCTTTGTTTTGTTAAGCCAGTGAGATTTTGAGGTTATTTGTTACTGTGGCATAATCTGCATGATCCTGGCTAATAGATTCTCCACTGCCCCAGTGTTATCTTTATTCCTTCTCTTGGTAAGTGGTTTATCAGCCACCCAGTCATCCCAGCTAGAAAACACCTTGAGCTCCTTCCTCCTTTCTCCTTCACCTTCCTCTATATTTCACAGACAATGCTTCATCTATGCCTCACCACCCTTCCGTTGGATTAGAATCAGCATCTTACCTGACCTCTCTGACTTCAGCCTTCTCTCTCCAGCCATCCTCCATACCCTTCAGAGTTCTCTTTCTAAGACACAAATCTGACCACAACATGCATTGGTTTAAAGACTTCCACCTGTTCTTCATTTTCTTTTTCAGGATAAAAGCCAAAAACCTGAGGCTGGTACCAAGCACCTTGGCTGCCTGGTCAGCCTCCCTTGCCAGACTTCCCTGTCACCTAGTGGTCTAAGATCCAGCCACATGGGATGACCTGTGAGTCCCCAAACATACTGGGCTTTCTTGGTCTCCCAGTATACGTGCTTATAGCTCTTGCTATCTGGAATGCTCTTCCTCCCATTGCCTGTCTGGCAAACTCCTACTCATTCTTCAAAACACCAACCAAATATTCCTACAAAGCTTTATCCATATCTCCAGGCAGAATTATTTTCTTCCTCTTTTGTATTGCCCTGGTAACTTGAACCTTCCTCTATTAGCATTTTTCACTAAAATTTTAATAATTCATTTACAAGTTTGCCTCCCCCACTAGGCTGGAAGTTCCTCAAGGACAGAAATGGTATCATTCATCTTTGTGTCCCTAGAGGCAAAGCAAGTAAAGCATGTTGAAAGAATGAGTGAAGGAATGGATAGATGGACTGAGGAAAGAATTCTCTTATATCTATTTCTTACTTAGCATATACATCATTTGTACCCCCAAGTTTCTTCAATATGCAGTGTATTAGTTATTACATAGCAATTAGTCTATTGTGATGTAAATAATCATCCCCAAACTTAGTTGTTTTTTTCCTTTTTTTGGCCTCACCACGCGGCTGGTGGGATCTTAGTTCCCTAACCAGGGATTGAACCCTGGCCCCGGCAGTGAAAGCACTGAGTCCTACCCACTGTACCGCCAGGGAATTCCCCAAACTTAGTAGTTTTAAACAACAAACATTTATTATCTTGCAGCTTCTGTGGGTCACGAAGTTGGGCACAGCTCAGGTGGGTGTCTTTGGCCCAGCGTATCTCATGAGGTTGCAGTCAAGCTGCTGGCTGGGGTTGTGGTCTCATTCGAAGTCTTGATTAGGGCAGGGCTGGGGGAAGGGAATCTGCTTCCAAGCTCATTCACATGCCTCAGTCCCACTCAGGAAAGAGATTACACAAGGACATGAACCCCAGGAAGCAGGGATCAGTGGGGGCCAACTTAGAAGCTGACAACCACATGTAGTCATAGAGTTTTTCCACTTTAAATGACACGAGGAAAGAATGGGAAAGAAGAGAAGGACAAGAGAAATTCCTAGTGCAGGACCTTGAGCCAGGTTAATACCTTTGAAAGCAAAAATTCTGATCACTGAGACGGTATCAACAGAAATTTTACCTAGCTCTGATGAAAATGTGTGTGTGTGTGTTTGTGCATGCACGTGCACACCCAGAAGCCCTGAGAAGGAGCTAGTCATTTTTGCACATCTACAGTGAATGGCAGAGATTGAAACCAAGATTTTTGGTAAGGTGACCCTGGGATAGGAGGCAATTACTACGGTCCAAAAGGAAGGGGGTTTTGAGATAGAAGAATGTTCCATTCTGTTTCTTTCCATAGACTGAGTCATCAAACTTGGGATCTGGTCCTGACTTGGCACAAAGAGACTGTGGGATCCTAGGTTTCTTCTTTTAATTCTCCTGGTTCTCCATCTTTTAAGTAGATAAACTGTGGTATGTCCATACAATGGAATATTATTGGGCAATAAAAATAAATGAAGTACCGATACATGAAACAACATGGATGAATCTTGAAAGATACTACGTGAAAGAAGCCAGACACAAAAGGCCTCATGTTGTATGATTTAATTCATATGAAATGTCCAGAATAGGCCTCTCTTTTTGGGGAGTGATGAACACGTTCGAAAATTAGATAGTGCTGATTGTTGTATAGCTCTGTGAAGATACTAAAACCATTGAATTATACACGTTACAAGGGTGAATGTAATGGTATTCCCTTCTTTACCTGTAAAATAAAGGAGTTCAGTCGTGTGATCTTTCAGATCCTTTTAATCTCTATTATTATACAGTCTAAGGTAAGGGTTCAGAGCATGGACTCTGGTTTTAGACTGCCTGGGTTCAATTCTAAGTGATCCCACTTACAAGCTGTTCCCTTGAGTTAGGAATCCTCTTCTTAGGAATGAAAGAGTTAATACATGTCAAATACTTAGTGCCAGACACATAGTAAGTACTTAATAAACTTAATTATTATTATTTCCACTTGTTTCAGTTATCCATTGCATAACAAAGTACCCCAAAACTTAGTAGCTTAAAACCACAACCATTTTATTATAGCTCACCATTTTATGGGTTAGGAATTTGGGCAGGGCTTGGCTGGGTAATTCTTCTGTTCCACATGGCATCGCTGAGGACACGAGGATATTCAGCTGGAGGACAGGCTGGTCTGGAGGATTCAAGGTGGTTTTACCCACATGTCTGGTGTCTCAGGGGGGGATGGCTGCAAAGTTGGGCTCAGCTAGAGCTGTTAACCAGAGCACCTACATTTGGCCTCTCTATCATGGCGGCCTCAGGTTAGTCTGACTTCTTACATGGCAGCTCAGGCCGCTCAAGAGGCAAGGGTTCCAACGAACATGGTTGAAACTGCTTGGGCTTTTGTGACCCAGACTTGGATGTTACAGAACATCACTTCCATCACACTCAACTGGTCAAAGGAGCCCAGATTCAAGATGAGGAGACATAGACTCCACCTCTCAAGAGGAGGAGTGTCAAAGAATCTGAAGTTATGTATTAAAGTCACCTCACTTTTCAAGCCCCAAGTAAATTTCCCATATAAATCTTAGAGGGGCATCAATGGAACAGTCTATCCCTCTGTCTGTGACAAGGAACTGGAATGATATCTCCTGAGATTTCAAGGGAATGAATTCCTGCCCCTCCCCAGAGGTGTGGCATGTGTACACTCACACATATATGTGCATACACACACACACACACAGGCACAGTCACACAGTCAGATCTGGTACATACATGTAGCCAAGCCTGCCCCCATCTCTAGATGAGACCCAAAGTCCTGCCCTAGAGTTCTTTCCTTAATTCACTGATCATTCTTGCTCCTACTTGTGTGAAAAGGGGGTATTGGCAGGGATGGAACCAGTCTTTGATTGGTGAGAGGGCATAGATCCCAAACCCACTAACATTTCACTTTAACATGTCTTGTTAAACATGTCGTGTGTGTGTGTGTTTGAGAGAGAGAGAGAGAATGTTTCCTGATTTTGATTGGCTTACGTCAGTAAAGAAATGAGATCTGGTGTTAAGAGGAAGCAGGGGTGGCTCAGACATGTGCTACAGGCCCAAGCCACCATGAGATTTAAATTTTGCTGGGGATCAGCCCAAATCCTCACTTAGATCGGCCCTGCCACTCTCCTCCACACTCAGCCTATGCCCAGGCCCACTTTCCTCCCTGTTCCCTGATCAGGCCATGTTCTTCCATGGCTTTGCTCATGTTGTTCCCTCTGCATAGAGTACCCTTGTCTTTTTCCTGACAACCCTAGTGTCTGCCTTTTGTATCACATTCCATTGCCATTACCTGCTTACATGTCCACTTTCCTCAAGAGCAGAGACCAATGCTCTATTCACTGCTGTACCCTCAGTGCCTGGCAAAGAACAGTTCTCAACAGCACAGGTTGAACCAATGATTGAATGAGCAGCTATTGCTCTCAAATTCAGCAACTATTTCTCCTCCACGTCTCTGTGCTGTCCATCCAACTCCAACCTAACTCCTCGGACCGCTATGAGAAGGGGCAAAGGTCTCAAAGGCTAGGGTGGAGAGGTCGGGCTGGATTCTTGAGGTCTCAGGGAGACTGTGCAGAGTCTCAGAAAACAGGAAAGGATGTGGTGCTGAGCTGTAGAGGTGTGGCCAGCAGACCCAGAGGCACTCACAGCCCTAATGGGAAAAGCCAGAGAATCCTGCAAGGTTTTTCCATGGTGGGGGAAGATGTCTTAAAGTCTTTATACCTCAACTGAAGTAGTTGGTAAATGCATCTGGTTCTGCTGGGCTAAGTATTAGGGTCCGTTGGGAATATGTAGACCTGGGCCTGAGCCACCACCTTTCTAGAAGATGATTCTGGCTACTGAGGTGGGGGCAGGTGCAGTTGAGTAAAGCGGTCGCTTGGACCAGTGCTCCTCACACTTGAATGTGCAAACAAATCCCCTGGAAATCTTGTTAAAATGCAGCTTCTGATACAGTAGGTATGAGGTCAGACCCAAGATTCTGTTTTTCTAACAAGCTCCCAGGTGCCGGCACTGCTGGGTGTTGGGGGAGGCTGGGGAGGGCAGGGCAGAAAGCTGATGGGATCACACTTCGAGTAGCAAAGACCTAGAAAAGTGGCATTAAGATCCAGACACTGAGGGAGGGCTCAGGGCTCAGGCCTTAAAGTAAGAAGCTGCCATCAGCAATGTAAAAAAAAAAATGTTCAGGAGATGATGCAAGAGACAGTATAGTATAAAGCCAGCCTGACTAGCATCTGGCATGCTTGCCAACCTTTACATTCTGATTCGGTGACCATGGCACACATCACTAGCAGAGCCCAGCACTATCACCCACTGAACCAAGAGGATGCCTCAGAATCCATCTCAACACAATCCTCCAGGTAGCCACTATCAGTTAATAACAGCTGGCATGAGAAGTGACCCTATTTATTATTCCTGGTATTGTGGTTAAGAGTCTGACTGCTGGGCTTCCCTGGTGACGCAGTGGTTAAAAATCAGCCTGCCAGTGCAGGGGACATGGGTTCGAGCCCTGGTCCGGGAAGATCCCACATGGTGGAGAGCAACTAAGCCCGTGTGCCACAACTACTGAGCCTGCGCTCTAGAGCCCACGAGCCACAACTACTGAACCCACATGCCACAACTACTGAAGTCCGTGTGCCTAGAGCCCGTGCTCTGCAACAAGAAAAGCCACCGAGGTGAGAAGCCCACACACCGAAATGAAGACCCAACGCAGCCAAAAATAAAATAAATAAAACAAAACAAAAAAAAAGAGTCTGACTGCCTTTGCTCTGCTCTGACTAGCTAGGTGCCCTCAGGAGAGCTATTTCCATGAATCTCAGGTACTTTTTTTTCTTTTTTTCTTTCTTTCTTTTTTTTTTTGGCCACTCTGCACGGCTTACAGGATCTTAGTTCTCCGACCAGGGATTGAACCCAGGCCCATGGCAGTGAAAGCGTCAAGTCCTAACCACTGGACCACCGGGCAATTCCCTCAGGTACTTAAATATGCTGTAATTTGAGGTAAAGATAGCACTCATTTCATAGTTCTTTTTAATTAATTAATTAATTAATTAATTAATTTATTTATGGCTCTGTTGGGTCTTCGTTTCTTGTGCGAGGGCTTTCTCTAGTTGTGGCAAGTGGGGGCCACTCTTCATCACGGTGCACGGGCCTCTCACTATCGCGGCCTCTCTTGTTGCGGAGCACAGGCTCCAGATGCACAGGCTCAGTAATTGTGGCTCACGGGCCCAGTTGCTCCACGGCATGTGGGATCTTCCCAGACCAGGGCTCGAACCCGTGTCCCCTGCATTGGCAGGCAGATTCTCAACCATGGCGCCACCAGGGAAGCCCTCATAGTTCTTTTGAACATTAAATGCTATTATGAATGCACTGAGCTTAGCAGTGTCTAGCATATAGAAAGTGTTCAATAAATGATGGTTACCACATAGAGGGATGAATGGATTGGCTGCACAGTTAGAGGGGTTGTGAGTGGTGGGGTTAGGGTTAGGGAGAGAGAAGAGCCAGAAAGATAAAGGTGGGGAAGAAAAGGTGGACAAAGGCTGTGCCAGGCTGGGGATGGCTGGAAGATTTCCAGCTCTCTCTGGATGGAACTGGGCTCCCTACTGGCACTAAAGCTCTTTGATTGGAAGGGGTGAGTGGCACTTGTCATCTTGAGGTATGTGAGTTCAGAACTTCTTATCGAAGAAAACTAAAAGACTTTGAAATGGTCAAAAATATTACTGTATGTCCTTGAAGATTGTCTCTGAGTTTTATTATCTTCAGTTATTTTACAACTCAGACAACCGATAGTAATGGAAATGATTTTTGTCCATGTAAATTGTGTCTGGTGGAGATGCAATTGATTATTGTCCAGTGGAAACTGCCCAGTTTTGCATTAAGCAAATTTATTTCTTGGTGGCCTAGATATGTTCTGTTCTTTGGATTCTACTTTGAATGTCTTACCTTCACTAACTAATGAGTTAAATGAAAATTTTGATGTGGTCATTGTATATTTCTATGAGAGTAATTATTCTGCCTTGTAGAAAAAATATTTTTTAAAACATTCTCATTAGCAGTGAAGATTGAGCAGGAGGCTTCCAGGACCCTCTGTCCTGGGCAAGCTTTCCCATGTTCTCCAAACACCAAGATTACATATGTCAACTTTATCAGGGATTGTCCCCAGTTGCATTGCTTGTTTTACACAATCCAAGTAGACCATGATCCCATATTTGAGCCTGGACACATTCTCAAACAGTTAAATTGTGAGCTTGCTTAACAAAACATATAACAACCAAACTCACAAGTACTACACCTAATACTTATCCATTCACTGATTCAAGAAACTAGATGGCAGGCTACATATGGGCAGGGACTGAATTTGAGCATCTCTAGAACTCAGCAAGTGCCTGACTAGTGGTAAGCACTAAATACACATCTGTGGAGCCAACACATGAATGAATAAGCTTAACTAGCATTTATTAAGCACTTACTAGGTGCCAGGCACCTTTTAAACATTCTACTTGAAGTAGTTTGTTTAATTCTCAAACCAGTCTTGCAAGGTAAGTATAATCACTATCCCCATTTACAGATAATACACAGAGAGGTTGATTAACTTGCCCAGGATCAACAGCTAACAAGGAGCTGAGGCAGGATTCAGGTCCAGGTAGTCTGGCTCCAGAACCTGTGATCTTGGGCACCCACTATGTGCCAGGCATATTACTAGGCTCAGGGATAAGGAGATAAAAGACCAAACACAGACTCTCCCTCAAGGAGGTCACAGTCAAGAAAGGAGATGAATGACAGTAATGTGATATGCTGTGACAGGTGAGAACACAGTGTGGGGACAGGATTGGCCTGGGATATGGCTCTCTGCGGAAGGGCTACCTGACCTCAGGTAAGTTCTGAGATGCTAGGAGTTCATATCCAGGTGAGGGGAAGGGAAGGGCATTTGCACCACAGGAACGGTATGTGCAAAGTCACAGAGCATGGTTGGTCTGAGAACATAAGGGTTCTGGAGGCTGGCACGTGAAAGTGTAGGGAAGAATGATGGGAAGTGAGACTGGAGACATAGGAGCCAGATCCACGTCATGGAAAGCTGTATGTGCTGAGTGAGGGCGGGAGTTGGGACATGCCTTGCAGGCTTCACAGTATTTTAAGCAGGGGAGTTAGAAGCTCAGACCCCATACTCTGCCTTCTCCCCACCCACAGGACACTAAACCCAGTACGCTTAATTCCTTACAAGCCATATCCCATGCCAGAGTTCCCTGGGAGGCCTAGACCTGGAAGGAGATGCTAATTGATTCTGGGACACACCCAGTGCCACCTGGAGCAGTGGCTGGGCATCCTCTCTCCCTCCTGTCCAGGATTCCTGCTGTCACCCCCCAGTCTCCAACCACCACCACTGTGGCCACCTCAGGCATACTCCCTTCTGTCAGTCACATGCTGGGTGAGGCCAGAGATCAGAATTAAGCACCTTCCTTCCTACATTCCTTCCCTGCCCACCCTCTGACTCCACCATCCCCAGGAGCCGAAGAGGCTGGCACACCCCAGGCCCCAGTCAGAGGAAGGAGAATAGGGAGACCAGAGCTTCCTGGGGGAGCCAAGGCTCTGGGCTGTACCCTCCCCTCCCACCAGGCTGAGGCTGGTGATTAGCCGGGTTAATTACATCCAACCATTTCCGACTGGCACAAGCCCACCCACCCACAGAGCCTGCCCAGAGGCGTGCAGGCCTGGCCCAGGGTCAGGATGCTAGGGCGCCAGTTACCCTGGGAGGGGTCCTGACCCCTGCAATGGCCAAATGGAGGGTGGTGGTCCTCCCCTCTCCAGGACCTTCTCTTCTACCCTTCACCCCAGGTCTCCTTCTCATCACCTCCTACCCCCAACCTCCCTTTTTTTGCTCATCCCCACACAAATCCCTTTCCCTCCCCTCCCCGCTCTTCCCCCCCTCCAAGTTTGGAATGAAATCATGGGGCTCTGAGTTCCGCACGAGGCCCCGACATAAACACTCTGATTGGGGCTAATTATAAGGGCCAGGTTGGGAGGCTGGAACCTTCAGAAAGCTTGGCTTTCAAACAAAGGGCCCAGGCCTCAGCCCCCAGCCCAGGCCGGCTCCTCTCCAGACTTCATGAGGAATAAGGAGGGGTCCGGGGCTACAGGCAGTCCTCTGTAAACCCAATCAATGGTCTATGAGCTTGTTCCATGTCCCAGGTCCTATCTTGTCCTTTCTCGGCTGCTTTCACCTTGGCCCTTCCAGGCCTCAAATCCCAGGGCCTTCCCAGATGGCTGGGAAGAGCCGCAAGCCGGCAGTGGAAGGCAAGGCAGATGGGGAGGCGCTCTCAGGCTATGAGACTGGGGATGGGGCAGAGCAGGGGGAGGGAGAGGCGCAGGGGGAGGGAAAGGTACAGGGGAAGCCAGCTGTGACAGCCCTAGCCCTAATTAGCCAGCTTCAAAGCCGGCCAGCGAGAGAGCCCGCCTGCGTGTGTGCCCTGCTCACTCAGGCGGGTAAGACATTTCTGTCCTAATCAGAGGAGAGAAAGGGAGAAAAACACTGCCCACCACCACCCCGGGGATCCTCTAGATTGTGAGCTGGTACCCTGAGTCAGGGAGAAAAAGTGGGAGCACAGGAAATCATTCTGCTTTGTTAAAACTACCAGTAAGTCCAAAAGTCCTCAAGAAATGTACATCCTTTGATCCAGTGATTCTATTTTTAGGAATTTATCCTAAGTAATTGGAAGAGTGCTACAATTTATTGAGCTTCTACTATGTGTTGGTTCTGTACATGCATCATCTGATCTAATCTTCACAACAACCTTGCAGACAGGTACTATCACCTTTTACAGATGAGGACTGAGGCTCAGAGGTTAGGAGACGTCCCCAAGGGCTCACAGCTGGCACTGTGTCATGCCAATGCCTGTAACTCCCCACACATGGTCTGTCTCTTTCTTCTTTTTTCCCTCGACTGTGAAAGTATCAACATTCATTCCACTCTGTTGCATCTTGATACCTGCAAGAGAGACAGGATCTAGTGAATAACCTAGTTTGAGGGTGTTCCTGGTTTTGTAGGTCCGATGGTTTTCCCGCCTGACCCTCCTTTCCACAGCAGAGGGAATTACAGGCTGGGGGATCCTGGAGTCTGAGAAGGTAAAGGTTGCCCCATGGAGAAGTAGAGCGACCCAGTGATGAAGACTAGATAATGTCTAAACCAGGGACTGAAAAACCAGCTTGGGGATGGTGTGGGGGAGGGGTGTGCAGATAGACAATGCATAACCCCCCTAAAGTTACATACAAAATTGTGTTCCGGGGTCTGGCCACTTTTTCCCAGGAGGATGTCCAAAGATATTTCAGGTTCTCAGAGGAGTCAGTGGCCCCAGAAGTTTAAGAGGCATTTTGAGGTGAGGAGACTATGTCTGGAGAAGGAAGGGACCCTACTACAGTGAGCAATGGGATTATCAAAGGGATGATGCCTCAGAAATGGCAGGAGCTTGGGCTCTGCTCCCCCAGACATGTGCCCCACGGCACCCTGGGACAGCATCTCCCCACTTCCAGAATCTAGCCCAGATCAGGGATCCCAACACCCTCTTGGAGAGCTTTTTGGAAAGATCTGGAAGTCCAGATCCCACTGATCCTCACTCTTTGGGGATGTCCAGAAGAATTTTGTCTTAGAAAACCTTAGTGTTCTTTTCTGGGGCACTTCAAAGGACAAACAGTTTGTCAGGAGTGGAAGCATCTTCAGGAGGGGCGTCTGGGGATGGGGGGAGGAAAAGCAAATGTCTGATCCATGAGGCAGGGGAGTCTGGAGGAGAGATGCCCTGCTCCTAGCGACCAAGCACTGCTGCTCCTTTGTGGGAGGGGGTATGATTGGGACGGCAGGTAGAAAGCAGCCGTGGCCTAACACCTGCCCCAGGCCTGGGGGCCCCAGTGGAAGGGCTTTCTTACTGGGCCCTTGGCCCTTCACCAGACAAAGCCTCCCTCTTCCAGATGGAGGGACCAACCCACTTACAAGGGGTAAACCATGTCCTATCTAAAGGGCGACCTAGAAATCTGTGAAAGTACACCTCCAAGCCCATGTGTTTAACTGGGTTTTCCCAACAAGGGAGCGGAGACAGACCTCTCTCCAGGGGTGGCAGTAAGCTCAAGTGTTTCACTTATGGGTCTCCGCTCCAGGGCACTTTGTCCCCTAAATCCTCTACACCCTCCGTCTAAGAGTTGTTTCATTAGAGCAATGAGAGCAGCCAGAGAGAAAGTTCCCCATACTTTCTGTAAGGTAATTCAGCCCTTTAGAGAAGGGAAGGGCATCTAGAAGATGTATCCTTTCCTAGAGAGGCAATTATCTTATTATCTGTCCTCTCCCCAGCCACAGAACCTATTTTTTTCAGTGTTCTCAGGCCCTTTTCCCCTCCGTTGGTGACTTTGAGGGAGGAGGGTTGAGAAGGATCTTTACCAAAATTCCCTCCCTCCCACCCCACTCCGGGAAGAAAATGGTATTGTTGTTAGTCTACCATCTCCTCCTGCCATCAGCATGACGGTCCACTGACAAAATGTACCCAAAGCACACAGAACTGGGATCTGGGGGCTGAGAGGCAGGGGAGGCTCTTCCCAAATCTTCAGCAGAGACAAGCACTCCTCTTCCCACTGGGCTCCATCCCAGCCACTGGAAACCTCCCCCCACCTCCCCATCCCCCCCTTTCGCAAGCTTTGGCCATTCTTTCCAGGAAAGACGCTCACAATTTGTTTGTAATTTAACTCTTTCCTGCAGCCCTTGTGGGGTTCCTTTAGAATCTTGCAACAAATGGAGCTACAGGGCGGTGCCACCTCCCTGGCCTGCTTCTTTGATAGTTGAGGGAATCTCCTGTTGGGACTTCACACATACCATCATTTGAGAAAAGGCTAGTTTTAACTTATAATGTTGGCCACTGGTACAAATCATCTGGGGGAGGGTTATACATTTGGGGAAGGGGACTCTGCTGAAATCCCCAGGCCTCATTCAATTCCCAACAAAGCCCCACATACGTGTTCAATTACCACCAAACATTTCCAGATCCCCTCCCCCAACATAAACTAACACACGCAAACACTTCGAAGTAGGGGTTCTAACTTACTTTCTCCCTTATCCCAAAGCCTGCTAACAAAGGGTGTTAAGGCACCATTTTCCCTACCACGGTTTGGCTGAAAAAGCAGGGAACCTCTTCTCCACCCCACCCCCAACCAACTAGGTCAGGGGCAGATGGAAGGAGGAGGTGTGGTTTGGTTAAACTAATAAAATGTTACAACCCTGTTAAATACAATTAAAGGGCTAGATCTCTAGAAGATAATTAAATGCACTTTATTATTATGATTATTAGCTTTAATTTGCACTATTATCAAGAAACAGGAGATGCTGAAAAGTTGAGTTATGGGGCAAACTTGTTTCACCCCATCCCTTGGTCTTCAAATCGATCCATGGTAATTAAAATTCGAAAATACTCCAAATAGTTGAGGGAAATGATGTGTATTGGAAACTGCAATTCTCATACCAGCGTGAAAGATACTTTAAGAGAAGTCTTGACTTTTATTTGTGGGGGTTAGGGGGAAGATAAGAAACATGTTATAAACATTCTATCAACCTTGTGATATAGAATGTCATGTGAACACTCAACCCCACCCCCACAGTCACAAAGAGCCTGCCCAGAGCCTTCTTCCAAAGCAAAGATACCCACGTTTCTTCCCCCCTTCCCCCTTCTGGACAAGTTTGAAAAGAAACCAGTCTTTTGTCAAAGGAAAACTAAAAATCCCACCAGCCCATCCATCCGTTCCCTCCCTCCAACCCAACCCATTTTATTGCTTTTTGAAAAACAAAAACAAAAAACCCCAACAACAACAAAACCCCACACATAGCGCACAAACCACCCCACAAACTGCTAACCTGAATGCCAGAGGAGATAGTCAGTTGGGGGTGGGGGGGGGAGAGCAGGCGAGGAGCAGACAGCAGGGGAAAGGAGAGAGATGCAAGGTGATCTCCAAATCCCAGCATCTGCGAGCTGATGGTGCTCCCACTAAAAATGGAGGCGGTCAGGATCGGTACTCAGCGGAGTGGGGTGGGGAGGTTGGGTAGTTTCAAAACACACATCGCAAAACACTTTCTGCCCCCTCCAAGCGCTCGGGGCAGCCAGGTGAAAAGAAGAAGAGTCAGAGAAGAAAGATCTTCCTGCCAGCAGGGGGGTGGGCCCGGAGGGTAGGGGTGGAGGCCATTCCTCACACGATCTCCGCCCTCTCCCCACCCTTCGGTTCGGGTTGTTTTGTTTTGTTTTTTTTCCGCGTCTTCATCTCCTTTGGGAAGTTTCCAAAGATCGAGTGAAGGAGACAGGACAAGTGAGAAAGGGGGAAAGGGAAATCAAAACGAATCCAAGTCTTGATCAAAAGTATCCAACTGCTTCCACAGACCCAGCGTCAGTGAGAAGGCTCACAAATTTGGCTTTAGAACCTGAAAGTTAACTCCCAACTACTCATAGCCTCTTCCAGCAGGCCCAGCCCTGTCAAAGCACCAAAATACTGGAACCGAAGTAGGGGGTGGTGTTTGAAAGGGGACTGAAGAAAGGAGAACCCCCCCAACTCCCCCTCTTCCCCATTCCTCAGGCCTGGCGCCCCTCACTGCTCCCCCCCCCTTTTTTTTTCCTTTTTTCTTTTAAATAGAAAATATATAATTAAATTTACAAAAACTATTTACAGTTTTAATTACAAACCTGGTGGGGGTGTTGGGCAGAGTTCTCTTTAAAAAGCGACCTAAAAAAGAAATGGTTTCGATTGTTCTTTATTTAAAAAAATAAAATAAGGAGTCTGTAGGAGCCCACCCCCCCTCCCTGGGGGCGGAGCGCGAGGTGCCGGCCCGGCTGGGGACGCGGCGCCGGAGCTCCGGCTCACACGGTGGTCTCGCCGTGCCGGCTGTTGGTGAGACGGGTGTAGAACTTCCTCCACGAGTGCAGCGTCTTGCCGGACCAGATCCAGAAGCCCGACGTGATGCCCACGATGAGCGTCATGAGGTATTTGATCATGTAGACGGTGAAGTCGGGTGACATGCGCGGCGTGTAGTGCGCCGGGCACGGGATGGCCAGGCTCTTGCAGTGCTGGCTCAC
Organism: Eschrichtius robustus; assembly: GCF_028021215.1. Lineage (NCBI taxonomy): Eukaryota > Metazoa > Chordata > Mammalia > Artiodactyla > Eschrichtiidae > Eschrichtius > Eschrichtius robustus. The sequence continues at coordinate 22,551,285 of NC_090843.1, read as the reverse complement.
CCACGAGCGCTCCCAGTGCTCTCGGAAGGCCTGCTCGTAGAAATAGCAGGCGATGACGATGGTGGCGGGCACCGTGTACAGCACCGAGAAGACGCCGATGCGCACCATGAGCCGCTCCAGCTTCTCCGTCTTGGTGCCGTCGTGCTTCATGATGGTACGGATGCGGAAGAGTGACACGAAACCGGCCAGGAGGAAGGACGTGCCTATGAACAGGTACACGAAGAGCGGCGCCAGCACGAAGCCCCGCAGCGGGTCCAGGCTGTTGAGGCCCACGAAGCACACGCCGCTCAGCAGGTCGCCGTCAATCTGGCCCATGGCCAGGATTGTGATGGTCTTGACGGCGGGCACGGCCCACGCGGCAAGGTGGAAGTACTGCGAGTTGGCCTCGATGGCCTCGTGGCCCCACTTCATGCCCGCCGCCAGGAACCAGGTGAGCGACAGGATGACCCACCAGATGGAACTGGCCATGCTGAAGAAGTAGAGCATCATGAAGAGGATGGTGCAGCCCTCCTTCTTGGTGCCCTGCACCACCGTACGGTAGCCGTCCTCGGAGAAGCGCTCGTTACACACCACGCGCTCCTGGAGCACGAAGCCCGCGATGTAGGCCACCGACACCATAGTGTAGCAGCCTGACAGAAAGATGATGGGCCGCTCCGGGTAGCGGAAGCGCTGCATGTCCACCAGGTACGTGGTGACGGTGAAAAAGGTGGAGGCACAGCACAACACGGACCAGGTGAGGATCCAGAGTCGCGCAAAGCGCGTCTCTTCCTGGGAGAAGAACATGGAGCCGTCGGGTCGCGCCGGCTCGCACGGAGCCGCGCAGTCGCGCTCGCCCAGAAACTTGTAGCTGAGATAGGACGGCACCTTGAGGACGCGCGGACAGTGGAACGGGTGCTCCAGCGTGGCATAGCGCGGGGGCGAGCCGCCGCCACCCGGGCCGCCCGGGGTGCCCCCCGCACCCGGCTGCAGGCCCGGCGGCGGCGCGGTGGTGAGCAACGCGGGCGCGCCGTCCTCCGAGTGGTTCTGGCCCACGCAGATCTGCTCCGCGCCGTGGCGGGGGAAGTGCTCGCAGCGAAGGCGCTCCGGCCACTGGAAACCGAACTTGTTCATGAGCGCCTCGCAGCCCTGGCGCGCGCGCTCGCAGATCGAGCGGCACGGCGGGATGGCCTGCTCCAGCACAGTGCACACGGGTGCATACATGGAGCACAGGAAGAAGCGCAGTTCGGGCGAGCACTGCACCTTCACCAATGGGTAGAACTGGTGCACCTCCAGTCCTGCGTCCTCCTGGTTCGTGTGGCCCAGAAGGTTGGGCATGATGGTCTGGTTGTAGGCGATGTCCGTGCACAACGGGATGGAGATAGGCTGGCAGAAGCCGTGGTCCGGGATGGAGATGCCCTTCTCCCCGTGGAACTGGGCCGGCCCCGCAGCGGGCAGCAGCAGCAGCGGCAGCAGCAGACGGGGCAGGGCGCTGCGGGGCCGCATGCTGGCCGCCGCCCCCCACCCGGCTCCCGGACGCCCCCCCGCCCCCGCCCCCGCCCCCAGCCCCGAGACCGCGCGCCTTCCCCGCCGCCGCCTCGCCGCGGCCGCCGCCTCCCGCGTCTCTTTGCAAACTTTGCTCGCGGCTGCCGAGTTGGGGAGGCCGGGCGGGGGAGGGGGGCGGCGCACCCGCCCGCTGGCTCGCCGAGGTCGGACTGAGCCGCCGGAGACACCGCGCGCTGCTTGCCCTCTCTCCTCCTCGTCCTCCTCCTCTCGCCTCTCCCCTCCCTTCTCCGCCCAGCGACTCCTTTGTGCCTTCCTCCAGCCCTCACCTCGGCCTCTCCGATCCCAATTAGTCGGTTTCAAGGGGGCCCCCGCCGGCGGCCCCGCCCTCTCCTCAGCCCCCCAAAAAAGGGATCCTTGAAACCGCCCCGTCGAGCTCTAAGCACCATCCCAAAATGTTCTCTCGGCCAATGAGATTTAAACCCGAGGATCAGCCCCGAGGGCTGGATTGGTCAACCGCAACATAATGAGATCAGAAACCAGATGCCAACAAAACTTTCCCCCCCCACCTTTTGCTTTTTAAAGAGACAAGCTATTATTATATTAAGGGCTTTTTGCCCAGCACGGGATTTCTCTGGAGTCGCGGCGGCGAGATCCGGAGACACGTTCCCCGAACTGCGGCGGACCCGAGTCACTCAACCCTGGATCACTCTTCTTCCGGGGGGCCACGGCGCTCTCCGGGGTAGGGCCTCTTTAAATCCTTGCCTCCGCCCCTGCTCCTCGAACCCCACCTATTCCAGTCCAACTTTTCAGATCAAGTAAAAAAAATATTAAGTTTGAGAAAAAATTGTTTAAGGGAGAGATTTTTTTAAAACTATCAGTTTACAAAGACTTTTCTCTCAGCCCCTTCCCATGGAATCCAGACAAAATTTCCTGTCGCCCTATATGTAGACCCCTAGGAGTTTGCCTCGCTCCTCCCCCTGCATACACCCTTAAATAACCCTCTGAAAAACTAGATCCTGTCTCTTTAAGAGGCTCTTAAAGGGGCCTGGACTCCGGGGCGTAATTGCCCGGTAGCGAGCACAAAGGAGCCCATTATGGTTCTTTGTGTTCGGTGGCACCTCAAAGTGAGAAAACTCAGGAACTCAGGGGCCCTGAGCTGGAGGGTTGGAGCGGGGGTGGGAGGGGGTGAGGTGAAGGAGAATGGCCTAGAGCTGCGGCTTCTCCCTCCCCTTTCTTCCGAGGCAAATCTTAATTATGCAAAGTAAAGTTTAGTTGCCATAACGAGGAGGTCTTAATCGGAGGTTAATGGTGGGGAGTGGGGGATGACGAGCAGTTCTGAGTTGAAGAGATGACTCTTTTAGGACGTTTGGGGGAATTTTCCTCCTCTCTCTCCACCTCTGCCCCCGCCCCCTAAAAGCTTCCAGATTTGGTCTCCTAGGAGAGAGGGGAGTTTTACCCAAATCTTAAGTGATTCCACACCAGAAACGGGTGGTGTGTGTGGCGAGGGAGGAGGCTGGGCGGTTATGTGGATTAACCCCCCCACACACACACACCCACACTTACCTGGCTGGGGGTGGATGGCGGTGGCCAGCAGGGTTCCGGCTAGCTTAGAAAGGTTTTCTTCTGTTTTCCCCCTTCTTGGATTTTAAGTTTGAGAGGGGGTTCTGGGGAGGGGAGCGGGAATTTGCATGTAAATCTCCTGGGCCTGGTACTGGATGATGGATCAATTATTTTTATTGTCTCTCAGAGGGAAGGGGGGACACTTAAAAAGAAGAAAGAAAATTGAGTTTAGAAAACCCCTTTGCTTCTCTGTATGGGCCAAATCCTCCCAGCCTGGCGAGCTGTTTCCTGATCCAATCTAGAAAAGGACTGCTTTAAAAACAAAACAAAAAACCAAACAACAACAAAAAGAGAAACCTAAGAGAAAAAAAGAAGAAGAGAATAGGAAGAAGGAAAGAAAATTCTAAGTCATAGGTAAAAACAATGGATCCAGGTTTGATAGGATTCAATTTTTTTCTTTTCTTTCTTGATTGAATGAAATACAGATTTTCAGGTTCTTTACAACACGAAAATTCTCCTTATCATTTCCTGGAGAGGTCGACTTTTCACTACTTTAGGCAGAAAGATTCCCTTCAAAATCAGGGGGCTATGCCTTAGCTCTCCATTTTATTTCCATTCCACCCACAAGTCCACCTTCACCCCAGAGCAGTCTAGGGATGGGAAAATTGTGCTGTCCTGCTCTGTGGGACCCAAACTAAGCCCAAGGTGCTGCTTCTTCAAATCTCCCCTCCTACTCTACCTCCAGGACATCTCTAGAGCTGGTACCAAGCCTCTGAGCTGAGCGGTGAAAACAAAAAATGAGTAAGACAGGTTCCTCCACTCCACTCAGGAAGCTCTCACAGTCTGATAGGAAATTGAGAGTAAATTTCCAATAGAAATGCAGCATCTTCAATTTCCTTCCATGACAAACCTGTTTTCCTACCCTAGGGCCAGGCTTGAGTGACAGCTATCCTTTCCCCAGCCACCCCCAAGGCAAAGGGGGAGCTGAAGCTGGAAAACAGAAATAAAAGACATCCTTTCATTCACTCAGTCAACCTTTCATTCTGCAACACATTTTTATTGAGTTTTCTGATTTTAGACCACTGTGGTAAGTGCTGTGGGCAAGACAGAGAAAAATGGCAGTGTCCCTGCCCTTTAAGAGTTTACGGTATCCCAGAAGAAAAGTGATTCTATGAAGATCTTACATTTATCTAGCATTTTTACCTGAAATGGATACCTAGCAATTGTAATCACTACGGTTTATCGAGCACTTACTAAGCACTGCGCATACATTATGTGTATGCCTATAAAGTAGGTATTGCATTGTGTTTATGGATGAAGAATCTGACCTTGATAAGATATGGCAACTTTCTCAAGGTCACGTAGTAAATGGCAGAGCTGAGATTTAAACCCAGGCCTGCTTGAATCTTAAAGCTGTGTTCTGTCTCCTACACCACACAGCCCCTAATGTCTATAAAAATTGTGTGCTTTTACGCACTTAACAAATATATATTGACCATCAGACCCAACCCCTATTCCTGTGGAGCTTATATTCTAGTGGGAGAGATTCACAGTCATCACATAGTCACTTTAATGGATGTAAAATTGCCACAGGATTGAGTGCTACGAAGGGAAAGTCCATGGTGCTATGAAAGCATACTTGGGGAGGGAATTTGACCGAGTTGGAGAGGGCAGAGTAGGCCTCTGAGGTTGGACTGAGGAGTAAAATAGGATGAGGTAAAGAGAGGCCAGCAAGTGTGACACCTGCAGTGCCTTGCAGACCATGTGTAAGGTGCTAGGTATACAAATATGAATTTAGGGCTTTCCCTGGTGGTGCAGTGGTTAAGAATCCGCCTGCCATACTTACCTGGCAGGGGAGATACCATGATCATGAAGGTGGTTTTCCCAGGGTGAGGCTCACTCATTGCACTGCGAGTGTGCTGACCCCTGCGATTTCCTCAAATGGGGGAAACTCGACTGCATAATTTGTGGTAGTGGGGGACTAAAAAAAAAAAAAAAAAAAGAATCCGCCTGCCAATGCAGGGGACACAGGTTCGAGCCCTGGTCTGGGAAGATCCCACATGCCACGGAGCAACTAAGCCCGCGAGCCACAACTACTGAAGCCTGCGCGCCTAGAGCCCGTGCTCCGCAACAAGAGAAGCCACCGCAATGAGAAGCCTGCGCACCGCAACGAAGAGTAGCCCCCACTCGCCGCAACTAGAGAAAGACCGCGCACCACAACGAAGACCCAATGCAGCTAAAAATTAACTAATTAATTAATTAATTTAAAAAAATATGCACTTATAATCTCAAGGCAGGGATAGGTTTTCCAGACAGAGGGAACACCATGTGCAAGGGTGTAGCACTGAAATGGATGGAAGGGGCAGGGGGCACAAGTATAGAGCCCCGTGAACATCTGGGAGAGTGATGGCAGAGGAGGTTTTATTTTTATTATTATTATTATTTTAATTAATTAATTGATTATTTATTTATTTGGCTGCGTCAGGTCTTAGTTGCGGCACGCGGGATCTTTGTTGCAGTGTGAGGGCTCTTTGCTGCAGCGCACAGCCTTCTCTATAGCTGTGGCGCGTGGGCTCCAGAGCGTGTGGGCTCAGAAGTTGTGGTGCTTGGGCTTAGTTGCCCTGCAGCATGTGGGATCTTAGTTCCCCGACCAGGGATCGAACCCGCGTCCCCCACATTGGAAGGCGGATTCTTAACCACTGGACCACCAGTGAAGTCCCGGCAGAGAAGGTTTTAAATAAGTAGGGACCTGAGATACTGTGCACATAATCTGGACTCCTGGAGGTGGAGATGCACTGGAGCGTTCAGGGAAGTGAAATGGTCACACTTAACTTTTTTTTTTTTTTTTAATAAATTTATTTATTTATTTATTTATTTATGGCTGTGTTGGGTCTTCATTTCTGTGCGAGGGCTTTCTCCAGTTGCGGCGAGCGGGGGCCACTCTTCATCGCGGTGCGCGGGCCTCTCACTGTCGCGGCCTCTCTTGTTGCGGAGCACAGGCTCCAGACGCGCAGGCTCAGTAATTTGTGGCTCACGGGCCCAGTTGCTCCGCGGCATGTGGGATCTTCCCAGACCAGGGCTCGAACCCATGTCCCCTGCATCGGCAGGCAGATTCTCAACCACTGCGCCACTAGGGAAGCCCCACTTAACTTTTATATTTTTTTATTTTTCATTTTTAAATTTTTGGTCGTGCCATGAGGCATGTGGGACGGCATGTGGGATCTTAGTTCCCCGACCAGGGATCGAACCCGTGCCCCCTGCATTGGAAACGCAGAGTCTTAACCACTGGACCGCCAGGGAAGTCTCCACACTTAAGTTTTAGATGGTGCATTTGGACAGTTAGGAGGAGCACGACTTGAGTCAGCTGAGTCAGAGATACCAGTTAGGAATAGATTGCAAGAGATCAGGCAAGAGATGCTGAGGGCGTGAACTGAGCCAAGGCAGTGTAGAGAAGAGAGAGTAAGGGAGGAGGCCAACCAAGGTTTCTGATCTAGATGCCCTGATGTCATTAACCAGGCTAGGAAGTGCAGGGACAGGCGGATAATGAGCACAGTCAAGCCAGGTCAAGCCTATAGTATGTCCAAGAGAAGATGCCCAGAAAACAGTTAGCTATTCTAACACAGGGCCAGGAAGGAGCTCTGGGTAGGTTTAGATCTGGTACCTTTAGCCTGTGGCTGAAGTCATGAGATTGGCTGAGATCACCTAGGAAAGGGGATTGGGTGAGGAGACTAAAGTTTTGGGGATGTCAATATTTAAGGAGCGGTAGGGCCAGGAAAGATTCTAGCCAACAGGAGAATGTCCCAGGCTTGTTTTTCCTGGATCTTGAGAGTCTCAAGTCAGAATTTTTATTTACCTTGTCTCAGTTGTGAGAATTAAATGAGATAGATTATGGCACTCGCTTGACCTGATGCTAGGCTAAAAGCTTGGTAAATAATAGCTATTGTTTTAATCCAACAAATTATTGAACATCTACTATATGCAAAGCAGACAAAGTCTGCAGAGACCTAGGCTGCAGCTTCAGGGAGCTTACAGTCTAGCGGGTGACGGTCTGCGGAGAACCTGGCTACTGTTCCTTCCTGAGGAGTATTTCCGGTTGGTCTGGGGCTTCTGCTATCGGCTGGGAACCCAGGTGTTCCCAGTGCCCAGTGCACTGCCACTTCTGCCCCAAATCCTGGGACACTACTGTCAATTATCTCTTGGCTTACAAATCTGGTATCTGGGATAACTGTTGAGTGCCCACTGTAATGATGCCACCCAGGGACTTCCCTGGTGGTCCACTGGCCAAGGATCCACACTCCCAATGCAGGCGGATGGATCCCTGGCCAGGGAACTAGATCCCGCATGCCAATGCGGCAACGAAGATCCCGTTTGCGGCAGCTAAGATCCGGTGCAACCAAATAAATAAATAAATATATTTTTTAAAAATGCCACCCACTCCATTCCGTGGGATGGTCTGTTGGAGCAGAAGTCTCAACCCTACCAGAGAGTAGAGCAAATAGCTGGTGGAGAGGAAGGAAACCTGGTCTGGGGCTCAGAATGCCTTGGGTCTGCAGCCTTCGCTCCACCTACGCCTATTGAGTGGCCTCAGGCAAGTCATTTTCCTCCCTTAGCTTCAGCTGCCTCATTTGCATGAGGGGATCATAAAAACATCTATCGGGACTTCCCTGGTGGTCCAGTGGTTAAGAATCCATCTTCCAATGCAGGGGCCGTGGGTTCGATCCCCGGTAGGGGAACTAAGATCCCACATGCCCAGGGCAACCAAATGCGCACGAGAACTAGAAAGCCCAGACGCAGCAACTAAGAGAAGCCCAAGAGCCGCAACGAGGATCCCACGTGCCACAACTAAGACCCAATGCAGCCAAATTAATTAATTTTTTAGAAGTCTATGGATTTTACCTTTGGGCCAGATGTAGGGGGCTGTGAAAATAATACATTGGGATCATCGCAACAGTCCTTGCTGGGTGCCACCTGGACAAGGTGAAAGGCTTGTGTGTTATAGCCAGTCAACAACAGCCAACACACCACAGGTATGCTCTGAGAGCACAGGGAACTTCTCCCAGCTAAGGAAACCTGGGGGTCTCTACCCAGCACTCCCCACTCTTACGGTACCGCACGGCTTGTGGGATCTTAGTTCCCCAACCAGGGATTGAACCAGGGCCCTCAGCATCCTAACCACTAGACTGTCAGGGAATTCCCTCTGACGTTTCATTTTGCAAAGAAGAGTCCTGGTAATTGCATGTGTCCCTGTCTCCTTGCTTCTTTCGCATTAAAACCCCTTCCTTCCAGAGAAATCATCCTCCCTAGCAGTTACAGGTCCCCTCTTTGTTTCCTCAATCCCGGGTCAGTATTCTTTCCCTCCAGAAGCACTGAGGTCCCTCCCCCCTAAAGGGCAGGGGTGTGTGTATCCGTTCAGGAAGGGGAGGACTGAGGATGAGAATGTGATTTCAGATACTTTGAATCCTCAAAGGTTTGATTGTCTGAGCAAAAATACTCTCCTCTCAATGGGGTAGGTTCTGGACACTAGGTGGAAAACAGGTTTGAGTGTTCAGAGACTCTAGTTGGTTACCCCCCTTCCCAACCCACAAGGTATTCCTCTGCTCTTCGAGAAGCTTCCTTTTCCTCCTCTCTTCCTGAGCCTGGAATCCACCTTCAGGTGAGATACCAAATTCCCACTACCTGAACTCCATCCTCCATTTAGTTCTCAGGAAACCAGCCCTTCAGGCACAGAATAATCAGGAAGTCTAGGACTCCTGGAGCCCCAACTTGTAAGTCCCATTCACTGCACTTCACCCTCCTCCGCCCCAAGTTCTGGGGACAGAGGGGGGTGGGGCATTGGCAGAGTACAACCGTTATCCCCTTGATCCCTCTAGCACCCTTTCCCGAGGTCTCTGGATGGCAAAATGGGCCACAAAAGGATTAAACAGATATAACAGATGATCTATTAATTAAGCATTTTAATTAGCCCAGGCCTAGGCCGAGCAAAAGCAAGGTGTGGGCTTCTCAGAGCAGACTGGGGAAAACAACGCTGAAAATATCAGTGCTGAGTTTGGTTAGTGAGGTTCTTGGGGGTGATTGCCTTCTTGGCCCAGGAAATAAGCATCCCTGGGAATGAATGAGTCAGATAGTTTGTCTCTTGGAAACTTCTAGAACCTAATGCCAAGAGGAGAGGAATGGGGGAGCCTGAACCGTAGACTTGTAGATGTGGAGGAGTCCTCGGGGGGATGGGTATGGGGGTGCTCACTAGGGAAGGAGAGCCAAGACAAGTTTGCTTCTGGGTTGGGGCTCCCCTCCTGCTCCAGCAGAACACACACTTCCTTTCCTGGGGCTGCACCCCATCTCCTAACTTGCCCTTTTTCCCCCCCTCTTTCTTTCTTCCTTTATTCTTTCCACTCTCCCTTGTCCCCTTCCCTTCTCCCAGAATTTCTCTCCTTTTCCTCCAGGCTGGGCCACCTCACCCCCTCCCCTTTCTCTTTCCTGTAACTTAAGCTGTTGTTGGGAGTTGGAGGAGCTGGGCTGGTTTGAAAGGAGGCCCCACTGCTTTTCAGGGAGGAATTGAAACCCTGGAGCTGGGGGTGAGAGGAGGTAGAGGGGGAGGGGGGCAACTTGAGAAATCAAAGCGGCTGCAGCTCCATCTGGGAAACCAACTTTGATTTACTAGCAAGGACCTGGCTCTCCAACCTGCACCCCCAACCCAGCCCTGCCCGCTCCCCCTCCTTCCCTGGACTTTGCTTTGTGGTGATAACTGGCGGGGAGGGGGCCTGACTCCCTCCCCGAGCCTGAAAGCCTGTTCTTGTCCTGGGAGAACCAGCCCAGAGGAGCAAGGCCCAGGGGACCCTGGCTAAGTGAGGCTGCAGATGCTTCTAAGGGAGCTGGGTATGGGAGGGGAACCCTGGGAAGGAGGAAAGCCCCTCCATCCAGGCAGCTTGGCCCTCTAGACCCGGTCCTCTCTGGCTAGACTGAACCCCTCCCCGGAGATGTGGGGCTGGGCTGGGGGTGCCGACAGGAGGCGGCCAGGGCTGCTTCATCTGTCTGTGGCCTTTCCCTCAGAACTGGGAGGTTGGGGACTGGGGGTGGAGAGTAAGAACCAGAAAAAGAAAATGACTGAGAAAGAAAAGGAAAATCTATTTGAGCGCATTATTTTGTGTTGAAATTCAGTGTGGGCCATGGACACCACTGGGCTCCAGTGGAGACTCAAGGCCCTTCTGGAGGGCAGTGCCTCCTGCCTGCTCCCTTCCCCTCCCATCCCGTTTCTGTTTCACCTTGCCTCTCCTCTGTCAGATCCTTAAACTCCTCGAGGTGTAGGGTGCTCTCTAACGGAGCCTCTGCAATGGAAATAGGGTCCCAAGAGTCCTGGACCCCAGGGCCAAGGTGGGAATAGAGAACAAAGTGAGTCACAATCCCAGGAGATGCTTGTGCAGCTCTTTGACTGACCACCTAGTCCTCGTCGGTGGGGTGGGGGAGTGGGTTTGTTTTTTTTTTTAATTTTTTTGCTGTGCCACATGGCTTGTGGGATCTTAGCTCCCCCACCAGGGGTCCAACCCAGGCCCCGGCAATGCAAGCGCGGAGTCCTAACCACTGGACCGCCAGGGAATCCCCAAGCGGTGGGGGTTAGATCCCTGGACTCCTGGGTTTTCGGCAGAGCCCCATTCCCTTGCACCCTCACATCACTGGTATTTTTCAGGGTTCAAGCATCTAACCTTCAGGACTAACTCTCAGGAAGGAGAAGAAGAGGCTAATTCAGCATGTGCCTCCCACAAATCAAACCTTTTCAGAGCTCACAGCACTATGTGGGACGGACCCATCAGAGCTCCTGCCCCAGGACAACGTTTCTGAAAGCCTAGAGTACACATGCCTCAGAATCATGGGAGAAGGGGCACCAGGGCAGGATCTGCCTATTAGAGATACAGATTCCTGGGCCCTCCAAATGACGGGAATTTATAAACCCCAAGTGATGGTGGGATTTTAGTTCCCCGACCAGGGATTGAACCCAGGCTCTCGGCAGTGAGAGTGTTGAGTTCTGACCACTGGACCGCCAGGGAAATCCCCCTGAGTGATTCTTAAGCACATGCTCCAGCTCTCTGCTTTCCAGGCCACTCAATTAGCTTTCAGAGCCCTGGTTAATCTTGGCAGCCGCCCAGTCTTGTTCTGTCCCCCACTCCAAACCCATTCAACCGCCTTTCCAAATCTAACCCCCATGTGCCTTTCCAGCATTAATTTCTACCGCACTTGCCCTACTGTGGCGGACAAGATGGACTGGCCCTCAGCATCCATTCTCACCTCCTTCTAGGTACCTTCCTGCACTGCAGAGGTTGAAAAGCCAAAAACCTCATCTCTCAGCCTCCCTTGCGGCTAGAGTTCTGGCTGCAAAATGCATTCATTCCAGACTTGGAAGGTGGAAGAGAGATGAGGCCATGTTCTTGCTGCTTTGGCTATTTCTGCTTGCAGGCAAGGTCCTGGAGATGGAGCTTTTCTGGCAGCAGCACCCAGTTCAGTCTCTGTGACAACAGTAGCAGCCTGGCACTGATGCCTATGGGGCCATGAGGCTATGGGGTTGCATCTGTGACCTAAGTTCCAGTGGCAGCCTCGTGGTTCTCCCTACCTGATTTTGGCAGAAGTGACAGCTCCTATCGGAGGCTCATTTCTACGGCTACATTAGTAAGTCTGCTCCTCCAGTCCATCTAAGAATTTTGCAAGCTCTAATTCCCTTTTGTCTTAGTCTGCTTTGGCTGTCATAAGAAAATACCATAGAGCAAGTGGCTTAAACAACAGGAATTTATTGTCTCAATTCTGAAGGCTGGAAGTCCAAGATCAGGGTGCCAGCACGGTTGGGTTTTGGTGAGGACTTTCTTCCTGGCTTGCAGATGACTGTCTTCTTGCTGTGTGCTCACATGGCCTTTCCTTGGTGTGTACTTGCAGAAGAGAGAAAAATCTCTCTTTCCCTCTTCTTATAAAGCCACCAATCCTATTGGATTAGGACTCCACCTTTATGATCTCATTTAACCTTAATTACCTCCTAAAAGCCCTCTCTCCAAATATATTCACATTGGAGATTAGGGCTTAGACATGTGAATTTCACGGGGGGACACAATTCAGTCCATATCACCTATATTAAATACCCTTCTGCATAAAGCACCTAGAATGGTGCGTTTCTTGCACCAAATCCTCACTTTACCCATGAACTAGACAGAGCAGAACACTTGGTACTTTCGTTGTATACGTCCTTGTTCCAATGGGCCTTTTCTAAAATGAACTTCCACCATTGTAAATCTTTTAAGGTCCATTCTCTGATGCTTCCCTGATACTATTCCCACACTCCTTTCTCTGGGTTTGTGCATATCTTATGGCATTTAGCATTTGGTAAGTGTTATTTATGTATGTGTAACTACCCTCCACTGTCAACAAGATCGTCTCTTGAGGGCAGAGGCCGTGTCTTAGTTTTTGTACATGCCCTAGTGCTTATAATGGGTGGTATATTGTAGGTGCTCAGTAAACATTTGTTAAGTGAATCAATGCCCACTATAAGTAGGACAGAGCCTGCAGAACTCCCTGGGTTTAGTAATCTAGAGATTCAAGCATCTTGCCGTGGACGCCCAGCCCAACTCCCTTACCCTGACCACTTTGCCCCATTCTGGAACCCACACCTCAGGAGGGGAGAAGCTAAGCTCTGAGGAAGAGAAATGAGCAAGCCATTTCTGGGTCTGGAGGCCATTTCAGCCTCCAGTTTTGACAAGATTATCCAGTTCCTTGAAGCCATATTTAATTGCAAATATGTTCTGGTGTCTCATCTTAGAAGAAGTAAAGGAAACAACAGATTTGACATAATAATGAGAACCCATGAAGTGGACCCAGGAGATCTAAGTGCTCAGGTCGTGGCCTTGATAGGCCACTGCTGACCTACTTACTAGCTCTCTGACTTTCCGTGAATCACTTTGCTTCTGAGTATCAGTTTCTCTATCTGCAGAATGGGTACGATAAAAATCTGTCTTATTCCCTTTGAACTGAGGATTGAATGAGAAAATGGATTTGGGGAATTCCCTGGAGGTCCAATGGTTGGGACTCTGTGCTTCCATTGCAGGGGAAATGGGTTTGATCCCTGGTTGGGGAACTAAGATCCTGCAAACCACAGGGTGCAGACAAAAAAAAAGAAAAAAGAAAATGGATTTGTAGGGACAGTTGCTTTGGGAAGGGACACTGGGGCCGAGCACTGACCTGCACAGCAGAGGAGGTTTGAATCTCCGCTCCACTTCCTTGCTACATTCCCCAGGACAGGTCACTCATGCTCTCCGAAGCTCAGTCTCTTCATCTATAAGATGAGATATTCACCTCCTCTCTCTGAGGGTTGGGAGGCTCAGATGAAGGTGTAAGCGAGCAGTAACTTCACTTAGTGGACACTCGGTACAAGTCGTTAGGATTTATATTTCCTCCTCTCCCTAGATCAGGTAGAGGCAGCTGGAGAGGAGGTTTTCCAGGGAAACTGGAGCAGGTGTCAGACTTCTAAGACCTGAGGAGTTTAGAAGGCTTTGCTCCACGGCTGCGTCACTCCGATTAACCCTTGAGGAATTCTACGGCCTGAGAGCTGGCAGCATAGACCGACAAATACGTTAATGTTGAGTTAAAGTCAAAATCTACAAAGGAGGACTTCCCTGGTGGGGCAGTGGTTAAGAATCCGCCTGCCAATGCAGGGGACACAGGTTAGATCCCTGGTCTGGGAAGATCCCACATGTCGCGGAGCAACAAAGCCCATGCGCCACAACTACTGAAGCCCTCGTGCCTAGAGCCCGTGCTCCACAACAAAAGAAGCCACTGCAGTGAGAAGCCCGCGTGCAGCAACGAAGACCCAATGCAGCCATAAATAAATAAATAAATAAATAAATAAATAAATAAATAAATAAATAAATAATCTACAAGAGACTTCAGTTTGGGGGACAGGGTGACAAGGCCTCTTTGAAGCTGGGGCTGACCCAGTCACTCTCCAGGTGTCTTGACACCCTCCTCCACTCCTTCCAACATTCTAAGCATCCCAAAAGGAGAGAAGCTGACTCATTAGGAAGCAAAGAAGGAGATCGGGACTTCAGCTGAGCCCTCTGCATATCTGCATTTTCTGGGAAGGGCCTTAATGTTGAGGCGGCTACTGGGGAGGTGGGCACCAAGGATAGAACTGGGAGAGGCAGGTCCTACCTAGAGGATGGGGGTCACTGGGAGGAGAAAACACACTTCCCTCCTCTCTCCAGGAAGCCTTCCTTCCCTGCAGCTGGTGCCCCAAGGATCCACGCCCCCCCCCCCAATCCCAGGCGCTTCCCTTAGAGAGAGCCTGCTGAGCCTGGAATGAAAAGAATCTGAACTACAAACAGACCTCCCAGAGGCACCCCCAACTCTCCTCTAACCGCTCCAAGCCAGCTAAAGGCTGGCTTCCTGGAGCTGGAGACTGGCTGAGGGGCAGGGATAGGGTTTGGGCTACAGCTCCAGAGAAGGGGCCTCAGTGGGGGGACTTTTTCCCTGGAGAGGGAGGGGAGGAAAGGATTGAGGGTAGGGTAGGGACTAGGCCATACAAGAACCATATTTTCCAAACCCCAAATCAGAACTGGTAAGAGTATACTCGCAGGGACCATGAGATTGGGGATTTGAAATCAAGCCTGTCCTCAGCTGTAAGGTCTCCACCCCAGGAGTACAAGCAGTCACCCAAATATAATCCAGGAGGAGAGAAAGAATCCAGTCTATCCCCCTCCCCCCGCAACCTTCTCTCCCCCTCCACTTGGCCCCTCTCTCTCTATGTATCTGAAAACTCAGTCGTGGTGGGTCAGGGAGCATCTTGTTTTGTAGCCTCTCCAGGAGCCAGGCGCTCCTGGATCTCAGTCTGGGTTGTACAACTGAGTCTGAGAAGGCTGTAAATGAGCTCTGAGGAGTTGGGGGCAGGGGCTGGAATCAGAGGAAAAATGGAGAGACCAGCCAAAAGGACCAAAGGCACAGTGCCAGAGAGGCCCCCTCCTGCCTGCCACACTTCCCCAGCCCCTGGCCTCCTGCCCGCTGTCCCCCTGGAATCCCTCCCCCCTTCCCCCACCTGGATGCAGCCTGGGGCTTTGATGTGAGTTAGCCAGGGCTGTCAGTATCCACGGATGCCCAGGCAGGGCATTAGAGGGGGAAACCCTGGGGAGGCGACCAGAGAGGACAGGCTGCTGGAGCTGGAAGCTGCCTTAGGCACGATGACCTCTTTGCAGGGGCCGCTCTCTCTGGCTTGTAGAACACAGCTCCTGCCAAGGGTGGTATAGAAAGGCACAGAGCCCACAGCGGGCTGGGGAAGGCCGCTGAAAAGGCAGCTTAAGGGCTTCCTGCTGGGTGAGATGGATTAGGGCCCTGTGGGGAGGGAGCCAGGCAGTGAGAAAGGCCCTGGCCCAAAGCCAGAGCCCCTTGGCCAAAGGCCCTCTGGGATCAGGAGCCCCTGGGTGTCTGGCAGGCGGGGGCTAGCACGCTCCACCTGGACAAGAGGCTGGGAGGATGCGGGCCCAGCCAGGGTTGAGGAGATACCATGGGGTCCCTAAGATAGAGGGGGCAAGGAAGGAAGGAGACACTCCTGGGTCAACTAGCCAACTTCTCGCAGGGAAAGGGAGAAGAGGAAGAGCTGAATGACCCCCCTATTTCCCCCGTGTCTCCCCTCTGCCTCCCAGAGGGAAGGTGTCCTCTCAGAGGCTCCCAGGGTGGGAGGGGAGCAGACAACCCTTCCTACCCATAGCCCTCTGCTTCTCAGGGACCCTAATATGGAACAGAATGAAGGGGACCCACATGGTCCTAAAGTTTCCACACAAGCACCGATTTAGGGGAAGAGCCCAGGTGACCACCAAGAAAAGTCGTATAACTGAGAAACCTGGCTGGTGCCTGGACTGTGCTATCAGCGCTGGTTTCACACCGGCCCTCAGCTCCGTTGTCTAATCTGTGAGATGACATCTCTGAGGCCACATCGTGGAGTGGGATGAGCAGTGGCGGAGGAGTCAGGAGATCTGACTGTCCCTCTGAATTTGGTTTCATCACCAATCAAATAAGGAGAAAAAAATCTGTTCCACTTAGTGTATTTCAAGAGCTGACACATGCATTCTGGAAAATTCAAATATGAGGTACCGAGACATCATTATCCCTGGAGTGTGTGTGTGTGTGTGTGTGTGTGTGTGTGTGTAAAAGGATGGATGTTCCCAGGAAGGGAAGGGAACACATCAAGAACCAGGGACTGCCACATGGGTGCTTTGCATCTCTTTATATCTTCACAAGGACTTTAAGAGCATGGTATTATTGCCCCCATTTTATAGATGAGAAAACTGAGGCTCAATTAAGTTATGTAATTTCTTGTCCAAGCTTATAGAAGCTCATGAAATGGGGCATCGGAATTAGAAGGCAAGACTCCTGGGTCTTTAGAGGTTATATGGCCCCAGGGTCTGGAAGCATTATGCCTATGTTCCTCTGTTTAGAGGATTTCTCTAGAGGTTTGATTCCTTCTCCTTCCCAGTTGGGCTCAGGCAGGAAGCAGGCTTGGATCCTCAAGACCCATTCCCCATAGTGCAAAAGGGTTGGAGGGTTGGCAAAGTGAATGACGAAGTCAGATAAAGTACACGTGGCCACTGGGGTCATTCTCTGGGGAGAAGGGGCTCCAGCGATGGGTACTTCAAGCTCAGGGCATCCCTGGATCAGAGCTGCCCTGTCTCTGGACTCAGCTGGGCCAGCCCCCTTCTTTGTGCTCAGTTTTTTCCCACAGCCCTGCAAGGGGGGTGCTGGAATCCCAGACCCACCCCCTCCCGCTAGGCAGCACCCCATTAAGCCCCACCGTAAAAATCTTGAGAGTGGAGGAGGAGGGGGGTGTCCTCATTCCAAGGAAGCCTCGGCACCCTTCTCCCTTTCTGGGGAACAAGAAGCTTGCTAACGGCTTGGGCCCCTTCCCCAGGCCCTGGCCCCAGCCCTGGCTCCCCCGGACAAAAAGCTGCTTTACATGAGAAGAGCAGGCTGGCCTGTCCTTACCCGGGCACTCAAAGAGGCGGTAGCCCCTGACAGCCGGGACACTGCCCCTTCCCCCAAACCGAGGCCTCGTTTAGTTGCAATTAGCAATTCTTTGCAACCCACGGGGCTGAGAGGGACGAGCCCCCTTACCTCCCAAACCCAGCCTCCCAGCCAGGGTTCCCCTTCCCCCTCCTCTCTCCTCCCTCCCCACCCCTCCCCCCCTCCCTGCCCAACCCCCAGCTATCCCTGCTAATCAGTTGACTTCCTTGGAGTTCTCCGAAGAAGGAAGCACCCAGAGGTGCCAAACCAGGGGCGGCTTGGGTGGGGGTGGGGTGGGGATGTGAATCTGGGGCTGCCCAGGCGGGGATGGAGGGGACCCCCCTCCTCAACCCACGCTGCACCGCCCCTTCCCTCCTCTCTTCCCACTTGTCACCCCGTCTCCAAATCAGGCTTAGCTTTTGGATCAGTAGGACGGGAGAGATGGAAGGAAGTTTTTAGAAAGAGATCTGAGGAAGGGAAAGAGGGTGAGCGGGAGGGTGGCACCGGGTGATGAGGGAGGGGAGGTTCTGTCTCAGAGAAATCGGACGCTCGCTTCTTCTCCCCTGGCTGGCCTGCCCCCTAGATGCTGCAATTTGGGCTCCCCCTTCATTCAGCGGGCCTCAGTGTCGGGCTGGGGGCCAAGAGCCCTAATTCAGGCAGTGGTAGGGTGCTGACACTTGGAAAAAGAAAAAGACGAGATAGAATCCCAGAGCCCCTTTTAGGCTCACACAAACCCACTCCTTGGCGTCTGGTCCCCACGGAGAGTGGATTGGGGGTACGAGTGAGGGAAGGGGAGTGGGAGAGGACTCCAAGCCCTTTGCTCCTTTATTTAACTTTTTTAGTTTTTTGGCCGCGCTGTGCGGCATGCGGGATCTTACTTCCCCGACCAGGGATCGAACCTGCGCTTCCTGCAGTGGGAGAGCGGAGTCTTAACCCCTGGACCGCCAGGGAAGTCCCTCCTTTACTCCTTTAGTAGTTTCCTCCACGGTCCTCTCCTCCTTTGCGTCCAAGTCTCTGGTAGGTTTTTTTCTGTCGCCACCAGGGGGCGTCCTCGGTAGAGTGGGGGCTCCGGAGCCGGCATGGACCGAGACTGAACATCCCTGGAAGAGAAGATCCCATCCTCTAAGGGAATTCGGCCCTGGCTTTAAAGGGTATGTGGGCGGTGGAACGAGATGTCCAGCACCATGTTTCGGCTGGGACATGACAAGGGACGTGACAAGGTAAAGGGACTAAGGCTCCCCTGGGGTCATCTCAGCCCGCCCACCTCACAGCTTTTTTGTAGGAGTTGGGGATTGCGGGTTGGTATTGGGGGACACCCCCTTGGGGTCCTCAGGATTTACGAAGGGAATAGGACAAGGGTGACTTGGAAGCAGAGCAGGGGGTTCATGGTTGAGCTGAGATGAGCTCGGCTGTTTTAGGTGTTCCTCTCCCTGTTCTTTAAGTATTGATATTATACTACCCATGCCAATGTCGGGGCAGGGCATGGTTTGGGCTTGGGAAGTAAGAAGGAAAGATCTGGCCTCTTTACCAACCTTCAGTGGGCTCTCAAAACTCGCATCCTTGGAGCCTCACATCAGAACCAGGGAGGAAACTGCAAATCAAGGCCCCAGGTAGTTCTAGGGAAGGAATCACTTAGCATTATTTCCTGCGGAATTTGCACATACCCCTCCTTTCCCTTTACAAACCCTGATCCTCCGTTTGGGAAGAAAAAGTGCCCCATAAATGAAGAAGGGATGTGAGTCCCCACCCAGAGCTGAGGGACCCAAAGGGGGCCAAAAGGAAGCAAGGTGAGATCTTCACCCCAGGGGAGAGAGGCAGGGTCGGATCCTCCAAAATCTGTCCTCGGGGAGTTTCACTGCGAGGCCTGGATTCCAGGTCCTCGGAAGGGCCTGGGGAGGTTGGGCCTCTGGACACTTGGGATCCTGCCTCCTTCAGCTGCTGAAGTGCTGGGGTCTCTGGACCTGCTGAAACCCATGAGGCCCTCATGGCCACCCACCTCCCCTGGGAGGAAGGGATTTAATGGGGGTCAAGTGTTTGGAGCTCTGGGCAGGAAGCAGTTGTGAGCCAAAGGCAGGAAATGCTCCTCAAGAGCCATCCTCCCACAGCGAACCTCCTCCAAGGAGTTTGTTCACCGCACTCCCCTCCAGGAGCAGGAGGTGGGAGGATCTGGGCAGGGGAGAGAAAGTTGGGCCGGAGGAAGGAGGAGGCGGGGCCTGCCATTCACTGCCCCACCCTCTCTCCCTTTCTCCCATCCCTGCTGGAGCCTTGCGCTGACCATTTCCCCAGCCCCTCCACGCCTTCCCCAAATTTCAGTGTCTGGGTCTCTGTCCTGTCAAGAGCCTTTGGCCTCACAGACAAAGCCCCCCGCAGTCTGAGATCTTCTGTCTTTGGCACCCACTATTTATCCTGGGAGCACTAGATGCCTCAGCTTCCCTGCCTGACTTGCTGTTCCCTCTGCTTTGCTGCTTTGGCCTTATCTGTCCCCACCGCTCTTCTCTCCAGGACCTTTGGAAGTCTGACGCGAAGCTGCCTCCATGCTGAAAGCGACCCTGGTTCCTTTCACACCACCTTGTTCTCACTTGTCAGAACACAAACCACATTTTCCCTTGTTTTAGAAATGAGAGCCTGTCTTTCCACCGGGGTGAGAGCTCCTAGAACTCTTTTGTTTCCCACAAAAATAAAAGGTGAGCCACCTATGTCATTTTAAAAGTTCTAGTAGCCACATTGAAAAAAAGTAAAAAGAAACAGGTGAAATTAATTTTGATAATAGATTTTATTTAACTCAATAGATCCAAATTATGATCGTTTCCACATGTAATCAATATTAAAATTATTAATGCTGTATATTATATACATATGTATTTCAAACTAAGTCTTTGGAATTCAGTATGTATTTTACACTCACAGCACCTCTCAATTTGGATTAGTTTTGTGCTCAGTAGTCACATGGCTTGTGGTTACCGTATTGGAAAGCGCAGTTCTAGAAATCAGGGATGGAGCCCCAGGTCTATGCTAAAAGTTCAGATAGCATCTTGTTTAAGAAGCCCAGTTGTTGGAACAGATTGCCTAGCTTTGAATACTAGCTCAGCTATTAGCTGTATGATCTTAGACATGTCCCTGCCTTAACTGTCTCATCTGTAAAAGGGGTCTAATAAGCCTCATAGGATCTTTGTGAGGATTATGTGAAGTGCGTAGAACAACATGTGGCACACAGTAGTAGGTGTTCTATAAAGATTGGAGTCTTCGTCTCCGAAGGAGGCTTACCTTGGCCCCAAACAATTGTAAGCTGAAAGACAGAATTAAAAAAAAAAAAAAAAAAAGTCCTTTGCCCTGTAGCAGACTGAGGCAGAAGTAAGCTGGGTGGGGTGAGTGAGTTTTTTTCTGGAGGAGTTGGAATAGGATGGAAGAGGAGAAGGCTGTGGGTGGCTGGCAGAAGCCTCCTTCGAGGGCCAGACCAAGGTTTACAGCTGTGCTGCCATGGAATTTGGAAACAGTAACCGGGCTGGGATGATTCACTGCTGAAATGAAGCTTCTGGGGTTCAGAGAATAGCAGTCTGCAGCGCTGGAGCCTTGAGAAAACGCTTCAAGGAGCAAAGTGAAGTTTGGAAAACCAGTTGGCGGTGGGTGACAGGAAGTTTGCCGAGTTCGCGGTGAAAGGGACTAGTTAGGACAAAGGGTCTGACTGAGGTCAGGCCCACCCCCTTGCAGGTACCCTCCCTTCCTAGCTGCAGGCTTCCTGGGAGACGGAAGCGTATGCCGGCTGCATTTTGAGGCCGTAGCGCCCTCTGCTGGACCTGGGAACCTGGGGCAGCAGCGGGCGTGCGACGTGCTGGAGATTAGGGGAGGGGGTGACAAAATTCTGTACAGGGAAAGTTCTGTGCCAAATACAGTCCTTCCTGATACCCGAGACACTCCTGAGGAGATCGCACAATCGGAATCCTTTGACAAGAATATAGAAAGCTTAAGCAAAATGAGCAACCCCTAAAGTGTAATTGTCTATTGGATCATCTTTATTTGCGCAATTGGTGTAGATTCATGGGAACTATACTAATTTCACCTCATAATCCTTTGGAGTTGGAGGGCTATGTGTTAGAGGCAAATAATAGTAATAATAGCCACTGATGCTTATATAGCCCTAATTTGTGCCAGGTGCTATTCTTTTATTATTTTACAGACGAGGCACAGAAAGTTTTGTCACCTGCCTAACGTGACACAGCTGACAGATTGCAGGACCAGGCTGACCTGGGCATTCTGGCTCCAGAGTGTGTGCGCTAAACCATCTCGCTACCTGCTGCTTCTCTGAAATGATCAGAACCACTTTCCCCCTTATGTGAGATATGATAAGTCCAGGTGCGTCATGAATCTGGACCTTCCTAGTTCTGTCTGAGTCTCTGACCACTGCAACTTGATTTTGAAAAAAATCAGGGCTAACATTTATTGATTTGCTGTGCACTAAATACATGCCAGGCCCCATCCCAAGCACACTGTTGGATTATCTCATTGAAGCCCCATAATGGCCCAATGACTACTATCATCTCCCCCCTTTTACAGATTGGGAAGTGTATTAGTTTTCTTTTTCTTTACTTTTTAAAAAAAAATAAATTTATTTATTTAGTTTTGGCTGTGTTGGGTCTTTGTTGCTGTGCGTGAGCTTCTCATTGCGGTGGCTTCTCTTGTTGCGGAGCACAGGCCCTAGGCACGCGGGCTTCTGTAGTTGTGGCACACAGGCTCAGTAGTTGTGCCTTGCAGGCTCTACAGCACAGGCTCAGTAGTTGTGGCACACAGGCTTAGTTGCTCCGCGGCATGTGGGATCTTCCCAGGCCAGGGCTCGAACCCGTGTCCCGTGCATTGGCAGGCAGATTCTTAACCACTGCACCACCAGGGAGTTCCCTGTGTATTAGTTTTCTATTGGTACATAACAAATTGCCACAAACCTCGTGGCTTAAAACAATACGTTTTAGAAGTCCAGGCATGGCTTAGTGGGTGGGCCCTCTGCTCAAGGTCTCACAAGGCTGCAATCAAGGTATCAGCTGGACTGTTTTCTCATCTGGAGGTTTGATTGGAGAAGACCCCGTTTCCAAATTCCATCAGGTTGTTGGCAAAATTCATTTCCTCTAGGGTATACTGACCATCCCAGCTTCCTGCTGGCTGTTGGTTGAAGACAGTTCCTTTCCACAAGGGCTTTCCCAATGTATCAGTCAGTGTCCTCCAGAGAAAGAGCACCAATAGGGTGTGTGTGTGTGTATGTGTGTGTATAAAAATATTTATTCCAAGGAATTGGCTTACATCCTCATGGGGGCTGGCAAGCATGAAATCCATAGGGCAGATCAGCAGGCTGGAAACAGGCAGGAGCTTTTGCTGCAGTCTTAAGGCAGAATTTCTTCTTTATTCCTCAGGGAAACTTCAGTTTTGCTCTTTTTTTTTGGCCACGCTGCGCAGCTTGCAGGTTCCCTGACCAGGGATGGAACCCGCGGCCCCTGCAGTGGAAGCGCTGAGTCTTAACCACTGGACTGCCAGGGAAGTCCCCAGCTTTGTTCTTAAGGCCTTTTGACTGATTGGATGAGGCCCACCCACATTACCAGGAATAATCTCCTATACTTAGAGTCTACTGATTGTAGATATTAACCACATCTACAAATTCCCTCCACAGCAGCACCTAGATAAGTGTGTGATTGAATAACTGGGTACTAGAGCCTGGCCAAGCTGACACATAACACTTGCCATCGTGCCTCACGGGGCCACTTGCTTCCCCACGCCAGCAAGAGCATCTCTAGAGTGAGCTGGCTAGCAAGAAGGAGCCATATAATCCATATAGAATCATGCGACATCCCATCCCCTTTGCCAGATTCTACAAAGTCAGAAGCAACTCGAGGGTTCCTCCCACAAGCAAGGGAGGGGGATCACACAAGAACATAAACACCAGGAGGTGGGGACATCTTAGAGCCTGTCCACCACAGAAGCTAAGGCTCAGAGAGGTTAGGGAGAGGCCTGGGATCACACAGTGGTAAAGCTGGGGGTCTGCTAACAGCTCTGCTGGAAGCCCACTGCTGGTTCCACGTCCACGTGCTAGCCTAGCTGTGTGCCAAGCTTCCCATCTTTCCCTCATCCTCTTTCCCCAGAGAACTTGGCCTCTTGTAGGTTCAACCATCACACACAGGCTGAGGATGCCAAATCCCGGCTTCCTGGCTCCAGATTGTCTGGTTCTCATGGGTCTGTATTTCCACGTGGGTGTCCGCATGTCTCTAATGCAGTGTGGTGAAGAGACCCTGGTTCAGTCTCAGCCTTGGCTCAGCCACCAGCTCTCTGAGGAGCCTGGCAAGTCCCTGGACCTCTGCCTCTCAGTTTCCTGGACTCCTCTTCTCACTGCCCTGCCCCCATCCGGTCCTCTCCCTTTACTCTCGCACATCCGCCCACCACGCTGCATCCTGAGCCATTCTGCACTCCAGCTGGAATGATCGCATCATCCACTCCTGAAAACTTCTCAGTGACTTTCTACTGCCCTTGGCATCAATGGTGAGCTCCTTGGTCTGACCTACCAGTCTCTGTGTGGCTGAGCTCTGGTTCCAGCTTCCTCTCCTGGACCTACAGTTCCACAAAAGATAAGCCCAGGTGCCACTGCGGCCCCAGCACCTAGCACCATGCCTGGAACCTAGGATGAGTCACCACATACCTGATAAGTGACAGAAATGGTCATGTGAAAAGAGTGGGCTGAATCAGGCAACCCTTCAGGTCCTGCTTGTGATTCCCCTAATCTCTGTCTGCTCCATCCAGTAACACTAGTCTCAGGCAGCCAGGTGTTATTGTGAATAGATGGATCCCCAATGGGCCACACCAGGCCTGATTGCCATTTCCATGCCTTTGTTTCTATTTTTTAGTGATTATCCTATAAATTATATCCTATAATTATATACAGGGCATATTGTTTTGGTCTGTACCCTAAAAACTACAGTGTTCATCAAAGTCTAAAGTTAATTTATTCTTTTACTTACTTTCCTCCTGGACCAAAGAACACTTTAACTTCATTTATTATTTATGTTGTACATTTTAATTCTCTTCTTTAACTTTATAGGACATTATTATTATTGTTTATGAAGTCAATGCTTATTTAGATTTATGTACATATCTTTACTCTTCACTTCTTTAAAATATTTTTTAATGGAGATATACTTCATCATTTTAAGTGTACAATTCAGTGGCTTTTAATATATTCACAAGGTTGTACAACCATCACCACTATATAATTTTATAATGTTTTCATCACCCCAGAAAGAAATCCTGTACTCATTAGCAGTCATCCCCCATTCCTTTTTCCCTCTACCCACTGGCAACCACTGATCTACCTTCTGTCTCTATGGATTTACCTATTCTAGACATTTCATATAAACAGAATCACACAGTATGTGGCCTTTTGTGTCTGGTTTCTTTCATTTAACATAATGTTTTAAAGATTCATCCATATCGTAACATGTGTCCGCACTTCATTCCTTTTAATGAGTGAGTAATATTCCATTGATAGATGTACCACTTCTGTTAATCCATTCATCTGTTTGGGTTGTTTCCACTTTCAGGCTATTATGAATAATGCTGCAGTGAACATTTGTGTACAAGTCTTCATTCCTTCTTGCATCTTAGACTTTCCATCTGGCATCACTCTCCTGCTTGAATTGCATCCTTTACAATTTCCTTCAGTGAGGTTCTGCTGCTAGCAAGCTTTCTTAATTTTACTAGTTTTGTTTGAAAATTCACTCTTGAACTCTAGGGCAGAAGTTATTTTCTTTTAGCATGTTCAAGATATCATCCCACTGGCTTCTGGATTTCATTATTGTGTTGAGAAGGCTGCTCTGAAGATCCTCATTCCCGCTGCTTGTATGTATTCTCCCTTCCCTGCTGCCTCAAATTGGAGTCATTCTCCAAGGCCTGCCTCCACTTCCACCTCTTCCACCAGCCCTTCCTCTTCCTGCCCCCTTTGAGCTTTCCTACCCCAGAACTAGAACTGACTGTCCCCATTCAGTGGCAGCACCTTGGGACGTCTCTTGCATGATTAACTTATCAAATAATTTACAGATTGATTTATTACCTCCCCTACTAGATGATCAGCTTAGGGAAGGCAGGAATAGCTACGACCAGTGGCTCCAAATCCTGACGATCAGGAGTTGTGCTGGGGATGGGGGAGATTCGGGTTCAGTAGGTTTGAAGCAAATTCTGGGTCTGACCAGGCATCTGGGAGTGCAGGTTAAGATCTCCCACCCCCCCTACCCCCGCTGCATTAAATCCCTACTGGCCCCAGCGAACCTCCTGCCCAGAGCTGGAGGCTTCTGGGAGAGGTTGCTTCGGGTCTGGACCCCCCTGGTCTAATCTGAGATCTCCCTGAGTTGGGCGAGGAGGCTCGAAGGCGACTGCACTGCATCTAGTCGACGGTAGGTGGCAGCACACACATTCTCATTGCAGCCCTGGCAACTGCTCGCAAACTTCCGGGTGGGGCTGGGACAGAACAGGGCATGACGGAATGAGACTGCCCCAAGTCGGACCTCCTTTTACTCCCCAGTGCCCAAAACAGAACACGGTCAACAACTTCTCCAACTCTCTCCCTGTCTCCTCTCCCCTTAGGCCCCGTGCTACGGCGATCCCCACCAAATTCCAGTTTCCTGTCCAGTGTTGTTTCTTGCCTATTTAAACTTTGCCCTTGCTGACCACCTTCTGAAATGTTCTTTCAATCCACTCTCCTAACCATTCTCAGTTCAAAAAAATTTTGTTTGTTTTGTGAATTGGTTACAATGATCTTAAACTTTACAGATGATAATGAGTGCCAAGAAAGTATGAGTAAAATAGAGAGAGGTCTTGCCTTACTGGGTATGAGAACAGACTATGGGGACTTCCCTGGTGACAACAGTGGATAAGACTCTGCGCTCCCAATGCAGGGGGCCGGGTTTCCATCCCTGGTGGGGGAACTGGATCCCACATGCATGCTGCAACTAAGAGTTCACATGCCACAACTAAGGAGCCCGCCTGCTGCAACTAAGACCCGGCACAACCTAATAAATAAATAAATATTAAAAAAAAAAGAAGAAGAAGAAGAACAGACTTTGAAGCCTCCAGAATTAAGTCCCTATAGCATTGCTATGGGAATAGAAAGATTGACCAGAACAGAGAATCCAGAAATAAGTCCCACTACATATGAATTTCTAAGATATAACATAGGGGGTTGTTCAGTTAATTGGGAAAAAATAAAAATGATTTTGCAACAGCAGGCTTTCCAAATGAAAGAAAATAAAACTAGAGCTTTATCTAACACCATACACAAAAAAGAACTGTAGATGGATTAAAATTTTAAATGTAAAAAATAAATTTATCTTACAACTAGTGGATAGATAAATTCTGGAGATCTAATGCACAACATAGTGATTATAGTCAATAATACTGTATTATAAACTACAAAATTGCTGAGAGACTAAATCTTAACTGTTAACACAGAAAAGAAATGATAAACATGATAGAGGTGATAGCTAACACTACTGTAGTAATCATGTTGCAATATAAAAAGGTATCAAACCAATACATTGTACACCTTAAACTTACACATTGTTATATGTCAATTATATCAAAATAATTTCATAAAATCTGGTATGAAAATCTAGAAGCCTGCATGTACAATGTAAAAGTGAGAAAATATTAGACTGAAAACACAAAAGTTGTAACAGAAAAAAAATTGTGACTCTATATGTTGAAACAATCATTTTGCAATATACACATATATCAAATGATCATGTTGTACACCTTAAACTTACACAATGTTACATGTCAATTATATCTCAATAAAGCTGGAAAAAAGTTCCATTTTTTGGTTGCAAAAATAGAACATAAACACAGTTGTTAGGTTAACAATAGATTTAGGGGAAAATAAACCATGTAATACAGTTGGGAAATCATGGGTTAACAGCTCTACCATACAAAAAGTTCTTACAAATTCAAGACGACCCCTAAGAAAAATGACAAGGTCATGAACAGGCAATTCATGGAAGAACAATAATAAAAAATGATGGAAATTCACAAGTCGACAGGGAAATGCAAAATCAAATAACAATAACATGTGACTTTATACCCACCAGAGTAACCAAAATCAAAGGAGGCCAACTCACCACTTACTGGCAGGAATATGGAGAAAGGTGTACTCTCAGATGTTGTCGGTTACTGTTGAGGGAAGGAGGTGGTGCAGCCTCTCTGGAAAGTAACCTGACAACATCTATTAAAGTTTAAAACACTTCTACTTTTTAACTGAGCAGTCCCACTCTTTTGAACTTATCCCATGGAAATAAAACCACCACTACATAGGGACAAGTGTACAAAGATGCTCAGTGTAGCATTAATGGCAAAGACACTGGAAACAGTGAATGCCCATCAGTGAGTGGTTGAATAAATGGTGACACAGCCACACAACGGAATATTATGCGGTCTTTAAACAGAATGAGACAGAACACTCTATGACATAAATCACAGCAAGATCCTTCTGGACCCACCTCCTAGAGAAGTGGAAATAAAAACAAAAATAAACAAATGGGACCTAATGAAACTTAAAAGCTTTTGCACAGCAAAGGAAACCATAAAAAAGACGAAAAGACAACCCTCAGAATGGGAGAAAATATTTGCCAATGAAGCAACTGACAAAAGATTAATCTCCAAAATATACAAGCAGCTCATGCAACTCAATATCAAAAAGCCAAACAACCCAATCCAAAAATGAGCAGAAGACCTAAATAGACATTTCTCCAAAGAAGATATACAGATTGCCAACAAACACATGAAAAGATGCTCAACATCACTAATCATTAGAGAAATGCAAATCAAAAGTACAATGAGGTATCACCTCACACCGGTCAGAAGGGCCATCATCAAAAACTCTACAAACAGTAAATGCTGGAGAGGGTGTGGAGAAAAGGGAAACCTCTTGCACTGTTGGTGGGAATGTAAATTGGTACAGCCACTATGTTCTCCATAGTATGGAGGTTCCTTAAAAAACTAAAAATAGAACTACCATATGACCCAGCAATCCCACTGCTGGGCATATACCCTGAGAAAACCATAATTCAAAAAGACACATGCACCCCAATGTTCATTGCAGCACTATTTACAATATCCAGGACATGGAAGCAACCTAAGTGTCCATTGACAGATGAATGGATAAAGAAGATGTGGCACATATATACAACGGAATATTACTCAGCCGTAAAAAGAAACGAAATTGAGTTATTTGTAGTGAGGTGGATGGACCTAGAGTCTGTCGTACAGAGTGAAGTAAGTCAGAAAGAGAAAAACAAATACCGTATGCTAATACATATATATGGAATCTTAAAAAAAAAAAAAAAAAAGGTTCTGGTGAACCTAGGGGCAGGACAGGAATAAAGATGCAGACGTAGAGAATGTACTGGGGGACACGGGGAGGGGGAAGGGTAAGCTGGGACGAAGTAAGAGAGTAGCATTGATATATATACACTACCAAATGTAAAATAGATAGCTAGTGGGAAGCAGCTGCATGGCACAGGGAGATGAGCTCGGTGCTTTGCGACCACCTAGAGTGGTTGGATAAGGAGGGTGGGAGGGAGGGGATATGGGGATATATGTATGCATATAGCTGATTCACTTTGTTATACAGCAGAAACTAACACAATGCTGTAAAGCAATTATACTCCAATAAAGAAGTTAAAAAAGAAAAAAATGATAAAGCACTGTTTCCTTTCGCCATCAACAGGTGATAAGACGCAACATGCAAAAAAAAAAACAAACGCTTGAGAGATGGAAAGAAATTCTCCTATATTTCTTTGTCCTTAATGATATGAGTGTACTTCATTCATCCTCAACACAGTCAGTATAGTGTTACAATATCAAATTAAGATGAGGACACAGAAGCTCTTGACCAGGAGCTAAAGGCAAAGGGGCAAGTCTGCATATTACCCAGGGTCCCTACAGGAGACACATAGGTCCGTTGGCAGGATTAAGGGAATGAAGTGAGTCACCCGGGGTCTGTGACAGTGGGAAACTCTTGCCTTTTACCTTGGCCAAAAAGGGCCGATGGGAGGGAACTGTGTGGGGGAGCGTGAGCAGCTGGAGGTATGGCAAAGGAGGGGAATAGTCCCTGACCTCTCTCTCCTCCCTCCCGCCAGTTTCCTGCTGTGGCTCCCACTGGCCAAATCCAACCGGAAGCCCAAAGTAAGGGGAGCCCAGGTAACACAATCCATCAGGGTCAGTCTCCAAGGGCACAGAGCAAAGCAGAGTAGGATAGAGAAAGAATCGGGGGCGGGGTGTGGAGGGAAGTACATGGAAAGTACCCAGCACAGTCTGATAACCATAATCCTAAGATGTGGCTGACGTCCTCAGCACAGGCTCTGCATTTCTGTGTGATTTTCTAAAACCAGAGAACAGCAGCCCAAGAGCTGTGCTTGGGTGGCCAATCAAACAACTGAAAAGAATCTGTTTTTTCAATTTTCCAAAGAAATTAAGAAATTTCCATCATCTTCCCCAAGGCTATGATATCAGACTAGCTACTTCAAACACTGTCACGTATTTCTATAAACTTGAGCCATGGGAGTTCTGCTTTCACAGTTTCAATATACAGTCTAGAGGCAAAGACTGCCTCCATATGTCACGATGTCCTGGTCACAGGATGCGCTGTCACCCAGCCGGGACGAGGAGCCAGCGGGCCCTGCCAGACCCAGCTGACTTCATTTGGCAAAGCTGGCTTTGGGAGATTTTATTTTAAAACCTGAATATTTACACAGTTTGCATTCTTTGGGAGGTGAGAGAGTCTATGAAACTTCAAGAGCTCTCGTTTGCTTTATCTTTTTGCTAAGAGAAGCCAGGCGGTCTGACTGAGGGCACCTAGCTGACTTGGCTTAGCTGAGCCATACCTGTTGTTATTAAACACAGAGAAGAATTATTTGAAGTTCAATTTCTACGTTAAACATAATAATTTTGCTCTGTTTGGATCCCTGAGCACTCTTTGGACTCTGTAATTTATTTCATTTATCTGATGCTGCGCCTCCCCGCCACCCCCTTGAATTCCAGACTCTTCGCTAAGAGAGTCGTTGGGAAGGGGTAAGGGGTGGCTGTAGCAGGGAATGGGGTGGCAAGAAGATACGAGAACCGTCACGGAGATTCGTGGTCCTCCCTGGAGGGGCTCATCAGCTTGTAGAAACAGGAGAGTAGAATTCAGGCAAGTGAGAGATTATCCTTCCTTCCGGTCTCTTTCCATGGATAATTCATTTGAACTCTAGTAGCTTGGCATAATTGCTTTCACCGTCTTTTCTACAGTTGCTGTAGGTGAACTGGAGGTGCTGGAGATACCCTGACCTGAAGTGGGATTGCAGGTCTCACCGGCCATGTGACCACAGGCAAGTGGCTTACTTTCTCTGACCATCGTGCACATCTTGTTGCTGCACAGACTGGTGCTGATGCAGAGCAATGAAAACCCCTGGTCTTTCCCTGGAGACAGTTTGAGAAACACGGGTAAGGATGACAACATCCCCACCTCTCAGATCATGTATGGCAGGCCTGGCCGCAGTGCCTGGCATATTATAGGAGCTCAAGAAATGGTAGTTCCTTCCTTTCCTCTGTCCCCAAGAAGACTTATAAGGACCTTGCAGTCAATACCTGAGGCCCCTGAACCCTGACCTTACTCCAGGAGGACATGTAGGGAGGAAGCTTGCCAGAACATGGCATTAGAAGCCTTTGTTGGGGAGGAAAGATGTGCTTGTGAATCCTTGTCCCTAAACTTCTTAAGAAGACAGTGGGGTCCAAAGAAGCAGCTCCCTCCTCTCCCCACCTAGGAGGAAGTCCCCTGTGGGACCTACAGACAATAGCTTCGAATCAAGCTTCAATTTATAGAACATGGTCATATCCAAGGGTCTGAGAATTTTTCCCAACTGACCGTTGGATTCTCACTATGGGTAGTCCATTCATTTGCACCGAACAATCTCTTCTAGGCCTCCTTTAAAAAAAAAAAAAACTGAGTAGCGAAGAAGAAACAAGCATTCAAAGGGGGCCATCATAGTCCACTTTTATCACAACAGTGACCCTATTTTACACTTTTAAAAAAAGATTTTACTTTCTTAGAGAAATTTTCAGTGCACAGCAAAATTGAGCAGAAGGTACAGAGATTTCCTATAACCCCCCTGCCCCACACACGCAGAGTATCATACAGACCTTTGGACTTTTCTTCCTTTGGACTCTGACACAGCTCACCTATGATAACTTTGCTGATGGAGGGGAGGCTTGTCTTGAACCTGGTGGGTTCATGGCCTGTATCAGTATCGCCTCGTAGGTATTGCACAGTGACCGTAAATGCTGAAAAGACCTGGAAACTTTTGGAAAGTTCAGCAAGGCCCTGGCCAGTGTATCTGTGATCCCTGCTTTCCAATGACTGCTCGTGTACACCACTTCAGAGGGAAATAATGAGCATGAAATTCAATTATACAGGCGCTTGCTTAACCATCTCAAAAAAAGAAAAAGAATGAGAGCTGTACCAATTGTCTTGGAGCGATCAATCCTCATGAGGAATGGTTGAGTAAGAAAAGCAAGATGCAGGGAGACTGGTTCAAGATGGCAGAGTAGAAGGACGTGCTCTCACTCCCTCTTGCAAGAACACCAGAATCACAACTAACTGCTGAACAATCATAGACAGGAAGACACTGGAACTCACCAAAAAAGATACCTCACATCCAAAGACAAAGGAGAAGCCACAATGAGATGGTAGGAGGAGCGCAATCACAATAAAATCAGATCCTTGCTGGGTGGGTGACTCACAACTGGAGAACACTTATACCACAGAAGTCCACCCACTGGAGTGAAGGTTCTGAGCCACACGTCAGGCTTTCCAATCTGGGGGTCTGGCAACGGGAGGAGGAATTCCTAGAGAATCAGACTTTGAAGGCTAGTGGGATTTGATTGCAGGACTTTGACAGGACTGGGGAAAACAGAGACTCCATTCCTGGAGGGCACACACAAAGTAATGTGCTCATCGGGACCCAGGGGAAGGAGCAGTGACCCCATAGGAGACTGAACCAGACCTACCTGCTAGTGTTGGAGGGTCTCCTGCAGAGGCGGGGGGTGGCTGTGTGTCACCGTGAGGACAAGGACACTGACAGCAGAAGTTCTGGGAAGTACTCCTTGGCGTGAGCCCTCCCAGAGTCTGCCATTAGCCCCACCAAAGAGCCCGGGTAGGATCCAGTGTTGGGTCGCCTCAGGCCAAGCAACCAACAGGGAGGAGACCCAGCCCCACCCATCAGCAGACAAACGGATTAAAGTTTTACTGAGCTCTGCCCACCAAAGCAACAGCCAGCTCTACCCACCACCAGTCCCTCCCATCAGGAAACTTGCACAAGCCTCTTAGATAGCCTCATCCACCAGAGGGCAGACAGCAGAAGCAAGAAGAACTATAATCCTGCAGCCTGTGGAACAAAAACCACATTCACAGAAAGATAGACAAGATGAAAAGGCAGAGGGCTATGTACCAGATGAAGGAACAAGATAAAACCCCAGAAAAACAACTAAATGAAGTGGAGATAGGCAACCTTCCAGAAAAAGAATTCAGAATAATGATAGAGAAGATGATCCAGGACCTTGGAAAAAGAATGGAGGCAAAGATCAAGAAGATGCAAGAAATGTTTAACAAAGATCTAGAAGAATTAAAGAACAAACAAACAGAGATGAACAACACAATAACTGAAATGAAAAATACGCTAGAAGGAATCAATAGCAGAATAACTGAGGCAGAAGAACAGATAAGTGACCTGGAAGACAGAATGGTGGAATTCACTGCTGCGGAACAGACTAAAGAAAAAAGAATGAAAAGAAATGAAGACAGCCTAAGAGACCTCTGGGACAACATTAAATGCAACACCATTCACATTATAGGGGTCCCAGAAGGAGAAGAGAGAGAGAAAGGACCAGAGAAAATATTTGAAGAGATTATAATTGAAAACTTCCCTAACATGGGAAAGGAAACAGCCACCCAGTCCAGGAAGTGCAGAGAGACCCATACAGGATAAACCCAAGGAGAAACATGCCGAGACACATAGAAATCAAATTGGGAAAAATTAAGACAAAGAAAAATTATTGAAAGCAGCAAGGGTAAAACGACAAATAACATACAAGGGAACTCTCATAAGGTTAACAGCTGATTTCTCAGCAGAAACTCTACAAGTCAGAAGGGAGTGACATGATATACTTAAAGTGATGAAAGGGAAGAACCTACAACCAGGATTACTCTAGCCGGCAAGGATCTAATTCAGATTCGATGGAGAAATCAAAAGCAGACAAGCAAAAAGCTAAGAGAAGTCAGCACCACCAAACCAGCTCTACAACAAATGCTAAAGGAACTTCTCTAAGTGGGAAACACAAGAGAAGAAAAGGATCTACAAAAACAAACCCAAAACAATTGAGAAAATGGTAATAGGAACATGCATATTGATAATTACCTTACACGTGAATGGATTAAATGCTCCAACCAAAAGACACAGGTTTGCTGAATGGATAGAAAGACAAGACCCATATATATGCTGTCTACAAGAGACCCACTTCAGACCTAGGGACACATTCAGACTGAAAGTGAGGGGATGGAAAAAGGTATTCCATGCAAATGGAAATCAAAAGAAAGCTGGAGTAGCAATACTCATATCAGATAAAATAGACTTTAAAATAAAGAATGTTACAAGAGACAAGGAAGGACACTACATAACGATCAAGGGATCAATCCAAGAAGAAGATATAACAATTATAAATATATATGCACCCAACATAGGAGCACCTCAATACATAAGGCAACTGCTAACAGCTATAAAAGAGGAAATCGACAGTAACACAATAATAGTGGGGGACTTTAACACCTCACTTACACCAATGGACAGATCATCCAAACAGAAAATTAACAAGGAAACACAAGCTTTAAATGACACAATAGACCAGATAGATCTAATTGATATTTATAGGACATTCCATCCAAAAACAGCAGACTACACTTTCTTCTCAAGTGCTCACGGAACATTCTCCAGGATAGATTACATCTTGGGTCACAAATCAAGCCTCAGTAAATTTAAGAAAATTGAAATCATATCAAGCATCTTTTCTGACCACAATGCTACGAGATTAGAAATGAATTACAGGGAAAAAAAACGTAAAAAACACAAACACATGGAGGCTAAACAATACGTTACTAAATAACCAAGAGACCACTGAAGAAATCAAAGAGGAAATCAAAAAATACCTAGAGACAAATGACAATGAAAACATGACGATCCAAAATCTATGGGATGCAGCAAAAGCAGTTTTAAGAGGGAAGTTTATAGGTATACAAGCCTACCTCAAGAAACAAGAAAAATCTCAAATAAACAATCTAACTTTACACCTAAAGGAACTAGAGAAAGAAGAACAAACAAAACTCAAAGTTAGCAGAAGGAAAGAAATCATAAAGATCAGAGCAGAAATAAATGAAATAGAAACAAAGAAAACAATAGCAAAGATCAATAAGCTAAAAGCTGGTTCTTTGAGAAGATAAACAAAATTGATAAACCATTAGCCAAGCTCATCAAGAGAAAGAGGGAGAGGACTCAAATCAATAAAATTAGAAATGAAAAAGGAGAAGTTACAACAGACACCACAGAAATACAAAGCATCTTAAGAGACTACTACAAGCAACTCTATGCCAGTCAAATGGACAACCTGGAAGAAATGGACAAATTCTTAGAAAGGTATAACCTTCCAAGATTGAACCAGGAAGAAACAGAAAATATGAACAGACCAATCACAAGTAATGAAATTGAAACTGTGATTAAAAATCTTCCAACAAACAAAAGTCCAGGACCAGATGGCTTCACAGGTGAATTCTATCAAACATTTAGAGAAGAGCTAACACCCATCCTTCTCAAACTCTTCCAAAAATTGCAGAGCAAGGAACACTCCCAAACTCATTCTATGAGGTTACCATCACCCTGATACCAAAACCAGACAAAGACACTACAAAAAAAGAAAATTACAGACCAATATCACTGATGAATATAGATGCAAAAATCCTCAACAGAATACTAACAAACAGAATCCAACAACACATTAAAAGGATCATACACCACGATCAAGTGGGATTTATCCCAGGGATGCAAGGATTCTTCAATATACTCAAATCAATCAATATGATACACCATATTAACAAATTGAAGAAGAAAAACCATATGATCATCTCAATAGATGCAGAAAAAGCTTTTGACAAAATTCAACACCAATTTATAATAAAAACTCTCCAGAAAGTGGGCATAGAGGGAACCTACCTCAACATAATAAAGGCCATATATGACAAACCCACAGCAAACATCATTCTCAATGGTGAAAAACTGAAAACATTTCCTCTAAGATCAGGAACAAGACAAGGATGTCCACTCTCACCACTATTATTCAACATAGTTTTGGCAGTCCTAGCCATGGCAATCAGAGAAAAAAAAGAAATAAAAGGAATACAGATTGGAAAAGAAGTAAAACCGTCACTGTTTGCAGATGACATGATACTACACATAGAGAATCCTAAAACTGCCACCAGAAAACTACTAGAGCTAATCAATGAATTTGGTAAAGTTGGAGGATGCAAAATTAATGCACAGAAATCTCTTGCATTCCTATACACTAATGATGAAGAATCTGAAAGTGAAATTAAGGAAACACTCCCATTTGCCATTGCAACAAAAAGAATAAAATACCTAGGAATAAACCTACCTAGGGAGACAAAAGACCTGTATGCAGAAAACTGTTGAAAGAAATTAAAGATGATACCAACAGATGGAGAGATATACCATGTTCGTGGATTGGAAGAATCAACATTGTGAAAATGACTATACTACCCAAAGCAATCTACAGATTCAATGCAATCCCTATCAAATTACCAATGGCATTTTTTTACAGAACTGGAACAAAAAATCTTAAAATTTGTATGGAGACACAAAAGACCCTGAATAGCCAAAGCAGTCTTGAGGGAAAAAAACGGAGCTGGAGGAATCAGACTCCCTGACTTCAGACTATACTACAAAGCTACAGTAGTCAAAACAATATGGTACTGGCACAGAAACAGAAATATAGATCAATGGAACAAGATAGAAAGCCGAGAGATAAACCCATGCACCTATGGTCAACTAATCTATGACAAAGGAGGCAAGGATATACAATGGAGAAAAGACAGTCTCTTCAATAAGTGGTGCTGGGAAAACTGGACAGCTACATGTAAAAGAGTGAAATTAGAACACTCCCTAACACCATACACAAAAATAAACTCAAAATGGATTAGAGACCTAAATGTAAGACTGGACACTATAAAACTCTTAGAGGAAAACATAGGAAGAACACTCTTTGACATAAATCACAGCAAGATCTTTCTTGATTCACCTCCTAGAGTAACGGAAATAAAACCAAAAATAAACAAATGGGACCTAATGAAACTTAAAAGCTTTTGCAAAGCAAAGGAAACTACAAACAAGACGAAAAGACAACCCTCAGAATGGGAAAAAATATTTGCAAACGTGTCAACAGACAAAGGATTAATCTCCAAAATATATAAACAGCTCATGCAGCTCAATATTAAAAAAACAAACAACCCAATCAAAAAATGGGCAGAAGACCTAAATACACATTTCTCCAAAGAGGACATACAGATGGCCAAGAAGCACATGAAAAGCTGCTCAACATCACTAATCATTAGAGAAATGCAAATCAAAACTACAATGAGGTATCACCTCACACCAGTTAGAATGGGCATCATCAGAAAATCTACAAACAACAAATGCTGGAGAGGGTGTGGAGAAAAGGGAACCCTCTTGCACTGTTGGTGGGAATGTAAATGGATACAGCCACTATGGAGAACACTATGGAGGTTCCTTAAAAAACTAAAAATAGAATTACCATATGACCCAGCAATCCCACTACTGGGCATATACCCAGAGAAAACCATAATTCAAAAAGACACATGCACCCCAATGTTCATTGCAGCACTATTTACAAAATCCAGGACATGGAAGCAACCTAAGTGTCCATTGACAGATGAATGGATAAAGAAGATGTGGCACATATATACAACGGAATATTACTCAGCTGTAAAAAGAAACTAAATTGAGTTATCTGTAGAGACGTGGATGAATCTAGAGACTCATACAGAGTGAATTAAGTCAGAAAGAGAAAAACAAATATCGTATGTTAACGCATATATGTGGAACCTAGAAAAATGGTACAGATGAACTGGTTTGCAGGGCAGAAATAGAGACACAGATGTAGAGAACAAACATATGGACACCAAGGGGGGAAAGCAGCGGGGGGTGAGGGTGGTGGTGTGATGAACTGGGAGATTGGGATTGACACGTATACACTGATGTGTATAAAATGGATGACTAATACGAACCTGCTGTATAAAAAAATAAATAAAATAAAATTCAAAAAAAAAAAAAAATGAAAAGCAAGATGCAGAAAAGTGTGAATAATATGACCCTGTTTTTGGAAAATTAACAACAATAAAAGTATTTCATGCACATGTATATACGTGTGTGTATACAATTATATGAGCATTTTAAAAAAATGACTGAATACATGGAATTCCCTGGCAGTCCAGTGGTTAGGACTATGCACTTGCATTGCCGCTGTGGGCCCAGGTTTGATCCCTGGTCAGGGAACTAAGGTCCCGCAAGCCACGTGGCGCAGCCAAAAATAAAAAAAATAAAAAAAAAGTGAGTGAATACAAACTGCATTGCAGATTTGGATTACCTGGTTGGGGAAGAAGGAGAGGGAAAATCAATTTATTTTTTGTTTAAAGAAGACTGCTTTTAAACATTTTTTGGAAGATAGCACATATATTTAGGTTAAATTGTTTATGCTGATATGTGGAAAAAACAAACACATTTGATGAGAATAAAATAGGAAAAAAATGGGAATTCCCTGGTGGTCCAGTGGTTAGGACACCGCACTTTCACTGCTGAGGGGGAGGGTTCAATCCCTGGTCAGGGAACTAAGAACCGGTAATCTGTGCAGTGAAAAAAAAGGAAAAAAATCTATTTCAGACATTTATCTTGTTCTATTATGTCTTTTGTTTCCTCTTATCAAAAAGAGTTGACCTCTTCTGAGTCATACCTCTGAACCCACACCATGCCCCTTACAGACTCCTTCCTATCCCTACACCTGACCCAGGGACTTTAAGAATTGTACCTAAATCATTTCCGTCTCCCCCAAAGTCTGGGTGCTCCTGGGGGTCATGGGCCATTATTATTACCCAGGTCAGCCGTAGGATAAATATTCAGTAAATCTCCCTAAGTGACTGGTTCATCACTCAGCCTGGAGAATCTGCAGAAGGGAGGTGGAAGCTATGGCCCCTGGCCCTGTAGAATCTCTTAGAGAGATTCTCTAAGAGCCAACACTCTTAGAGCAGTTGGCCTCACATTTTCATGGTCATCAGAATCATGTTTTCAGGGGTGGGGATGGTATTAAGATTCGGCAGAACTGGGCAGGGGGAG
Source organism: Eschrichtius robustus (assembly GCF_028021215.1). Lineage (NCBI taxonomy): Eukaryota > Metazoa > Chordata > Mammalia > Artiodactyla > Eschrichtiidae > Eschrichtius > Eschrichtius robustus. The sequence continues at coordinate 22,512,709 of NC_090843.1, read as the reverse complement.
CACCGTAATCTACATTTTATTAATTTTAAAAAGTATTTATTTATATATTTGGTTGCGCTGGGTCTTAGTTGTGGCAGGCAGGCTCCTTAGTTGTGGCATGTGAACTCTTAGTTGCGGCATGCACGTGGGATCTAGTTCCCCGACCAGGGATCGTACCCGGGCCCCCTGCGTCGGGAGCGCTGAGTCTTAACCATTGCGCCACCAGGGAAGTCCCATAATCTGCATTTTAAACAGCACTCCCATGTTATTCTGACCACATTTTGAGAATCTCCTCCAAACTCAAGATCCACATAGACAACTTCTTTTCATCTCCATTTAAACTCTCAGAGACGTCTCAGGCTTAGTACATCCAAAATGCAACTCTTGTTACCCTCTAAATTTGTCCGCCACCCACCCAACCCTCCTAATCTCGGCAAATAACTCCCCATTCCACTTGGTTACGCACACCGGGAACCTGGAAGCCATTCTTGATTCCATCCTTTTCTTATCCCCAACATCTAATCCATTATCTTGCCAATCCTTCTTCGAAATGTACCGTAAGTTGCCTTCTCTCCATCTGTACTGCCACCATCTTAGTCCAGGCCATCACCATCTATCACTTCTCATGGAATTTACTGCAGTAGCAGCATATCTGTTCTCCCCACTTCCATTCTTGCCCCCTTAAAATCCATACTCCATACAGTCAATGATGGATCTCTTGAAAATGTAAGTAGGGTCACATTGCTCCTCTTCTCCAAATCTGTCAAAGACCCCCCTCCTGTGTGGAATAAGCTCCAGCTCCTTGCCATGACTTCAAGGTCCTCCTAGGTAAGACGGTCCCTGCCTCCCTTTCTGTTAGGGAACCGTTGACCGAAACCACCAGCCTTGGCCAGGCATGATGATAACCACTTGCATGAGTTGCCTCACAACAGGAGGTTCTGGCAAGGAACATGGTGCTTCCACCGAAAACTAACCAGGAGAATTTGGGAGGGGCCAAAAGAGACGCCAGTCCATAATACTGTCCTACCAACCTCCCAGACTCCTTCATGCTGGAATCCATCTTGGCTGGGAGATGCGCATGCCACCGGGAAGGACCCTGAGTCAGACCAAATATGGGCCAAGCAAGATGATTGGCCAGAGACAACCTGGAAACTAATCCCATTACCATAAAACCTGAGGCTGTGAGCCACATGGCAGAGCAGTTCTCCTGGGTTCCCTTACCCTATTGCTCTCTGCCCAGGCACGCCTTCCCTGTAAAGTCTTTTGCTTTGTCAGCATGTGTGTCTCCTCAGATAATTCATTTCTTTGTATATATATATATACACAAAGAAATGATAATGAAATGATAAATGAAATGATAATTCATTTCTCTCTATATATATATATTTTATTGGGGTATAGTTGTTTTACAATGTTGTGTTAGTGGAGTTTCCTGTGCTGTACAGCAGGTTCTCATTAGTTATCTATTTTATACATGTTAGTGTATATATGTGACAATTCATTTCTGAGCATTGGACAAGAGCCTACTCTTGGGCCCTGGGTCCCCCTTCCTGCAACATTTTCACTTCTTGCAGTACCTCTAACCAGGACTGGCTATATAACATGCAGGGCCCAGTGAAAAATGAAAACGTGGGGCCCTTGTTAAAAAATTATTAAGAATTTCAAGATGTGACAGCAGAGCATTAAACCAAGCATAGAGCCCTTCTGATTACAGATCCTTGTGTGACTGGCCCTGCCTCTGTCTGGAACTATCTGCCCCAGTTTATAACAGCCATCTCTCAGCTCGAATGTCACTTCACCAGAGGTGTCACCTGATTATCACTGAATTTAAAGTAGCCTCACCCAATTCCTCTCTATCACATCACTGGGTATTATTTTCTTCCCAGCACCTGGCCATATCTGAAACGATCTCATTTTTTACTTGTGTATTGTCTGTCTCTCCCCACCTTCTCCCCACGGCCAGAATATAAACTCCATGAAGGACCTTCCCTGTTGTGCTCAGCTTGGTATCTCCAGCAGCTAGAGCAGGGTTGCTTCAGACTAGGTACAGGATAAATATTTGATGAGTAAAGGAACGAGTATGCCTAAACACTGAAGGAAGCTGGTCTAGCATTGGCCACCTACCACAGGGGAATCCAATGGCCAGCAGCGTTTTCTTTTTTTTCTTTGGGCATTGTGAATACCATAGGCTCCTTTTCTCCCACTGCCTTAGTTCTATCCCAAGTCTCACACTTAAGTTCCTGTCTTTCCTCTGAGTGGGAAAGGATGAACAGACCATGTTTGAATCTGATTAGCTGTGTGACAAAGAATAAATGATTTGACCTTTCGGAGCCCTGCCTCTTCATCTACCCCATGAGGATAATCATGTTATCAGCTATTTAGATGATTTTGAAATTAAATGTGAAAATTAATAAAGGGAAACCTCACTAAAATGGAGTCGGGAGGACAGAAGGGGGAGCTCTCACTCACATATCACTCCATATTGTCGACTGAAAAAAAATGCACAACCTAAAGTTGAGAATTATGTTTTATCTGGTGGACTTTCTGAGGACTTCAAGCCTGAGAGGCAGCCTGTCAGATAGCTCTGAGGGACTGCTTTGAAGAGGTAAGGGAGGAGCCAGGATATACAGGAGTTTTGCAACAAAGACCAGGTAGTCAGAACAGCAGAAGATTACTGTTAATTAAAGAAAACCCAGACATCTCAAGTTAATGAATTTAGCGCTTTTCTATGTATGGAAGATGCAAGAGTCTGGGCTCACTGAAATCGTTCCTTTGATGTGCACCTTAGCTATCTAGGGCCAGTATCCTGTTCTTTCCCATCCTGAGTTCCCTCAGGGCTCATCATAGGGGGTGGCTGTAGTGGCTTGATGGCTGCAACATCCTTTGTATACTGATATGGCAGGGAACATTTTTCATTCATGATATGAAAACAGATCCCAACAGGGAGAAATGTACCATTCTTCTCTGGCAGGAAGTGACACTACTTTGCTACCACCAGCAGGAAGAAGAAAGATTTTCTCCTTGCCTAGCAACAGCACAGCCCATGAGAGACTGTCACAACTCAACCAGTGAAAAGCCATTATATTTTGAACTCCTATTTTCGTCCAGTGGGCTTTTTGTTTATAACAGTCCCTCGCAACTTCCTCTTCTCCTCTATAAAAGGATTTACTCTCCTTTGCTTTATGGGACATGCATGGGGTTTGCTGTAGTTGCTTGAATTGCAATTCTTTGCTGCTCTGAATAAACTCATTTCGCTAGTATAAAAACAGAAACAAAAACAAAAAACTGTTTTTCGATAACAGGAAGATTTAAATTTCTCAGGCTATCTTCCTTTTCCTTTCCCACATCTTCACCATATACTTTTTTTTTACTTTAGACTTCATATATTTATATTTTTAAACATCTTTATTGGCATATACAATATACTTTTATAAGACATTTTTGTTAGAGCAATATTCAGTTTTTGTATTAGTGTGATTGTAAATATTTTTCACAGTTAAACCATGTTGTATAGTAGAATTACTATGATTATATTTTTCCCTACAATTTTCCCCTAAAGTTAATTCCCTTTTTTTTCCATTTGCTTAGTTTTCTATATTCCTATCCTGATTTTTCCCATCAAACACTTTAAAGAAGTGTAAATCTTTTTTTCAAACCAACTGTATTCTCCATCAGATTTCTTTTTGCCAACAACATTCCTGGGGGCCTCTGTCCTCCTGTGTCCTACTGTTCTCATCTGTATTGGGTGTTTTTAGGTCTGCTGCACAGTTGTCATCCTGGAATGTCTCTACACAGTCACGCTGGGAACTCTCTTGGCGTCTTTCTCAGGTTAGAGCTCTGCTTTCTGGATTTCAGGTCTCCCTCTTTCTTGTTTTACTCTTTTTTTTTTTTTTTTTTTTGCTGTAGAACATCTTTAGTGGCTTCCAGAGAAGGAGTACATGGGAAATAATTTTTTTTGATAGCTTGCAGGTCAAAAATGTCATTTTTCTCCCTCATAGTTGATTAATGATTTGACTGGATATAGATTTCTGGGTTGGAAACCATCCTCTCTTAGAATCTTCAGGGCATTGTTCCTCAGTCTCCTCCCCTCTGGTGTTTTGCAGAAGACCAAGATCATTCCAGTTCTTGGTCCTTCATATACAACCTATTTTTCTTCTTTGGAAACCTTAAGGAGCTTCTCTTTGTCTCATGTGTCCTGAAATTTCACAATGCTGTACATGGCAGCAAGTTATTTTTCATCCATTGTGCTAAGCCCTCTCAATTTGGAAACTCAGGCCATTAATAGCAGAAAGTGTTTACATGTTATTTCTTTAATATGTTCTTCCTTCCATGTTTTTCCCTGTTCTTCCTAGAAATCCTCCTATTCAGATGTTGGATTGATCCTCACACTTTCGCATCTGTTCTTTCCTGTTTTCCATCTCATCCAGTCAACAAATCTTTATTTAATGCCTACTATGTACCATTCATTATTCTAGATGCTGGGGATATAGAAGGGAGCAAAACTGAGAAAAATTCCTGCTCTCATGGAGTTTACATTAGATATTAGAAAGTGATAAGCACAATGGAGAAAAGTAAAATTAGGGAAAGAGGCTAGGAAGTTCAGAATACAGGGCTCTGTAAATAGGGTGATCAGGGATCTTACTGAGAAACTAATATTTGAATAAAGATGAGGGGGCAAGCCATGTCAGTGGATATCTGGGAAAAAATAATAGGCAGAAAGAATAGTATATACATTAGTCCCTAAATGGGGGCAGAATAGTATATACATTAGCCCCTAAATGGGGCAGGCTGAGGCAGGAGCAAGCCCATGGGATCAAGGCTTAGCCAGGAGGCCAGTTTTTGCAGAGAGAAGGGAAGCAGAGGGCAGAGAGGAAAATGAGGTCTGAGAGGTGAAGTGGGGGTCGGTGGATTTTACTGTGAACGACAGTGAAAGCCACTGGAGGGTTGGACCAGGGGACTGATGTAATTGATTGAGTTTTTTAGCAGGATCACCATAGCTTGAACAGTGTAGGGCAGGGGTCCCCAACCCCGGGGCTGCATACCGGTATTGGTCCGGGGCCTGTTAGGAACAGGGCCGCACAGCAGGATGTGAGTGGCGGGTGAGCCAGCAAAGCTTCATCTGCTGCTCCCATCGCTTCCCATCGCTCGCATTACCGCCTGGACCGTATCCGCCGCCCCCCCGCCCCCGGCCACGGAAAAATTGTCTTCCACGAAACCGGTCCCTGGTGCCAAAAAGGTTGGGGGCTGCTGGTGTAGGGGGTCAGGGTAGAAGCAGAACATTTAGTAGCTATTGCAATAATTAAGGAGAAAGTGAAGGTGGCTTGGACCTGGGTGTCTTTTTATTCTGTTTTCTGGGAAATTCCCACAAGTTTATTTTCTAACTCTTCTATTGGATTTTTAATTTCTGCTTAAGAAATTTTGACTTCTAACTTATTTCTTAATTTCTGAACATTCTTTTTTCTTTTTTGGCATCCTATGCTCCCTGATGTGGACCCTTGTTCCCTGATGTGATCTTATGTCTCCGTAGATAATGATTATAATTCTTTTCAGGTTTCTTTTGCTACCTCCATTATCTCTGACTCCTCTGAATCCCCTTTTCCTGTTGTTTTGTCTTGTTTTGGTTTTGGATGGGGTTGTCTCTGTCTTTCCTGTTACAATTTTCCTTCAATGTCTGGTAATCCTTGGCTATCCATTCATACATAAGAGTTGAGTGGAAGTTCTGTGTGATGGGGCTACCTGAATGATGGACTTCTCTGTGGGATATTTGGGCAGGAAGAAGACCTTCATGTTGAGGAGAACCCACCCCTCACTCCCATTTTTGGTACGTGTCGGGGTTTTTTCCACTAAGCCAGTCAATTTCCCAGAGTGGGATCTGTGAATGAAAAATATCACCTGCCATGTCAGTAAACAAAGGATGTTGCAGCCGTCAACCCATAACATTACAGCCTCCCTGACAGTGAGCCCTGAGGGAACTCTGGTTGGAAACAAGAATGCCCACACTGCAGCCATCCCAATAGTGCACGCTGAGGAATCTCAGGATGAGAAAACACAGGATACTGGCCCCAGATAACTGAGGTGCATATGAAAGGAGTGATTTCAGCGAGCCCAGACTCTTGCATCTTCCCATACATAGATAAGTGCTAAATTCCTTAAATTGAGATATCTGGTTTTCTTTAATTAATAGTAATATTTGATGTTCCGACTACCTGGTCTTTGTGGCAAAAATTCCTATAGATCCTGGCTCCCCCCTTGCCTCTTCAGAGCAGTCCCTCAGAGTGATCTGAGAGTCCTATCTCCTGGGCTTGAAGTCCTCAGAATGTCTGCCAAACAAAACGTAACTCTCAACTTTTAGGTTGTGCATTTTTTTTCAGTCAATAGGTCCTATAGTCTCTCACTGGGAGAAGCCTGACTCTCTGACCAGAATGTTGCCTTTTACCAAATCTTCCCATTTTCAGCATGATATCTCCCTCTTCAGTTGTCACAGATATGAAGTCTCTCTGGTTTAGCCTTTTCAGAGGAGAACCCTCCAGTTCGTTACCTGGGTGGGAAAGGGATTTAGAGTCTAACTGCTCCCTTAACTGCCTTGTAACCAGTCCTCTTGTTTTTAGCACCATTTACACCTTCACCTTCAGTGGTACCTGGTGATTCCAATTCTTGAGCCTTTCTATTACACCTTAGCATCAATCAACTTGTTTCCTGGCTTCCCTACTCCAGGACTTTGCTTTCTCCATTCTACTAAAGCCATTTCCATTTATCTATGCTCTCCAGCTTCCGAATGATGTTGACATCTCTTGTCTGCTATTGTCCTTTCTTCAGGTCTTTTTGTCCATGTGAACTTATGCCCTTCTCATCCTTTTACTGTCATTTCAGTGGGGTTGGGAGAGGGAGTAGAGGTGAATGTGTCATGTGTATTCATGGGATTCAACCTGCCACCTTTACCCTCAAGTCTCTTCACAGTGTTTCAATTCTGTGTGTTCTGCCTCTACTTAAATAGCGAGCTCTATTCACTGCTTAGAACTGTATTCCGCTTGGACTGGGGGTTAGGTGAGGCAGAAGGTAACAAAGGAATAGAAGATACAGACACTTTCTCCAAAAAATTACATTCCATTGACTGTCTCAGGGTAGGGTAAGAGCACTTTTTCCATCGTGCGATTTCTGTCAACTACTCTTTTCAAAAGCAGGGAAGTCCTGCTACCTCTCCTATGTGTTTTATGTATTTTGGCTAAGGGAGCTGTAGGGCTAGGTGGGGTGCTCAGGAAGGTCAAAGGATGGAAAAGTCTAATTCATAACCCACACAAAGACAGTGAGGGTCGGGGCAGTATACATTACCAATTTCCTTATTTTTAAAAAGGAAACTGAAGCCCAGAGAGCTGTAGTCGATTTGGATCAACTTTGGTCTCTTGGGAAATACTTCTCGCAAATGATCGCTTGAAAATGCCACATTATTAGCAGTCTTTGGCCCTTTGGGTCTAAGGTTCTCTCTGTCCAAAGGCTGCAGGCCCCTTGCTGTTCCTTGGGTCAAAGGTCGCTTCAGAGGTCGTTCCTTTCACCACCGCCCCTCAGTTTTGTTTTTTGTAGCACTGGTTCATTTTTTAAATTATGTTATTATTTTATCTGATTATCCTCACTGGAATGTAAGCCCTATGACAGAAGGGATCTTTCCTGTCTCGTTCGCCGTTTAATCCTCAGGGTGAACCTGGGATTCGAAACTAAGCCTGACTCCAAACTCCGCGCTTTCAGCCACTACATTATGCTGCTATTTGGTAAAGAAAGCAGATGGGCTTCTGCGTTTTCACTCAAGCAAGACGGCAAAAAGAGATACCCTACTGGGAGAAGGGAGCAGGTGGAAAACATCCGGCTCTAGAAGCGCAGCGCCCTCTCGTGACCTTTCTCTCCGGAAGCGTTTGCAGCCCTCTGGCGCGAGTGCGCACGCGCGGCCGCCGGGGTCTCTCTGGGTCGCGCGCGAAGCGGGGACGTGAGGGAAGGTTCCGCCTCCAGGGTAGAAAGGCGCCTGCGCCGGCGGGGCTCCGGTCGGGACGCGCATATCTCGCTTCCTCCCTCCCTAGCCTGTACGCGGGTGGGCGTGGGAGGAGGCGGGGAACACTGGAGGGGAGCGAGGGGGCGGGTGTCGCGGGAGGGAAGGAGCGAACCGGAGAGCGTCGTCCTGAGAGGAGTGAAGGCGGCAAAATGGCGGACCGCTTCTCCCGCTTCAACGAGGACCGAGACTTTCAGGTAAACACGGGCGTCGCCGAGGTCCGGGGAAGGCGCTGGCCGAGCCGGAACCTCCTCATCCCCCGCTCCCAGCTCGCTTTCTCTCCGGGCTCTGCTCCGGCTTCCGAACCGGCTCCCTTTTCTCCCTCCTCCGATTCCTCAAGGGGCCTCCCGGTTTGAGGCGAGGCCGCATCTCCTCTCACCCCGTATCCTCTTACCTCTTTACCTCAGGCCATCGGGTTTGCGGCCTCGGCCTGTTCGGGCTGCGGGTTTGGGAGCCCCAGCCTGGCTGCTGGGGGTGGGAGGAGGGTTGTGCTGCCCTCGGGTGTGCCCAGCGTGTTGCGGGCGCTGGGCTGTCTCCCAGGGGACACGGCGGTTGGGTTGGGGTGGGAGGGCTTGGGGCGAGTGTTGCTGAGATCGGGGCTCCCGAACCCCTGGATTTTGCTCGCACGGCTCTTCTTGGAGTCCTTCCCCCTCTTTCCTCATTGTAACAGATAAATCCCTTTCATTGTCTATTTTTCCATGTCCTCACCCGGAGAAAGAGGGCTTTAGTTATCAGACGCCTTCTTGGTTAGTCAAACATTGAGATTTCTCCGGGCGTAAATGTTGCTGTTGTCATTAGACCATTAAATGGGCTTGGAAAACAGTAAGTTACAGGATGATGGTTGATGTAAGCTTAGCCCCAAATCCTACCTCGAGAGATGTGTAAGAAGCGTCCTGATAATGGACTTTACAAGCAGGTGATGACTAGTACCAAAAGCTTGATTTTTCTTTCTTCAGTTGCAAACGTTGTATGGAAAAATGTCCTTGCCATGGCAAGCATTATTGAGGAAAAAATTAAGGCCAAATTAGAACAACACGTCTTTCGGCTGTTTCGAATACCTTCCAGTTAAGCATTGTTACCGCAGCAATCTCGGGTACTAAAAGGGATTTAGTAGAGATGGGCTATTTCTAGGGTAAAATACATCCTCAATCTCAAAGAAACCACTGCATTACTACCGCATATCCTGGCAACAGCAGTTTGGGTCAGGGGATGCCGAACTCAAATTAATATCCCGCTGCAGATCTTTCTCAAAGTAACACGGGAATACACGGGATAGGTTTCGGAAGGCAGTTTGAAGGCTTTGAATTCCCCGAGATGTTTGGGTTGGTAAATAAACAGGTAAAACAGTTAAGCCAACACTTAACAATCTAGTGCCTAGAATGCTTATGAGAAGTTTTGCAGCAGTGAAGGATCTGGGGCTGTTGAAAACCCTTGTGATCATGTGCCTGCTGATAGCTGCAGCACAATACAGGATCTCAAGGTGTTTAAGGCTATAATGCAGGTCCTGGGAAGTTGGAAGCAGTCAGTTCATATTAGCCATTTGAACCCTGGGAAAGGTGGTTTTTTGTTTGTTTGTTTTAGGGAGCAGCATAAAACATGAGTAGGCTGCAAGATGTGTGGGATTTATTGGTAGTTTTTTAAGGAGACATGTTGGTAACTAAAATCCTCAAGTGCTTTTCAGAGGAGAGAATTTGGGGATCACTTAATAAAATTGAAAATAAATAATATGGACAATTAAGTTTTGAGGGGAAATGTTTGTCAACCACAGGATTTCAGCAGTCAAACAAACAGGATTTGCAGGGCCTTGAAAGATTTTGAAAACTGGAGAGCAGAGTATGAATGCCGTCACCTGAAAAAACTGAGAAAGCCTCTACTTTTTCAAGTAAGATGATGACTTTCTCTTCTGATGCTGTAGTTGCGTTTGTATAAGATCTGCTTTTGGTTGCTTGGTAGTCCTTTGAAGATACTACATATATTTTATGTACTGCTTTTATATTGGAATACCCAATTCCTGCTGTATTGGGTCAGCCAGGTAAATATTGGTATTTAAAATACAGATGTCCCAGCATTATGGATAAATAGGGCATTGGTAATGAAGAACTTTTAGACAATTACAGGATAATAAAACTTCTGTAAATTATTGTGCTAACATTAAAAAAAATCATTCATTTAAAAATACTTAAAAGTACTGTTTTCTGGATGTTTTAATAAAGGGGAAATATAGATTGATTTTCATTAATGATGTCATTTGATTTAGTTATTGGAGAGAAGACATAATAGGATGGTCCTGCATATAGTATATCTGAAACATTGTTCAAGGTCAGGTTATTCAAAATTAACTGTGGCCTTCTTTTAAGGCTTTAAGTGATAAATGAGGTGAAGCTAGTAAGTACACTTGAAAACAGATCCAAAGTAGGTTTCCAGACACAGTGTATAGATCCTGTTGCTTTAAACATATCTTTTTCTAGCACTGGAAATTTTTCTGTGCACCTTCTCTGGTAAGTTCTAGATGATTATCATTTTCTTTGCCTTTAATTTGGCAAGATAATTTAGAATTTCACTCTTTGCCAATTTACCATCAAGTGCAAATTTTGGGGAGTTTGAATACCGTCTCTTGAATTCAGTATGGAGTCAGAGGTGGCTTCACTATTAGATTTTGTGAACACTTAAAGTTTCAAAGGTGTCCTGTATAATATAGTGAGGAGCTTAACTGGTATGCCACTTGAAGCACTTATGAATATAAAGAGTAATTATTATCAGGGACATATGTTTGAAAACATTTGATAACTTCATTTTAATAAACAGGTACTATTCTATGAGCTTTACGTGTGTTATCTCATAATCTTCACAATAACTCTAGGAGGTAGTTACTGTTACTCTCATTTTCAAATGAGGCAGCTCAGGCACAGATAATTAAATAACTTGGCCAAGTATATGCAGCTGGTAAATGGCAGAACCTGGATTCAGACTCTGGCTTTTTGACTTTTGAACCTGTGCTCATGACCATTATCTCTACTGGCAATTATGTATTTTATATAACTGTAATTGAGTCATCAAATGTGTAGGATAAACTTATAGGTCACAAAGAATAAATGAGCTTTTAGAGAGGTGATACAATTACAGTTTTTACTCTGTTGCGTTTTGTGCAGATCTGTTTCTCCTTGGTCTCCCAAGGCTTCTAGGGAGGCTCCTGACAGTGATAAGTTACACCTTGTTGTACAGGATATATTGTTAACTTGTTTTAGTTCAGACATTCTTTTGTGTACCCCTTTTAAGTGGTATTTTATCTTTGGAAGTCTTTGTGATTTAGGCTGATGTATTTATTTTTTTAATGTTTTAAGAGTTTTAGCTACTTTAAGAATCTGACCTCAATTTCTGAATGAGACATGACTTCTGCCTACGTTTACCAGATTAAGGCATACTTGTTCACAGATTGAAATGTTACACAAACTAATGGAAAATAACATAGTATAATTTACAATGTAGATGTGTTCAACACTTTGAACTACAAGTACACTAAAGAAAGTATTATTTGTACAGTGATGTACAGCTATGAGGTGTACACACTGCTTAGCATTTAGTGGTTGCGCAGCTATTAATGATGATGCAGCTGAATGTTAGTGAGGAAATGTTCTTCAGCTTGTGTACCTGCAGAGGACTGGTGATTTAGAGTAGCCTCTCATTTCTTCTTGTTCTGAATGTATTCTGCATTAGATTTCTAATGAAAAGGAGCTACAATAATAGATCAGTGAGTGATAGAGAAACAACTATCTTAAAGGTGACAATAAAAATGTAAAGATTACCCAAGAACTTCCTATAACCTATATAGTAATCATAATGGTACACAGCAATAAGCAAGTCATGTGTTACTTTTATGTAGTATGTTTGTAGGATTCCTTTTTGTGTTTCATATATGATACCAGGATGTGACCTTCAGATAATTCTTTTTTTTTTAATTTTTTTAAAATAAATTTATTTATTTATTTTTGGCTGTGTTGGGTCTTAGTTTCTGTGCGAGGGCTTTCTCTAGTTGCGGCGAGCAGGGGCCACTCTTCATCGCGGTGCCGGGGCCTCTCACTATCGCGGCCTCTCTTGTTGCGGAGCACAGGCTCCAGGCGCGCAGGCTCAGTAGTTGTGGCTCACGGGCCCAGTTGCTCCACGGCATGTGGGATCTTCCCAGACCAGGGCTCGAACCCGTGTCCCCTGTATTGGCAGGCAGATTCTCAACCACTGCGCCACCAGGGAAGCCTGCGCCACCAGGGAAGCCCCCAGATAATTCTTAATTGAGACCATTAAGTCAGGAGGTTTACAGTTTTAAAATATTTAGGTCATAGAAATATATTAATATATTTTCTGTGTGGGTCTGTGTAATAGAGTTGGCATTCTAATGCAGGCATGCCAGAGATCACACATGGGCAAGTGTTCTAATCTCTGTTTCCTGTGTTTCCTATCATCTGAAAGATGCCACTAGCTATGAAAATCATTGTCAGCTTTGCTTGGGAGACTGAAACTTATGCAAAATCATTACTATTTCGTTTCCCATATACATTATGATAGGTGGAAAGGATTGGAACCAAGGCTGTGCAAATTTCAAAATACTGATGATGAATTGGCATGATTATTATTAGCAAATGCAAAGTTATTGGTTAGTACATTCTGAAGGGATCAAGAGTGACCAAAGAAAGGTCAGAATAAAGGAAAGCTCCCTGGTGGTGATTTGAAGGGTAGAGGGTATATATTTAAGGCAAAAGGCACTTAAAAACGTGGGACATATTAAGGAATAACATCATAGAGACACTTACAATTTGCATTGAAGGGAGGATGGGGTTGGCGAGAAGTGTGATCATAGGGCTCCATGTGATGGTACCCTTATTTATTTGTTTTCAAAGTAGGCATGGAAGACCAAGAAGAAACAGATCTAGACAAATATATCATTAGGCTGAGTGCCGTCAAAATTATAGAAAAATAGGTGTCCCTGTTGTATTCCTTCCTTTTAGTCTGTATGCGTCACAGAATTCTCATTAAAGTACTGCGAAGGATTCTTTTATCACATTTTCTCAGGTCTTTAAGTTATATAACCAGAACTAAAGTTTGTGACTTAAAATTTTTTTTAAAACGTATATAATTAGCTATCCTGATTGTGCTGCTTCATTGCTGAGATAATTTCCATATAAATTCAATCTATTTGGGTACATGATAAAATGAATAAAGGACAGTCTGTTTTCTTGATGTGGTCAAGATTACCATTTTTGGAAAAGTTGTAGCAGAAGTTCATGAAATCTTGAATTATGGGTTTGAAACCCATGTAGAGGTTTCATTTTTGTTCTTGTGATTTAATAAGTTTCTAATATTTTATTAATGAAAATGGATTCCAGCTTGAGGTAGACATCCAGTTCTTGAATTCTATTCAAATTCCTTCCTGAAACAACTTGGTACTTTTGCTTGTATGTCTGGCATTCTCTTTTCATATTAGCATTGCCATTTAGTATTAAGTGAAAGCTGACTCATGGCAATTACCAAAGGAATTACAAATGACCACCACAAATACTGAAAGAAGGCATTGATTTGATATTGCAGTGAATACCAGAAGATGTTGTAATGATTTTCCAGTTATAAAAAATGAATTGTCCATTTAACTTGGAAGTCTAACCAGATGTGCTTAATGCATATTGTATTAATCAGTGCAAAAAATTAAATATGCCCAGGCTGAATATACTGTGTTGTCATTCTTACACAAAATGATATCTTTGGGATTTAACATACACTTAGTATTTTATACTAATTTAGGAATGTATGGGGAAAAAAGTATAGCTAAAGTTGGTTTGGCATTGTACATAGGTTAATAGCACATAATGTTTTAGTAAGTGCTATAGAGAGTAAGAAATTAAAGTTAGGACCCAAAACCACGAGTTTCCTGTTTCTTGCCTTAATTCTTCTTTTTACTGACAATGTTAGGGTAAGATAAATCTTGTGTTTTGTGTCAGTCAAGCAACCAGAAAGTTATCTTTGTAATATTACATTTACTCTCATCTCATGAGGTTCCAATTATTTTTTGTCGTCCTTGCCACTCTTTGGCAATTACATTGATTTCGAGAGGGAATTTCAATTTATCGCTGTGTTTTATAGAACTGAAATACAAAATAGCTCTCCAGGTTTAAAGTCGTAATAGAGAAAAGTCATTGATCATGGTGTTTTGTTTTTTTTTAATAAATAAATAAATTTATTTATATATTTTTGGCTGTGTTGGGTTTTTGTTGCTGCACAGGGGCTTTCTCTAGTTGCGGCGAGCTGGGGCTACTCTTCGTTGCGGTGCGCGGGCTTCTCATTGTGGTGGCTTCTCTTGTTGTGGAGCACGGGCTCTAGGCGCGTGGGCTTCAGTAGTTGTGGCGCTTGGGCTCAGTAGTTGTGGCTCGTGGTCTCTAGAGCGCAGGCTCAGCAGTTGTGGTGCACGGGCTTAGTTGCTCCGTGGCATGTGGGATCTTCCCAGACTAGGGCTTGAACCCGTATCCCCTGCATTGGCAGGTGGATTCTTAACCACTGCGCTGCCAGGGAAGTCCGATCATGTTTTGTATCTGACATTTTAAATAATGCTTGTTGGAAGAGTCAGTGTTCGTATCTCATGGTTCATGTAATAGTATTTTTCCAGAGTTGATGAGAGAAGAACAGCTTAATTTTTCACCCTTTTTATAGGCAGTACTGATAAAAAATCAAGAAATTAATTTGATACTTTAGGTCTTGACTATAGAAGAAACTAAAGCTGATGCTTGTGGTTTATATGCTGTAGTGTCAATAACTTCTCTTGTTGCTATGAGTAAAATTATGGAGTATTTTAAAAGAAGGGGCAAAAGTGGTTGAAAATTTAATTGGTTTAATAGTACTTTAGGGTATCATCTGCACAAGAGATGCAAAGGAGTTTATTTACTTCAAGAATATCTTTTAGAATATAAGCTAATTAAAATTGTTAAAACAATATTTGAATAGGGGTTGTACTAAGAATAGCATGTATGATTATGTGGCGGGAGTTGGTTAAGAAGTGGTGTTTTTCAAGGAGCTATTGTTTTAGCTGGAGAGATAACAAAAGTAATAATATTAAGTTTATTACACACAAGACTAGCATGATTATCAGATGAATAGTATTATAGTCAGTAAATGCAAAACCCTAAGGAAAAGAGAGAGCCCTTAAAGTGGAATAATTAGGTGTGCTTTTATGAAGAAATTAGCATTTAAACTGGGTCTTGAAAGATGGGTTTGCATCCTTGCAAAGGAAAAGAATGGGAGGCATTCAGGTGGAGAAAATAGGGTAAAAGTATAGAAGTGGAACTAGCAGAATTGGGTTTTTTTTTTTTTTAGAATTGGTTTTTTTAGGACAATGAATAAAACATTGGGAATAGGGGAAAAGTGAAAGCTAGGGATACAAAAGTAAGTTTTATTTTAATGCTGTAGGCAGGCATGTACTGGCTATTTAAGGTGTTGTTTAAGCAGGGGAATAGACATAGGAAGATTGATTTACATACAGTTGTGTTAGATGTGCTATACATACAGTTAAAGCTGTGATAACCAGTCTCCATTAACCAAAATTAATGTGAGTGGGGGCAAGGGAGTAGAGGGCGTATACAAGGGAGTGATTATGATAATGGGCTATGTGATTTTAAGCATGGCAGAGAGATAAGTGAGGACTTTTGGGGTGGAGGGTAGAGAAAAAAGTTGGATCAATGGATTGTAGGTTCTGATGGGGTTTAAGAATTGTTGGAGTGGAGGTACTAGAGGGAATGAGCTGGAAGGACAGGAGGTTGTGGTTGGAGAGCACAGTATTTGAAGTAGAGATTATGGAAGGGTTGAAGTTATTAGTAATGGAGAGTGAAATGGCTAAGGTAGAATGGAGGTCAAGATCATTATAGGAAAGGAAGTTAGGGAACTGAGGCACCAGGGTGTTGTAAAATCATCTAACCTAGATATTAGAATGGTAATATTGTGTAGTTGCATACTGTCATGGTTTAATAAGTGCCCTTGTATACATTCTTGTCTAATTCTCCCAGTAACTCAGCAAGATAAGTAGTATAGGTAGTAAGTCTTTCATAGATGAAGAAACTGAGGATAAATTAAGTATTTGCCTAGTACAGAGCTGAGTTTTGAACTTTAATCTTCTGATTTCTTTTGTAGCATTCTTTCTGCTGTGGTACATAGTTTGGCCTCTTTCTGAGGAGATGAGTGTTGGTATTGTCTACATTATGCAAAGCATTGTTTCTCTTTAATACATAGCAGCATTTTCTACCAGTTAACTAACTGGTAGGAAATAGATGGTATGCTTATTATTAAATTTTTTTTTTCCCAAAACCATCTCAGCGTTATAAGCTTAATTGGTTCTTCATGACTTCTTGCTTGCCTTTTTGCTGTTTATAGGCCTACCAGAAATTCCATTCCATTTCCCGAACATTTATTGAGTGCCTGTTTGTTAGCATAGCATCATAAAAGGATAAGAAAAGAAGATTTTTAAAAAATTAGTCCATTTTGTTAATTTGTTCCAGTAAAAGAGTAGATGGCAGAGAAGAGTGGTACTTCTACTGGGTGCTGTCAAATTAGGGTACCAAAAACTTATCCATGACCATTATAGCATCAAAAGTTGACTGCTGTGGAATCTAATGATGATACTATCAGCTACTATTTTTTGAGTAGTATTACATGCCAGGCCTTGTGCCAAGGCATTTTGGAGATATTTATCTAATCTAAGTAACCATCCAAACCGGGTGGTGGTATCCTTCATTTTACAGAAGAGAAAACAGAAATTGAGGCCACACAGTAAACTCAGTTTTGAACACTGTTTTCTCCTAAAATATGACTTCTTCTGTCTTTCCTGATTGTTTCAAGTATAAGATACAAACGCACTAACTTGGTTTCTAAGACTCTTCTTAAGCATCTGGTGCCATTGTAACAGGTGTATTTCTTTTCCTCCCCCTCATTGTCCTGTCCTGCTATCTTGTAGTTTATGTTATTATCTGGACATGCTAGACTCTTTCATTGTTTTTTGTTTTTGCATATGCTCTTACCTGTCTGGAATTCCTACTACTCATTCTTTTTTAAAAAATATCTGTTTATTTATTTGGTTGCACCAGGTCTTAGTTTTGGCAGGCAGGCTCCTTAGTTGGGGCATGTGTGTGGGATCTAGTTCCCTGACCAGGGATTGAACCCAGGCCCCCTGCATTGGGAGCAGGGAGTCTTATCCACCGCGCCACCAGGGAAGTCCCCTTACTACTCATTCTTCAAGACTCAATTTGCTGTTGTCTCT
The DNA here is from genome assembly GCF_028021215.1 of Eschrichtius robustus. Lineage (NCBI taxonomy): Eukaryota > Metazoa > Chordata > Mammalia > Artiodactyla > Eschrichtiidae > Eschrichtius > Eschrichtius robustus. The sequence goes on along the minus strand of NC_090843.1, from coordinate 22,495,412 downwards.
GACGTCTTCCCTAGGCAGAGTTAGTTGCTTCATTTTCTGTGCTCCCACAGCACTTTGGTCGTATTTCAGTAACAACACTTTTATTAGTAGTAGTAGTAGCTAACAGTACAGAGTGCTCTCTGTTAGGTACTGTGGTATGCATTATTATCTCATGTAATCCCCGGTAAGGTGGGTTTTATTTTTATCCCCATTTTACAAAAGAAAAACTTACCCACTTCACACAGCTAGTGAGTCGAAGAAGTAGGTTTCAAGTAGTTTGGACCAGTCTCAGCCTTTAAGCACTGTGTTGTTTTATTTCTCCTACGGTATACTTTGTAATACTTATTATAATACTTATAATTTATCTCATCTCTCTGGACGTGGAACTCCTTGAATGCAGTCTTTCTTGTTTTATTCATTTTTCTAGTATTGAGTCAGGGTCTGGCACCTACAGGTTGCTCAGGTATTTGAATTATTGGTTAAGTAGAGACGTGTATGTAGGAAGGAAAGACTTCGTAGACTCTAAGAAGAATGTCCAGATTTGGTGGCTCAACTTCCTGCTGTGCTGTGGATTATATAGGTTGAACTATTAGTTCTGTGACATCCTAAAGCCAGTTGAAGGATATTTCAAGTGTGGAGGTTGTCTTACGGAGAGTTATAATCTCACTTTATTTTATATTGTATATAATTTCAGCAATCTTTTAGTTGTGAGTTTCCTTTTGTGTGACACATTGTACATACACATTGTTTTTCCTTGGACTAGTGCAGAATTTTTGTCAAACGTCTAAATGGATAGACATTTATCATACCAGCCAGTGGTGAAAAATAATAAGCATTGCTATGGGTCTCAGAGGACTTTTTTTTTTTTTAATTAATTAATTTATTTTTTCTATCTATTTAATCTGTCTGTCTTTGGCTGCGTTGGGTCTTCGTTGCTGCACGCAGGCTTCAGTAGTTGTGCCACGCAGGCTCAGTAGTTGTGGCGCATGAGCTTAGTTGCTCCAAGCCACGTGGGATTTTCCCAGACCAGGGCTTGAACCCGTGTCCCCTGCATTGGCAGGTGGATTCTTTTTTTTTTTTTTTAATTTTAGCAATTTCATGTATCTTTATTTATTTATTTTATTTATTTATGGCTGTGTTGGGTCTTCATTTCTGTGCGAGGGCTCTCTCCAGTTGCGGCAAGTAGGGGCCACTCTTCGTCGTGGTGTGTGGGCCTCTCATTATCGCAGCCTCTCTCGTTGCGGAGCACAGGCTCCAGATGCGCAGGCTCAGTAATTGTGGCTCCCGGGCCCAGCTGCTCCGCGGCATATGGGATTCTCCCAGACCAGGGCTCGAACCCGTGTCGCCTGCATTGGCAGGCCGACTCTCAACCACTGCGCCACCACGGAAGCCCTCCTATGGGGTTTTAAAAAGTTCCTAATTTTTCAGTGTTATGAGTTTTTGGAAACCAGTCCTTTCTTGTTCTAGTCAAATTATCCAGAAAATTTGATATGTCAAACAGATGTACGTGTATTTTTAGACGAGTGTGTGATATGCTTATACCCTTGACTCAGTGTAATGTGTTTTCAAGTTCTTAGATATTTACTGAGATGGCTTAGCAAATTATCTTTCTTACCAGATTACACAGAGTTAAGTTTAATAAGTGAATTTATTCTTCTGGGTTACTGACTGGCCTCAACAGTGCCTTAAAATAATAATTCATTATTTTGTAACTCTTTAAATCTCAAAACCTATGCAGTAATACTGTAGTGTAATCATCTGGAATTTACAGCTGGGGAAACAGGCCTAAGCCCAGAGAGTGGTTTGGTAATCTGCCCCAGGTTATACAGCTAGCAGATAGTAATGATTTGATTTCTGGTGTCTCTGACTTCAGAGATCTTTGGCTTTACAATAATATACTGGAAGTCATTGGAAATCAGACTATATCATTAAGAAAACAGTATTGAAGAACTGGGGTTTTTGAGGAATTGACCATAATGGTGTTTCTGTCTATTTTCTAAATTGAAATAAATTTTAAATGTACTAATAAAATAACATGAAGAATCCCCCAGAATGTCCTTTTCTTTTCTTTTTTTTTTTTTTCCTGGCCAAGCGGCTTGTGGGATCTTAGCTCCCCAACCAGTGATAGAACCCGGGCCCTCAGCAGTGAAAGCGTGGAGTCCTAACCACTGGACTGCCTGAGAAGTCCCAGAATGTCCATTTCTTTTTGGATAGGTTTTTCATCCTGAGACATTTTCTTTCTGAATTAAGATAATACTAGAATTAGTTTATTTGGAATGAGTAGGGTAGAGGGAGACAGAGATGAATTCTCATATTTATTTGTTGACAGAGGAGGACTGTTTTTGTTCATAGATGAAATATGAAGCTGTTCTGTACGGCTCTGTCTGCTAAACAAAACTATTTTGGGTCCATGGCAGGTGGACTCAGCATCATTATATGTTTTGAATTTAGTAAGTCCAGATTATAAACAAGTATGTTATTTGAGTTGTGATGTAGGGCTATGATTAATATATACACTTGGAGACATTAGACAATCTCTAAGGGGATAATGGTAAATACAGTACAAAAGATAAATTTTGGTTGGCGAGATTTGGAGCAGAGAGAGACAGGAACATCTACAGTATGCAGCTAAATAGCCAGAGCCAGGTGCTAAGGTAGGGTTAGCATGAGTGGTACAATAAACTGCCAAAGATAAAACTTTTAAACTTGGCTCATACCTAGTCTAGATGGGAAAAGCCAGACAGGATTTAAAATCTCAGTCTGTATAATCCTTGTGTTAATGATTGATTTGACTATTCAGATCAGAACTTTGGATCTGCCGACTTTGTGAGTAATATTTTTCATTATTTTTTTTTTAAGAAATGGTATTAAATTTTAATAGTCATAGGAAGATGGAAGAGACTCACCTCTTTAGGGTCTTAAATATTGTGTTTTGCTATTTGAAATTATGGGCTGTTTGTTGTGATCCTTAAAGAATTGTCCCACACTTTTCTTTAGCTCTAATTTTCCCTATTAATTACCATACAGTTAATCACTGGAAAAGGTACAGCTGTGGGATTATGTGGATTCCGAAATTAGCACTGGTTAGCAAAAAACAAGATTATTTATATGGATAAATTTAGGGCAACCCCTGTCTCTATTTATATTTAAATGATCACTACAGCTAAATTTGTAATGAGAAGTTTCCACATTTGTCCTGTGCTTGGAAGCAGAATCCTTGACCTGTAAGGAACTAGAGCTACCGTGTACTTTAATGACATGCAGGTCAGTCAGGTTCTATTCATTTGTAGTTAGACCTACCACAAGTTGATACTTTTTTGAGAGAAGCAGTTGAAAGAAAGTCAGCTAGGTGTATGTATACATGTGTGTGCATTTAAAAATCTTTGACACATTTTTTGGTGTGTGCGTGTCTGATCTTTTTGAACTTACATTTCTGATCAGCATAAATGAAAAGCTAACTTCAATTCTGAAAGCAGGTAATATTTAGAAAGGAAGAGTTGATTTAGACAATGGAATAAGTGTTCAAAGCAGTCATCATTGAAACCAAATTTTAAGAATGCTCTAACATAGGATCTGTGAATTTTCACTAGGGTGACCCAATGTTTGGTTTATGCTTCTTGTCCTGGCTAATTAATTACGATTAGCACTCCCTTTTACTCTGAGTGCCCTGGTTTGTATGATACTATCATTCTAGCTCTAACGGGATTTGAGAGATCTAAATGTGGTTTTGAAAGCAGGGTAAAGCAGAAAAAATTACTTCTCTTCAAATCCCTGTTGAGGTCTTCAGATAATCAGATGCCATACTGACTATTTTTGGAAAGAAGGATCTTAGTAAGTTCATCTGAATGACTTGAAAAAAATTTTTGTGGGAGAGAGAGGCAAGAAATAAAATATCATTATCATCATCATCATCATCGTCATCATCACTGCTACTACTATCATAGTTTGTGCCCTGGAAGTTTGAAATCACTTTTTATATCCCTTCCTTTCTTCTTCGTTTTGCTTTTCTAGTACGACATTCAGAAGGGACAAAAGGATTCAGAGTGAAAAGTTAAACCACTTAACCTCAAAGACAACCACTATTTCCAATTATATGTGGGTTCTTTCAGAGTTACTTAATATATACAGGCATTCTCCATTCTATCTTTCCAACGGTAGCATGCAAGCACATTTTTCAGCACTTTGATTTTTTTCTCATAATAATATGCTTTCAACAATAATAATAACTAAAAGATTTTTGTTTTTTGTTTTTATTTTAAACTAATTTATGTTAAACTTATTTTAGACATATGGAATGGTCCCAAAAATAGTATAGAGGGTTTTGGTATATCACTCACCGAACTTCTCCTGCTACAGTATTTGTACAATAACCATAATATAATTATCAAAACTAGGAAATTAACATTGGTAAAATAATATTAACTAAACCATAGAGCTTATTTGGATTTTACCACTTTTTCTACTGATGTCCTTTTTCTGTTCCAGAATCCCATCCAGGATTCCACATTGATTACATTTAGCTATTCTTTGTCTCCTCTAATGTATAACACATCCTCAGTCTTTCCGTGTCTTTTGTGATAACTAGGTTTTTTTTTTTTTTTAATTTTTATTTGGAGTATAGTTGATTTATAATGTTGTGTTAGTTTCAGGTATACAGCTATACATATACATATATCCACTTTTTTTTTTTTTTAAAGATTCTTTTCCCATATAGGCCCTTACAGAATATTGAGTAGAGTTCCCCGTGCTATACAGCAGGTTCTTAATTAGTTATCTCTGTTATATATTGATAACTAGGTTTTGACTAACTCTGCTTTCTATAGGGAATATTATTTCAGAATTATGGAGGCAAGGTTATTTTTTTTTAATCTTTGGGCTTTGTATGGGAATACAGTGGAAGGAATATGGGGCTAAGAATCAGAAGCCTTTGTGAATTTGTGACAATCTCTGTATCAGTTTATGTATCAGTTCTCTTGTTTGTAAAATAGGGATGATTAAAATAAATCCCCTAAATTCAACTGATTCCCAAATCCTGTATTGAGTATCTCATGAGCTTATCCTAATAACCTTAGGATAAGGTTTCTAAAGGTATTTTATAAAGCTAAAAGAAGCTGTACATGTCTGTGTGTATGGAGTGGTATTGACCCTTCCCAAAACTTTTTTTTTTGGGGGGCTTCCCTGGTGGCACAGTGGTTAAGAACCCACCTGCCAATGCAGGGGACACGGGTTCGAGCCCTGGTCCGGGAAGATCCCACATGCCATGGAGCAGCTAGGCCCGTGCGCCACAACTGCTGAGCCTGCGCTCTAGAGCCTGCGAGCCACAACTACTGAGCCCACGTGCTGCAACTACTGAAGCCCGCACGGCCTAGAGCCCGTGCTCTGCAACAAGAGAAGTCACCGCAATGAGAAGCCTGCACACCGCAACGAAGAGTAGCCCCCGCTCACCACAACTAGAGAAGGCCCGCGCGCAGCAACGAAGACCCAATACAACCAAATATAACTAATAAATTAATTAATTTAAAAAAAAACTTTTTTTTTAAATAAACCTTTTATTTAAGTACAGTTTTAGATTTACAGAAAGATTGCTAAGATAGTACAGAGTTCATATATATACACATATACCTCATATACTTTGTGCCCATTTTCCCCTGCTGTTAAAATTTTACATTAGTATGGCATATTTGTACTAATGAGCCAATATTGATATATTATTATTAGTAGTAGTAGTAGTAGCATTTGGCCGCATCGAGAGGCATGTGGGATCTTAGTTCCCCAACCAGGGAACGAACCCGCACCCCCTGCATTGGAAGCACAGAGTCTTAACCACGGGACTGCCAGGGAAGTCCCTTGATACATTATTATTAACTTTATTCAGATATCCTTAGTATTCCCCTAATGTCCTTTTTCTATTCCAGGATCCCATACAGGATATCACATTACATTTAGTTGTCATGGCTCCTTAGACTCTTCTTGACATTGAGCAAAAATTTAGTTAATGTTATAATTGTCATTAATTTTGCGTAATTAATACTTAATAAGTATTTCAATTATCATAAGTACCTATATATATTCTCTAGCTCAGTGGGGCCCTATGCTTATGTTTATTGTATATTTGTTTAATCTTTTAAAGCAAACCCTTTGACTTGTACATTTGTGTTTGGGACATTGTTAAATAAATTTATGACTTATTTGATATAAAAGCCTTCATTAGGAGCATGGATCCAAAATTTAACATTGTTCCTATAGGTAAGAAAGATTTGCTTTAAATGATCTGTTTCAGGGGAAACAAGGGACTGCTTGCTTCCTTTGCTAAAGAAAAAGGAAGAGTTTCATATATCTTCTTTGACCACCTTAATGCCCAACAAAAATATAGTCCTTCTTAACTCTTCTTTGAGGAAGGAGCTATCTAGTCTTCAAGGCAATTCCCTCCAAATCTCCATTGTCTTTGATCTTTTCCAGCTTCCCCTTTGTTTTCTGTATATTTGGTCCTCCTCCCCACCTCCTTAAAAAAAATCTTAATAAACAGTTTTAAAAAGCAAATCTTACTATACCATTCTCTTTCTTAAAGACCTCTACTAGCTGCATATAGCGTAAATCATAGATCAGAGAATAAATCCTGTGCTCTACAAAGCCAGCCTTATACTTTTCAGTGGAGGAGTCTCCACACTCCACCTTCACCTGGCTATGATCCAGCCCCCTTCCCCTTTGAAGTCTTGCTTGATACTCCTAGTCTGTGCTCCCCCAGCTCTTCATTTACATCTCTGTTATGGCACTTAACCATATTGTAATTCACGGTTTAGCTATTTCCTTCTCCATAAGGCATATTCCTTAAGTCCAGGCACTCTCTCTTTATCTATGTGTCCTGTGCCAGAACACTTCCTAGTAGATGACAAAAAGTTAGTGAATATTACGTGTTGGGTTAGAATAACATGTCCTTTTATGTAAATAAAGAGAGAAGAGGCTTGATGATTTTTTGAGAACTGATACATAAAAGAGGCAAGATGATTTTTTAACTGTTGTAAGGACTCGGTATTTCCACATCCTTGCCCTTGTCCCCTAATTTTTTCAGTCTTTTGAAGGTGATTTGTGGGATTCCCTGATTGTCTAGTGGTTAGGACTCAGTGCTTTCATTGTGGTGGCCTGCGTTCAATCCCTGGTCGGGGAACTAAGATCCCACAAGCTTCGTGGTGTGGCCGGAAAAAAAAAAAAAGGTGATTTGCACTTTTCAAATTATGCCCTGGATGGGGTGTTTTTTGTAAAAGACTTTTTCCCAGACATTCTGTTAGACTCAACTTGTAGGTAGAAGTTTACTCTTATACCTAGATATAGCAAGTAGTCCAGTAGCCTCTTGTCACAGGTAAGGAAGCTTTGTGCTAATAACGTCTTTAATTTTTTAGAACATTGTGCCCCCTTTATTAAAATGTATTATTAAAAACAGTAATACAGGGAGTTTTCTGTGTGTGTGCTTGAGGCAGGAGGGGTGCACTCCTGCTGCACTGGCTACAGGAGTTGGGGGGTGAGCTTGGCGGTGACGTGGTGCCCTCACATGACTGGGAGCTGCAGAGCAAAGCAGCCTTCATCCCTCCAGGGAAAGTGGAGCAGGTCTGTGGGTATAAGTGTTGCAGCAGTGCACTCGTGGCGAGAATCGGAGAAGCAAGAGACAGCAAGGATAGGCCTAGGAAAATGAAGAAATGGAGCAGCCCATGCAGAATGGAGAGGAAGACCCCCCTTTGGGAGGGGACCACCAGCCAGCAGGAAATAATACACAGGGAAAGGCTCGCTGACTTGCCTGTAATTTCCAGTGGGCCATACCCAGTAGGCAGGTCAGTGATGGGATGGGTGGAAATGGAAATGTTAATGGAGGGGATGAGAGAAATCAGGAGAAAACTTAGGGAGCTGCAGTTGAGGAATTGTCTTTGTATACTTGTAGGGGAGCTCTCTAATCACCATGACCATCATGATGAATTTTGCCTTGTGCCTTGACTCCTGCCATTTCCCTTGAGATTAATACTGTGATTCCCAATGTTGTTTTCTTTTTCCTTGCATTTTCCTGATATGCCTTTACTGATCCGTTTGCTGTGAACCTTATGTAATTTCCATGTGTCAGGTGTTACCAGCTTCTAATTAGAGATTGCCTTGGCACCCAATCGAAGTTTCTGTCAACAGTACAGTTTCACCCATTCGCCTGGAAAAATGTAAAGTTAATAAAGCAATTAAAAAGCTTTTAAAAAGCAAAAAACCCCAAAAAAAAAACAACAAAAAAACCCCCCAAATGAAAACAGAACAAGTAGTACAAATGTAAAAGTGGATATTGTTTAAAAGTTCAGGCTACATTGTAACAAAGTAAAAAGTGAAAGAAAGTGCTGCATTCTCCATTCCATTTCTTAGAGGTAATCATTGTTATCAATTTTACAATTTTGTAGTCAGGTTTTAAAATGGACATACTGTTTTGAAGAAATGCTTTAGAAATTTTGACTACGGGTTTACTCAAGTTATTAACTTTTTTTGTTGCTACTTATGAAAAAATATAGGCTTTATTTTTTAGAGCAGTTTTAGATTCACAGCAAAGTTGAGCTCAAAGTTCAGAGTTCCCATATATCCATTCCCCCTTCACATCAACTGTCATCAACAGTTCCCACCAGAGTGGTACATTTGTTACAAGAGGTGAACCAACATTGACACATGATTATCAACCAAGGTTGTAGTTTACATTAGGGTTCACTCTTGCTGTAGGTTCAGTGGTTTTGACAAATTAGTATAATGACATGTATCCACCATTATAGTATCATACAGAATAGTTTCACTGTCCTAAAAATTTCCTATGCTCCATCTATTTATCCCTTCTTCCCCTTTAAGCCCCTGGCAACCACTGTTTTGTTTTGTTTTTTTGTTTGTTTTTTTAACTGTTTCCATAGTATTACTTTTTCCAGAATGTTACATATTTGGAGTCATAACAGTATATAACCTTTCAGGTTGGCGTCTCTCACTTAGTATTAATAATATGTATTCAAGATACCTCTGTGTCTTTTTGTGGCTTGATAGTTCATTTCTTTTTAGTGCTGAATAATATTCTATTGCATGGATGTACCACGGTTAATTTGTTCATCTATTCGACATCTTGGTTGTTTCCAAGTTCTTGCAATTATGAATAAAACTACTATAACTGTCATGTGCAGGATTTTGTTTGATATAAGTTTTAAACGCATTTGGATAAATACCAAGGAATGCAATTGCTGGATCATGTGGTAAGGCTATGTTTAGTTTTGTAAGAAACTGCCAAACTATCTTCCAGAGTATTATTTTGCTTTCCCACCAGCAGTGAATGAGAATTCCTGTTGCTCCCACATCCTTTCTAGCATTTGGTGTTTTCGGTGTCTTGGATGTTAGCCATTCTAATATGTAGTGGTATTTCATTTTAACTTGCAATTCCCTAACGAAATAAGATGTTGAGCATCTTTTCATATACTATTTGCTATATGTATATTTTCTTCGGTGAGGTATCAGTTTAGATATTTTGCTCAGTTTTTTTTTTTTTTAAGATTTATTGATTGATTGATTGCTATGTTGGGTCTTCGTTTCTGTGCTAGGGCTTTCTCTAGCTGTGGCAAGCGGGGACCACTCTTCATCGCGGTGCGCAGGCCTCTCACTATCGTGGCCTCTCTTGTTGAGGAGCACAGGCTCCAGACGCGCAGGCTCAGTAGTTGTGGCTCACGGGCCTAGTTGCTCCGTGGCATGTGGGATCTTCCCAGACCAGGGCTTGAACCCGTGTCCCCTGCATTAGCAGGCAGATTCTCAACCACGGCGCCACCAGGGAAACCCCTGCTCAGTTTTTAATGGAGTTGTTTTCTTATTGTTCGAGTTCTTTGTATATTTTGGATAATAGCCCTTTATCAGATGTGTTTTTTTTGCAAATTTTTCTCCTGATTTATGCTTTGTCTTCTTATTCTCTTGACAGTGTCTTTCACAGAGCAGAAGTTACACATTTTAATAAAGTCCAAACTTATCAATTATTTCTTTCATGCATCATGCCTTTGGTGTAGTATCTAAAAAGTCAATACCAAACCCAGGGTCACCTAGATTATTGCTAGCTTTTACTTGATTTTCATGTCATCACGTTTATTTTGGTGGTAGATGAAAGATGTTTTATGCTTCACCGCCAAGGATTATTGGCTTTGTGGTTAACATTTTGCTTTTGTGGAAATTGATGGTAATTATGTTTTTGTAGTAACAAATTTTAAATGTCAGCCTTTTTTTCCTATAGGGTACATTTAATTCAGTTTAAATCTGCAAATTCATGGAATTTTAGACCAAGAAACAACATAAAAGAGTGTCTAGTTCGAATTCTTCATTTTATAAATGAGTACAGAATGGAGAGAACTATAACATGATTTGTATGAGATCAAACAGCAAATTAGTAATAAAAATAGGACTTAGAGTTGGTGATAACTGGTTTTAAAGAACTGAGGTGGGAGATGTATTGATAATTTTTCTTGTATGAAAAGTACTTTTTTTGTTGGTGGGTGTTTCTTATTCTTTGTGACTTGGTGTCATGGTTCCCAATATTTAAAAGGGTAAGTTTTTTTGTTTTTGTTTTTTTTAAAATAAATTATTTATTTTGGGTTGCATTAGGTCTTCGTTGCTGCATACAGGCTTTCTCTAGTTGCGGTGAGCGGGGGCTACTCTTCTTTGCGGTGCGCGGGCCTCTCATTGAGGTGGCTTCTCTTGTTGTGGAGCACAGGCTCTAGGCACATGGGCTTCAGTAGTTGTGGCACGAGGGCTCAGTAGTTGTGGCTCACGGGCTCTAGAGCACAGGCTCAATAGTTGTGGCACACGGGCTTATTTACTCCGTGGCACGTGGGATCTTCCCGGACCAGGGCTCGAATCCAAGTCCCCTGAGTTGGCAGGTGGATTCTCAACCACTGTGCCACCAGGTAAGCTCTAAAAGGGTAAGTTTTAAAACAGTAGAAACTGTAAACATTTTTCATGCTTTTAAAGTATTGCAGCGAATTGTGTGGTTTATTATGGCAAATCAAACAGATATTCATAAATGTTGAGAAGTGATCTCTGTCAGTTCCCTAAGTTAGTTATGGTTATTTGTAGAATATTTCTTTTCAGGCTGTTTAAAGTGAAGTGCTATCACTAGAGTCAGCAGATACTTAAATTAAAAAAAAAAACTAAACTTTAGCTGTTTGTCAGATGTTTTTCTTCAGGTATACTTACCAGCTCCTGTCACATTTGCTTAACACTGCTTAATTCTTGTCCACATAAATAGTCTTACGCAGTCTTTTTGATTTTTTTCCCCTTCCATTTAACTTCAAATTAACATATTTCTATATAGTTTTAAAACTTTTGTGATGGCTCCCTAATTGTTGCATTAATAAAACAGTATTAAACTCTTCCCCTGTTAGACATTAGTTTCTACCTTTTAAAATATAAAAGAAGTGTTACAGTGAATATCATCTGCAATTTAAATTTGTAATAGCTGTGGAAAATGTGATACTCTTCTCCCAGTGTTCCCCCTCTTACCTTTTCCTTCTGGGAAAAAAGTCAGAAAGTAATGCAGCATAATACATAACTATATTTATTTATTTATTTATTTATTTAACATTTTTAAAAATTATTTTTTATTGGAGTATAGTTGCTTTACAATGTTGTGTTAGTGTCTGCTGTACAGCAAAATGAATCACCTATACGTACACATATATTCCCTCTTTCTTAGATTTCCCTTCCATGTAGGTCACCACCGAGCTCTGAGTAGAGTTCCCTGCTCTACACAGGAGGCTCTCATCAGTTGTCTACTTTATACATAGTATCAGTAGTGTATATACTTCAGTCCCGATCTCCCAATTCCTCCCACCACCCCCTTCCCCCTTGGTATCCATAAGTTTGTTCTCTACGTCTGTGTTATAACTATATGTATTTTTGAATCAACACCATTTAAAATACATTTCTAGGGAAATATTTTAAAATCTATTTTAAAGTGGTATTGATTCAAAAATACATGTAGCTTTCATTTTAAATATTCAGAGGTAAACACAAAATGATTATGATTTCTATTAGGGTATGAGTATTAGAGTATTTAAGTATAAAATTCAAAAGAGGTCTCTGGGGCTTCCCTGGTGGCACAGTGGTTGAGAATCTGCCTGCCAATGCAGGGGACACGGGTTCGTGCCCTGATCTGGGAAGATCCCACATGCTGCGGAGCAACTGGGCCCATGAGCCGCGATTACTGAGCCTGCGCGCCTGGAGCCTGTGCTCCACAACAAGAGAGGCCGCGATAGTGAGAGGCCTGCGCACCGCGATGAAGAGTGGCCCCCGCTTGCCACAACTAGAGAAAGCCCTCGCACAGAAACGAAGACCCAACACAGCCATAAATAAATAAAAATAAATTAAAAAAAAAAAAAAAAAGAGGTCTCTGCCCACGGCCCGCCGCCTCCATCTTGAATTGAGCTGTCTCGCGTGGCACTTCTGCTCGTGGTGTGAGGTGTTGGCACAGCCACATTACATGAAGAACTCTGGTCTGAAAGGCGGGGTGAAAGCCTTTGCACGAAGCACCGTATGAGCAAGTAAAACTAGACTGTGCACAAAGGAAAAAAGGTGATGGACTCAAGATCAAGACTAACTCTGATGGAGACTGAAAGTCACAACAAAGTTAAAGAAAAACATGCTTCTGAAGATAGTTGCAGACCTTAACCCCAGGATACAAGGAGGTTGGTCAAAAAAGATCTTGCACAAATTGAAACCAACCACAGGGGATTAACCAAGATGGCGGAGTAGAAGGACATGCTCTCACTCCCTCTTGCGAGAGAACCAGAATCACAACTGGCTGCTGGACAGTCATCGACAGGAAGACACTGGACTTCACCAAGGAGGATACCCCACGTCCAAAGACAGAGGAGAAGCCACAGTGAGACGGTAGGAGGGGCGCAATCAGAGTAAAATCAAATCCCATAACTGTTGGGTGGATGACTCACAGACTGGCGAACACTTATACCACAGAAGTCCACCCACGGGAGTGAAGGTTCTGAGCCCCACATCAGGCTTCCCAACCTGGGGGTCTGGCAACGGGAGGAGGAATTCCTAGAGAATCAGACTTTGAAGCCTAGTGGGAATTGATTGCAGGACTTCGACAGGACTGGGGGAAACAGAGACCCCACTATTGGAGGGCGCACACGGAATAGTGTGTGCATCGGGACCCGGGGGAAGGAGCAGTGACCCTGGGGGAGACTGAACCAGACCTACCTGCTAGTGTTGGAGGGTCTCCTGCAGAGGCAGGGGCTGGCTCTGTTTCACCGTGGGGACAAGGACACTGGCAGCGGAGGTTCTGGGAAATACTCCTTGGCATGAGCCCTCCCAGAGTCTGCCATTAACCCCACCAAAGAGCCCAGGTAGGCTCCAGTGTTGGGTTGCCTCAGGCAAAACAACCAACAGGGAGGGAACCCAGCCCCACCCATCAACAGTCAAGTGGATTAAAGTTTTACGGAGCTCTGACCGCCACAGCAACAGTCAGCTCTACCCACCAACAGAGCCTCCCATAAGCCTCTTAGATAGCCTCAACCACCAGAGGGCAGACAGCAGAAGCAAGAAAAACTACAATCCTGCAGCCTGTGGAACAAAAACCACATTTACAGAAAGATAGACAGGATGAAAAGGCAGAGGGCTATATACCAGATGAAGGAACAAGATAAAACCCCAGAAAAACAACTCTATGAAGTGGAGATAGGCAACCTTCCAGAAAAAGAATTCAGAATAATGATAGTGAAGATGATCCAGGACCTCGGAATAAGAATGGAGGCAAAGATTGAGAAGTTGCAAGAAATGATTAACGAAGACCTAGAAGAATTAAAGAATAAACAAACAGAGATGACCAATAAAATAACTGAAATGAAAACTACACTAGAAGGAATCAATAGCAGAATAACTGAGGCAGAAGAACAGATAAGTGACCTGGAAGACAGAATGGTGGAATTCACTGCTGCGGAACAGACTAAAGAAAAAAGAATGAAAAGAAATGAAGACAGCCTAAGAGACCTCTGGGACAATATTAAATGCAACAACATTCGCATTATAGGGGTCCCAGAAGGAGAAGAGAGAGAGAAAGGACCAGAGAAAATATTTGAAGAGATTATAGTCGAAAACTTCCCTAACATGGGAAAGGAAATAGCCACCCAAGTCCAGGAAGCACAGAGAGTCCCATACAGGATAAACCCAAGGAGAAACACGCCGAGACACATAGTAATCAAAGTGGCAAAAATTAAAGACAAAGAAAAATTATTGAAAGCAGCAAGGGAAAAATGACAAATAACATACAAGGGAACTCCCATAAGGTTAACAGCTGATTTCTCAGCAGAAACTCTACAAGCCAGAAGGGAGTGGCATGATATACTTAAGGTGATGAAAGGGAAGAACCTACAACCAAGATTACTCTACCCGGCAAGGATCTCATTTAGATTGGATGGAGAAATCAAAAGCTTTACAGACAAGCAAAAGCTAAGAGAATTCAGCACCACCAAACCAGCTCTACAACAAATGCTAAAGGAACTTCTCTAAGTGGGAAACACAAGAGAAGAAAAGGACCTACAAAAACAAACCCAAAACAATTAAGAAAATGGTCATAGGAACATACATATTGATAATTACCTTAAACGTGAATGGATTAAATGCTCCAACCAAAAGACACAGGCTTGCTGAATGGATACAAAAACAAGACCCGTATATATGCTGTCTACAAGAGACCCACTTCAGACCTAGGGACACATACAGACTGAAAGTGAGGGGATGGAGAAGGATATTCCATGCAAATGGAAATCAAAAGAAAGCTGGAGTAGCTATACTCATATCAGATAAAATAGACTTTAAAATAAAGAACGTTACAAGAGACAGACAAGGAAGGACACTACATAACGATCAAGGGATCAATCCAAGAAGAAGATATAACAATTATAAACATATCTGCACCCAACATAGGAGCACCTCAATACATAAGGCAACTGCTAACAGCTATAAAAGAGGAAATTGACAGTAACACAATCATAGTGGGGGACTTTAACACCTCACTTACACCAATGGACAGATCATCCAAAATGAAAATAAATAAGGAAACAGAAGCTTTAAATGACACAGTAGACCAGATAGATTCAATTGATATTTATAGGACATTCCATCCAAAAACAGCAGACTACACTTTCTTCTTAAGTGCGCACGGAACATTCTCCAGGATAGATCACATCTTGGGTCACAAATCAAGCCTCAGTAAATTTAAGAAAATTGAAATCATATGAAGCATCTTTTCTGACCACAACGTATGAGATTAGAAATGAATTACAGGGAAAAAAACGTAAAAAACACAAACACGTGGAGGCTAAACAATACGTTACTAAATAACCAAGAGATCACTGAAGAAATCAAAGAGGAAATCAAAAAATACCTAGAGACAAATGACAATGAAAACACGACGACCCAAAACCTATGGGATGCAGCAAAAGCAGTTCTAAGAGGGAAGTTTATAGCTATACAAGCCTACCTAAAGAAACAAGAAAAATCTCAAGTAAACAATCTAACCTTACACCTAAAGGAACTAGAGAAAGAAGAACAAACAAAACCCAAAATTAGCAGAAGGAAAGAAATCATAAAGGTCAGAGTGAAAATAAATGAAATAGAAACAAAGAAAACAATAGCAAAGATCAATAAAACTAAAAGCTGGTTTTTTGAGAAGATAAACAAAATTGATAAGCCATTAGCCAGACTCATCAAGAGAAAGAGGGAGAGGACTCAAATCAATAAAATTAGAAATGAAAAAGGAGAAGTTACAACAGACACCGCAGAAATACAAAGCATCCTAAGAGACTACTACAAGCAACTCTATGCCAATAAAATGGACAACCTGGAAGAAATGGACAAATTCTTAGAAAGGTATAACCTTCCAAGACTGAACCAGGAAGAAACAGAAAATATGAACAGACCAATCACAAGTAATGAAATTGAAACTGTGATTAAAACTCTTCCAACAAACAAAAGTTCAGGACCAGATGGCTTCACAGGTGAATTCTATCAAACATTTAGAGAAGAGCTAACACCCATCCTTCTCAAACTCTTCCAAAAAATTGCAGAGCAAGGAACACTCCCAAACTCATTCTATGAGGCCACCATCACCCTGATACCAAAAGCAGACAAAGACATTACAAAAAAAGAAAATTACAGACCAATATCACTGATGAATATAGATGTAAAAATCCTCAACAAAATACTAGCAAACAGAATCCAACAACACATTAAAAGGATCATACACCACGATCAAGTGGGATTTATCCCGGGGATGCAAGGATTCTTCAATATACGCAAATCAATCAACGTGATACAGCATATTAACAAATTGAAGAAGAAAAACCATATGATCATCTCAATAGATGCAGAAAAAGCTTTTGACAAAATTCAACACCCATTTATGATAAAAACTCTCCAGAAAGTGGGCATAGAGGGAACCTACCTCAACATAATATAGGCCATATATGACAAACCCACAGCAAACATCATTCTCAACGGTGAAAAACAAAGCATTTCCTCTAAGATCAGGAACAAGACAAGGATGTCCACTCTCACCACTATTATTCAACATAGTTCTGGAAGTCCTAGCCATGGCAATCAGAGAAGAAAAAGAAAAAAAAAGGAATACAAATTGGAAAAGAAGAAGTAAAACTGTCACTGTTTGCAGATGACATGATACTATACATAGAGAATCCTAAAACTGCCACCAGAAAACTGCTAGAGCTAATTAATGAATATGGTAAAGTTGCAGGATACAAAATTAATGCACAGAAATCTCTTGCATTCCTATACACTAATGATGAAAAATCTGAAAGAGAAATTATGGAAACACTTCCATTTACCATTGCAACAAAAAGAATAAAATACCTAGGAATAAACCTGCCTAGGGAGACAAAAGACCTGTATGCAGAAAACTATAAGACACTGATGAAAGAAATTGAAGATGATACCAACAGATGGAGAGATATACCATGTTCTTGGATTGGAAGAATCAACATTGTGAAAATGACTGTACTACCCAAAGCAATCTACAGATTCAATGCAATCCCTATCAAATTACCAATGGCATTTTTTACGGAGCTAGAACAAATCACCTTAAAATTTGTATGGAGACACAAAAGACCCCGAATAGCCAAAGCAGTCTTGAGGGAAAAAAACGGAGCTGGAGGAATCAGACTCCCTGACTTCAGACTATACTACAAAGCTACAGTAATCAAGACAATATGGTACTGGCACAAAAACAGAAACATAGATCAATGGAACAAGATAGAAAGCCCAGAGATAAACCCACGCACCTATGGTCAACTAATCTATGACAAAGGAGGCAAAGATATACAATGGAGAAAAGACAGTCTCTTCAGTAAGTGGTGCTGGGAAAACTGGACAGCTACATGTAAAAGAATGAAATTAGAATACTCCGTAACACCATACACAAAAATAAACTCAAAATGGATTAGAGACCTAAATGTAAGACTGGACACTATAAAACTCTTAGAGGAAAACATAGGAAGAACACTCTTTGACATAAATCACAGCAAGATCTTTCTTGATTCACCTCCTAGAGTAACGGAAATAAAACCAAAAATAAACAAATGGGACCTAATGAAACTTCAAAGCTTTTGCACAGCAAAGGAAACCATAAACAAGACGAAAGGACAACCCTCAGAATGGGAGAAAATATTTGCAAACGAATCAACGGACAAAGGATTAATCTCCAAAATATATAAACAGCTCATGCAGCTCAATATTAAAGAAACAAACACCCCAATCCAAAAATGGGCAGAAGACCTAAATAGACATTTCTCCAAAGAAGACATACAGACGGCCACGAAGCACATGAAAAGATGCTCAACATCACTAATTATTAGGGAAATGCAAATCAAAACTACAATGAGGTATCACCTCACACTAGTTAGAATGGGCATCATCAGAAAATCTACAAACAACAAATGCTGGAGAGGGTGTGGAGAAAAGGGAACCCTCTTGCACTGTTGGTGGGAATGTAAATTGATACAGCCACTATGGAGAACAATATGGAGGTTCCTTAAAAAACTAAAAATAGAATTACCATATGACCCAGCAATCCCACTACTGGGCATATACCCAGAGAAAACCGTAATTCAAAAAGACACATGCACCCGAATGTTCATTGCAGCACTATTTACAATAGCCAGGTCATGGAAGCAACCTAAATGCTCATCAACAGATGAATGGATAAAGAAGAAGTGGTACATATATACAATGGAATATTACTCAGCCATAAAAAGGAATGAAACTGAGTCATTTGTTGAGACATGGATGGATCTAGAGACTGTCATACAGAGTGAAGTAAGTCAGAGAAAAACAAATATCATATATTAACGCATATATGTGGAACCTAGAAAATTGGTACAGATGAGCCGGTTTGCAGGGCAGAAGTTGAGACACAGATGTAGAGAACAGACATATGGACACCAAGGGGGGAAAACTGCAGTGGGGTGGGGATGGTGGTGTGCTGAATTGGGCGATTGAGATTGACATGTATACAGTGATGTGTATAAAATTGATGACTAATAAGAACCTGCAGTATAAAAAAAAAAACAAACAAAACAACTAATACTAAACTTTCATGGGGTTATCTGTATGGAAATATGTTAATATAAATGTTTCAGACATTACATGAAATATCTAAAAATCTTATATGTTCTGGTATAATGTTATAAGTCATAATCCTAGTTATTACTTTAAAATGTATACCTCAGAAATAACTAATTTTCTTGTCAACTGCATTATTATGAACTTTCATCAAATCTTTAACCGTGGTCATTTTTAAGTCTTTTGTCATTTACAGACAGTTCTGGGTGTACTCTGATGCTTTTGCAGATATGTTCCTATAAAAGGGTTTCATCTTCAAGAAATTCATGGAAAAGACTGACAAGTACAGGTTTCTGGTAACTGACTGTACTGCTGAACTGAATGAATAAGCATTTTCAGAACTCTAATGAAAAACTGATGAACTGATAAAAGTGCTAACAAAAGATCAAGATGAAAAAAAAAATTAATTACATGGGACCGAGTGAACTGATGAGGATGAGTATAATTTTTGTGACTTTCTGTCTGAATTAAGAAAAAAAAAAATCCCACAAGGACTCAGAGGCAAAGAATATACAAATCAATTTTCACTGCAAAGTAAAGGAGCTGTTACAGTGGAGGATTACTGGACTGAATGTCAATATTATGACATAGTATGAGTGTGTTTCATGTTTGGTAATTCCAGTCATTGTTGCTTTTGTTGTCATCCATGTACAATGCTTGGTGTCAGTCTATTTATATCTTGTAAAAATAAAATACAATGTGTGTGTGAAAAAAATAAAATAAAATACAGTGTGTGTGTGTGAAAAAAAAATTCAAAAGAAAAAACATATGCAGTTAAAAACAGGGCCTCCGTCTCATCTCTTGTCTTTTAGACACTTAGGTTTCTGAGTTAACCTCTAGAATCAGCCTCGTATGTATTCTAGAGCTGTCTATGCGTGTTTTTTACTTTGTTTTATTTAATTTTAAAAACTATCATAGAGTAATATTGATTTTTATTTTAACACATGTGTAGATGCAAGTGACTACCACTATAGTGTGTTTACAGAATAGGATTTAAGGTTTTTTAATGCTTAAAAAATATTTTTTTAAAGGGTGGAAATGTAGAAATACTGGCTTTTCCCACCCTTTTTCAGTTTTTTAAAAAAATGAAAATATAATTAAGATATAGTGAAATTCACCCATTTTTAAATTTATTTATTTATTTAAAATGGAAGGATAGTTAATTTACAGTGTTGTTAGTTTCAGGTGTACAGCAAAGTGATTCAGTTATACATATAAATATTCTTTTTCAGATTCTTTTCCATTATAGGTGAAATTTACCCATTTTAAATGTGTATAGTTTGTGTTTTAACAAAATGTATCACAGGGGACTTCCCTGGTGGTCCAGTGGGTAAGACTTCACCTTCCAATGCAGGGGGCCCAGGTTCAATCCCTGGTTGGGGAACTAGATCCCACATGCATGCCGCAACTAAGAGTTCATATGCCGCATCTAAGAAGTCCCGTGCGCAACTAAGACCTGGCGCAGCCAAAATAAATAAATAAATAGGTAAATAGATAAATAAATAAATATTTTTAAAAAATGTATCACAGTGTAGCCACCACCGCAGTCAGTCTACAGCCCCTGTCAACCACCAGTTTTCTTTTCTCTAATTTTGCTTTTTCCACATGCTATATAAACAGAATGACACAACTTCTTCAGTATGGTTTCTTTCACTTAGCATAATGTGTTTGAAATTCATACATGTTGTTGCTTATATGAGTAGTTTGTTCCTTTATATTGCTGAAAAATAGTCCATTGTACGGGTGAACCATAGTTTTTAAATCCATTTCCCAGTTGAGGGACATTTAAGTAGTTTCCAGACATTCACAGGCAGGTTTTGTGTGAACGTAGGTTTTTCCTTTCACTTGTGTAAATACCTAGGGACAGTATTGGTGGGTGATTTGGTAAGTGTATGTTTAAGTTTATAAGAAACTGCCAAACTGTTTTTTAAAGTGGCTGTACCATTTTACATTCCCACCAGCAATCTATGAGAGTTTCTGTGCAATTTCATCAGCACTTGATATTGTTGGGTTTTTTTTTTAAGCTATTTTAATAGGTGCATAGTGGTATCACCTTGTGATTTTAGTTTGTATTCCCCTAATGATTAATGATGTTGAGTGCTTGTCATCTATATATATGTTCTTTGGTGAAATGTCTGTTTAAATCTTTGCCTACTTTAAAACTGAGTTTTCTTATTATTGTGTTTTGAGAGTTCTTTATGTATTTTGCATAGAGGTCTTTCGAGATTTGTGAATATTTTCTCCCAGTCCAGGTTTTCAATTTTTTCTTTTATAGATTGTGTTTTTGGGGTTGTATCTTAAGAAATCTTTGTCTCGCCCAAGGTCACCAAGATTTTCTCCTGTATATTTCTTCTAGAAATTGTATAATTTTAGGTTTTACATTTAGGTCTGTGATACATTTTTAGTTATATTTTTATTATGGTGTGCGGTATGGATTGAGGCTCATTTTTTTGCATATGAGTACCTAGTTCTAGCACCATATATTGTAAATACTTATTTCTCTGTTTTTGAACCTTTGTCGAAGATCAATTAATCATAAATATTGTACATCAACTGTACTTCAAAAAAACATAAATGTATGGGTCTTTTTCTGGACTCAAACTGTATTATTAATGCTCTTTTGTATTGTGTTAGATAGATGCAGAATGATTTGAAAACTTAGCTGTGTTTAGAATCTGGTATTTATGGACAGTAATTTGTAGGGAATTCTCTGGCGGTCCAGTGCTTAAGACTTTGCGCTTTCACTGCCGCCCCGGGTTCAATCCCTGGTCGGGGAACTAAGATCCCACATCCCGTGCGGTTCGGCCACCGAAAAAAAGAAGATTTTGCTAATGATTCGTGATCTGTTTGGAAAAACTCGAGTTATTTCTCGTGTACTAAGGATGAACTGGAATGGGTTTTCCCAGATGCCATTTTCTTTTTTGTAGAATTACTTGGTAGTTCACTAATAATATCTAAGTGTTTGTGCTTTTATTATATCATTTTTGATAGTGATAAATTTGGGAGAAGTTCTCTTTTGATTTGAAACATGGTTGTCCTAAGTTAAATACTTTAAAGATTTAATTATTTTAAAAATAGTACCCAATTATTGTTGGCAGTTTGAGATTATTCTTTTATAATTAGATCATATCAAGCCATAGAATGAAAGAGAATTATGAGATTTGGCTGGACATTGGTGTTCTATAATACTGTGAGGTTTGAGTTAATCTAATTATCTGGATGTTTATTATTTAGGAATTTAGCTGTACTTTGCAATTAATACCTTTTAAGTAACTGTTAAACCTTTAAATGTTGGAATAGAAGTTAAAATGCCAAGAGGCAGGTGTTATTTTAAAGAGATCGTTGGACAAAATAGTGAAGATTAAGGCAGACTTTCAAGATTGATAGCTATTTTTTCACATTTTAGTATTTGTTGATGATTGCTTTTTCTCATTCTTGGAAGGGATACCTGCTCTTTCTCATTCTTGGAAGGGATACCTGCTCTTAAATCCTATTCCATTTTTAAGATTAGCTTTTTGTCTTTGGAAACCCCACTCCTGTCCTATTATTCCTTTCTTTTTTTGGATAGACTCTACCACATAGTTTTATTATTTTTAATGTGGTAAAATGCACATAACATAAAAATTTTCATTTTAATAAAGTGCACAGTTCAGTGGCATTAAATACGTTAACAATGTTGTACGACCATTATCACCACTGTCTAGTTGCAGAACTTTTTCTTCACTACAAGACCACCTTTCTTGTCCTTAGGGACTTCACATTCTGGTGAGGGAAACAAGTAACCTAATGTTTATGATGCGGTGTGGCAAACTGTATGTTAGCGCTTGCTATCATTAAGCTTTATTCTTTCAACTGAAATTTTACTTTGAAAAAGCAAAGTAATTTTTGGTTAGGTTAACATTCAAGTTGTCATACCACTCCACACTTGAATTAAATTTAGGCTAGACTGAAGTCTTTAGTCTTTTGACTTAGGTCAGTTCAGAACTCACAAATCCTCATGCCCTCTACTTTGTAACACGAAGGAAACCGGAAAATTGATACTCTGATTTAAAGCCAAATTATGGGCTCTTCCTTTCTCATGGAGCAGAGAAAACCAGGATTAGAGAGAATTTCCTAGTTGTCTGCACCTGTCCTCAATTGAGCTGTTTTGACTTATTCTGGTTGCAGTGACAGCTTGCTTGATTGTGGTCAAATATGGCATTATACAGGCATGCTTATCTCTTTTGGCAGATCATTAGAGGAATAGCTGTCTTTGGGATACTGTGTCAAGAGATTGTGTTTCTGAATTCCTTGAAACTTTGGAGTTAGAACTTGATGATTTAAAGTTGAATGTTTTAGCAGTTTTAGTTAAAAGCAATGTTGTCAACATTGAACAGTATTGTAATACAGATTTTATTTGCATTCTACTGTTAGGGTTTATCTTCTGTAGCACAAGATTGTTTAGGAAAAGTAAAACACAATACAGCCCTTTGTTTTTAAGATTCTGCAGTCTTCCTAATAGTCAGTCTACGAAAGAGTTGATAGCCCAAATGGTTGATGTTTTAGTTAGCAATTTCAATGTTCATCATAGGAAGACGAGTTCACATTACTAGATCTAGACTTCTGATTGTTTTTATAAATTTAAGAAAGTCTGAATTTGTGGCATAGTTTGATTGTTTATGGAAAAAGAATGAAAAGTTAAAATAACCCCTAGTTTGATTAGTTTTACTAATAATTTTGGCATTTATGCTTTCGGAAAAAATAACTGTAGTCTTGTTTTTTCAGGGTAATCACTTTGATCAGTATGAAGAAGGACATTTGGAAATTGAACAAGCGTCACTTGACAAGCCTATAGAATCGGTAAGATCAGTGCTTAATTTTGGGTAACAGATAGGTAGTGTTCGTGTGACACTTGATGTGAATGAAGTTAAACTTATTAATAACTTATAGTACAGTTTAGAGGTCTTGCATGCCCTACAGTAATCAAGTAGAGTTTGGGTTGTAATCTAATATTTAATATGTTGGGAAATCAGTGAAAAATCTAGAAACAGTTTAGAATTTCGATGGAAAAATATCATTTTTGGCCCATACTGATATCCTGTTAAAGATAGCAAGTTGAAGTTTAGTGTTTTTGTAAATTGAATAAAGGAGTAAAATGTATTTTGATCCTTTAAAAAGCTTCACCTTTCCTGGGCAACACAATCATGTGTGAAATGTTCCATTAGGAACAGTTAAGGACTAATATGTTTTATTTACCAGACTCTTGTGAAACATGGTAATTTTGGTTTCTGTGGCTTGAGATGTCTGGTTTTTGTCAAAAGTTGGTTGTATCTTTTCACACAACTTAATTTTAAATATTGATGCAAAGCAACAGAACAAGGAGATTTATTTTCCTGACTCTTAATTTTTGAACATTATTTTTATTTTGAAAAGCCCTTTATTTTCAGATTACACAGCCCATTGCTAAAATGTCTAAACTTGTCAGTATTGTCAGTATTTAATATTTGTGCTTAAGTGTACGTATTTAATAAGGGTTTCAGGAAGTTATTGGTTAACTTGAATGAAAAATCATCAAAGAGAGAATCTCTATAGCAGTCAAGACATCCCCCTTCTCCCTTTAAGAAACACTAGCTTCTCCTCCCTCAGGAAAATAAGGCAATTTAGAGAGCAGATATTTTAACTTTAGCTTTTATTTTCATAACTGTACCATAGTAAAGGATCCACATATATTTATGTTCCTAATTAGGTTGGTGTTGTGTGTGTTTGTGTGTGTGTTTAGATGTTTACAGAAATTTACACAACTTGGGGTGTTCGACATTTTTCTTCCACAGCAGTTGGCCCATATTAGCTAAGCAGCCATGATCTGGTTTGTATTGCACGGTCTGCCTTTTTTTAATTTCTTCTCTAGGGTTTCTTTCTCCCCCACCTCCCCTTCTTATTTCTGTTCTTCTGGTCCAGTGAACACTGCATATAGTACCTCTGTCTTAATGTGCTGGCATGATGCTAGACTTAGGCATGGCAGTAATTGATGACGCATGTGATAATGCTGCAGAGGGAGAATTCACACCTGATGTGCTGAAAGCCCAGTCTTGTTTTGACTTAAGGATAAAATGCCAAGCCCACTTTGCTAAGTTAAAAATCACTGAAGTTGTTGCCTTGTTCTGTATCATCTTGGGAATTATCACAAGGTAGAGTTTTACAATAAAATCTGTAGGCTAGCTAGGTCAATACCTTGTACTTGAAAAATAATTTAATTTTTCCATTTTATTTAAATGTTTCTTTGGGTCAAAGTTTAAGAACAGATAGCTGTCAGAAGAAAGGCCCAAGTACCATATTCTACAAGGTACATGGTTGGTCACTATTATACAAGCTATAATTCTGTGGGTACTCTGACTCAACAGTAGCAGGAAATTTAGCTAGACTGAGTTTGCAGCCTAGTAGTCATTATTATTATACTCAAGCAAGTTTTTTTAAAAGCAGTAAATTAAATGATATTTAACGTTTTTAAAGCCTTCTTTTAGGGCTACATTTAAAGATTTTTGGAAAAGTCATTCCTTTGGCATGTGGGACTAGTGCTCTTTTTCCTCTCACACTGTCCAGGAATTTTTCCAGCACATGTCATAGGGAGAACACTATCAGAATTCAGTCCGACTGAGTAATCTCAACAAGTAGGAGTGGAATTGATATATGCCTTATTTATTAAATGGTTATTATCTTCTCCACTAAAAATAGCAAATGGTATATAGTACTCAGACTGGATATTTATTTTTTTATGAATAATTATATGTTCAGAGATGTATATTAATAAATTATACTTACAATAAAAATTTACTCCAGAAACACATTAAAATATGCTTTATTGTGATGTGGTAGTTTAGGTAGTAGCGGGGAGGAGCTTCATAGCCGACATGGTGTTAGATAGAAGTGGGACAAAAAGAGAGGGATTTTATTTCTGTTACCAAATCATTTGGGGATAAATTTAAAGTTTTAAAAGAAAGTCCTAAAATGATTGGCATCAAAATAGATAGTGTAGTAACCCCCAAGTGCCCTATCACCTTAGGAATGCTCACCAAGTAAGTGTATATTAGTTATATGTCTGGCTGGCTGGCTATCTTGTTGAGCTGTTGAGCTATCTTGTTCTTAGGGGGAAATGGCGTTGCTTCTAACACACAGAAAGAGTCTCTGCTGAATTAAAATCTTTCTCTGCAGCAATATCTATTGAGAGGTGCTGACTGTTTTGCTACAGCATGCAACTCAAAAGTGGCTGGAAATATGCAGCTTTGGGAGTCTACAGATCATTGCAGGAGCTAA
Organism: Eschrichtius robustus; assembly: GCF_028021215.1. Classification (NCBI taxonomy): domain Eukaryota; kingdom Metazoa; phylum Chordata; class Mammalia; order Artiodactyla; family Eschrichtiidae; genus Eschrichtius; species Eschrichtius robustus. The sequence continues at coordinate 22,469,465 of NC_090843.1, read as the reverse complement.
AGGTCTAGTCATTTTTTTTTCTAACAAAGGTAATCTGCAGCAGCTGGTAACCGAGGAAGTCTCTGCACAGGTTTGTGCCAAGAATATGCCCTTGTGAAGGGTTATTGTGAGTATAGGATTAAGGTCCTTTTGTTTTGTAATAGGGTAAATTTGTTGTGAACCGGCAAGATGGGAAATGAGATACAAAGATGTGATAATGCATTATGCTTTTGGTAAACTTCTGAAGCTTAGCTTTGTTCCTTAGATGATATAGGTGTTTCAGTTTCAATCAGGAAATGTTTAAAACACATCAAAATCCAGCATTTGTAAAGTATTTCATAATCTTTGTTATAAAGTTTTATTTTCCCTTCTTTACTTCAGCCAACCAGATATCTTTCAGGGAAATTTCTGGTCAAGAATAAAACACTGTTCTAAGAAAATTTTTAAAGAATTGCCAGACAACATGATTATCTGAATTAAAGGAAAGTAGAAAGTATTAATATTTTACCCTCATTACAAAAAACTTTTAGAAATTATATTTTAAGTTATTGCTTTATGAGATTTTTAGGTCCCATCTCTAATGATAACCTCTATATACTTAAAGATAAAATATTTAGAAAACAAATAAAACTTAATCTAAAACCATAGCCCAGTCTAGGATTCCACCATAGATCCAAGAATTGGTTGATGTGATTTAGGATATATGGTCCTTTATGATCTTTATCATAGAAAGAAGATGAGAAATCAGATGGGAGAGTGATTATAAGCTATACAAAAGTTAAAATGCCTGCACCATAGACTTAAAATATGTTGTCATTGTTGCAGCTGGAAGTAAAACTACCCATCAGCCATTAGTTGGTCTTTGTTCTACCTGACTAAAATTCTGTCTGTATAGTTGTCAGGTTGACCGAGCAGGTTTTAAAAATTAATGTTAAGTTTTCAAATTCCAGTTGCTGATGTTTCCTTTGCATATCTAGGGATTTAGAAGTATATGTATAAGTGGATTTTGTCATGTTGCATATCTGTTTAGATCTGTGGACTCCACTAGTTCCAAACTGTAACTCCGTAAGACTGCTGATTTGACATTTAGCAGTGACCATAGGTGGACTGCACTATAAATAATGTGCTTCTTGGAGCTGAATGGTGTAGCATTACTATATGGCTTTTCTCTCTAGTCTTCATTGTGTCATCTGTAGTGAGCTATAGATTTTTTTGTTTTGGGAATTTTTACAACTTGTTTGCATGGGTTCACCTAGTAGCACTTGGTTTTTGCTTATAGAGTCTTAATACACAATCAGCAAAGCTTACAATCCACTCAAGAGACTTGCCATTTTTGTCACTGTTGAAAATGAGCTAAATGGTGTAAATTGAATGTGGCTGTCAACTAAAAGAAAATTCGGTGTGGAATTAGTATTCATCTAGTCACTGACATAATTGTAGTATAGTTTTCTCTTGAGACATGATATTCTATTTTCTGCTATTAAAAACATGGAATCAGCCCCACACGGTGAAGTAAATTTTAATCTGTATTTTGGCAGGCTCCCATTATACAGATTGGTGGTGCTGTTGCCAAAATGATCATTGTTACTCTGGTGGTGTACAGCTTCATGGAGCAAAGTTCCTGGGAAAGTTTTCTACTTGGTATTTAATTAATAAAAATGTCGAGGAATGGATGAAACAATAATGAGTTGGTTTTTTGTTTTTGTTTTTGGGCTGATATTGTGTTTTCAGCATATTGGTAGTTGTTTATAATACACATTTCTTGCTATCGATGTTCCCATTTAAAAATTATATTCTTTCTCACACATATAATACAGAGGAACAAAGGGTTAAAATATGGCACTTTAATTTACATTTAAGTTTAGAAATACAAAAAAATGTAAAGACCAATTTAGGTAATCTAGGTGAAAAAAGTTTGAGTTTTTAGGTCAGCTTTATAGTTTAACCAAAATTAAGAAAAACTTCATGCCTAACCAAAGAAAATGCTGCACTGCCACCATTTTTGGAGTCTCAAGCACAGAGACTAACAAATAGGTTGTGGGAGGAATTGTCTGGCGGTCCAGTGATTAGGACTCTGCACTTTCACTGCCGAGGGCCTGGGTTCAATCCCTGGTCGGGGAACTAAGATCCCACAGGCTGTGCCACACGGCCTGAAACAAAAAAGCAAATAGGTTGCGGGAGCTCTATGAATCATGTGGAAAACCAGCTTTTTGCCTACTTCCCTTGGGCGAAGTTCAGTTGCTGTATTAATTGTATATTTCCCTGCATTTCTTCCATGTGCATTTAAATTATAAACAGCCTGTCACTGTACATGCCCCTTTGTTAGTCACAAACCAGGCTGTGTTAAAAAAGAAAAAATAAAATCTATTATTTACTTTTGCTTCTATGAGATTATAACTAAATTGCAAATTATATATTTTATTTAAAAATAAAAAACTGAAAGTTTTTTTAGTCACTATTATAGTGACCAAAATAGTAAATTGTTACTATTTCAGAAGTTAAATAGTACTCATTGCCCATGTTATGTCTAGATTACCTGTTTGGGCTACAAATTATTTACTGCAGTTTACTGTTATAAATAACATTCACGGGAATAATTGGCAACCTAACCAGAGAGGGTAGATTAATGATTTTCACAGGCTGGCCATTGAATCCCTTGCTCTTTCACAGTGAAAGTTCAATGAACATTTTGATCACTTCAGATTAGACAAGTCTGCTTTGTTCTACTTTGTTATAAGGTATTTTGGTGTGCCTTTCTTGTGTTACCCATCATCCTTAAGCCTGTTGGAGTTCTGACTAGTGTTTATAAAACTTTTTTCTTTTTGTGGTAAGAAAAGGGACCATAATGAATACTAGTCGTTTCTGCAGAGTCACAGAACTGCCTTTTTTCCTCCAAAAGCAGATAGGCTGAAATGATAGGAAAGGTTTAGATTTTCTGTATTAGTCATTCACTTAATCTAGGAGGTTGGAGAGGGGAAGACTTTCTGGGAAATACGCCTATTATTTTTTTTGCGTTTGTTATAACTGCAAGGACACAGAGTGGCATGTTAATAATTTTACTATAACCCCTGACAGTTCATTCCCTGTGCATACTTGGGGAAGTAGATTTAATTAAAGAACAGTTTTCACCTAAAGTTTTAGAAGAGCAATGCCACTGCCATTTTGTATCAATAGTTTTTTTTGAGAAGGTGACAGCCATCTTGAGTGGTTTTGTAAAAGTGGTGCTAATGTGTATAACCCTAAATTTTTCTTTTTCCTTCTTCTCCCTTTAACATTTGCTTTTCCTTTCACTGTTGTCAGTCACAACACGCTGCTCTTGAATCTCTCAGCTGGTCTTGACTCGTGAATTTACTTATGCTTTCACTCTTCTTTAATAAATACATTAATTGCAAGCAGTGAATTGAAAACAAGACAAAAAAAAAAAAACGACCGTTAGTGATTGGACAGTTTCTTACTTTGTGTTACATTTAACTGTTCTTTTGACAGCCCAGTTTTTAAAGCCAGGTTCGTATGGAAATGCTTTCACTCCACTTGCACTGCTTTTGGAAATAGCATACTGCTTCATCTGTCTGTTTATTTTAGTGCATTCATAATATAACACAGTCAGCATAATGTCTCATCTCCACTTAGCCAAAAGATTGAGTTTTCTTAAATTAAAAAAAGGGACAACAATTTTTGTCAGCATGGTTTAATACCGTAAATCTGTGCCAAGTATAGTTACAAAATTAGTCTGTTAAAAAATTAAACAATACTTCAATCAGCTACATAATCTTAGAGTCATTCTGCTATCCTTGTCCTTCCCATAGTTAATTCAGTTGTAGGAGTTACAATGTAAAACAATGAATTTATGTACAGGTAAGTTTATTTCCACAGTAGTATTATAAAGGCCTCTTTATCTTCCTTTTCTGCTAACATTACTTGTATTAAGACTTACAAAAAATTTTTTTAACAATAAAGTTATGTATAAATAGTTAGGCATTCTGTACTGGGATTACACATAGCCGTAGCATTTTCTCATTCTCTCAGTTGCTAGCAAAAAATAATCTCTAGTGACCTTTTGTGCACAGTAATGATTTTGTACATATATGTTTAAAACAATTGCATGTTTTGTTTTAGAAACAGACTTCTCATTATCATTTGCCACATTTTTGGTTTTTTTTTTGAAGTATCCTGATCTTTGTTCCTCTGATCAATGAAATTCAGCCCAGTTTTCCAGTTGGCATCCTGTCATAAACTCATAGAAGGAAGTTGACCTTTTTTTAAATTTTTAAACAGAGCATTGGGGAGGCTTAATCTTCCTTTTGTAACTTACTATCAGAGACTATAATAGTGAAATAATTTTTTTCTTTCCTTTGTAACTCCGAAGAGCATTTTACCGTTGAATCTGGAGCTGGAAGATAAAAAGCAATTTAATATGAGATTTGATTCTAATTCAGAGACTAATTGGTTTAGTTGACTTCATAATTTGATTTCAGGAAATACGAGATTATTTTCAAATGGTGATACCCAATTAATATTATAAATTACATTTTAATGCATACAGAACACTTTGTGTTTAAAATTTTTAAATGTTTTCTTTTGGATGAGTAGCATCATTTTATCTGATACAGTTAATGGTTATTTTGGCTTTGTCTCTGTACTTCGCAGTATTTGTCAAAAGCAAAGAATTGGACAAAGGTCTGCAGAGTTTTCTAAGATCTTGAACCCTTACACAAAAGCTGACATTTAATTGTTGTTTCTGGTGTCTTTTCATGTGGTTTACATTGAAAGATCTTTTCCACTGTGCTCCTAGGAAGATGAGACATTATGTATATTGGTTTTTTTCCCCTACATGCACTAATGGTTCTTTACTGTTAACTTACTGCTAGGCCTGTTTCATTCTAACATTTTAGTATTTTTGTTAGATTACATGTTGAAATGCATCACTCAGTCTGTGCTTGAGCTCATTTTATTTTTCTGTTTAATCAATTTAATTTCTTATTTTACTAACCTCACTTTTTTCAGTTTAATATTGGCTGCATGCTAATTAAATATTTATATTTTTATATATATATATATTAAAAAAACCAATCAAGTCTAGCCTGGATTTTGCTCTGATTGTGTTTTCATTTCTAGTGGTGGGGCAGTCTTACACTTACAACTTACTTTGTATCATGAAAGCCTGACACATAAGCAGAATAACTAAACACAATGTAGATTTTCTTTAAAAAACTTATAAAGTGGTGCTGTCTAGGTGGTGGATATGATTGTATAAGTACCTTGATTTTATGCTTTTTAATGTTAGTGTTAAACTTCATAAGTGTATTCTTCCCCTTTTCCCCTTCCCTTTTTTCTCCTTTTAAAAGTGTTATGTACAAAAGTTGCCTAGCACACCATCAGAAAGGACCCTTACCCTGTATGTTCTTCCCATATAAAATACTAGCCAGTATTTCTTTTTACATTAATGCCCCCTTTATTGGGCACATTTACCCTATTATTAGCACCTTTTTGCATGCATATATGTAGAATTATCTCTTGTTCATCACCTGTTTAAATATCACTAGGAAGGGAAGAATATATTATTGGAATATTTTTGGTTTGTCTCTCTGTTCTGTCTGTCAGGATAATATTGGACATCGCTTACTCCAGAAACATGGGTGGAAGCTGGGCCAGGGATTGGGAAAATCTCTTCAGGGTAAGTTTTTTAAATATACCAAAAAAAAAAAAAGAAAGAAAAAGAAAATGTTTCTGATGGCAGATCTTATGCCTGAGTATATTTGTTGTCTTTCTTTAAAAAGTGTTTGGGTTTTCCCACTTGCCTTTTACTCCCTAGAATAGTCTATTTTTCCTATGACTATATTTTAAATCACTATTAAGCTAATAATTTGCAAGAGTAAGCTGCTGTGTCACAAATACTTTCAGATCAGACATACTGTGTGTGGCTCAACCTGTTTTAAGTTTCTTTTGGTGGAGGTGATGGGTGGGTGAAGTAAATGAAGTACATAGTATTGGAGTGTGCTTTCTTTGTATTATTTAGTGATGTTGTATTGTGGCTTCAGTATTATAAAGAAAACCATTCAACAGCAGAGTTTAATTTTTGCCCTCCCAAATTCTCCCTGAAGCTGGTGATTGCCCTGGTTCTTTTTCTGTAATCAGAATCCATGTAGTAGTAAAGAGAAAAATTAACCTATATGAAACATAAGATGGAAGCAGAGGCTTCTTAGGGTTCTCTGAGAGGCCATTTCTCAAGTTTAGATCAGTCTCTGGGAAATGTATGGCTTAAAGTTTCCATTGCATTTATTTTTTCTTTTAACTATACTAATCATTTGGATAACAAAATACTAACATTTCTGCTTCTGAGTTCTTGCTAGTTGGAAACCAACCAACCAACTCCATTCACTTTTTAGCTCCCTCATATTCAAGGGCTACTGCTTGTTCTTTGCAGATGTGAACACTACCTCAGAAATGATGGAAATCATTGCACTTCTGCTTCTGGTCATGGAGGGTCTTGTTGTATAAAGGGATCTTTGGGGAGAGGGGCGCTACTATTGACTAATTCTTTGAATTTGGGAAATGAATTTCCACAATTTGAATGGGAAGTCTGATCAGTTCAAATGTGTATATTAAGGGACACAAGAGGACAGGGCATGAAGCAGGATGTTTCAGTCTTTAAAACCTTTGCTTTTTATATTTTACATCCACAAATTCTATTCAGTGGTAACACAAAGGAAATACTCAAAAAATATATTTCAAATTAATACTTATTACTAAGCATTCACCTATTCTTTTGGGCAGATAGAAAGATTTGATCACCCTTAAACTTGTTTTCCAGTGACACAAGAACTTATTGCACACAATATAAAGAATACTCTACAGTTGAGAGCAATTAGTATGGCATAGACCATAGATTTTCTAAGAGTCCAGAAGAGAGAAAGGGTAATCAGGACTAAAGTAGAAATGACTTCTTGATAGGATTAGTCCCAGTGGTTTGCATAGTTAGGTGTTGGGTTGAATTGAATGGAGGCGATAGTTCAGAATAAGGTCTGAAGATTGGATTTGATCTTTCCCTACTATTTGAAACCTCTCTTCCTATTCAGAGATTCCCGGGAGAATTGCTGATTGTTACTCTCTTTGTTCAGGCACACAAGGGAGTAGAACTGGGGGGCATTTCATAGGGGCTAGCAAATCTGTTTGAATCCTAGAATTTTTCATTGTAAGCATCAGAGACTTTAAAGTACAACTAGAACCTGCAGAGGGAAAGAGAGTGAGAGACATACAGACAGTGAGTTTAAGAAAGGTGAGGTAAATGGATACTCACCTATTTTTGGGTGATGGAAAATTATTATTATTGCTTCATTTTAAGAACAGTTTTGAATTTGGTTCTCTTTAAACTTTGAGCTCCTTGAAAAGAGAAATTAAGTTTTATCCATATTTCACCTTCATCTCTATGGTGATAGGCATGTAATAAGCACTTAATAACTCATAAATCTATTATTTATTTAAAATAACAGGGAAATTTGAAGCCCATCTTTTTTTTTTTTTTCCTTTTTAATCGTGGCAAAACCCACATAACATTAAAATTGCCATCTTAACCATTTTTAAGTGTACAGTTCAGTAGTGTTTACTAAATTCACATTGTTGTGCAAAAGCCCATCTGCCTTGAATGGCTAGTACAGTCTTTACCCTTCAAAAAGAATGGGACCTTATTCTATTGCCAATATTAAGGGGTGACTTTAATTGTCTTGTAAATGGCTCTTTTATTTTTTAGTGTCACATTCAACATTGTGCAGGCATTGTGCTGGTTTCTCTTACATAGCTCTTTCTGTAATACCCACATGATTTGACCTAGAATATAGCCACATTTATGGTATATTGAGGTAATTCATGACTGATTTTTTTCATTGTACCAAACCTTTTCTATAAATAACCACTGAAGAAAGCCCTGTTGCTCCACTGAAAATCATGCCTCCTTGCTATTGTATAGACCAGTCACTGCAAATAATTTCTAGGCTCATGGCGTTTATTGTCAACCTTTAGTTCCTTTTATTTGATTTTAAGGCTCTAACATTTTTAATATGCAGCCATCCACTAAATTTAAACCTGATCTTTTTAGGATTTTTTTGTTAACGTTTAAAAATTATTTCAACCCATGCAAGACTTTCACAAAGAGTGCCAGTCCCTGGGGCTACAGTGTATATAACTTGTCAGTGGATAGGTTGGAGAATAGGGTATGCCAACTCTGAAGCAAAATTATCTGTGGTACGATAGAAAATTAAACTTTGTAAAGTGGGTTTAATTTTGTAGTTGAATTTCCCTTATTATTCACTTTTTGTTCTCCCCTAGTATTTATTAAAATATTTCAAAAGTTAAAAAAAAATAGGAACTTTTGTGTGTGGCAGGTAAGTGATTATTAGTGTTAAAAAAATAAAAGACCTGTAGAAAAGATATGTTGACAAGATGTCTGAAGGAAACAACATAAAGAAAGGCCTGTTGATGAGAAATGTTATAGACAATTTTTTATTATAGAAGCAGAGGATGTGTTTAATTTGGAATAAAGCAACAGCAAATGATAGTTGTATTTTGTGGCTGTTGAGCTGGATTTGGTTCTTGAAATTGTTTTATAACCTTCCGGCAGCTTTGAAATGGAATGGACTGTAGCGCAGAATCTTTATTTTGCTATGAAATAGGTAAGTAGGTGTAGCCCGGAAGTGGTGCCTGAACTTCCTTTGTTATATTTTCTAAGCCGTTTGACGATTTGGCTGATTTTTTGGTCACAAAGAAAAGTTCAGCACCTGAGAAAAATGAATGAGGTGTGGTATTATTTCATATTTCACGCTGTCTAGAGGGTTCAGTCAGTAACAGACAACCAACATTTACTGAGCTAATAATGTATTCTGGTTATACCAGTTGTAAATAGCATAAGCCATGGGCTTAGATAAGACATCATTCCTGCTCTTCAGGCTTATTTTCCAGTCCCCCAAGTCTTGCTTTTTAAACTTACTGTACACCTTTGAAGGTTTTTTAAGGCCAGGGGCCATGTTTTATATTTTTTAGTATGTGATCAATTGAATATTTAATTGACAAAGTGCTTCAAGTTCCTTGAGAGTAGGGATTCTCTTTTATTTTTGTTTAAAAGTACTTGGTGTAGGGTATGAGGCAGTGTGAGCAGCATTTGGAAACATAAGATTTAGGTTAGAGTTTGGCTCTGCCACTTACTTTAAGGGACAAATTGCCATAACTGAATTATTTTTCTCAGCAATAAATGGGGATTAAAATCTCTGCCTCTCTTCTCACAGAGTGATTATGAGGATAAAGTAAATTAACCTAAGTGAAGTCACTTTATACAAACTGTAAAACACTATATAAATGCTACTTGTTATTAACACCTCTGATGTATAGTGTATATTTAGATATTTTAACTGAATTTGAGATAATCCATCTTTAGGTCTTCATCAAAAACCTAAATATGATAAAAATCATAAATAGAGAAGCCTCTATCTTGCTACTCTCTATTTCCCAGAATTTGTGACAGTAGTAGCTTAATATGATATGCTAGATATCTGACTCCCAGATCTGTGCTTTTAATGCTGTATATGTTTTAGGGTCCTAAGCCCCTAATTTTGGTGTTTGTTTCAGTAATTCTGAGCTCTTAGTTAGAACATCTAAAAGAGCGTCAGTCACTGAGCAATGGTGTTGGGACAACTGGATAGCAACCCAGAAAAAAGAAGTTGGATCCCCACTGTCATACCTTACCCAAAAGTATATTCCAGATGAATAAAATATTTAAATGTAAAAAATGAAATCATTAAGATGAACAATGGGATAATTATTATTTTAAATATAATCTTAGAATGAGGAAAACTTTTCTAAGTTCAACTCCAAACCCAGAAGACATTAAAAAAAGGATAAATTTGACTGTATTTCATCATAAATAAAGTAAAAAAACAGAACAACAAGAAAAAAACAAACTGGGAGAAGTATCTGTAATATTTCATTACAGACAAAGGACAGATTTCCTTATGTATTTATCATCAGTTTGTAAAAGACTTATAACCTAAATAGAAAGGGAGAAACGATATGAGCACTGTTTACAGAAAAGTAATGCAAATGACCTTTAGGTGTTTGAAAATACTCTCAATCCTTTTCATATTAGAGATAATGCATATTAAACTATGAGATATCATTTTTCACTTGTTGGCTTGGAAAAGGCTTAAAAAAAAGATTAGCCTGGTCAGATTTTGGAGAAAAGGTTCTTACATTATAGCCAGTGAAACTATAAACTGATAAAACCACTGTGGAGGACAATTTGAATTACTTAAAGATTAAAATACATGTATCCTTAGATCCAGTAATTCTGTTTCTATCTATCTTTAACTTCTTCATGAAATGCACAAAATAATGTATGATTGAAGTTATTAATTATATCACTGCGATAGATTGGAAATAGTCTACCATATTTCCTTGATTCTAAGACAGTTTTTCATATTTTAATAAAGGTAAAATCAGACACACCTTATTAATGGCATTATAGTTATAATTGGCAGCTTTTTAAATTTCTTTCTTAGTGGCACATAAAGCTGTTTTACAGTTAATGGCATTTAAATTTTTTTAATTAATTAATTTATTTATTTTTGGCTGCATTGGGTCTTCACTGCTGCACATGGGCTTTCTCTAATTGTGGCAAGTGGGGGGCTATTCTTTGTTGCGGTGCGCAGGCTTCTCATCGCGGTGGCTTCTCTTGTTGCGGAGCACGGGCTCTAGGCACACGTGCTTCAATAGTTGTGGTGCGTGGGCTCAGTAGTTGTGGCTCGCGGGCTCTAGAGCACAGGCTCAGTAGTTGTGGCACACGGGTCCAGTTGCTCAGCAGCATGTGGGATCTTCCCAGACCAGGGCTCGAACCCATGTCCCCTGCACTGGTAGGTGGATTCTTAACGACTGCGCCACCAGGGGAGCCCTAATGGCATTTTAGATTTGAAGAAATAGGATACTAAAATGGGTAAAGGGAAACCATGCAGCTTTAAAAGGATTGAGTTAGTTTCGTATGTACTCAATACGTATAGAACAATTTCCAAGATACATTAAGTAAAGAAGCAAGGTGCAGAACAGTGTGTATTATAGTAAACTACCACTTGTGTTAAATGATATATATCATATACATATATATGTGGGCAGATAGATATATACCTCCTGCTTAAAAATCACTAGTTTGTTCCTGAAAAATCAGACCTTCTGTATGAAAACCCTACTTGGGAACCTATTTACCATTATTTTAAATGGGTTACACGTCAACCCAACCCTTAACCAATTTCTAAAACATAGCTGGCTGTTTATGAATTTTTTTAAAAATTAAGGTATAAAATACTTAAACATTTCTTCCTGATTACCAAATAATTACTATGGTTGTTAACAGTTGCTTTCTATGTAGTAACATGTCCATACCTTTTGTTGATATTTAAGCAGCTTTCCCAAAGTCCTACAAGTTGTATGTGGATGTATCTCCAGATTTCTCACTTGTCTTTTCCTTAAAAATGTTGAATTAGATTTTTGAGATTGAAAGATAAAAATTTTACTGTATGAAACCATTGGCTGGAAAATGTTGTGTCAAGAAAGATGAACTGAGGCATTTCACCGTGAAATATTAAAAGGGTACATTCTGTGGCGTATGCCTATATATTTATTTTTTATTTGCTTGACTATGCAGAAAAAAATCTTTGTTAAGGCAGACTGTGAAGGGAAAGTGGGTTGCTTTTTACTGTATTCTTTTAAAATTTGATATGATATACTTGTATTACTATTAAAAATATAGAAAATAATTATTTTGAAAAAGACTTAGAATAGGCAGAATCAAAGCAGAGTAGAGTTGGTTTCTTTGGTTTTATGCACGTGTCCCTCCTCCCACTCTAGTTTCAGTTAGCGAACAAATGGTTAATATAGTTGGGTAAACCCTGCATTAGCTAAGCCCCAGCAGTGCTTCTACTACATTTTATGACTGAAGAAAAACTAGATTTGAATGCAATACAATAGAAATATGTGGTGTTACAATTTAGACTTTATTGTTAAATTAGAATGTTGATCTTTAAAACCTAACTTCCTAAGAAAAGTCATTCTTTGGCTGAGGAGAAAATAGCTTTCCTTTAATATTATGATGACATAGATAAATTTTCTGGAGAGGGTCTTTGTAAAAGCTGAGTTGTCCTTCTACCTTAGTTTCCCTTTGAAATTTGTTTTTCTTTGGGAAAAGGAAATAGCACCTAACTCAGTATGTATTATGTGCCAAATCTAGAATCTAAACATTCTGCATGTCCTACTTAATGAAATACATGTTAGTATGCTCATTTTATAACTGAAGAAATAGTTTTGGAAAGGTCATACAACTACTGAGTCTCTGCCATTCGAATATAAGCCTAACTTTGAAATCACTGTTTCTATTGGGTTTGCCAAAATGTTCGTTCATTTTTTTCTGTAAGATGGCTCTAGTAGTGCTTAGTTGTCTTTAACCTCATTCGAAACAATTTTGTTAGATTGTATTGTGACAGCTGTCATATCAGCGTGCATTTAAAAACTTATCAAAATTGGTGAATGTTTGTGTATCTGTTTTAATATTGAAGATGGGAAAAAAGCGACATTTTTGGCATATTATGCTTTATTATTTCAAGAAAAGTAGAAATGCAACTGAAACACAAAAAAAGATCTGTGCAGTGTATGGAGAAGGTGCTGTGACTGATCAAACGTGTCAGAAGTGGTTTGCGAAGCTTCGTGCTGGAGATTTCTCGCTGGACAATGCTCCACGGTTGGGTAGACCAGTTGAAGTTGATACCGATCAAATCGAGACATTAATTGAGAACAGTCAACATTATACCATGCCGGAGATAGCCAACATACTCAAAATATCCACATCAAGCATTGAAAATCATTTGCAGCAGCTTGGTTATGTTAATAGCTTTGATGTTTGGGTTCCACATAAGTTAAGCGAAAGAAACATTATTGACCATATTTCCACATGCGATTCTCCACTGAAACGTAACGAAAATGTACCGTTTTTAAAACATTGTGACGGGCGATGAAAAGTGGATACTGTACAATAATGTGGAATGGAAGAGATCGTGGGGCAAGGGAAATGAACCACCACGAACCACACCAAAGGCCGGTCTTCATCCAGAGAAGGTGATGTTGTGTATATGGTGGGATTGGAAGGGAGTCCTCTGTTATGAGCTCTTTCTGCAAAACCACACAATTAATTCCAGCAACTACTGCTCCCAGTTAAACCAACTGAAAGCAGCACTCAACGAAAAGTGTCCAGCATTGGTCAACAGAAGACTCATAATCTTCCATCAGGATAACACAAGACCGCATGTTTCTTTCATGACCAGGCAAAAACTGTTACAGCTTGGCTGGGAAGTTCTGATTCATCCGCCGTATTCACCAGACAGCACCTTCGGATTTCCATTTATTTTGGTCTTTACAAAATTCTCTTAATGGAAAAAATTTGATTTCCCTGGAAAACTGTAAAAGACACCTGGAACGGTTCTTTGCTCAAAAAGATAAAAAGTTTTGGGAAGGGCTTCCCTGGTGGTGCAGTGGTTGGGAATCCGCCTGCCTGTGCGGGGGACACGGGTTCGGGCCCTGGTCTGGGGAGATCCCACGTGCTGTGGAGCGGCTGGGCCCGTGTGCTGCAGCTACTGAGCCTGCACCCTGGAGCACGTGAGCCACAACTACTGAGCCGCGTGCCACAACTGCTGAAGCCCGCAAGCCTAGAGCCCGTGCACCGCAACGAGGAGTGGCCCCCCGCTCGCCACAGCTAGAGAGAGCCCGTGCGCAGTGGTGGAGACCCAATGCAGCCAAAAATTTTTAAAAAATTAATTAATTAAAAAAAAAAGTTTTGGGAAGATGGAATTATGAAGTTGCCTGGAAAATGGCTGAAGGTAGTGGAACAAAAGGGTGAATACGTTGTTCAATATAGTTCTTGGTGAAAATGAAAAATTTGTCTTTTATTTTTACTTTAACAGCCAAGGAACTTTTTGGCCAACCCAATACACTTATATCTTTTCCCTTCTCAGAAAAAGCTGATAACTGAAAATAAGAGTAGGTTTGAGGGGGACAGCAGACATGTAGTTCCCCCAAATCAAAAGAGTATGGATTGTCAGAAAGGCTTAGTTATACTTGTTGCTGGTCTAGCTGAAGGAACCTGTAGCTATAATGGCCTCTGTTCCCTGCCAACTAAATGAGCTATGCAGTCTTTATACATTGCCAAAGGTAAGCATAATTTTAATAATTCATGTATCAAATTTAGTAAGATACAGATTCTGTACAACCTCTGACTATCTTAATGGAATTTAGTTAATATAAACAAAAGAGATGAACCTAGTTAGTAAACAAAATTAGTCAGAATTGTCAGTCTGTAGTAAGAAGTCTAGGGTTTAGGGCTAGACTAGAAAGGAAAAGGGATTGGGGGAGGGGAGAAGGGGAAATGGTGAATTCAGATGCCATATAGACTACTTGTTTCTCAGTATAGGGATCGTCACATTTAAAGACAGACATTATATGTTAAGACGTTATTTAATCAGAAGACATTAAATATATGTTAAGTTCACAGCAAAATAACCAGAAAGGAAGTAGCAAATTTTACTAATGAAGATTTAGAACAGATAAGTATAAGAGGCTATTTTATCATTCTAGTACTTTTTTTCTAAGAAAAGAGTGAACTAGTTATAGAAGCAGTTTGCACATTATCAAGGTAGATTACTTTAAAAGAAGCAATCGCTGGTGAAGAATTACATGGAATTAGTTGCACTTTTATTAAATACTTACTATGTTCAAGAGACCATAATAAAGAATATACATGACATTATAAGATACTGCCCTTACTCTCATAGAGTTTGCCATTTATTTTAGGAGATAAGTGGAAGAAAGCTGAAGAATAAATTCTGTAAGGATGAATGACTAGGGAAGACTTCGCAATGAAGTCTTGAGGAAGGAGGAATAGGTATTACCAAAGAAAGGAGATACTGATGTATACAAAGTGATTACAGTTGGCAAAGAGTAGACCTGGCTGGCTGGAGCAGAGAATGCCCATAGGGCAGTGCATTTCATACATTTTAAAAGCAGAAGAACCTCTCAAATTACATATTTTTAAAATGTCGAACCTTAATGTATAAAAGAGAGGGTGGAAAAAAACCACAATTGTTTGTTTGAAGCAGGGTTCTAGGTCTCCAGGAGCAGTCTGGAAACCATAACTAGAAGGCAGTAATGGGAAATTAGTTCAAATAGGCACAAATCTAATATTACTGAGTGTTTATGTCCTAGGCACTTAACAGATATCTCATTTAATTCTTAAAGCAAGTCTATGAGATAATTATTGTTATTCCCATTTTGCAGAGGAAGAAACTGAGGCTTAGAGAAGTTGAGCAAATTGCTCAAGAATAAGCTACCAGTAAATGACAGTATCAAAATACAAACCTTGGTCTTTCTGACTCCAAAACCCATGCTTCTAACTACCACACTGAATGTGGAAGGCTTTAATGCTTCTCCAATTTGGAACTTTATTTTGTAAGCCAAAGGCAGTTTTTGATTAGAAGAGAGGTATAGAGTTTTATAGCAAGAAGAAATATTAAAGCTAATTTAATCTGAAATTCATTTTACAGATGAAGAAATTTAGGTTTAGGGTTCCAAAGTGCTGAAACCCAGTCCCCAATTCTCTGATTTGTGATCTGTTGTTCTTTCCATTATAGCAATGAGGACATTGGTGGTAGAAGTTAAATACTGGTCTAGCCAAAGTATGTCTGAAGATGAAGATGTAAAACCATTTAGAAAGCTGTCTAGGTATGAGTTGATAAGAGCATAGAATAGAGTGATAGCAGTGGAACTGGAAAGGAAAGTATAGTTATGAAGGATGATAAAACAAATCAACTACGAAGCATAATGTACAGTCAATTCATGCATGTGTCTTACTAGCAAGCCTTTGTTCACTGGGTTTAGTGTTAATCCTTTATAATAGCTAGCATTTATTAAGTGTTTAATGAGTGCTTGCACATGTATAGTCTAATTTAAATCCTCTCTGCGGTAGGTATTCCTGCTTTACAGATGAGGAAATTTACATTCTAAGGAATACTTTGCCCAAGATCTTACAGCATAAGTGGTAGAATCATGTTGCCAAAACCTATGCTTTTAATCAGTATGCTATCTATAATGTACTTCAGTGCTGTGTGGTGGGTTACTTCTGTCTCCTGGAGGAATGTGATGGTGGTGAGAAAGTACTGCAGAATTGAAATATACAATAGTTATTCTGGCTGAAAAAATTGGAGATAGCTTTGAATGTGATATTTTTTCTTAGGGCACTTGAAGTGGTCATATATGTTTATGATAAATATAAATTTGTATAAATTCGCTAGAAGCTTGAGGCTAGGTTGAGTGGTAAGAACCTTGGCCACGTTTTTAAGGATGGTTGGTAATTGATCTCCAGGGAAAAAGAAAATACTGTAATTTCTGTCTCATACTATAATTTCCTCGTTTATTTTTTCTTATACTTTATATTTCTCTCCTGTGGCATTTTAAATATTCTACCTTGTATAATTTGTGTATATGTGTCTCTTAACTCTCATTAAACTCCTAAATGATAATAATTGCTAGGCATTTATGTGTTCTCTGTTGTTTTTCATATGTTTTTTATTCTGCACAGTTATTGAATCCTTAGAATGTGCAGATCTGTAGTAAGTCTTAAAAGAGTCGAAGAATGAATAAGATATAGCCTCTGCCCTCCAGAGGCTCATGTCTAACATAGACACGAATGTAACAAATAAATGTAATGCAATGCAGTATAATATCATGATTGTGAAGTTAAAGGTACAGTGGGGGCTTAATAGAGAATTGAACAACCTAACTTAGAATTTCAACTTATTTCTTGAATGATTTAACAAGTGAGAAATCTCATATTGTGCGAATAAGGAAGCAAACAACTATATCAATATTTGCCCAACTAGTCAGTTTGATACATGGAATCTCCACATTCCTCCATAAGAAACACTGGTATTTAAAAGTAGGACCAAATGTAAACATAAGAACACAAAGTTAAAAGTATGTTTTGGGACTTCCCTGGTGGCGCAGTGGTTGAGAGTCTGCCTGCCAATGCAGGGGACACGGGTTCGAGCCCTGGTCTGGGAAGATCCCACATGCCGCGGAGCAACTGGGCCCGTGAGCCACAATTACTGAGCCTGCGCGTCTGGAGCCTGTGCTCCTCAACAAGAGAGGCCGCAATAGTGAGAGGCCCGCGCATCGCGATGAGGAGTGGCCCCCGCTTGCCACAACTAGAGAAAGCCCTCGCACAGAAACGAAGACCCAACACAGCCATAAATAAATAAATAAACAAATACTTAAAAAAAAAAAAACCAAATAGTCATAAAAAAAAGTATGTTTTGTGAGAAATATATTTTAATAAAGAAAAAAGCTAAAAATTGTTTATTAAAAATGGCTACCAAAATTTGAAGTAATGGGATTATACATTTAGAAAAGGGAACAAAATAATATTATCTTTCATTTATAAATGTGGTTTACTAGTTTTAAATTCAGTCTTTTCTCTCTCTCTGAGTCTTTCCAAACCTGTGAAGTAGATAGCTACCAAATGAGAGTTACAGAGAAAATCTAGTGGGAGCTCAGAAGGAAGGAGCAAAGGACAGTCTCAGGAGTAAGAATTGCAAACTGATGCCTGTTGGGGCCAGGTGGTAACATACGCCATTGAAGCCCACTGAGTGTGAGACAGTAGAAAGTAGTGTGAGTTGTGCCATGTCTAGAGAGGAAAAACTGCCACTCAGCTAGCTCATGCTCATTGTTATCATGTAAGAATATAGTCTCAGGTATTGCCAGACCTGAATTTTTTAAAAAAGAAACCAGAAATCCAGATATTTTGGTGACATTTACTAATTGATAAACGTTGGCTCAAAGTTTAAAATAATCTGAGATAAAACATGTGCTGCAAGGCCCATATTTGATCCACAGGTTACCACTTTATGACCTCATTTGAAATTTGACCTGGGTTTAAATTCAAGCTCTACAACCAGTAAGTGGTGTGACCTTGTTATAACCTCAATATACCCAAATTTTTAAAAGATTTGGGAGTTGTTTGGGGAAATTAAACATGATGGTATGTGAGTTTTATACCTGTGTCCTATCTCACTTTCCTCTCTAATACATGGAGCGGAGATAATGCCACTTAATAGATGGAGAAACTTAAGTGTTTATCCATGGTCAAACTGCTGAGGATAGTAGCTATGTTTATAAGTCTTCTGACCTCTACTCCAGTACTTTTTCCATTAGACTTATGATTCTCAAGCTTTAGTGTGTAGCAGAATCACCTTGGGTGCTTGTTAAAAATGTAGATTCCTAGGACTTCCCTGGTGGCGCAGTGGTTAAGAATCCTCCTGCCAGTGCAGGGGAGATGGGTTTGATCCCTGGTCTGGGAAGATGCCACATGCCGTGGAGCAACGAAACCCGTGCGCCATAACTACTGAACCTGCGCTCCAGAGCCCAAGAGCCACAACTACTGAAGCCCTCATGCCCTAGAGTCTCCATTCCACAACTACTGAGCCCATGTGCTGCAACTACTGAAGCCTGTGCGCCTAGAGCCCATGCTCCGCAACAAGAGAAGCCACCACAAATGAGAAGCCCGCGCACTGCAACGAGGAGTAGCACCCGCTTGCTGCAACTACAGAAAGCCCGCGTGCGGCAACAAAGACCCAACGCAGCCAAAAAAAAAAAAAATTTTATATATATATATATATATATATATATAATTTCTTTTTTTTTTTTGTAAGTGTGGATTCCCAACCAGCACAACTCAGCAGGTCTGCGGTGGGGTTCAGGAAGTAACATTTTAAACAGGCTCCCTAAATAATTTGCTTTGGACCATATGAATAAAATAAGCTTCTAAGAATGTTACCTTGACTGTAGTAAGTAGGGTAGACAGTTGGTTCTTTTGCTCATCCAAAATATATTAGTAATTTTTTGTCCGAATTAGTATAATGCTTTTTATTTTTCTTATAGTCTTTGCCTGATTTACACTGTTTCCAACATTATTACTTATGGACTTCTTGCCCTAGGTTAATTTGCATGATTAAAATGAAATTGGTTTGTGTGGAAACTGGTTTCTTACTTTGGCAAGAAAGTGGAGTTTCCAAGAAACTTTAAAAGAAGTATAGAGTGACAGTGATTTCATTGTAATTAGAGTGGTCCAATCAGGTGGAAATAGTTGAAAATATAAACTTTCACTAGTTAAACCAATATTTGATAAGTAGGAACTAAGAGGAGACAAAAATGCCCTCAAAGTTGTATGGAATCATAGACTTTAGAACTGGAAAAGAAAATTTCTGTGGATGACCTAGGATCTCTGGGCTTTTTAGCAGACTTCAGAGGAAATAAGGAGGATTTTTGAGTAATTTCAATCTACTTGACTTTCTGAATTTACTCCTACATTCCACGTGGACTTCATCTGTTACAAATTTGACATGCTATGGATTAATAACTTGCTGTTCAATACACATACATAGGTGCTATTGTCTTCCTCCAGATGACAGTAATAATAAAATAGTAAGCATTTTAATTTATTCTGTTTTGCTTAGGCTTAATTAATTTTCTTAGACGATTTGTACTATATGTTTAATTTGGAGAAGGTCTTGCTAAAGTATGCTTCATTCTTTTGGCTTGGATTTAACATTTGTGTAACCTTGCTTTTCAAACTCAGTGGTCACTCTTTTGTTAATGGAATGATAACATGGGAAGGATTTGAGGGTAATACTTTGGTAATAATTTTCTCCATCTGTAAATAGGGTTGTTTCATTATCACCAAATTGTAGGTAGAACATTAAAATTTATCACAGCTTCTTAAGAGTGTCTTTAATTTTAAGGTACTTATTGCCAGTTTTGGAAATGAAAGAACAAATTGATTTTTTAATTTTCTGAGGCCTTAAGAAGATGACAGTGTTAAGAGTTCAACAGCATCCTAAATAGTGATTTATAGTGAAACATTAGGGTTTACAAAGCATCTTCTGTTTGTTGTTTCTTTTGATCTACATGCCAATCCTGAAAGTGAGGATAATATCTCCATTTTGCAGGAGAGGCTGCTGAGACTCATGTGCTGATTGTCAAAAGTCACACAGTGTTTAGAAATTCCCTTATTGGAGAACTGAGTTTTTGTAGCCAGCGTTTTTAGGGACTACCTAGAAAAATATAGAAAGAAAATAATTAAAGATGAGTTGAGGAGGGGGTTGATGTGTAGAGTAAAGGAAGAGCAATCTAAATGAAGCTGGAAGGTCTTTTGGGGTTATAGAGTGATCCTGGAATATTAAGAAATTCTCAGTGTAGTTAATGGAAGTACTTAACCAATAGTAAGAGGATACAACTCTAAGAAGGCATTGGATTGTTGGATTATTACAGTACCATAGGACTGGCTACTACCTACGTAACTCCCCAAAATATTTTCTACTCTTCAAACTTAAGAATTGTAGTGAACCTTAGAGACCATTAAGTCTGTCTAACTCCTTAAACATTTGGTGCCTGCTTCTTGTCTGCTAATGAGTGATGATAGATAAAAGAAATTGAACAAGATTGTAATGAATAGTAATGCAAAACTCAACTATTTCTTTATATTAGCTTATATATTTTTTGAGATATGGAGACCTGTATAATATAGCATATACCTTCTGTT
This sequence comes from Eschrichtius robustus, assembly GCF_028021215.1. Classification (NCBI taxonomy): domain Eukaryota; kingdom Metazoa; phylum Chordata; class Mammalia; order Artiodactyla; family Eschrichtiidae; genus Eschrichtius; species Eschrichtius robustus. The sequence continues at coordinate 22,448,815 of NC_090843.1, read as the reverse complement.
TGATAAAATAATTCCTTGATTACAAGACAGTTAAATCATCAGTATCTTGTGGCATCAAGTAGAAAGCACTCTGATGACTAAATATTTATTTATACCTGAACAAGGTGAGACCCACTATGAACACGTTCATTCTCTTGAGTCAACAAATGCTTTTTAATTTGTTATATCAAATTATGTCCCAGTACTGTGTCAGTTATTCAGGATATAAACATAAGTAAAACTCAGGGCACAAAAGTGTTCCCCCATTTTTTAAAAACTAAGAACCTAAAATTGTTTTACCTTCTCCCCCTATGCCTCATATTTTAGATTATTTTACCCTGAAATTTATTTATTAAATTGGTTTTCTCATTTAAAAAATAAATTGATTTTGTCTTACCAAATGGTTAGCATGAAGCAGGCAGTGTTCAGTGAGTTGATGTGATTTAAGCTAAATTTGGAGTGAAAGTATGATTTCCTTTAGGTGACTTTTTTTTTTTTTTTTTTTTTTAATTTATGGTACCTCAGGCATTCCCTTTATTGCCTCTCCTGAGGGCTTGAGTATCTCATGTCACCCCTGAATAAGATATCTTTTCCAGGCTTAACAATCTGATTCTAACACTTTATTTTAATTTATAATTTATTTTGCCCCTTCTCTGTCCCTGTTTATTAATATATTAGATTATATGATTAAAACTGAACTATTTTCTCCTAGAAGGCAGCTCTGATACTTTGGGAAGATGGAAGGATCTTTTGGTCACAGTTAAACTTCTGTGCTCTTAAAAAAACACCTGCGTTTGAAAATCAAAATAACCCGGTTGTTGTATAGATCATTAAACAGGCTGTGACAAGAATATAGTTAGTTTTTGTAGTGCTAGAGAATTTGGATTCTCTTTTGAGTAGGAAGCCTTTTTAAAAAAAAACACCTTAGAAACTCGATAGGGAATAATTAATATGCTTGATGTTTCCTAAGGAAAAAATATCTAAATGATGCTGAAAGTAATCATTGTTCTTATGCTACTGAAGACTATTATTTTCAGGAGAAATTTGCAAAAGTGAAGCTTTGATTCAGAAATAAACGTACCACTTTTTACCCAGGAAGTATTTCTGAAAGTTGTATCTAATCACTGTTTTAGTAAATGAAATTATACTTAAACACACTAACATAGCTTACTATAGAGTCTTATTTTGAATAGTTTTGCAAATCAGAGAATAGTCACCATCCTAATTTTGTATTATTCTTGATTTTCACATACGTATTTGAGTTGCTTAAAGTATGAAATAGATTTAAAGATGTCAGGTGAGGTTCTTGGCTTTTATTAGTTTAGTGGCCTTTTGGAAGTAGATTTTGTGACTCTCTGATGGCTTTTTTTTTTAAAATTTTTATTGAAGTATAGTTGCTTTACAATGTTGTGTTATTTTTGATGGCATTTATATTTACTTCTGCTTTATTGGGGTCAGTCTTTAAAAACAGTTTTAAACATCTTTAAGAGAACATTAGACATTTAAAAACTTTTTGAACCATATGTGCATTGGCTCCACAAGTGTTCTTCCCGCCACCCCCCCCCATGCCAGAAGTTTAAATTGGTAAGATTATTTTGCCTAATTATAGGTAATTCATGGAGTGTAGGACTTTGTTTTAATCACTGCCATATGCCCAAAGCCTTCCAAGAGTAGTTGGTATATAGTAGCAATTCAGTAAGTGTTGTTGAGTGAATCTCAGTAAAGGAAAAGGCAGCTGAGGTAAATTGGGTGTTCTTACCTCTGTTGATATCCAACTAGTGTTTTAATCACTTCAGAAGCTTCTTCATTTCTAATTTATTTCTGTGGAGAAGTCACGTGTCTTCTGTTTCTGAAGTGTGCTGATTACCAGATTATGGTTGTCCTTTAATATTTTCTTCCCAGTTGTTCTATTCCTGGAGTTAGTTTGTTTAACAATAGTGTTTGTGGGCCTCCCCTGGCGGTCCAGTGGTTAAGACTTCACCTTCCACTGCACGGGGTGTGGGTTCGATCCCTGGTGGGGGAGCTAAGATCCCACATGCCTCGCGGCCAAAAAACATAAAACAGAAGCAATATTGTAACAGATTCAATAAAGACTTTAAAAATGGTCCACATCAAAAAAAAAATCTTAAAAAAAAAATAAAAAAATAGGGCTTCCCTGGTGGCACAGTGGTTGAGAGTCTGCCTGCCAATGCAGGGGACACGGGTTCGAGCCCTGGTCTGGGAAGATCCCACATGCCGCGGAGCAACTGGGCCTGTGAGCCACAACTACTGAGCCTGCGTGTCTGGAGCCTGTGCCCCGCAACAAGAGAGGCCGCGACGGTGAAAAGGCCCGCGCACCGAAATGAAGAGTGGCCCACGCTTGCCACAACTAGAGAAAGCCCTCGCACAGAAACGAAGACCCAACACAGCCAAAAATAAATAAATAAATAAATAAATTTTAAAAATAAAATTAAAAAATAGTGTTTGTATAAAAAAAAAATTATTTCTTCACAGTGCAGTTCTTTGGGCCAGTTTTGTAGATTGGTATATCCTTAAGTGTTTCAAAATCAAAACTGATTAATGTGAGGGATTATTCTCAGAAACAGTGTGGCTATAAGCAATCAGTGGATTTTGGTATTTAGCTTTATTCTCTCTTCAGTTATGATAAGTCATAATACCATCACATTTTAGCAAGAGATGAATATGTGAACATTTTAGCATGTTTGTCATTGTAGAAGTAAGCCTACCTTCTAAATATAGAATGTACAATACTGTTTGGTTAACGAAACATCATTTAAAGTTTTTTCCATCTCTTTAAAAAATTTTTTTTAATTAATTAACTGATTTTTTTGGGCTGCGTTGGGTCTTCATTGCTGTGCGCGGGCTTTCTCTAGTTGTCGAGAACGGGGGCCACTCTTCGTTGCGGTGCACGGGCTTCTCATTGCGGTGGCTTCTCTTGTTGCAGAGCACAGGCTCTAGGCACGTGGGCTTCAGTAGTTGTGGCTCGCAGGCTCTAGAGCGCAGGCTCAGTAGTTGTGGTGCACGGGCTTAGTTGCTCCGCGGCATGTGGGATCTTCCCGGACCAGGGCTCGAACCCGTGTCCCCTGCGTTGGCAGGCGTATTAACCACTATACCACCAGGGAATCCCCTAAAAAAGTTTTTTAATTGAGGTACAAATGACATACAATATTATTTTAGTTTCAGGTTTACAACATAATGATTTGATATTTGTATATAGATTTACAGTTTTGATTTAGAAAATATGAATATCAATTTTTTTCCCCATCACATGAATACATTGGTGTTGGAACATTCTAGATGTGGTATGTTTTCTTTCCTTTTTCCCCCCTTGTCCAGTTGGCTAGATCACAGTCATAGTATCTATATATAGATCTTTGGCTGAAGAGGACAGTTTCTTTTAAGGAAAGTATTTAGTGTTCTGGTTGAAGTTGCCTCCTTTGAAATGAAATAAACAACAAAATGTTCTTATTTTAATGGATTTTAAGAAATATTTGTCCCTGTTAAGAGAAACCAAGAAATAGGGAACCTGAATTTCATTCAATTTGTTTTAAAAAGAAGTTGAGTTTTCTAGGGAATATTATATTAGCAAACATTCTGTTGCTACCTACCCTTTGAAAAGTCATAACTATAGGTTGTTATTCAGATGTTCCACAGTGATGTGCTCTATGATAGGATTTATCATTGATCACAAATGAATAAATTGAGGGAATTTTTTTCTTTTTTTAAATGCTGCAACCTCTTCCTGTATGTATTGTTCAGTGTCTTTTCCCAGTGAGATTTTTCCTTGGTCAGGAGCCTCTAATGAAAGAAATTACTATTTGGCGCAGGCAGTAATGTTGCCTTCAGATTGTTTTTAAAGCCAGACTGTTTGTTTTCTGTGAGTTACCTCTGAGTGGACTAATTGTAAATGTGACAGCCCTTTTGATGCCACTTTCTCTGGAGTTACTGGTGTTCTTCAAAGCCTGGCTTTGTTGTGTGCAGAAAGAGAGATGTTGGCGGACTTGGGAAGACTTCATTAAAAGGAAACAAGTTCTAAGGAAAGCTCCCTTGTTCAAGAGTTTTATTCGTTCATAACGGAACTCAAATGCACCTAAGTTTTCCAAGCACTGAAGATCTAAGGTTATTTTCCAGACCTTTTACTTATTATATATTTTCAGTAAGGTCTTGATGAACCCCTCCACCCCCCAAATCCTCTTAGAGTTCTTTTAGTGTAGCAAATGACTTGATGGTCACTGTCCAGTTGATCTGTCTTTGATGTTATTTCTTTAAGGAAAAAGTCCCACCTTGGGCCCTGAGTACTGATTTACCAGGATGAGTAGTTAAATGAGAGATCGGAAGCTAGAGCTAGTTTTTTCACTTTCTCCCACCTTCCCCCCTCCCCCTGCATTATTTTAGAGGAGGTTGTTCATGTTCTCAAGTAGCAGTACAAAAATCTCACACCCTGACTTAACCAGTATGAAAACAACCGCTGTAGCACAAAGTGTCCTTCCTGTGTCCCCAGCTGAAATTGGGGGAGGGACAAAGCCCAATTGTTACTTTACCCCATCCTGTCTGCCTGCTAGAAGGCCTGTTTCCTACCTTGATGGTTTCTGCCTAACAAATGGTGTTTCTTTTTTACAGCATTATGATCCTGGACTTGTTGTGGTGATGGTAAACTTAGCAGTGGTAATTTTTTATTTTCAGACTGAATTACTCCTTTTGTCATCAGTGCACCAATATGTTAGGCTTACTTTCTCTGTTGTAGCCTTCATCCTTCTGCTTGGTCTTTTTCATTTTCCTTTCCTTTCCTTATGCAACTTGTCTGATCCTTGTTCATTAAAGGGTAATGTTAAGAAGGGATGTATCTGTTTGTGTTAGAACTGCCAAAAAAAAAAATCAGTTAAAACATTAAATTCTAATACTGTAAAAACTTGATTTCCCCACAATATAATGGGCACTAGCACTTGCTACTGCAATCTATAAATAAATTAAAACAAACTTTGACTGCCTTAGAAGGCAAAAGTACTAATGTAGAGTTTATAACAGGGGTTTACAGAGGTAATGAATTTACACCAAATTTTCTTACAAAGCAAATTCTGACAAACTGAAAAAGATATCAAATTAAAAAAAAGTAAAATTACTTTGACATTTCTTTTCAATTCTTTCATTGGACCATTTCTTTTTACCAGTAAATCCCTGATTGAGACGTTATGAAAGTGATATTGCACCTAGGAAGTCATTTTTATAACCTGTCTTTAATTTGGTTCTTTTGCTAAAGATTGCAGTCACTGCTTATTTATTATACCATTGGGCATAATAATGCATTTTTATTTTGTTTAACTGGCAGTATTTGATAGTATCTAAAAGACGGCTGTATTTTAGAACTTTGTTCTCTTTTCTGGCATGAGATGTTCTTTATTAAACATTTTTTTCCACTGTTCCTAATTACCTTCTTATTGTTCACAAGCAATAATGGGATATTGGTGATAAGTAATTGAACTTCTGTTTTTCATTACTTTTTGAAACACAAATTAATCCCACAAATACAGAGCAACTGGATGCAAGTGGTTGCTGGTCACTTTGGAAACAGTTTCTTTTTTTTTTCCTCCTGGACTAATCCTAGTCATGATCATGGCTTTTATTGCTTTTTTCTTTTTCCAAATTTGTTTTTGGTAATATCTCAGATTTAGCCTGACAAAACTCAACTTTTAGCCCAAAGGTATAATATATATGTGTGTATAACAAAAAAACAAAAATAAAAAAACAATTGTTTACACCAGCCTGAGTGAAACGATGAGGGAAGTAAACATTGTGTTTTTTCACTAAAGGTATACAACGGATAAGGTAAGTCCTCTTTTCAGTGGGCTTACATCACAATAAACAGCGCAAGTTGTGATGTAAAACAGCTGTGGTAGTAAAGTGCTTGTCTGCCCCATTTTGCTTTGTTTGGCTGGTTATGAGTGGATTAAATATACATTTTTAAAAATCTCCAGCATAGATCAATTAGTTTAAAGTCAATTTTCTTCGCAACTAGTCCTTTTCACAGCTTACTGATTGCCACAGCCAGTGTTAAATCCACCCTGGAAAATGGGACCTCAGAGCACCAGTTTAAAAGTGAAACTATTTTTTGTTCCTAAGGGCAACTAACTGTTGCTTTCTATTTAATTTTTTTCACCACCTCATTTAATTGTAAAGCATCTTTTGAATATAAAAAAAATATTAAACACTCTGAGTTGCTGTTATTGAATTTTCCTGTATCATGTTTGAAACTGTGCTCTTCCGATTTAAACATGTCAGTTGAGATATTTATTACCAGTTTTAAAAGTGTGTGTGGGAAGATGTCAGTGGACAGTAAGAGTGAAGTGATTCTTGGTGGAAAGTTATTTGGAGGTCTTTTTAAAAAGGAATTTCTAATGTTTTTGATTTTAAACTTCCTGGTGCCATTGCTTAGGAAGTGCTTTTGCATTACTTATTTAATTTTGCCATAGTAATCTGGAATCATCCCCAACTGGAAGGTCAACCAAGGTGGTTAGTTGGGCTTAAACTGGGAGAAGTAGGTTTGGTTGTAAGCTGTGAGAATGGCTTGTGTTTGGTTCACTGTAGCTTTCTGGTCTCTGCACTCCAAGGCAAGATCTCTAACCACCCAAACCCAATGTGTAAAGCGAACTGTTGACTTAGCTTTGCATCTCACCTTGATTATATGTTCCTGTTACAGGGAGAACAGATCCCATTCCAATCGTTGTCAAGTATGATGTCATGGGCATGGGTCGCATGGAAATGGAGGTAAATTGATCTCATTGGTTCACTTGTTTTATGGGATATTTAAAATTGATACTAATTCCAAATTCAGATGTAGTTTTAATGTTTTTGAGGGGAAATTTTAAAATGTATTTTACATTCTCATTTAGTGCTGCCTTTGAGGCAGGTGGGTGGCAAATAATGCCCCTGTTATAAAGAAGTTGAATGGTTTCCCAGGGTTATGCCACAAGGCAAGGTCAGATTTAAACCCAGACCCCGGTGCTCATTTCCATAGGCAGTGTTGCTCAACTCTTAAAATAATTGCTGTGGTAGAAGCTTTGTCTCTGTAGAGCTGTGTACAGCTGTGATCTGTGATATCTTCTTTTCATTGCCTGAAATATTTTTCTCCATTTACTCCTAATTCTTTGGCATTGAACATTGAAGTAAAGTCTGTTATCATCAACACATGTGCCTGTTGGGAACCACCAGCATGAAAGGATTAATGAACTATTTTGCATGCTATTTTCTCTGTGGGGTGACAATAAAGCAAGAGGTAGCTGAGCAAAAAGTTAGAAGTTTCTTATTTTCATACAATACTGTAGTTGTGTAAATGACTTTTTTATGACTAATTGGGGGTACTTTAGGAATTAAGACTAACTATATCTGTTTTTGTTAAGCTTGATTATGCCGAAGATGCTACCGAACGGCGCCGTGTCCTAGAAGTGGAAAAAGAAGACACGGAAGAACTGAGACAGAAGTACAAGGTACTTAAATGAAGCCATTCTTGCATGTGGGGTGTTCACACTGAGATATTCATTTTGGTGGAAAGAATCTGTTGACAGCAACATTTGTTTGACCTTTGGTGGTGATTAGTCTTAGACCTCGGGTTTCTGTTACTTTCTTATTTATTGCTTCTGTAAAAACTATAGAGATAATAATAACCACTTTGTATTATTATCTGTTGGGGAGAGTGCATTAGTGTTTGAAAACACAGTGCCTGGTATACATTAGGTAGTAATAGCAGTAAAAATTGGTGAGTCCTTTGAGAGCTTGATACCTATTGGTAAGCCTTTCCTTTTTTAATGGATGAGGTGTTTGAAGAATGACAAACAATTGAGAACTTCAGTATCTTCCTTTTTAAGCAGGTAGTTATAGGAAACTGCAGCTTAGAACATGTTATAAGTTGGCTTTCAAAAAGACTGACAAGGGTACATGCCTTTCAAGATGTTTTAGTAAGCCCAATCTCTACCATAAAATAGGTAAATTTGAAGATAAGAAACAGAATTAGTGAAGATTATCATGTAGAAACTGATTTTGGTCATGATACTTAAGGTGAGAAGAGAGAAAAGGGATTCATTTTTAAAAATCTGTTCTACCGTAAAAAAAATATATAAAGCAAAAACTGACAGAACTACAAGGAGCAATGTTATACCTACCACAGTTGTTGGAGATTTTAATATACCTCTCAGTAATTGATAAAAGTAGAGGAAAACAGTCAGCAAGGATGTTTGGAAGACTGGAACATCTCATTTAACAAATTTCAAAATGATTATATAGACCTATGCACCCAATCACTTTGAAAGTTACAAATTTCAAATATATATGAAACATTTATTTAAACAAATTTTTTACCATGTTCTGTGTCATAAAGTATCAACAGATTTCAAAGAACTGAAATCAAGTTATCAAGCCATAAAACAATTTTTTAAAAATCTCTGTTTCAAAATTAAGAAGCACATTTTTACATATAACCTATCAGTAAAAGAAGAAATCACAATGGTAATTGGAAAATATTTTGGACTGAAAGATAGAAATGCTACACATCAAAACTTGTAAGATAAGCTAAAGCAATATGATATATGATGGCAAATACATGTCCTTTTTATTTTTAACATCTTTATTGTAGTATAATTGCTTTACAATGGTGTGTTAGTTTCTGCTGTATAACAAAGTGAGTCAGCTATACATATACATACATCCCCATATCTCCTCCCTCTTGCGTCTCCCTCCCACCCTCCCTATCCCACGCCTCTAGGTGGACACAAAGCACCGAGCTGATCTCCCTGTGCTATGCGGCTGCTTCTCACTAGCTATCTGTTTTACATTTGGTAGTGTATATATGTCCATGTCGCTCTCTCACTTTGTCCCAGCTTACCCTTCCCCCTCCCCGTGTCCTCAAGTCCATTCTCTACATCTGAGTCTTTATTCCTGTCCTGCCCCTAGGTTCTTCAGAACCATTTTTTTTTTTTTTTTAGATTCCATATATACGTGTTAGCATACGGTATTTGTTTTTCTCTTTCTGACTTACTTCACTCTCTATGACAGACTCTACGTCCATCCACCTCCCTACAAATAACTCAATTTCATTTCTTTTTATGGCTGAGTAATAATATTCCATCATATATGTGCCCCATCATATATATGTGCCACATCTTCTTTATCCATTCATCTGTCGATGGACACTTAGGTTGCTTCCATGTCCTGGCTATTGTAAATAGAGCTGCAATGAACATTGTGATACATGACTCTTTTTGAATTATGGTTTTCTCAGGGTATATGCCCAGTAGTGGGATTGCTAGGTCGTATAGTAGTTCCATTTTTAGTTTTTTGAGGAACCTCCGTACTGTTCTCCATAGTGGCTGTATTAGTGTACATTCCCACCAACAGTGCAAGAGGGTTCCCTTTTCTCCACACCCTCTCCAGCATTTATTGCTTGTAGATTTTTTGATGATGGCCATTCTGACTGGTGTGAGGTGATACCTCATTGTAGTTTTGATTTGCATTTCTCTAATGATTAGTGATGTTGAGCACCCTTTCATGTGTTTGTTGGCAATCTGTATATCTACTTTGGAGAAATGTCTATTTAGGTCTTGATAGCAAATACATGTCCTTAAATGCTTATCTTAGAAAAAAAGAAAGGCAGGAAATAAATGAAGTAAACGTTCCTCTTGGGAAGTTAGCAAAAGAATAACAAAATAAACCCAAAGAATGTTAAAGAAAAGAAATAATGAAGATAAGATAAAGATAAGAACAAAAGAGAATGAAACAGAAAACAAACATACAACAAATCCAAAAGTTAGTTCTTTGACATACTTGTGATATTAAGAAAGAAAAGAACATAGAAAACCAATGTCAATAATGAAAAAAAGAGGATATCATTGCAGATGCAGCAGGCACTAAAAGATAAAAATAGTATGGATAATTTTATGCTTTGAATGCAAAGATAGGTTTAAGTGGACAAACTCCTAAAAAATATAACTTGCTAAAATAGACTTGAAGAGAATAGAAAACCTTGGTAATCCTCTAACATATGTAAATTATATAAATTGAATCTGTGGTGAAAAATCTTTCCATACAGCCCAAATAATTTCATAATGAGTTCTATCACAATTCATAAAAGAAATAACTTCAGTCTTGACCAACAATTTCTGATCTTCCAGAGGATTGAAAATGAAGAAAAACTCCCAGCTCATTTAATTAGAGACTAGATGGTAACTCCTGACAAGGACAGTATGATAAGAATAATTATATGACGTTGATGTATAACACAGATGCAGATCTTAAAACACCAGAACCAATTTAGGATATACCATGACCAAGTTATCCCACGAATGCAAGATTGATTTAATGTTAAAATCAATTCATGTAGTCAACCATATTAAATGATTAAAGGAAAAAAATTATATGATCATCTCAATAGATGCAAAAAAACCAAGAGCATTATATAAAATACAGCATTCATTCATGATGAAAAGTCTTGTCCAACTTGACAAAGAAAGGACCTTTTTTAACCAGATGGAATGCCTACAAAAACTATATAGGAGACATCATACTTAATATTGAAAAGTCGAAAGCTTTCCTTTTGAGATGGGGAAACATAACAGGGATACCTGCTGTCATTGTTTGTATTAAACATTGTGCTGGAGGTCTTAAGCAGCACAGTAAGACAGACAGGCAGAAACAAACAAAGATACAAGAGATGAAAGGGAGAGACAGAACTGTCATTGTTTGCAGGTATGATTATGTTCATGATATGCAAGAAAATTTACAGATTAGTTACACAAATAACGGAGTTTAGCAGGATGCTAGATACAAAATCATACATTTAAATTTTCATATTAGAAAATGGATATAACAAAAATGTCACCAATTGTAATAGCAAAAAAAATACATGAAACACTTGGGTATAGATCTAATGAGATGCGGGAGACTTGAGGCAAAAATTCTGAAGCATTATTTAGAGGCATTAAAGAATAATGAATTTTAAAAATGAGATTTTTTTATGATCATGAATTAGAAGACTCAATATTGTAAAGGTATCTGTTTTCCCCCAATTTTTCTATATATTTCAAATCAATCAGATAAAAATCCCAACAGGATTTTGTATGGAATTTTGTATGGAAGTATAAAGGGCCAAGAATAGTCAAAGCATTCTTAAAGTATAAGATAGAAAGCTAAAGTAATTAAGATATGTGATATTGGCACAAGGTTAGACCAATGGAACAGAAAAGAGAGCCCAGTTGCAGACCCTTACATATTTGACCACTTGATAAGACAAAGATGGTATTGCAGATAAGTGGGGGAAAGAATGAATTTTTCAGTAAAAGGTTCTGAGACAGTTGGTTATCCATATGGGAAATAGTGAATTTGAACTTCTACCCCATACCATACAATAATCAATTGCAGGTGGATTAAAGATTTAAATGTAAAAGGAAAAAACATAGAGCTTAGAAGATATTATAGAGGATTTTCTCTTTTCACCGCACCTGACGTATTTACTTATTTTTTATTTCAGTGATACTTTATAATGAAAATTGTTGAGCATACAGAAAAACTGAAAGATCTATATAGTGAATACCTATATACCTACCACCTATATTCTACAATTAACACTTATAAATATTGTTTTATTATATATCAATCACTTTTTTAAGTGCCTTTTTTTAGTTCCTAAAATATCTTTTTGATTCTTTTCCCCAAAATTTGCTATTTTTTTGTTCTTTAAACAAAAACAAAATTTTTTGCCTTTTGGTTACTGTTTCTGCCTTTTTTTAAAAAACATTCTAAATGTTCTTATTTTATAATTTCTTTCAAATCTTCTGTTATCTGTAGTACTTCGTAAGCGTTTTTGTAGTTTGCTGCTTCTGACTTTCTTGCAGTGGTTTGTTTCCTTGTGTGGTTTGCCGTTTTGATTGTCATCTCGTCCTCTGGATGTTTCTCGTATCCTGGATTTTAGAGACGTTCTTATGGGGCAGTTCCATATGTGCTTTTGCTAGAGACTCAAGTCTTTAACTGAAGACCTGAGAACTTTATATGGACTGGTTTTAAAATGTTAATACCTAAGCTAAGGGTTCCTGCTTTGGATGAAAGGTGTAAATTCTTTAGGTCCACCAATGACTGTGGTCTGAAATTCCAACCTTCTATGCATGACCTTTTCCATTTATACCTTGGTAGATGGTGAGTTTTTTGATGCGTTCAGGGGATAGCAGGTGATGATGTAGTGCCGTTTTTCTAGTCCCTGTTTCAAGGATGGAGGCAACCATTCATCTCTCTGAGCATTTCGCAGGGAGAGCTTAGTTGGCCTTCTACCATCAAGGTCCTGAGGCCTCGTGTTTAGGTGCCTAGGGATTGCCCTGTCTTGTTGAGCTCAGCTATATATTAAATCTTTTGTGTTTTATTTTATCCGGAGTTATAATATGGTGAAATCTCTCTCTTCCTTCTCTTCCTTTTTTTCTTTCCCTGTTCTCTTTTCCCTACCCCTTTCTTTATGCACTCTTCAACCCATTAAGACTGGCTTTAGCACTTTTCACTGAACCAGTTTTTTCAAGGCTGCAAAATACCTTTATTTGCTAAATCCAGTAGACCTGTTATAGTTCTTACTTTCTTCCACGTCCTGCTTCTTTGCATCATTCAATACAATTGACCACTCTTTTCTCTTTAAAACAATTTCTTTCCTCTTGCTTTTGAAGATTTTATACTTTCCTAGATTTCTCCTCCTTATCTCTCTTGCTGCTTCTATATAGATTCCTTTGTTGACTCCTTCTCTTCTGCCTGAACTTTTTTTGTCTCTTCTTATTTATTTGTTATGCTTAGAACATCTCATTTTATATTGGACTCAGAATTAGAAGTAGAAGCTCTCAGAGAAGACAGCCTCCGTCTCTTGGCAATCTGTTCGTGGCGTTTTTCTTTGGCCTTCTTTATTCTCTTGCCAGAAGTTTAGCATATTCTGCAGCCTCTTCCTTATTTTTCTTAGTACGCTGTTTCTTCAGAGCAATACGCTGACATTTGTGTTGCAGACCACATGGAGTAACAAGATGCTGAATCTTGGGTGCTTTGGTCCTAGGTTTCTTACCTTTGTGTAGGGGCTTTCTCACAACATACTGGCGGACATCATCTTTATTTTTTTATTTTTTATTTTTTTTAACATCTTTATCGGAGTATAATTGCTTTACAATGGTGTGTTAGATTTCTGCTTTATAACAAAGTGAATCAGTTATACATATACATATGTTCCCATATCTCTTCCCTCTTGCGTCTCCCTCCCTCCCACCCTCCCTATCCCACCCCTCTAGGTGGTCACAAAGCACCAAGCTGATCTCCCTGTGCTATGCAGCTGCTTCCCACCAGCTGTCTATTTTACATTTGGTAGTGTATATATGTCCATGCCACTCTCTCACTGTCCCAGCTTACCCTTCTCCCTCCCCGTATCCTCAAGTCCATTCTCTAGTAGGTCTGAGTCTTTATTCCCGTCTTGCCCTTAGGTTCTTCATGACCATTTTTTTTTGTTTGTTTTTTAGATTCCATATATGTGTTAGCATACGGTATTTGTTTTTCTCTTTCTGACTTACTTCACTCTGTCGGACATCATCTTTAGAGAGATTGAAAAGTTTGTGGATTCTGCTAGCTCTTTTGGGCCCCAGGCGACAAGGCACAGTAGTATCAGTGAGTCAGGAATATCCTTCTCCCCTTTTTTTACGATGACCAAATTGAGAACACTCAGATTTGCATTCACAATGCAACCCTGTACAGATTTATGCTTTCTTTCTCCAGTCCTCTTTGGTCTGTAGCAGGAATGCCCCTTACTCAGTAGCAGGCGGACTCGGCCATGGGTCAAGACACCCTGCTTCATGGGGAAACCTTGTTTGTCGTTCCCACCACTGATTTGGACCACATAACCCTTCCATTCTTCACCCAGAGCATCAGCAGCAACTTCTGTGGCCGTACGCTTCTCATAAAAGGTGTGAAGTTTTCGTTCATCGTTCACTTCAATGAGTTTCTGGAAGCCAGTAGCCGGGAAAGAGATGTTCCGCTCCATCCTGAAGTGGCTGATTGCCTCCGAGGCACCACAAAAAAGAGCTGCCTAAACTTTAGATGTTGGAGTTCTTCAGGTTAGGACCTGGGCCCTCTTTCTCTGTCTAACCACTGTCCTTAAGCATAGAATCGTCATGCCACTGTTTTGAAATTTTTCACGTGGTTGGCTTTTATCCTTTAGGTCTTAGCTTAAATATTACTTCACTAGAAATCTTTCCTAGCCACCCAATTTAAATAAATCCTCTACTTTATTCTCTTGCAACACTCTCATATATAATTTATAATTATAAATTTTTGCTTGTAACCTTATTTATAGGCTGACTACAGTACTGGAAAGAAAGAGCCTTGAGGAGAGAAGCTGTCTATTTGTCTGGCAATATGTATACTGCATCCAGTATAGTGCCTGGCACATAAGTACTCAATAAATATGAGTCGAACAAATAAATTCTTGGAAATGATGGAGAAAACCAGGTTTATTTGGTATACTGTCAGAAATATAAACATTTTAGAGAATACATTTTTATTGTTTTTCAAGTAAAAGTTACACTATCAAGTAAATAATAAATACATGAAGTAGCTGAGTAATTCACAACCTCATTAGATTACACAATATATTTTGAGACCCTTTCTCTCCCGACCAAGAAATTATTTCACTTTTGAACTCTTTGTGGTAGGTACAACAAGAATTACTTACTCCCATTTTATTGATCAGACTGTTCACTCAGAAATCTTGTCAACTTTGAATGATACAGCTTGCGAAACCCTCTCCCCTTCTTGATGTCACGCCTTTATTTCATATTTGTTCTTCACCTTCACATGACCTCGGAACCTTGACTTTAGTAACTTAGCCCCTCCTTAATTTATACTTCTTGAGCACCACAGATTGATTTTTTACTTCTCTCAACACTTTGATTCCAACTTCTTTTCTTCCTAATCCTTCTTTTGTCATACCTACTCACCAAGAACCTATCCCCACTCAGTAGAAATACTTGCATTCTTCATTTCTACGTCTTTACTGTAGTGCAGTGTGGGACTGGTGCCAACTCACTGGACTCCCAGAACTGCCAAGGAATCCTTTCACGCATCAACTCCCTCTTAGTCTCTTCAACTGTCATTCTCAAACATTGATCTTTAAGCCCTCATCTTCCCTCAGCTACCCTTGTCCTTCCTCCATCTTCCCTTACTCCTAGTAGAAAACTTAAAGAAAATTTGGACTATCAAATGGGAGTGCCTTCTTCTACCTGTAATATCTGCCATCAAACTTGGGTCTATCTCTTTCCATCCTTAAATATTTCTCCCTTGTTTCATAATCTGTCAAATGAAAATTCCTACCTACACCTGAATTCTGGATCCTAATCCTCTCTGTATTATCAAGGACCTTACATCTTTTTTCCTATATTGGCAAACTCACTTTGCACTCATTCATTTCCTATCACCAGTAAACATGCTCACACATTCTTGGGGGAAAAGAACCACTAAAACTAATAAAAAAAACCTTACTCTGTTGACTCTTACTCTCTGTAGCTACCATCTTTTCTTTTTACTTGTCTTTAGAACCAAAATTCTGAAAGAATAGTCTCTACACTCACTGCCTTCTATTCTTTTTTTTTTAATTTTCATCTTTATGAAAGTTGTACATAGTTTTAAAGCCAAATAGCTCTACCATGCTTTTAACTGAAAAAAAACAAAAACAAAAATTGCAGTCCCGTTTTGATACCCTTAGTATCTTGTTAAATATTGATAAGATATTTTAAAAATATGTGTAAGATATGAAGAGTAACTACAGACACTTGTGTGTCTTCTGCTCAGTTTAAGAAGAACATATCAATAACTTTATGATCCCGTCCCATTTCTTCCTCCTTCAGAGGTAAGCACTGTCCTGGATTTTGTGTTTATCATTCACTTGCATTTTTTCAGGTAGATTTTTGCTGTTGTTGAGATAAAATTCACCGTTTTAACCATTATATAATATACAGTTTAGTGACTTAGCATATTCACAATGTTGTACAACTGTCACCACTAGTTCCAGAACATTTACATCACCCCAAAAAGAAACCTTGTACCCTTTAGCAGTCATTCCTCATTCCCCGTGTTCTCCCTCCCCCAGCAACCACTTTCTGTCTCTATACATTTGCCTATTCTGAACATTTCATATAAATTAAATCATTCAATATGTGGCCTTTTGTATCTGACTTCTTTTACTTAGCATAATGTTTTCAAAGTTCATCCATATAAATAGCATATATCAGTACTTTACTCCTTTTTAGGGCTGAATAATATTGCATTGTATGAATATACTTGTTTGTTTAATTATTCATCAGTTAATGGACATATGAGTTGTTTCCACTTTTTGGCTATTATGAATAATGCTGCTTTGAATATCTTGTACAAGTTTTTGTGTGAATATATTTTTCAGTTCTCTTTTGTATATACCTAGGAATGGCATTGCTAGTTATATGGTAACTCAGTGTTTAACTTTTAAGGAACCACCAGACTCTTTTCCACAAATGGTTGCACCATTTTGTATTCTCACTAGTACTATATGAGAGTTACAATTTCTCTACATTCTCATCAACACATGTTGTTTTCTGTCTTTTCTATTATAGCCATCCTAGTAGGTGTGAAGTAGTAGTATCTTCTTGTGGTTTTGGTTGAGCATCTTTTCATGTGCTTATTGGCCTTTTAACTATGTTCTTTGGAGAAATGTCTATTCAGATCTTTTGCCCATTTTTTAAATTGGGCTGTCCTTTTGTTGAGTTATAAGAATTCTATATGAATTCTGGAATGAGACCCTTGTGAGGTGTATGACTTGCAAATATTTTCTTCCATTTTTTGTTGTCATTTCACTTGATAATGCCCTTTGGTGCTCAGAGTTTTAAAATTTGATGAAGTCCATTTTATCTTTGTTTCTTTTGTTGCTGGTGTTTTTGATGTCATATTTAAGAACCCATTGCCTAATCCAAGGCCATGAAAAGTTACACCTATGCTTCCTTCTAAGAGTTTTATAGTTTTAGCTCTTAACATTTAGGTCTTTGATATATTTTGAATTAATTTTTATATGTCATGTGGGCTTCCCTGTTGGCTCAGTGGTTAAGAATCTGCCTGCCAATGCAAGGGACACGGGTTTGAGCCCTGGTCCGGGAAGATCCCACATGCGGCGGAGCAACTAAGCCCGTGTGCCACAACTACTGAGCCTGAGCTCTAGAGCCTGCAAGCCACAACTACTGAGCCCACGTGCCACAACTACTGAAGGCTGCGCGCCTAGAGCCTGTGCTCTGCAACAAGAGAAGCCACGACAATGAGAAGCCCACGCACCGCAACGAAGAGTAGACCCCACTTACCGCAACTAGAGAAAGCCCGCGCACAACAACGAAGACCCGATACAGCCATAAATGAATGAATGAATGAATAAATAAATAAATTTTAAAAAATTTTATATGTCATGTTTGGTAGGGGGTCCAAATTCAGTCTTTTGCATGTGCCTACCCAGTTGTCCCATCACTATTTGTTGAAAAGACTATTTTATCCCCATTGAATGGTCTTGGCCATTCAAAAATCAGTTGACCATAGATATATGGGTTTTTTTCTCTCAATTATTGGTATATTCCATTGATCTTTATGTCTTTGCAGTAACACACTGTCTTGATTACTGTTGCTTTGTAGCAAGTTTTGCAATTGAGAAGTGTGAGCCCTTCTACTTTATTCATTTTCAGGATTGTTTTGGCTATTCTTGGTCCCTTGTAATCCTATGTGAATTTTAGAATCAGCTTGTCAATTTCTACAAAGAAGTCAGCTGGGATTCTGATAAAGATTATGTTGAATCTGTAGATCAGTTCGGGGAGTATTGCCATCTTAACAATGTTAAGTCTTCCAGTCCATGAACATAGGATGTTTTTTCATTTATTTACACCTTCTTTATTTCTTTCAATAATGTTTTTTTTTAAGCTCTGTTTCTTTTGTTAAATTTAATCCTAAGAATTCTCATTTTTTATGCTACTGTGATTTTTTTATATTGATCTTGTATCCTACAACTTTGCTAAACTCATTTAGCAGCTCTAGTAGTTATTTTTGTGAATCCTTTAGGGTTTATTACATATAATACCATATCATCTGTGAAAAAAGATAGTTTTACTTCTTCTTTTTTCCATCTGCTTTCCCATCTGGATGCCTTTTTTTTTAAAACATGTCTAATCGCCCTGCTTCGAACTTCCAATATAATGTTGAGTAGAAATGACAAGAGCAGATAGCTCTGTCTTAGAGGGGAAGAGACATCTTTGTTCTGATTTTAATGGGCAAGCTTTCAGTCTTTAAGTATGATGTTAGCTGGGGGGTTTTCATAGATGCCCTTATCAGATTGAGGAAGTTCCCTTCTATTTGTAGTTTGTTGAGTGTTTTTCTCATGAAAGGGTGTTACATTTTGTCAAATGCTGTTTTTGCATCTATGAAAAAAATATGAGGTTCCCCCCACCCCCATTAATGTGGTATATTATATAGATTTCATTTTTATGTGTTGAACCAATTTTGCATTCCTGGGATAGATCCTGCTTGGTCATGGTCATGGTGTATAATCTTTTTAATATGCTGCTGGATTTGGTTTGCTAGCAATTTGTTCAGGATTTTTGCATCTATATTTATAAGAGATGTTAGTCTGTAGTTTTCTTGTGATGTCTTTGTATCAGGGTAATACTGGTCTCATGGAATGAATTAGAAAGCGTTATCACCTCTTTTATTTTCTCTTCCTTTTTAAGATGGTTTTACCATGTGTTTCATATCCCTAAATGTGTATTGTTTAATTTAACTGTTTTTGACTTTTATATAAATGGATTCATATATTTCCTGGTATACACGTATGAGAGTTTATCCAGGGTATGGCTTTTATTTGTTATTATTTGATTGCTTTAAAGTAGTTAAACCTGTGTGTTTTTCCTAAACACTGCTTCACCTGTAGCCTGTGTATATTGATATATAATGTTGTCATTATCATTTTTTCCCTAGATATTCTAGTTTCAGATTTGTAGAAAGGCCTTTTTAAAAATGTTAATTCCCAGTTTCATTGTACTGTGTTCATATATGTTGCTTTTATTATTTCTTCTTTGGGGGATTTATTATGGTTTCCTCTGTAGCCTAGTAGGGTCTTTTGGGGTGAGTGTTCTATGAGTACTTTTAAAAAAGATGTATGCCCTATTTTCAGGCACATAACCATGTTAAAATATCCTTAAGGTGTTCTGTATCCTTGTTTATTTTTTATCTCTTTGACCTGTCATGAAATGAGATGATTTGAGTCTCCTTACTTTAGTATGTTCATGTGTTTCCCTTGAATCTCCTCTAGTTTCTGCTTTATGGATGTTGCTACTAGATTATGATAGTTAGATATTAAGATTTTTAGATACCGTGAGTTGCCCTCATTGACATTATAAGTACCTTTATCTTGTTTAAAGCTTTTAATGTAAATTCTACCTTGATTGAAAGTAGAAACCCTGACTCTTGCTTTCATTTTTTGTATATGTGTTGCTCAGTATGTCTCCATCCTTTTGAGTCTTTCTGAATCACCCTGTTTTGAATGTGCCCCTCATGATCATCATGGAGTTGGGTTTTGCTTTGTGTTACAGTATGAAAAACTTTTTTGAGTTAATTTTTTATATTTTATGTGACAGATGTGTTTAGTTCATATTTATCTTTTTAAGTCACTGAGTCTGTGCTCTGTTTTTCTTCTATGAGTGTAAGGTAAATAAAGCTATAGATAGATGGATAGATATAGATAGGTGGATATAGGTTGGATTATATTTTTGTTGTAATTACCTTTATAACTTAATAAAATTACCTTTCGTTCTTTATTTCTTTTAGAGAGTATCCATCATTTTCATACTGTAAGCAGGGGAAAGTTTCCTTGTTTCCTCTTTTTCCTCCCTTTCATTTCGTCTACCACCTAATATCAGTAAACTTAGTGTGTATGTAGCATACAATTAAATATGGTTGTATAGTACTTACATTACTTAATTTTCAGTTTTAAATGGAGTTCTTTTTTACGTCTATTATAGTTGTAACGAAAGGCAAATTCTAATTCCCATTTACTTATCTCTACCCCCCTCCCCATGTTATATTAGTTATACCATTTCTTTCTTGTGAGGGCATATAACATGTACATTGTAATCTGACACCCTAGTAGCCCCACTCCTTTTAACCTCAATTCTACATGTAAATGTATACAAAGCAGCCTTCCAGTACTTCTGTTGAGTTTTTCCTCATCACTTCTGCTGTTTATTTCCTAGTAACTTCTTTAAAGGGGGTTGTACAAACAATATTTCCTGAATTATTTTTTTATATATAAAAATATATATAATATATGAGATATTTTATATTATATATTTATAATATAAGCATTATATAATCTCATATGTTATATGAACCTATAAAAATAATTCAATCACATATATAAATATATGTACATTATAAAATCCTTGGTTAATACTTTCTTTCCCTAGATATCTTGTAGTGTTGTACCACTGGCTTCTGGAATTGAATATAATCCTGAAGAAATTGAAGGCTGAGCTGATTTCTCCCTTTGATGGTTTTACCTAGCTGCTCAGAGGAGTCTTTCTTTACCTTTAAGATTCAATAACTTTACTACAGTGTTGATTATGACCACTGTTTTGGGACTGTTTTCATTGGCACAAAATGTGCCCCTTCAACATGTAGATCAAGACATGTGGTGGGGGTTTTTTGTTTTGGTTTTGGTTTTTTGGCCTGTATATTTGAAGGGATTTGGATATTTGTATATTTGAAGGGATGTCTCCCATTGCTCCAATCCAAGTTCTTCCCTCTGCTTTTTCTAGATCTCAGAAATTCTTGATGAGTGCAAGAGATGTAGGTGTATCACTTCAAGTGAGCCGTTTATCATACTTGAAGTATGTTTTTGCTGTCATTTTCTGAAATCTGCTACTGCTGGCCTTTTTTCACTGCTCACTTGGCCTTGAATGGCTTCTGCTTCATTTCTCCTCACATAACTTCTCTTATGCCTTTTTCTCTTATGCATTTTTTCATTCTCCAGATCATATCACCATTTTGCTTTTGTGTA
Organism: Eschrichtius robustus; assembly: GCF_028021215.1. Taxonomy (NCBI): domain Eukaryota; kingdom Metazoa; phylum Chordata; class Mammalia; order Artiodactyla; family Eschrichtiidae; genus Eschrichtius; species Eschrichtius robustus. The sequence continues at coordinate 22,427,733 of NC_090843.1, read as the reverse complement.
GTATTCCAGAGAAAAAGAAAGTTGTTTTCCTGTGTTGCCACATTCATACCAGAAATTCTGGTATTGTTGTTTTCTGTTAGTTGCTGATGTACAGAAACATGATCTGTTTGTTTGTTTTTTATGTATCCAGCAACCTTCCATTACTAGTGTTTGGTAAGAGTTTATTATCTGAAGAGTTTGTTGGATTTTGTACATACTGTCTGCAAATAGTGACATTTCAGCATCCTCCTTTCCATTTTTTACACCTTTCTTGCCTCCCTCCTTCCCTTCCTTCCTTTTCCTTGCTTCCACCCTCTACCTCCCCTTCCCCCTCCCCTCCCATTTCACTTCAGTGTTACCATTTCAGCTACATCTTAGGAGTTGAGGTGTGTCATTTTTATCTCTCAGTTTGAAATATTTTCTACTTGATTATGATTTCTTCTTTACTAAGTTATTTAAAAGTGTTTCTTAATTTCCAAATATGTGACTGTTTTTTCCCCTGATTATTGTATTACTGACTTCTAATTTAATTGTAATACAGAGAATAATACCAGTTGTTTGAAATGTGTTAAAGTGGTCAGTTTTCTTAAATGCTCTGTGTTTACTTGAAAAGAATATATATCCTCTGCAGTTGTTGGCTGCAGTTTTACACATATCCTATTTGTTTGAGACTGTTAATTATATTCCTTGAATCAGTTATACTCTTACTAAATTTTTTTGCTTGCTTGAACTATCAGTTACTGAGAGAGGAATGTTAATCTCCCACTGATGGTGGATTTTTCCATTTCTTCTTATAGCTTTGGCATTTTTGCTTATGTATTTTGAAGCTGCATACAACTTTATAATTGTTAATAGATTGAGCCTATTATTATAAAGTGATATTTTTGCCTTAAAGTTTCTTTTGTCTGATACCAATTTTGATAGCTTTATTTTGGTTAGTGTATTTTCTGATGTTTTTTTCCACCCTTTTTCTTTTAGCTTTTATAATCAACATTTAGTTGGGTTATTTGTAGGTGTTTTATCTAGTCTTCCAATATCTTTCCCCCCCCCGCCCCAGTCTCTCTTAATTGGAGTATTTAATCTAAATATAGGTAATGTCATTTCCAGTATATTTGGATTTAAATCTGCCATCTCATTTTGTCCTTTCTTTTTTTTCCACCTCCCTTTTCCCCACTTCTTTTCCTCTTTATTTCTGCATTCTTTTCTTGGTCTCAGCAAGAAATACTGGACTGGGAGATGTCTAGTATATTGATGAAGTCATGGAAATGGATTAAATCACCCAGGGAGAAAGGAAAAACACAGTATCAGAGATGAAGAATTCTTTCCATGAGCTTATCAGCAGACTAGACACAGCAGAAGATAGAATCAGTAAATCTGAAGACAAGTCAATATAAATTATCCAAACTGAAATTGAAAGAAAAAGTAAAATAACAGAACAGACTATCCAAGATCAATGGGGTAATATCCAGACAGTTTAATACAATATTACTAAAGTCCCAATAGGAGAGAGAAATGGGATAGATTCCAAGAGATGATGGCTAAGAAGTTTTTTCTTTTCTTTTTTTAGTGGGACATAAAATAATGACATTTTAAGGGTAAATGAGATATATGGTAAAGTGGTCTCAGGCCCTTGGGAAGAAGAAAATTCAAACTTCTTTAGAACAACTTAGGCTTCGAAAAACTCCTAGATAGGGATTTCCCTGGTGGTCCAGTGGTTAGGACTCGGCGCTTTCACTGCTGTGGCCTGGGTTCACACCCTGGTTGGGGAACTAAGCCACGCAGCCACAAAAAAAAAACTCTTAGATAAAGCTCCCCAAAACAGAAGATCATAGTCATATCACAAATCCAACTGAGAAACTAGACACTATGGGCTAGAGTTAATGGAGAAAAAAAAAGAGCAGAGTCAGGCCCCTTAAGACTTAAGATATTGGAATTGTCAGCTCAGATTACAGTGTGTAAAACAAGCATATTTAATATGTTTAAGAATAAAAAGGGTTTGAGATCATGAGTAAAGGGCAAGAGACCATATAAAAACTCAATGGGAGGATTTAATAGCGTTTTGCACAAAGTTGAATATTAAATTGTAACACATCTGAAGAAGTATCAGGATGCAGGAAAAAATGGAGAGAGGGAGGGCAAGAAGGAAAGAGAAATGGTGGAAAATACATGAAGAGATGAAGAGTTAGATGACAAAGAATGAGAAGCTCTAATGTGTCTAGACAGAGTTCCAGAACAAAAGAAAGAAAAAGAATAGGGCAGAGGCAGCATTCAAAGAGGAGATCCCAGAATTTGTTGAAAGACACAACTCACAGATTCAGGAAGCCTAATGAATCTCAAGCAAGATAAAAAAGAAGTCTACATGTAGACACATCCTGGTAGAACTGTACAATACCATAGAAAAATACACAATCTTTGAAGAACTGTTGTAGTAACACGGAAGTCAGAATACAGTGTCAATTCTCTTATAATCTAATGGAATGTTGAATGTGCTCAGAGCAAACAACCATCAACCTAGAATTGTACACCCAGCAAAAATATCTTTAAGAGTAGAGATTAAAAATAGATAAATTTTCGGATAAAAAAATCAATTTGCCACCAGAAGACTCTTCTAAAAGAAATTTCAAAGAAAGTACTTAAGAAAGAAGGAATGTGATTCCCTTTGAAAGGCTTGAGATGCAATAAGGAATCTCTTATAATCAATATTTAATTGGATTGTATGTGGTTTTTTTGTTTTTTGTTTTTTTAATATCCAGTCTTCTGATCTCTTTTTTGGAAGAGTAAATCTTCCAAATCTATATAAACATTATAAAAAACCAATGTTGTATGGAATTAAAAATAAAAACCAAAATAGAATTAAAACATGCTTCTGCAGCCACCATTGCTAGAAGATGGATTCCACTTGGCACCTACTGCTTTTTTTTTTTTTTTTTTTTTTTTTTTTTTTTTTTTTTATTTGGCTGAGCCGGGTCTTAGCTGCAGCACGCGGGGTCTTCTCTGCTGCGTGCGGGATCTTTAGTTGAGGCATGCAAACTCTTAGTCGCGGCATGTGAGATCTAGTTCCCTGACCAGGGATCGAACCCCAGGCCCCCTGCATTGGGAGCACAGAGTCTTAGCCACTGGACCACCAGGGAGGTCCTGGCACCTGCTTCTTTATACTGCTCACTTTTGAATGAAAGTCTCATGCAGATGCATTTCACAGGAAAAGAGGGTAGACCGTATGTCTGCACCCTAGTTTTAAGGGAAGTTGGGAAAGTGAGCTTTCTGACTTCTGTCTGGGAAACTAGCACTGATAAGGAAGACTATCCACAAGTTGCTTAATAGCCAGACAACATGAAATTGCCCAGGATTCTGAGAGAAAACTATTGAGAAGGATCGAATCGGGAAAAAATCATAATGTGCTATATATTCACTTTTCAATTTTAACTAATGTATCCAAATGAGTTCAATACTGGCATTCCACAAAATACATCAGCCTTCTCTTGCATACTGATTAAATAGCTTATGTGAGAAATAGTGGAGAGATGTTAGATGATGGAGATGCTTTGAAAGTGTATCCAAAAGATACTAAACTGAATAAAAGAAAGGCTGATTGTAGAGCCTTTGAAATGAGATTTATCTTTAGGTCTGTTAACTAGAAGGAGCTACTCATCTACCCTGCTGTAGAAGGCTAGCAAGCAATCATTTATCATTCCTTTCCCCTTCTCATTCTTCTGTGCTGCTTTATAGCAAATGAATATACTCAACTTGCTTTGAGATGTCTTTTGATGTCTAGTTTTTAAGTGGAACTGCTGAGGCAAATTGGAGCACCTCTTTGGGTCAGTCCCACAGTTTAGAGCCAAAACGTTATTAAGACTAATGGATAACCAACATATCTGTGTTGGCTTTTCAAAATTAGCAGTGCAGCTTATTTGGAGAATAATCTTGTAACGTTTAACCCCATAGCTGGCCACAGTCTCAAGTAATGCTTTTTGCTATAAAGTCTAAAAAGTTGAACGTTAATAGTTACTCCAGCTTCTTTGGGTTAGTAACTTGCCTGGCATATCTTTTTCTGTCCTTTAACTTTCAACTTTCTGAGTCCTCATGTTTTAGGGATATCTCTTATAATCAGCATGTAGTTGGATTTGTTTTTCTGACAGTTTTTTATTTTAGTACATTTACATTTCTTGTGATTACTTATAAATCTGTTTCTTACATCTTTTTACTTTCTATTTTCCTGATTTTTCTGTTTTTTGTTGTCTGTCTTACCTTTATAAATCTTTCCCCCTTTACTACTCCTATTCTTATAACAACCCTTGGAATTCTAATACAAATTATGCTTAATTTAACAAAGTCTAAAGTTAACTCCATCTCAATCAGTAGAAGGACTCTAGAACGCTTTAATTTCAAACACCCTCTCCTATTATATATGGCTGTGTCTGCTAGCATTTTTTTTTAACCCTTTTCCATCCTGCAAGCTAGGTGTTGTTGTTACTGTTGTGATTATTAATCTATATATTTATTAATTTCATTTCTTACCACTTACCTTTAGTTTTTCAGACCTTTTGTCTGGCATCATTTTCCTTCCTTAAAACAGTGACTTTCAAGTCCTCAGTAAGAAATATTTTTAATATTACAACCACACAAACACAACTGAAACAAAAGTTTTACAAGACAGTATTTACCTTTATTATGTGAAATATCCTCTGTATTTTTCTATTCTTTTTTTTTTTTTTTCCTTTTTTTCTGCGTGTTACAATCTACGGAATCAATGTCATGACCCACTAGTGGGTCACAATCTATGATTTCAGAAATACTGCTTTAGGAAGTTCCTTTTTAATGAATCTGTAGGTGGTAAATTCTCTTTTTATCTGGAAGTGCCTTTATTTCATCATTTCTGAAAAATATTTTCATTTGGTATACAAATGAAAATGTTTTCTCTCACACACCAGAGCATACTATCTTCCATCTTTTGATGTTGCTTTTGAATCTTCTGTCAATCTGATTGTGGGTGATCCTTAATTTTTTTCTGGGTAGTATTATGATTTCATTGTCTTTGGTCCCATAGTTATGGGACTCAGTTTCACTAGAGTGTTTCTAGGTGCTTATTTTTATTAGCCTGTGTGGTATACCTGTGCTTCCTGTACCTGCGGAGTCATGTCTTTCATCAGTTCTGAAAAATTCTCAGCCATTATATCAATAGAAATATAATTCACCTACCATAAAACTCACCCTTTTAAAGTGTACAGTTCAGTGGTTTTTAGTACATTCCACAGGGTCATGCAACCATTGTTACAATCTAATTCCAGAATGTTTTCACCACCCTGCTACATTTTTTTGAGCTGTATCTTGACTGTCTTTTAACCCATCCCGTAGATAGTTGGTGAATTTTTTTGTTTATTTTTTACAATTAGGTTTTTCAATTGTAAAAATCTCATTTGGTTCTTTCTGCAATCTGCCTATTTTTTTGGTTTTGATTTTTTTTTTTTAATTTATTTTTATTTATTTATTTATTTATGGCTGTGTTGGGTCTTCGTTTCTGTGCGAGGGCTTTCTCTAGTTGCGGCGAGCGGGGGCCACTCTTCATCGCGGTGCGCGGGCCTCTCACTATCGCGGCCTCTCTTGTTGCGGAGCACAGGCTCCAGACGCGCAGGCTCAGTAATTGTGGCTCACGGGCCTAGTTGCTCCATGGCATGTGGGATCTTCCCAGACCAGGGCTCGAACCCGTGTTCCCTGCATTGGCAGGCAGACTCTCAACCACTGCACCACCAGGGAAGCCCGGTTTTGATTTTTTAGAGTGTTTTATGTTTGCTAATTTTTGTAATTCCATTTTATATTTTAAACATTTTATAGTTACTTTATATTCTGTAACAGACTATTCCAAAATCTGAGTTCTTGGGGACTAAATCTATTGCTTATTTTTTGTGACTCTTGCTTGTGATAGATTGATTTGCTTTTGTGTGTGTAGTAATCTTTGATTGTAACTCATATTTTATTGATCCTAATCTAGGAAAAAATTTGGGAGCAAAATTGAGGATGCTTTCTGAGAATATATTTTACTCCCACTGCCAAGACCCAGAGATCCTGGGATTTCCAGCCTACTTCCAGGTTCTTTTCCTTATTAGTGAGGCTTCTCAAGTTTAGTTCCCCCACCTTGCTCAAACCTCAAGCTCCAGTGTCACCCACATGTCCTAAGGAGAGCCCTCGCCCATCACAGCTCTGATTTCAGTTTCAGGTCATAGCTGATTTTTAAATTTTGTTTTGTTTTTTCTTCTCCGATTGCCCTTCTCGGGGATTTACTTTTCTCTCTGTGGTTCCTGCAGTGCAGTGAAAATTGTGTTTTATGTATCTGGTTGGTTGAGGGGTTTTTAGCCAGGGATAGGAGTAGGGAATGCCACAGTATCTAGTCCACCACACTGCCAAAAGAGAAAGTAAAATTAAACTCTGAACTTTGTTTGAAGACAACCGTTAGTATAACCACATGCTAATTACCCCACCATATTGCTACTTCTGCTCTATCTGACTTTAACTGGTACCATTAAATGTTATGAAAAGCCCTTTTTCCCTCTTCAGGGAAGACTACTTTTTTATAACATTCACTTAAAACTCTACCAAGTCATTTTTTGTTTTATTTTGTGGTTCTTACAGGATTATGTTGATAAAGAGAAGGCAATTGCCAAAGCGTTGGAAGACCTCAGAGCCAACTTTTACTGTGAACTCTGTGATAAGCAATATCAGAAACATCAGGAATTTGACAACCATATCAACTCCTATGATCATGCACACAAGCAGGTGAGGAACAGTTAACTTCTAACAAAGAAAAACATACTTTATTTGTTATAACTATTGAATTTTATGAGTGTACCCCAAAAAACTTGTTGACTATGGTTTCTTGTATCTGCCTGTCTTTATCTGAGGTCATCTGACTGACTTGACTTTTCTCCAGTGACAGAGTCCTGACATTGACCTCATCCTTCCAAGATTGTATATAGAGTGAAGAATTGTGAGCTTCATAAATCGTGCATAAAATTTTTGACTTTGAGTGGTTTCTAAATTTGTATTTTTCAACTAAGGATCACTGGGAGCTTTGTTTCCCTTTCTCCCCCTTTCTGAACTTGTTAAACTTTGAACAGTTATCTCAGACTGTGGTCATTTCATCTTCTGTATCTAAGAATTCATGCTGTATTGGTTATTTCCTATCAGTAAGTCATTTTGTTACTTGGTATACCTTGGAGGATAGATAATTTTTGAGAAGAAAAATAAAGTTAGATGCTATTTTAACTTCAACAGAAAATTCTGATGCTGCATGTTGAAGAGCTTGCTGAAAAATGAATTACACCTTCTTTATGGTCTTTTTCTTTCTTTTCTTTTCTTTTCTTTCTTTCTTTCACTGATTTAGAAAAGAAACTTATTCCTAACTAGTACTGGCATAAAGAAGGCGGCAATAATTCCCTTGGGGGATTTTAGAAGGAGGAAATGAATCTTTACATCTATAGAACAATCCTAACTTATTAAAGAATTTTGAGCCATTCGATCTTAGGTGACTTTAGCAGAACTTGCTAAGTCTTTGGGGGTACAATGGTTGTAGTTGTTAAATTTGTAAGATTTATGAGCATTGCTAGAATGCTCTCATAAGCTGGACCTGTCGAAGCAACTTTTTTTTAACCTTTGTTTCATCTTCCAACCAACCATAAGATTTTAGTGCACATAAAAGGCAAGCTTTGACTAAGTTTTCTTTTACTGGCACAGGAATAGTTTGTAAGCTGGTTGTGGTCTTATACTTTTTCCACATTTAACCACACCTAACCAGTTTAAGATTCTTCCACTGATAGAGTTATATTGAAGACAGCTTTTCAACTTTTTATACAACTTTGGACATTGTTTTAATCTATTGTCAGCTCTACTTGATTTGAGGAAGAGAAATCTAGAGAGCATATATATGGACAAGATATATTAGCAATTACCTTACTACTTCAAAGAATCATCTGTCAAGAAAGACAGATGCAACAGTGAATATTGCTTATCCAGTAACTTTTCCAGCTTTTTGGTGTGTGTGTAGTTCAAATTTGGGGTTTTGTTTTTGTTTGTTTTGGGGAATTAACAAAGATATTTAGCACCTAAATACATATCTACCATTTTAGGCTCTTGAGAATTTCTTCAGTTAAGAATTGTGTATGATAAATTAAAAGAATTGATATATTTATATGTACAACTAAATCACTTTGCTGTACACCTGAAACTAACACATTATAAATCAACTATACTCCAATATAAAATAAAAATTTTTTTAAAAATGAAAAGACTCCAGAGGAAACTTTAGGCACCAAAAAAGAACAATTAGAAAGGTTACATTCGTAGTTGAAAGAAGTTTCTTTCTTTCAGTTAGAAAAAAAATGAACCAGGAAAAGTGTGATTCAAACTTGAATCATGTATAGACTTGCTTTTTAAGGGGAAAAAATTCTATCAGAGCAAAACAGATTTACAAATTAAATCTGAGCAAAAATACGGAACTAATAAAATTCGCATTGACAACATTAATGTGATGGATGATAATGTTTTAGTGATGTTGCTCTCAATTTGAGAGTAGTAGAAATTATTACAACTGATTCATTTGAATTTGACATGTTTATTCTCCCGTGCACCTTGTGTTGGCTCTGTTCTCTCATCACTTTTCTCTTTTGCAGTGATTCTCCATCTGGGGAGATTTTGTCCCCCAGGGGACACTTGGCAATGTCTGGAGACATTTTTGATTATCACAACTAGGGAGATGGTGCTACTGGCACCTAGTGGGTAGAGACTAAGTGTGCTGCTAAACATCCTACAATTCACAGAAAAGCTTCTTGCAACAAAGAATTACCTGGCCCAAAATGTTGATCAGTAGTGCTGAGGTTGAGAAACTCTGTTCTCTTAAGACTACTGAAAAACTTTAAAATACATACGATATTGTGATATTGTTTGGCCTTTGTTTGGTACAAACCAGTCAATTTCATTTCAAGTCCCCAGTTACGTTGTAAACATTTCTACTGTTCTCATCTAAATGATCTCAAATATTTATTATTATTACTCTTTTTTAGATTATCATCAAAATGAAAATACAAAATTAAGGATTTCTTATATTGAACTACCTTATCCTTTAATATAGAATATATCTGTGATCCCTGGTCTGGGAAGAAAGTCTTTAGCTGGTGTGATTAATGAATGCATGTAAGCTTATTTGTTCACCTTGATCAAAAGCCCATCTTAGGTGTTAAACAAAGAACAGATGTGGTGTAAGTTTGTTATTTTGTTTGGTTTTTGGTAGTGTTCTTTATTTGGTTAAAATGTAGGCTTTTCATCTTTCTTTATACTGTTCTCAATGCAAGTGGTAGAATGTTGAAACAGAATGCTATAAATATATAAACAAAAAAATGCACAGTACTGAATTTTTTATAGTTACTTTTCCCTGCCCTTAGAATTTCTAAGGAGACTTTAACTGACCTTGGTACAACACAGCTAAATAATCCCTAAGAGGAGGAGGTAGGTCCTATTTTTCATTCCTCTTTGACGGACATGAACTTACCATACAAATGGACCTACCATTTTCCAAATTTATGCTCTAAAATCATAAAGACACCCTGTCTTGTCTTCCAGGAAGGCACACAGGATTATTATGAATCTGAGATAATAGGTAAGTACATTCAACCCTATATTAGTAAATCCCTAGTTTGCATCTTTCATCAAATTTTCACCATTAAAATTTTCCAGAGAAATAATCTGTTATGTTAGTGGTAAACTTACTAGTGTAGGCAGGATCCTGAACATGCCCTTATCTTTATTAAGCACAAGTAATCTCTCAAAAAGGAGCTATGTGGTCACCCTCATTTGTGGTGATTTCTTATCCCCCTGCCCTTTGGTGCTATGTACATCTCACTATTCACTAGTTTTTCTCAAATTTTCTAAGATATTTTGTGAAGAGAGTCATTAATACACAGATATTAAGACCCAGCTTGATTTTCAGAGATGAAAAAACCTAATTAGACATTTTGGCTCTTTTTAGCAGTTTAATCCTCTTTAAAAGTGGTAATTTCATACATTTTGAGATCTTCAAGGGTAAGCCTTCCATTCCTCAAGGGATAACCCAATGTATGATTCATTTTTATATAAGTTCTGATATGCCTGAGTGCTCAATAAACATTAGTATTCATCTTCTACCTTTGTTGGCTTAGTTATAAGTTAAAGTTGACTTTGAAACTAAACATTTTTCCATCTCTACCTCCGTGCCTCTTTATTTTACATATCTTTTTAAAAAACATATCTGCTAATGGATATAACAATGGAAACCATTTCTTTAGCCTTGCAAGGTTTAAATTTCAAACTCCAAAGAATATTCTCTTTCCCAGAGGTAAATTTGTAGCAGCACAGTAGTTGGTGCCTTATTTTAATGCTGGTGTGTTTTGGTTTTGCTTTTGCTTTATTGGTGCCTTATTACCCACTCAGGATTCTTCCAGTCTTACTCTCTTTTATTTGTGCCACTAAGGGGCTCTCCTCACTAGCCTCCAGTACATAAACTAGAGATCACAAATTGTCCCACAGATGTACAATTGACCCTTGAACCACACGGGGGTTAGTGGTGCCAACCCTTCTATGCAGTCGAAAATCTGTGTATGATTTATAGTTAGCCCTTCATATCTGACGTTCCTCCCTATCTGTGGTTCCATATCTGTGGATTCAACCAACCCCAGATCATTTAGTACTATAGTATTTACTATTGAAAAAAATCCACATATCGGTGGATCTGCACAATTCAAACTCATGTTATTCAAGGGTCAGCTGTATTTTGCCTGGTCTTTGTGGTGTCAGTTTTTTTCTCCTGTAATTTCAGTTGGTTCCCAACTTTTTAAAATGAGATATTATATCATTCAGGCTTTGGCTTATCTTGAAGAATTGAAACCTCTGAGAACATTGGGCCTGCATGTCAACATAACAGTTGGGTAAAGCTGATTAGTTGCCTTCTCTTTAGAAAGGCATGTTCTCATTCTCCAATTAGATATGGTTTCCACTTCATCTCTTCTCTTACATCAACCTGTGAAACTCATTACATTACCTACCAAATCCCTCTAAACATTTGAATTTGTGACCCAGGCCTGTACCTTTCTTTCTTTTCCACACAGGCTCTCACAGGTTCTCATTGACACTAGGGAAGTAGCACATTGAAAAGATGCCTTCTTTTTCCTCCTTATTCTTGGGTATAACTTCCTTGCAATTTCAAAACCATCTGTGGTAGTCCAATCCAATATCAAAATCTGGTACTGTAATGCAGCTTTGAGAAATTCCTTTAACTTGTACAAAGAATCAGTATCTCCATCAGAGGAAAGAATGCTTGCAGCCTGCCTCTTCTTTTTGCTAAGATAGCTTCAGTATGAAAACCCATGTACTTCAGTACATTTTTTTAAAAAAGAAATACCAAGGTCTGTTTTAGCTGTAAAAGTAGTGGTTTCCTGAGCTTTATAAATGACTGAACTAAAACAAATCAAGCCTGTAGCAGCCATTAGTGATTTCTCTATTCTGAATTGTACAGAATAGAATCTATAACTACTACATGGTTTAGTTAACTTTGTCTAAACTTTGTCTAATACTTCTGAATTGAAGTATTTTCTGAGAAATTCTTTGGTGATAGAAGGAATGATCATTTTTGGACTTCACATGAACTTCATTCAAGTTTGGAGTACTTTCCACCTAAAGTTTCACTATTGACAGGTCAGATTTTTTTGCCTCTCGATGCATTTGATCCTCTGTATGCTTGGCACATGTAACATCAGGACAGTAAGCACACCAAAGCCAGTTGAACCTCTGGGAAGCCACTGCAGATCTGATGAAATGTAACTGTATTCCTTTTTCAGTGCAACTTTGATATTCAGTGCAGGTGTTGGCGGGGGGGGCGCAGAAGTAAAAACAAAATTAAAAAGGCAAGGTGAGAAAAGATAATTCTAGGGCTAAAATAAAAAGAAAAGGACCTTTCTAAGAACTGAAATCACTAAGATCAGATACCAATGAAGATATTTCATAGTTGCTGTATATTTCGGGTGTTTATAGAATGTTTATACTTAGAAAACCATAAATTGATTATTGTAAAGATGTGAAACAGGTTAGGAAAATCATAAAGTATTTATGAATCCCAAAGCTTCATAAATGTTGACTTAAATAGCACAGTTCACTTCTGAAGAGATTATTCTTTGAGAAGCAAAAGCAAGTGTGAAGAGAAGAATGTATCTCAGAACTAAAGCATATTATAGTTGTATTTTAATAACCTGTATCAGAGAGGTGAAAATTTTAGGTTCAGTGATATTTTGTACCACTGTGGATGCCGTTTTCTTTGGGACTGTTTTGTCTAATAAGAGAATTGACATCATTTGGGCAGTCTTCCAACAACTGAGCATGATTTGAGCCTTTTCACTTGTTAAATCTTTTTTTTTTAATAGAAAACAATAAAAATAATAAAATATAAACAAAAATAATGAACTCTTCTGTATCCATCATCCAGGTTCAACTCACAGTTAATCTTTTTTTTTTTTTTCTGAGATGTACATTTTAAAGTAATAACTAGAATTATGACTTATAACATTATACCAGAACATATAAGATTTTTAGAAATTTCATGTAATGTCTGAAACATTTATATTAACGTATTTCCATACAAATAACCCAATGAAAGTTTAGTATTGTTTTGTTTGTTTTTTATACTGCAGATTCTTGTTAGTCATCAATTTTATACACATCAGTGTATACATGTCAATCCCAATCGCCCAATTCAGCACACCACCATCCCCACCCCACCGCAGTTTTCCCCCCTTGGTGTCCATATGTCTGTTCTCTACATCTGTGTCTCAACTTCTGCCCTGCAAACCGGCTCATCTGTACCATTTTTCTAGGTTCCACATACATGCGTTAATACACGATATTTGTTTTTCTCTTTCTGACTTACTTCATTCTGTATGACAGTCTCTAGATCTATCCACATCTCAGCAAATGACTCAATTTCGTTCCTTTTTCTGGCTGAGTAATATTCCATTGTATATATGAACCACAGCTTCTTTAACCATTCGTCTGTCGATGGGCATTTAGGTTGCTTCCATGACCTGGCTATTGTAAATAGTGCTGCAGTGAACATTGGGGTGCATGTGTCTTTTTGAATTATGGTTTTCTCTGGGTATACGCCCAGTAGTGGGATTGCTGGATCATATGGTAAATCTATTTTTAGTTTTTTAAGGAACCTCCATACTGTTCTCCATAGTGGCTGTATCCATTTACATTCCCACCAACAGTGCAAGAAGGTTCCCTTTCCTCCACACCCTCTCCAGCATTTGTTGTTTGTAGATTTTCTGATGATGCCCATTCTAACCAGTGTGAGGTGATACCTCATTGTAGTTTTGATTTGCATTTCCCTAATAATTAGTGATGTTGAGCATCTTTTCATATGCTTCTTGGCCATCTGTATGTCTTCTTTGGAGAAATGTCTATTTAGGTCTTCTGCCCAGTTTTGGATTGGGTTGTTTGTTTCTTTAATATTGAGCTGCATGAGTTGTTTATATATTTTGGAGATTAAGCCTTTGTCCGTTGATTCGTTTGCAAATATTTTCTCCCATTCTGAGGGTTGTCTTTTCGTCTTGTTTATGGTTTCCTTTGCTGTGCAAAAGCTTTGAAGTTTCATTAGGTCCCATTTATTTATTTTTGGTTTTATTTCCATTACTCTAGGAGGTGGATCAAAAAAGATCTTGCTGTGATTTACGTCAAAGAGTCTTCTTCCTATGTTTTCCACTAAGAGTTTTATACTGTCCGGTCTTACATTTAGGTCTCGAATCCATTTTGAGTTTATTTTTGTGTATGGTGTTAGGGAGTATTCTAATTTCATTCTTTTACGTGTAGCTGTCCAGTTTTCCCAGCACCACTTATTGAAGAGACTGTCTTTTCTCCATTGTATATCTTTGCCTCCTTTGTCATAGATTAGTTGACCATAGGTGGGTGGGTTTATCTCTGGGATTTCTATCCTGTTCCACTGATCTGTGTTTCTGTTTTTGTGCCAGTACCATATTGTCTTGATTACTGTAGCTTTGTAGTATAGTCTGAAGTCAGGGAGTCTGATTCCTCCAGCTCCGTTTTTTTCCCTCAAGACTGCTTTGGCTATTCGGGGTCTTTTGTGTCTCCATACATATTTTAAGATGATTTGTTCTAGTTCCATAAAAAATGCCATTGGTAATTTGATAGGGATTGCATTGAATCTATAGATTGCTTTGGGTAGTATAGTTATTTTCACAATATTGATTCTTCCAATCCAAGAACATGGTATATCTCTCCACCTGTTGGTATCATCTTTAATTTCTTTCATCAGTGTCTTATAGTTTTCTGCATACAGGTCTTTTGTCTCCCTAGGCAGGTTTATTCCTAGATATTTTATTCTTTTTGTTGCAATCGTAAATGGGAGTGTTTCCATAATTTCCCTTTCAGATTTTTCATCATTGGTGTATAGGAATGCAAGAGATTTCTGTGCATTAATTTTGTATCCTGCAACTTTACCAAATTCATTGATTAGCTCTAGTAGTTTTCTGGTGGCATCTTTAGGATTCCCTATGTATAATATCATGTCATCTGCAAACAGTGACAGTTTTACTGCTTCTTTTCCAATTTATATTCCTTTTATTTATTTTTCTTCTCTGATTGCCATGGCTAGGACTTCCAAAACTATGTTGAATAATAGTGGTGAGAGTGGACATCCTTGTCTCGTTCCTGATCTTAGAGGAAATGCTTCCAGTTTTTCACCATTGAGAATGATGTTTGCTGTGGGTTTGTCGTATATGGCCTTTATTATGTTGAGGTAGGTTCCCTCTATGCCCACTTTCTGGAGAGTTTTTATCATAAATGGGTGTTGAATTTTGTCAAAAGCTTTTTCTGCATCTATTGAGATGATCATATGGTTTTTATTCTTCAATTCGTTAATATGGTGTATCATATTGATTGATTTGAGTATATTGAAGAATCCTTGCATCCCTGGGATAAATCCCACTTGATCGTGATGTATGATCCTTTTAATGTGTTGTCGGATTCTGTTTGTTAGTATTCTGTTGAGGATTTTTGCATCTATATTCATCAGTGATATTGGTCTGTAATTTTCTTTTTTTGTAGTGTCTTTGTCTGGTTTTGGTATCAGGGTGATGGTGACCTCATAGAATGAGTTTGGGAGTGTTCCTTCCTCTGCAATTTTTGGAAGAGTTTGAGAAGGATGGGTGTTAGCTCTTCTCTAAATGTTTGTTAGAATTCACCTGTGAAGCCATCTGGTCCTGGACTTTTGTTTGTTGGAAGAGTTTTAATCACAGTTTCAATTTCATTACTTGTGATTGGTCTGTTCATATTTTCTGTTTCTTCCTGGTTCAATCTTGGAAGGTTATACCTTTCTAAGAATTTGTCCATTTCTTCCAGGTTGTCCATTTTATTGGCATAGAGTTACTTGTAGTAGTGTCTTAGGATGCTTTGTATTCCTGTGGTGTCTGTTGTAACGTCTCCTTTTCCATTTCTAATTTTATTGATTTGAGTCCTCTCCCTCTTTTTCTTGATGAGTCTGGCTAATGGCTTATCAATTTTGTTTATCTTCTCAAAGAACCAGCTTTTAGTTTTATTGATCTTTGCTATTGTTTTCTTTGTTTCTATTTCATTTATTTCCACTCTGATCTTTATGATTTCTTTCCTTCTGCTAACTTTGGGTTTTGTTTGTTCTTCTTTCTCTAGTTCCTTTAGGTGTAAGGTTAGATTGTTTACTTGAGATTTTTCGTGTTTCTTTAGGTAGGCTTGTATAGCTATAGACTTCCCTCTTAAAACTGCTTTTGCTGCATCCCATAGGTTTTGGATCGTTGTGTGTTCATTGCCATTTGTCTCTAGGTATTTTTTGATTTCCTCTTTGATTTCTTCAGTGATCTCTTGGTTATTTAGTAACATATTGTTTAGCCTCCACGTGTTTGTGTTTTTTACGTTTTTTTCCCTGTAATTGATTTCTAATCTCATAGCGTTGTGGTCAGAAAAGATGCTTCATATGATTTCGATTTTCTTAAATTCACTGAGGCTTGATTTGTGACCCCAGATGTGATCTATCCTGGAGAATGTTCCGTGCGCACTTGAGAAGAAAGTGTAATCTGCTGTTTTTGGATGGAATGTCCTATAAATATCAATTAAATCTATCTGGTCTATTGTGTCATTTAAAGCTTCTGTTTCCTTATTTATTTTCATTTTGGATGATCTGTCCATTGGTGTAAGTGAGGTGTTAAAGTTCCCCACTATTAATTGTGTTACTGTCGATTTCCTCTTTTATAGCTGTTAGCAGTTGCCTTATGTATTGAGGTGCTTCTATGTTGGGTGCATATATATTTATAATTGTTATATCTTCTTCTTGGATTGATCCCTTGATCGTTATGTAGTGTCCTTCCTTGTCTCTTGTAACATTCTTTATTTTAAAGTCTATTTTATCTGATATGAGTATAGCTACTCCAGCTTTCTTTTGATTTCCATTTGCATGGAATATCTTTTTCCATCCCCTCACTTTCAGTCTGTATGTGTCCCTAGGTCTGAAGTGGGTCTCTTGTAGACAGCATATATATGGGTCTTGTCTTTCTATCCATTCAGCAAGCCTGTGTCTTTTGGTTGGAACATTTAGTGCATTCACGTTTAAGGTAATTATCGATATGTATGTTCCTATGACCACTTTCTTAATTGTTTTGGGTTTGTTTTTGTAGGTCCTTTTCTTCTTTTGTGTTTCCCACTTAGAGAAGTTCCTTTAGCATTTGTTGTAGAGCTGGTTTGGTGGTGCTGAATTCTCTTAGCTTTTGCTTGTCTGTAAAGCTTTTGATTTCTCCATCCAATCTAAATGAGATCCTTGCCGGGTAGAGTAATCTTGGTTGTAGGTTCTTCCCTTTCATCACCTTAAGTATATCATGCCACTCCCTTCTGGCTTGTAGAGTTTCTGCTGAGAAATCAGCTGTTAACCTTATGGGAGTTCCCTTGTATGTTATTTGTCGTTTTTCCCTTGCTGCTTTCAATAATTTTTCTTTGTCTTTAATTTTTGCCACTTTGATTACTATGTGTCTCAGCGTGTTTCTCCTTTATGGGACTCTCTGTGCTTCCTGGACTTGGGTGGCTATTTCCTTTCCCATGTTAGGGAAGTTTTTGACTATAATCTCTTCAAATATTTTCTCTGGTCCTTTCTCTCTCTCTTCTCCTTCTGGGACCCCTATGATGCGAATGTTGTTGCATTTAATATTGTCCCAGAGGTCTCTTAGGCTGTCTTCATTTCTTTTCATTCTTTTTTCTTTAGTCTGTTCCGCAGCAGTGAATTCCACCATTCTGTCTTCCAGGTCACTTATCCGTTCTTCTGCCTCAGTTATTCTGCTATTGATTCCTTCTAGTGTAGTTTTCATTTCAGTTATTGTATTGTTCATCTCTGTTTGTTTGTTCTTTAATTCTTCTAGGTCTTTGTTAAACATTTCTTGCATCTTCTTGATCTTTGCCTCCATTCTTATTCCGAGGCCCTGGGTCATCTTCACTATCATTATTCTGAATTCTTTTTCTGGAAGGTTGCCTATCTCCACTTCATTTAGTTGTTTTTCTGGGGTTTTATCTTGTTCCTTCATCTGGTATGTAGCCCTCTGCCTTTTCATCTTGTCTGTCTTTCTGTGAATGTCGTTAAATCTTATATACCTACCACCTGTGCTTTTGTTGAGACTAGATTCCTTACACCCTGCTATCACAACCTAGTTAACCTTGGAAAACTCTGCATCTGTTTAGGGAAGCTGTCTGCTTTTGTGCGCCGAGGTAACCCTAAACAGACCCTTTGGGAGCTAAGGTTGCTGGTGAACCCTGTATTCTCATACTATGTATTTCTAACTCTGTTCTTTATCTTGGCACATAATTCCAAAGTGAATAAAAATGATTCTACCTTATTTATGTTTTGTAGCTTTCAACTGGTTTTCTGCTTCTGAACACATGCATTCATCACAGTGATGCACTGTGGCAGAGATTCTGGGATGAGGCTTTATGTTCTATTGTAGTCTGAAAAGTTAAAGCAACTTAAGGAATAATGATAAGTTTGTGAGCGACAGTACTGAAAAGAGAACTCTGAACTAGGATGCTGCTGTTCCATTTGCTTTGGACCTAAGCAACTCTTTCGAATTATGCTCCTTCAGATTTTACCTAGAGGGCAAATCTTTGCCTCCAGATATGATCTCTAGAGGATTATGTAGATATACTTAAAACTTGTTATCCACAAAACCACAGTGGAATACCATTTCATACCTACTCAGATGGCTAAAATGAAAAAGACACAGTAAGTGCCGGAGAAGATATGGAGAAATTGGAACTCTCCTACACTGCTAGTGGGGTTGTAAAGTGGCGCAGCCCCTCTGGAAAACAGTTTGACAGTTCCTCAAAATGTTAAATATAGAGCTACCAGATGACCAACACATACTTAAGAGAAATGAAAATATGTCCACACAAAAACTTGTACAAGATTGTTCACAGCAGCACTATTCATCATAGCCAAAAAGTGGAAGCAACCGAAATATCCATCAACTGATGGATAGATACACAAAATGTGGTGCAGCTATACAATGGAATGTTATTCAGCAATAAAATAGAATGACTTACTGATAAATACAACATGCACGAATCTTGAAAATATTACGCTAAGTGGAAGAAGCCGGTCACAAAAGACCCTTATGTTGTATGATTTTATTTATATGAAAGGTTTAGAATAAGCAAATCTATGGATAATATAATATAGTTCAGGTTTCCAGGGACTGGGTAGAAAGGGGCAATGAGGAATGAATGCTAATGGATGGGTTTTCCTTGGGGGATAATGGAAATATTCTAAAATTAGTGCTGATGGTTGCACAACTCTGAGAATATGCTAAACCCACTAAATTTTATACTTTAAGTGGGTGAATTTAAGGTATATGAATTACGTAGCAATAAAATTATTTTTAAAAACTTCATTATCAAACTTAAATTTTGGTAGTGATGATGGTGACTTCATATATTGAATACGGGGGGGCGGGATGTGTGTGTGTGAAAAATACCTTAAAGCAGTATACACCTGGTGCTATTAAAGAATATAACATACTTTTAAGGCTTTTTGCTGTATTTCTGAACGTAAAGCAAATATAACACAGTGATTTTATGACAAATTAATTTGATATTAACCAAATGATATTAAGTCATTGTGTTTCAGAGTAATTGGGCACAAATGGTATTGCCATAAATGACTATTAGAACTACTGTTACCTAGCCAAAAGAATGTATACTTCTCTATTTCCCCTCTGATTCTTTTCAGTATCTGTAATCATCATTAGTGTTTTCTGTTAACCAAACATTTGGTTTTCTCTGTTACTGAATAAAACTCATTTTCATCACTTACTGATATGCATGTGCTAAAAGAAGAATTTACACCTCATGCCCAGTAACTTGGATTTACTTAACCTTTCAACTATAATATTTTTTCTGTGAGTAGTTTAACGCTGAGGCTTTCTGTGTTCTCTACTGGTCTTTTCCCTCCCTCATCACATGGCGATGTTCTGGCTGGTCTCATCCAGAGGCATCAAACACTGAGACTTGAAGTGGGTAACCTGGCCAAGCAACTACAGCATGACTACTCCAGTTTTGGTGGGGAAAGGAGTTCCTCATTAATGTTATGTCATTGGAGAGAGGCAGGAAACAGTGGGAAGAAGAGGCCGTGGATTTTGGGTATGTGGGGTTGTTGGCATAATGGAAAGGGAGTAGTTGAGTTCAGAAAGGGCTGGATCATGTTTAGGCAGAAAAACAGATTGAGTTGCAAGCAACCACTGCTTCTTTGATCACCATTCTCCATCTCTGTTCGTAACCAACAAATAATACGTAAAAATATGTATGTGTTCCCTTTCGCAATAACTGATTTTAAAACTGAAACCAGTCTGATAAATGTTTACTGAACGTCTCTTTTGTGCCATAGACAATGGTGTGTGCATTGCAGGGTTAGTTATAAAGGAAAACTGAGAACAATCTCTGGGAGAGTGAGATTGCTGTCTGGTGAGGAAAAGAAATCACAGATAATCTTCTGACCCTGAAGAGACAGAATTAGGTTTCTCTTTAGAATTGAGTAAATATTAGAACATAAGATTTTTAGTGGCAATAGAAAATACTCTGCCTATTTTCTGATGCCTGAAATTCCCTTCACATGGAAACAATGTTTTTATTCTTTAAATTGCAATAATAGATTTAAAATACTTGATAAAGATAATAGATTTATTCCTAGTAAAGTATACTCAATCAAATATAAGCTTCTAACATCAAATTTTGTTGTGATTCAAGAGAGAAGAGTAGCATCAAAAGATATAAAAAGTATTTTATTAG
Organism: Eschrichtius robustus; assembly: GCF_028021215.1. Classification (NCBI taxonomy): domain Eukaryota; kingdom Metazoa; phylum Chordata; class Mammalia; order Artiodactyla; family Eschrichtiidae; genus Eschrichtius; species Eschrichtius robustus. The sequence goes on along the minus strand of NC_090843.1, from coordinate 22,407,378 downwards.
ACTGAGATCCTTGTTATCTTTTGTTGATAGGGAAAACTGTCTCATTCATTCCCAGCTCAAACACAGTGCCACTTCTTGCTATTGACACTCCACATTATTGATAATGTGGACAAATATATCACCTACACTGAAAACCTGGTAAGATTTACCAGATTCTCATTTCTCTGGTTTAATTTGTTTGCAGATGGTTAGTGGAGCAGGATTTTGTGTCTGGAGTAGATATTTTTCTGCCAACACAGTGCTGTTTAGCTAGTTTTAAGAACTAGAATGTCATTTACATTTGAAGTGGTCTTTAGCCCAACAGTGGATGGGTATTTCAAGTGCTGGGTTATTAGTTAAGTTCTTCCCTCTACTGGTCTTTTGGGAAATTTAATAGAAACCCCAGCTACCATGTGAGTGAAAATCAGTGAGAAATTATGTTCTCTGCCACAGATGTATACTTTTATGGAAATATGCTATTCGTTTTTCAGAACAAGATCTTCAAACCCTTTCATTATGAATGGGGTTTGGTCTCCTTTCCCTTGAATCAAATATTTTTCAGCTAAAAATGTGTTATGTGGCTTAAATTTATATTAGTAAACATAAATAAATAGGCAAATTTATTAGTAACTCTTCAGAAAGCATACTTTATAATTTTCCGAGATAAGGACATAGTAGCTTTGGAGTCACCTTAAATGATTAATTAGATCCATTCAGACTAGACTGTGTGCTAGTTTGGAGGCTAACTTGAATTTGTGTGTACAGTATGGAATTTGCTCAGCCTTTGAAAATAGTTTTTGGATTGATGACACATCTGTACTTTTTGGTCTCCTTACTTGAACTCTGTCTCTTCTCTGACAGTCAGTTATGTTGCTCCTCTATTCTTGCCTTGAAAAAGCTATCTAAAGTTGAGTTCCTCTTCAGAATTTAAGTGGAAAGTAAAAAGTACAGGTCACACACAGAGAGAATTTCATACGGGTACTCAGTGGCATATGAGCCAAGCTTGGTAGCCTTTTGGAATAAAATAGGCAACTGGAAAATCTGATTCTGAATGAGGGCCTTGTAGCTTTATGAAAATTACTTTTTAGATGGGAAATTGAGAAGTTTCTGGTCAGTATCTTTTTTGCCATTGGCCCAATTCTGTTCAGGAGTAAGGGGTTTAAATTTTTAGGCTTTTTGGTTCTCTAAGGAATGAGACTTCGGGGAATTCCCTCGTGATCCAGTGGCTAGGACTTGATGTTTTCACTGCCGGTGCCTGGGTTCAGTCCCTGGTTGGGGAACTAAGATCCTGCATGCCACACAGCGTGGCCAAAAAAAAAAAGAGAGAGAGAGACTTCCTTACTGTGTGAGAGTAATAACTAGGAAAAACATTATTTAGCTTGAATATGTCCCTAGTAAATATTGATACATGAAAACATTTCATATCAAACTTTCCTACAGGTGGTAACGAAGATTTGTCAAAAATCAAGGATCCAGTGTTTAAGCCACATTATTCACCAGCCATTTACCAGATGAGTTCTGTAGCCTTGGCGCTGCTCCTTACGCTGCAGGGTTGATTATAAAGATAAGCCATAGTCCCTGCCCCAAATAAAGGGGAAGGGGCAGTATTGAACAGTTTGGACAAACTAAGTGCTTTACTTGTATTTATTTTGACACTTAATCTCGTAAATCTATTGCTAGATAGCCCTGTTTTTCTAATGAGGGAATTGCAGCTCAGAGAGGTGAAACCACTTGGCCAGTAATTAATGGATTTGAACCCAAGTCTTTCTGACTCTGAAATTTTACACAAACTGCCCTTCTGAAAGACAGGAATAAGTATAGTCAGGCTAAATATGATGATTGCTAGGTCACTGCTATAACAAAGTGCTAATAAGACAGTTCACAAAGAAGAAAAATGCTACCTTATGTGAGGGATCAGTAGAGACTTTGTGAGGGGAATTTAGTTTGACCCTGAGAAGAAAGGAGAGACTTGGAGTTAGGAATCCATTTTTATCATCAGAACACCCTTATCTGAGAGAGACCCCAAATATACATTTTGGGTTTGGGAGAGTTGCCAAGCCCTGTCTTTAAGGTTTGGGTTAGAATTCTAGGGTTCCCAATTCTATTTTTAAGACCCCAGTCTTAACTATAAAGTTTGTAAAGGTGATACAGGAGTGTTTGCTACACCCTATATAGGACCACGATTTGAACTTGTTTTATTGACATCATCCCATTTTCTTCCCTCCCTACCTTTAATTATATTGTGGTGGGAATTTGAGATAGGGTGTCTTCAGGCTGATGTGGAAGTAGTTCTATCCCTTCAACTGCAAGTTTGTACCAGGTGGCTGCTGAATGATTGGAAATCATTGACTTAGCTTGGAGACTCCAGACTTTGATAAAATGCTCATTCTTTTAGACAGTGTCCTGTAGTTTGGGAAATAACTCCTAAAAGTGTAAGAGGGAAGGGAATGACTGGGCATGGGGAGATTTTCCAGGCTTATGAGGTGGCTAGAGAAAAGACAGCAGAAATGAGAAAAACATATCATTCTATTTAAATCTTGGCTAGAGAGCCTGTTAAGTGTTTGGGGCAGGAAAAAACTAGGTTTGTGGCCTAAAATAATCATACAATAGTCCTGACAGGCTCTTTCTCTCTGCCCCATTCTCCTTGGAAGGAGGAAATTGGAGCTCCTCCATCTTGAAGTGATCTTTATAAAAATCTTAATTCTGAGCAGCCAGCCTCAGTAAAACAATTTTGCCATCTCTTGGTTACTTGAACGCCCCCAAAATAAAGGTAAATGAAAATAAGACTAACTGCTTTTAGACCACAGTGGTCTTTCCTAAAGTTCTGTAACCATTTTTCCTAAAGGAATGGAGATGGTTCCATTTATCTAGAAGGGATTATTACTGTGTCAGTCTGTGTGTATGTACACATACATGTTTTGTATAGGTACTTCCCTTCTCCCCAACCCTTTTAGAGTTGATGGCTTTATCCCTGATTGTTCAGTATAATAGTTTGCACATTCACTAAGAGAGCTTGTGTAGTAATGCTTGCTTTATTTTTTTTTTTCTCTTCCATTCTTGTTTTATTTTTTACTTTTTTTTTTTTCTTTGTGATGTGACATTTTCAGCTGATGTATTGAAAGCAAATCCTTCTAATTTGGGAGCCCAGATCACAAGAGTGAGTTTTTCTACTAGTGTCTTTAGCTGTGTATCTTTTTTTGTGTGTGTCTTTCTACCCTTTTCCCCTCCCAATTCAAAAAGATTCAAAACACATTTCATAAATATTAGATAAGAAAATTCCTCTGTCTGTTGAACATCATGCCTTTCCAACAAAGCAATGTCCACTTTATGTTGGGTCAGATTCCTTTTCCCAATGCTATTGTAAAAGCATAGGTTAATGTATGTGTTTTGGTTTGTTTGCTTTTATATTATCTAGTATGTTGAAAATAATTTTAGTTATGTCTTCATTGCAGATAGATATGTCTGGAGTCTGTCATCAGTGTGTCATAACGTTGCTGTTTTTGTTTTGTTTTAAGGAAAATTATATATAATAGCTTCTGAGAATAAAAGACCCATTCTTTTATCAGGATTTTAAGTAATACTTTGACTTGTCTCTACTCTCCCATCTCATTCCCTGGATGTTCCTCTCAGGGCCATGAAGGAATGAAAAAAAAAAAGCCACACATATTACTCTCTAATTTCAGCAGACTGACCAGATGAAAGTGGTCAGACTGGTGAGCTCTGAACATGCAAGCACTGGAAGATGGTTTGTTTGATTAGTTAGCAAGAAAACTGTTCATGATGAAAAGAATAGCACCTTCTTATGGTGAAATAAAAGTATGCTTTCTATTAGTCCGAATGATTCAGATAACCTCCCCATGTAAGCTGTACATTGCTTTTTAAGATCTTACACCTGGGTAATTTTCTGTACTAGCTTAACCCCTTTCTGTTCTCTTTGGCTTGTGTTATTACAATTTAACTCATGTTCTATTTGTCTAGTTTTGCATCCTGGAAGAGCAGGTGATTAAATAGTCCCTTTTCTTTTCTTCTAGTGTTCTTTTCTCCTAGTGTTGCTTGTTGCTTCTGAAATTATTTAATTTTGCCCAATAAAGCAAATGGTATGCTGTCCTAATTATGAATGCAGATACTCCAAGTGCTTTACCCAAAGTAATCAGCCATTGTGTTTTCAATTACCATAAGAGAGTATAACAATGTATTCTACGCTAGTGCTATAACCATTGATTATGGGTAAATATTCTGAAAGCCTTGCTTTCAGGATCCCCAAGTTATTCTAAATCACCCACTCCCTGTTCCTTTCTTTTGTTACCCAGAGATTGAAAGATCTCAAGCAGAGAGAGTTTGCTCGAAATGTCTCTTCAAGATCCCGCAAAGATGAGAAGAAGCAGGAGAAAGCCCTACGGCGGCTCCACGAGTTGGCAGAGCAAAGAAAACAAGCTGAATGGTGAGGACATTTTCTCTCCGAGGATTCTACAAATAATTATAACCCTTAAGATTTAAGAATTATAATCTGTTTTTTTAAAAATTGAGGTATAATTGACATATAATCCTTCAGTTTTTCTTTTCTTTTTTTTTAATTTTATTTATTTATTTTTGGCTGCATTGGGTCTTCATTGCTACGCGTGGGGCTTTCTCTAGTTGCGGTGAGCGGGGGCTACTCTTCGTTGGGGTGCGCGGGCTTCTCCTTGCGGTGGCTTCTCTTGTTGCAGAGCACAGGCTGTAGGCACACAGGCTTCAGTAGTTGTGGCACGCAGGTTGAGTTGCTCCACGGCATGTGGGATCTTCCCGGACCAGAGCTTGAACCCGTGTCCCCTGCATTGGCAGGCGGATTCTTAACCACTGCGCCACCAGGGAAGCCCAGTCCTTCAGTTTTTAATAGATCCTTCTTTCAGGGACTTCCCTGGTGGTGCAGTGGTTAAGAATCCACCTGCCAATGCAGGGGACACGGGTTTGAGCCCTGGGCCAGGAAGATCCCACATGCCACAGAGCAACTAAGCCCATGCGCCGCAACTACTGAGCCTGCGCTCTGGAGCCCACGAGCCACAACTACTGAAGCCTGCGCGCCTAGAGCCCATGCTCCGCAACAAGAGAAACCACCGCAATGAGAAGCCCGCGCACCGCAACGAAGAGTAGCCCCCGCTGGCCACAACTAGAGGAAGCCCACGTGCAGCAACGAAGACCCAATGCAGCCAAAAATAAATAAATAAAAAATAAAATAAATTTAATAGATCCTTCTTTCAAACTAAAAGCATATCTATACTTGGAGTATAACATATTGATTAAGAATATGCACTCCTGAGGCCGTATCCTATGATCTTTGTGACCGTAGTTATCCGAGCTCTTTGCCTCAGCTTCCTTATCTGTAAGATGAAATGATCACAATTTATTTCTTATAGTTGTTGTGAGAAGTCATTAAGTTGTTATATCAAAGTGCTTATAAAAGAGTTCCTAGCACATAGAAGATGCTCAGTAAATCAGTAAATTATGCAACAATTATTATTCCCATTTTCCAACTTTTTTTTTCTTTTTTTTTGACTGCCCTGCACGGCTTGTGGGATGTCAGTTCCCTGACCAGGGATTGAACCCTGGGCCACGGCAGTGAAAGCGCCAAATCCTAACCACTAGACCAGGGAATTCCCCTCCAATATTATTCTTATGTAGAAAAGCATATACATCACAGTATTCTACTGGGCACAGATTCAAGTGTTGTAACTGCCTTTTAAGTACTATAGAGTAGAGTTAGAACTAAACATTAAAACCTAGGAAATTCTATCCATTTATTTCTCTGTAGATTCCTGCCTTCTTGAGTGTTGTTTTTAATGTTCCTTCATGGTTCTTGATGATAAATTTGGGGCTGGTGTTTAGCCTGAGGTGGAATTTATCCCACCTAGGGCTGAATTTCCAAGCGACTAGACTTTGGGGACCCAGTCTTTGAGCATCTGAGAGTTCATGAGGTATGGGCCTCAATCCGAAGGACTTACGTCCCTATGTTTGTTTTTAATGGCTGGCCAGTAACAAAGGAGGAACTGGTTACGGTGGAAGGAGAAGCTGTGACTGTGGCTTTTAAAACTTTACAACCAAGTTGGGGCCAGAGTTTCCAGGATCATAGACTTTCTGGATTTTTGTCTCTGGATCCTTTTACTTATTTACTTCTCTTGTGTTTTGGAGGAAGGAGGAAGGGAAAGAATACATATAGTGTAAGTTTTGAAACAGAATTAACCCATGAGCTCTAATGTTGAGTTAAAATGCCTATTAAACTGGTTCTGATTCCTTCTTTGGCAGCTCTTTATGTTAAACACATTCCTCTTGGACTTGTAGCAAGGGTACCTCCTTAAAAATATATATACTACCTCGGACTTCCCTGGTGGCACAGTGGTTAAGAATCCGCCTGTCAATGCAGGGGACACGGGTTCGAGCCCTGGTCCGGGAAGATCCTACATGCCGTGGAGCAACGAAGCCCGTGTGCCACAACTACTGAGCCTGCGCTCTAGAGCCCACGAACCACAACTAGTGAAGCCCGCGCGCCTAGAGCCTGTGCTCCACAACAAGAGAAGCCACCGCAGTGAGAAGCCCGCGCACCACAATGAAGAGTAGCCCCCCTTCGCCGTAACCAGAGGAGAGCTCTTGCACTGCAATGAAGACCCAACGCAGCCAAAAATAAATAAATAAATAAATTTATTTTTAAAATAAATAAAATATTAAAAATATATATACCAGACCACTTTCTAGTTCTGGACATATTTTATTTTATCTTATTTTTATTTGTTTATTTTTTTATAAATTTATTTTATTTTTGGCTGCATTGGGTCTTCATTGCTGCACATGGGCTTTTCTCTAGTTGCGGCGAGCGGGGACTACTCTTTGTTGCGGCGTACGGGCTGCTCACTGCGGTGGCTTCTCTTGTTGCAGAGCACGGGCTCTAGGCGCGCGGGCTTCAGTAGCTGTGGCGCACGGGCTTAGTTGCTCCGCGGCATGTGGGATCTTCCCAGACCAGGGCTGCTCGAACCCATGTCCCCTGCATTGGCAGGCGGATTCTTAACCACTGCGCCACCAGGGAAGCCCTGGGACATATTCTAATACGTGTTTTTCTTTGGTAGTGAATGTTTTATTATTTATTTATTTATTTATTTTTTGGCCACGCTGTGCAGCATTAGTTCTGTTTTAGAAATAAACAGTTAAAAGATGACCAAGTAATCTCTTGGGAGAATAAAAGAAGGTTTTGACCCATCATCAGGTCTTTCATTGTCCTAGGAGTAATGCGTGACCCCATAGTGTTGTTGAAGTAGCGTGGCAAAGACTAAGCAAAAGGTCAAAATAATTTTTAAAAATTCAATTTGACGGTTTCTTTGCCATGGGATAGGTTTTGTGACACAGTGAGAGTATCTCTTGCTACCCAAATCTTGTGGGTTCCATCCCACAATAACAACAGTTCAGATAGCAAAGGGGATACTGTATTATCCAATGGTCCCTGAGTTTAGGGCAGCTAGTAGCTAGGGTTTAGATTAAAAGGACTTCATCCAAATAATTCTCTTCAGTTCTTGAGTTTGGCTTGAGAGATACCTGTATAATCCACACACTGTAAAAATTTCAGACATGACAGGAGTTTAAAACACTGGCTTTGAGGTTCCTTGGTGCTCCTGTTTTCAAAGCTGAGAAGGTCCTTGGTAGAATTATGATCACTGTATGGAATGCCCAGAAAGTATCACAAAACTAAAGCTGATGCTTGGGCATGGTGCCAGGAGACAGGCACAGACTCTTAGTTTCTATAACAGACATACTAACCTAACCACAAACCATCATAGCGTAGCACAGTGGAGGTTTCTGACTGTGTTCAACTCAGGGAATAGGCACGTTTTTAAAAACTGAATTTTGAAAGCACAAAAGAAATTGAGGGTTTTTTTGTTTTGTTTTGTTTTTTAGCTGTATGAAATACAGTTGATCCTTGAACAATGTGGAGGTTAGCGATGCCAATGACCCCCAGCACCCCCACACACTCACACACCTACACAGTCAAAGATCTGTGTATAATTTTGTAGTCAACCCTCCGTATTTGTGGTTCCACATCCACGGATTCAACCAACCGCAGATTGTGTGATATGTATTTATTGAAAAAAAAATCTGTGCATAAGTGGGCCCTCGCAGTTCAAACCTGCAAACCTGTATTCAAGGGTGAACTGTGCAACCTTTGTGAATAGATGTTCAGCCATATGTTTGATAGCATACTGATGGGTAGGATGATACAATAAGAATTAAGAATGGATACAGGACAGGTGGGCTGTACCAGACGGTAATGATAGTGTATTCGAATTGAGAGGTAAACCTCAGTTTTTATATTTTATACAGCTAAGGAAGAAACAGCAGTAACTGGCTATCCCTGCAAATGTAGCTTGGTAGATTAGTAGTGTGAGACTTTGCCTAACCTCACTGAGGAAGTTCCTTTTGTTAGCACAGGGCTGGGGAATGACCATCACTCAGTGTCTTTAAGATCTGCCTGTGATGAATGGTCAAGCATAAGGGATTAGTATCATATAAGAAGTATGAGGGACTTCCCTGGTGGTCCAGTGGTTAAGACTCCATGCTTCCACTGCAGGGGGTGCGTATTTGATCCCTGGTCGGGGAACTAAGATCCTACATGCTGCGTGGGGAGGCCAAAAATAAAAAAAAAAAGAGGTATGAAATGTTCCCTAAACCTGTTTTTTTTGTTTTTCATTTTTCTAAACCATTGTGTAGTGCACCTGGAAGTGGTCCCATGTTCAGACCAACCACAGTGGCTGTAGATGAAGAAGGTGGAGATGATGATAAAGAAGAATCAGCAACAAACAGTGGCACAAGTGCCACTGCCACTTGTGGCCTGGGATCTGAATTCTCCACAGATAAAGGAGGCCCTTTCACTGCAGTACAAATCACTAATACCACTGGACTGACACAGTCTCCTGGGCTAGCCTCTCAAGGCATCAGCTTTGGCATTAAGAATAATCTGGGGACCCCACTGCAAAAATTGGGAGTGTCATTTTCTTTTGCCAAGAAGGCTCCTGTCAAACTCGAATCAATAGCATCAGTTTTCAAGGACCATGCAGAGGAAGGGACCTCTGAAGATGGAACAAAAGCTGATGAGAAGGGTGCAGACCAAGGACTGCAGAAGATGGGAGACTCCGATGGTAGCAGTAATATCGATGGTAAAAAAGAGGATGAAGACCCTCAGGACGGAGGGTCCCTTGCCTCAACATTATCTAAGTTAAAAAGAATGAAGCGAGAAGAAGGGGCTGGGGCTACAGAGCCAGAGTATTACCACTACATCCCCCCAGCACACTGCAAAGTAAAACCTAATTTTCCTTTCCTACTCTTTATGAGAGCCAGTGAACAAATGGAAGGTGATAATAGTACACACCCAAAGAATGCCCTAGACAGCAAAAAAAGTAGTTCTCCCAAGCCTAAAGGCTGCATCAAGGTGGCAGCAAGCCAAGGAGCAGAAAAGACAGTTGGTGAAGTCTCTGAACAGCAGATGGAAACCAGTGTGGCTGAGCCCTCAGAGCCTGAAAGCAAAGCTGAGACAAAGAAGGCCTCAGGAGGGGATGTAAGTGAGCATAGTTTAGAGAGTCAGAGTCAGAAGGATTCAGAGATCCAAATGTGTGAGTCTAATCCTCCTAAAGAAATCTCTCAGGCCACCCCAGCAGGGAAAGAAAGCCAGGAGGGACCCAAACATCCTACTGGTCCCTTCTTTCCCGTTTTAAGCAAAGATGAAAGCACTGCCCTCCAGTGGCCATCAGAACTACTAATTTTCACGAAGGCAGAACCCTCCATTTCTTACAGTTGTAATCCTTTGTACTTTGACTTCAAGCTTTCAAGGAACAAAGATGCCAGAGCTAAAGGGACAGAAAAACCAAAGGATATAGGAGGCTCCTCAAAGGACCATCTCCAAAGCCTTGATCCTAGTGAGCCAAATAAAAGCAAGGAGGAGGGAGAGAATGTAGAACATTCTTCAGGAGGCAGAATAGATGCACCTGCTTCAGGGTCTGCCTGTAGCAGCCTGAATAAGCAGGAGCCTGGGGGTAGCCATGGGTCAGAGACAGAAGACACGGGGAGAAGCCTTCCTAGCAAGAAAGAACGATCTGGGAAGTCCCACCGACACAAAAAGAAGAAGAAGCACAAAAAATCCAGCAAACACAAACGGAAACACAAGCCTGACCCAGAAGAGAAAAGCTCTAAGGCAGAGTCTGGGGAGAAGTCTAAGAAGCGCAAGAAGCGAAAACGAAAGAAGAATAAGTCATCAGCCCCAGCAGATTCTGAACGGGGGCCCAAACCAGAACCCCCTGGTAGTGGTAGCCCTGCACCACCGAGAAGACGGCGGCGAGCCCAAGATGATTCCCAGCGGAGATCCATTCCAGCTGAAGAAGGGAGCAGTGGCAAGAAGGATGAAGGTGGAGGCGGTGGCAGCTCCCAAGATCATGGTGGGAGGAAACACAAAGGTGAACCTCCGACTTCATCCTGTCAGCAAAGAGCTAGCAGCAAATGGAGCAGCCGATCCAGCCATCGAAGTCGACCCAGTAGTGGAGATGAGGATAGTGATGATGCTTCATCACGCCGGCTGCACCAGAAGTCTCCATCCCAGTACAGTGAGGAGGAGGAGGAGGAAGACGAGGAAGAAGAGTCGGGCAGCGAGCATTCCCGTAGCCGCTCACGGTCTGGCCGGCACCATTCCTCTCGCCGTTCCTCCCGGCGTTCTTACTCAAGTAGCTCAGATGCTTCTTCTGACCAGAGCTGCTATAGTAGACAACACAGTTACTCTGATGACAGCTATAGTGATTATAGTGACCGATCACGAAGGCACTCCAAGCGCTCCCACGACTCTGATGACTCAGACTATACCAGTTCCAAGCACCGGTCCAAGCGGCACAAATATTCATCTTCTGATGACGACTATAGCCTCAGTTGCAGCCAGTCCCGAAGCCGATCTCGGAGTCATACTAGGGAGCGCTCAAGATCCAGGGGCCGCAGCCGCAGCAGCAGTTGTAGTCGCAGCCGGAGCAAACGGAGAAGCCGCAGCACCACAGCCCACAGCTGGCAGCGGAGTCGGAGCTATAGCCGGGACCGCAGCCGCAGCACCCGGAGCCCTTCACAGAGATCAGGCTCCAGGAAGGGATCATGGGGTCACGAGAGCCCTGAGGAGAGGCGTTCTGGTCGTCGAGACTTCATTCGCTCTAAAATCTACCGCTCCCAGTCTCCCCACTATTTCCGATCAGGCCGGGGAGAAGGTTCCGGGGAGAAGAAGAAAGAAGATGGCAGAGGAGATGATGGTAAAGGGATAGGCCCACCCTCCCAGAACAGCAACGCTGGCCCAGGAAGAGGGTCAGAAGGTGACTGCAACCCTGAAGACAAGAACTCTGTCACTGCCAAACTGCTACTGGAGAAGATCCAGTCAAGGAAAGTGGAGAGGAAACCCAGTGTGAGTGAGGAGGTGCTGGCCACCCCTAACAAAGCCGGGCTCAAGCTCAAGGACCCTCCACAAGGTTATTTTGGGCCCAAGCTCCCCCCTTCTCTTGGCAATAAGCCTGTCCTTCCACTGATAGGGAAGCTCCCAGCTACCCGAAAGCCCAACACCAAGAAATGTGAAGAGTCTGGTTTAGAAAGGGGGGAAGAGCAAGAGCAGTCAGAGACAGAAGAAGGGCCTCCAGGGAATAGTGATGCCCCATTTGGACATCAGTTCTCCTCAGAGGAAACAGCTGGCCCCTTATCAGACCCACCCCCAGAAGAGCCAAAGTCTGAAGAAGCTACTGCTGATCACCCTGTGGCTCCGTTAGGCACCCCAGTGCACTCTGACTGCTATCCTGGGGACCCATCCATCTCCCATAACTACCTCCCTGACCCCAGTGATGGGGACACCCTCGAGTCCCTGGATAGTGGCAGTCAACCAGGCCCTGTGGAATCCAGCTTGCTGCCTATAGCGTCAGACCTTGAGCACTTCCCCAGTTATGCACCTCCCAGTGGGGAGCCTAGTATTGAGTCAGCTGATGGGGTTGAGGATGCTTCCCTAGCCCCACTGGAAAGCCAGCCCATCACCTTCACTCCCGAGGAGATGGAGAAGTACAGCAAGCTCCAGCAGGCCGCGCAGCAACACATCCAGCAGCAGCTTCTGGCCAAGCAAGTAAAGGCCTTTCCCGCCTCGGCTGCCCTGGCCCCAGCCACTCCAGCCTTGCAGCCCATCCACATTCAGCAGCCGGCCACAGCCTCTGCCACCTCCATCACAACTGTTCAGCATGCCATCCTACAACATCATGCCGCAGCAGCTGCTGCTGCCATTGGCATTCACCCCCACCCTCATCCCCAGCCACTTGCCCAAGTACATCATATTCCCCAGCCCCACCTGACCCCCATTTCCTTGTCCCACCTCACTCACTCAATCATCCCTGGCCATCCTGCCACCTTTCTAGCTAGCCATCCCATCCATATCATTCCCGCCTCAGCCATCCATCCTGGGCCCTTTACCTTCCACCCTGTTCCACATGCTGCCCTCTACCCTACCCTACTTGCCCCCCGGCCTGCTGCAGCAGCTGCCACTGCCCTCCACCTTCACCCACTACTTCACCCCATCTTCTCAGGTCAGGACCTGCAGCACCCCCCCAGCCATGGAACATGAGTTGGATAGGAGACCAGGTAGGGCCAGGGAAGGTGACCCATAAATCTTCCCTTGGGGTGTTGAGCCATTAATACCAGCAAGTAGAAGCTGGAATGGGCAGTGTCTGACAGCCAAAGAGTTGAGTTTTGGCTTGCAGGGGTGGTTTTAGATTTGAGGTTTGCTTTGGGTTTACTATCAGGGATTTTTTTCCCTTTTCCCCTTTCTGTTTGTCCCTCCCTCTCCTGTGTTTCTAAGCTTGGGAACACCAGTAAGTGCTACCCACCCCTCTTTGGCAACATCTCCAAACTGTTGAGTTTAGATACTCCCCTCCTCTCTCTACTTTCCTCTGCACTTGTCTATAAATTTTAAAACATTTTCCTCCTCTCTGGCTGGCGGGTTTTCCATCTGGTCCTGCTTTATCAGTGTCTTTGACCTTGGTGACCTTATTTATCCCGGGTGAAGTGGAAAGGGAGTCTGACCTGGAAGCAGGTGCCACTCAGGCTGTCATTCGATCCACTTCCCACACAAACAGCCACACATTTGGCACTGTTGTCCTCGTGTCCCTCATCCCAGAAGAGACATCTGCATATCCCAGAAAAGAAGATCCTATCATGAATAGAAGCTATGCGGAACATAGAGTCGCCCATGTGCTTCCCCAGAGAGGAGCTCATGTGTCTGAAGGGTGTATTTTCTTCTGTCATGTTGATGTTTCCTTCTTAATTTATAGGATTTTTTAATGTAAAAAATTGCACTGAACTCTATAAACGTAAATGCTGCTTTTTGTAGCTCATATAAAAAAGGTTCCATATTTGTAGTATACTGCAATAATATTTTTTACATCCAGCTCTTTAAGTGATCCTTGTTCTGGTGGCTTTGTGTAAATATGTTTGCCCTAGTTGAATTAAGAAACTTTAAAGGTTATAAAATGAAAACAAAAAAATAAAGTATTTGTTTTCTGCTAGATGCAAAAATGATTAAGCATGTATATTTTATCAAGCTCATGTATTTTTTGAAGTTATGAACTATAAAAATGTTAAAACAGAAAAAGGAACGTTGTTTAACATTCTTTGCAGAGACAAAATTTGCAGTAAGTGGTGCCCCCAGCACTAGACTTCTTGAACTAATGGGCAGCAGTCAGCTGGGGGTGTCAGGGATACTCAGTTACGAGAGTCTCCCTCACGTGCTTTGCTGTTTTATACAGAGAAACAGGTGCGCCCCACAGAGGAGGAGAGAGAGATTCAAGAGCTTTATACTCTGGAAGCAGTGAGATTCAGTATGATTGTCCTGGGGGATTCCTGGGTTTCCGGGGTGCCTGTCCCAGGCAGTCCATTTGCCTTCCTAGTACTTAGCCCCCTCTGACAAAATTTTTTAATGTGCCTTTTGGGTTGGCTAGAAACTGAAGTAGAAGTAGACTGGAGGATGATAGAGTTGGGACAGTTTTTCCTCTTCCACTTACTGGGAGGTGAGCACATTTATGGATTCTGCAGATTGTTTTGCTTCATAGTTTCCATGCCTTCTACCCAGCTTAGTTTAAGCAGTAAAGATACCTTTTTTCTTTTCTCCCATGAGACTTATCAGGGGAAGTACCACCTCAATTCCTCTTCCTCCTCTTGCGTTTCACCCGGCTCTCAGACCTAGTTAATACACTGACCCAAAGGTGTTTATATTGTAGGTCTCATCTTCTTTGGTGTAGTTAGTACTTCCCTGTTTGGCATATCCCTACCTATTCCTGTGGCTAGAATTGGTTGGGTGGTCACCTGACAGGAAAAACAAGCCCTTCTTACGTGGGCCAGGGCTCTGTTCTGCCTTTCTTCTTCAATTTCCAAAAGAGAAAGGCTTTGAGTTTATGACAAGCAAGTGCTGGGCAAACAAGACTCTTGACAGCCTTCTGCCTGTTCAGTGCTCCTCATCTGATTCAGAAGCATCGCTTATTTGATAACTAGCACTGGAAAATGAAATCATCTGTTTGAAGTGAAGGGACTCATTTTTCTTTGCTTTCAGCCCATGTAAATATTTAAATAATACAGTATTAACATTTTTGTGCTGCTTCCCATTAGCTTGTAGATTGAGCCATACTCTGGCTGCCTCTTTGCCTTCCTGGAGGCAGTTTCCTTTAATTTCCAGAATAGTGATTTTAAAACTAAAAAAAAAAAAAAAGAAAGAAATAACCTATCCTTACTTACAAGCATAACAGATTGTATTTAACTTTATCACATATGATAGAGATATATATGCTGTAAAATTAGGGAAAGGAACTTTCTAATAAACCAATGATTTGTGGAAACTTAGAGTCTGTCGTGATTGTTGCCCCATCCACTCGAGTGGGGAAGGGATGGAGGGAGTTATGGTTTACAAATAACATCTTGTTTGAAGTGATCATAGATTCTTACGAACCATATGATGTTTAGACTGTGCTTCTCAAAGCTCAGCCTACCCAAGTAGAGGGGAAAGCTTATGCTGTGGGAGGAAGTAATGGTTACGTTTCTCTCAGTCTTATGTAGTTGTCTTGGAATGTGCACCTCCTTTCCACCCTTCCCCAGATTCTTTTTTTTTTTTTTTGCCTTGCTGAGCGGCATGCGGGGTCTTAGTTCCCGGACCAGGGATTGAACCCGGCCCCCCTGCAGTGGAAGTGAGGAGTCATAAGTCATAACCACTGGACCACCAGGGAAGCCCCCCAGATTCTCTTCTATTTCTATCCTTTTGCTCATTTTAGATGTACAATCTGTGTGTAGTAGAATGTATGGCAAATAGGTGCTCACTAAATGTGTTTGGAATTTCTAGCTTTGATTTTTGGGATTTTGGATGGACTTCAGGGCAATGAGATGAGACACCTGCCTGGCCTTTGCCCTCTAGATGGAGTTTTGTATACCAGAACCAGTCCTGAATTATTCTCCTCAACACTTTAATACCACTACAGTGCTTGAGAGCTACCTGGTAAAAGGAAGTATGTCCTAATTGTTACTGAGCAGATAAAAGCCTCTTATCTACTCTTCTGTATGGAAAAGTCTCAAAAGGCAGGGAAAGTTCAGCATCAAAAGCTAACCATAGATCTGTAGTGATAAATTAGTTTCCTCTCTTCCTCAACCTTTCAGGAAGGAACAGTACACTGTCTATTTCTTTCCTACTCTCATACAGCTGTGTTCTCCCCTTGACAAAAGAGAAGCTATTCAACTTGAACCTTGGGTTGTATGCTCAGATCTATTTCTCTAAAATAGAAAAATCCCTGCCCCAAAATAAAAGATGAAAATGAAAAGTGGGAATTCCCGGGAGGTCCAGTGTTTAGGACTCGGTGCTTTCACTGCGGTGGCCCAGGTTCAGTCCCTGGTCAGGGAACTAAAATCCCACAAGCCACGTGGCGCGGCCAAAAAAATTAAAGAAAATGAAAAGTGATTTTCTGAGCAGCCAAGGTGTCAGCGAAAGAGGCAGACTGACGTGTAGAGAGTATGCTGTGTGAAGGTATGTGCAGCTGCCTGATTCCAATAGGGGTTCTTCTATCTGCCTCAGCTGCCTGGGCTTGCAACATGGAAGTACTCCCTCTTCAACACCCTCAGTGACTAATTCAGGCCTTGTGAACCCTTTCCATTATTGTTTGCCAGGGATACCTTCACCTCCCCCTTATCTCGTGTCTGAATTATTGCAGCGTTTTCCTGGCTGGCCTCCCTGACTCTAGGATCTAAGTCCCTGTCCCATGTAAGCTTACTGGCTTTTCAGAATCAGAGTGCAGTTCATTTTGTACTCATTGCTTCCCAGTAAAATTGTAAGCTCTGAGAGGGAGGGACTGATTCTTATACTTCCTTTTTTCTCTTAATCCCTTAGAGTGTTTTATATAGAGTTGAACACAAACATTTTGATTATGTGTTCAAGAAAGATAAAAGCAAAGTAAAATACCATTAGTAACAGGATTATGCATCAGGATTTAGCAAGGAAACATCAAAGATGAAGATTTTTCTGTATATCCTCCACACTGCCAAGCTCAGTGCCAGGCACATAGTAGAAGTTCAATAATTGTTGACTTTATGAAGCCATAGCATTCATTGAGAAATTCTAGGGCTCAGGCTGATGGAATGGGAAAGTGACAGCAATGTGTCAGCACTCCTCTGCCTACTATCAACCCAGCTCTGACCCCAAAGGAACACCCAACAAGGAATAGAATCTTTATTAAATACCAAACTCTCCCTTCCCAAATCTGATCCTACCTGTTTCCAATTTCAGTTAATGATACTACTGTCCTACCAGCCAGCCACCAAAGCTTTGAATTACTTTTGACACCTCCCTACTACACAAAGGAGAGAGCAGAGATTACACATCCAGTTACTGATGTAACTGGATGTGCAATCTCTGCTCTCTCCTTTGTTCCTGCCACCAGTTCCCTGGTTCAGGCCTCATCACCTTTAACTGAGAGGATGGTAGATGCCACCCATCTGATCTTCCCACTAAGTCCTGCCTTTTCCAGTTCCTTCTATCCATAGGCAGCTAGTGTAATCCAGACTGGTGCACAATTGATCATGTATCTTATTCCCTGACTTAAAAAATCTTCATGATTCTCCATCTCCTATGTATTAAAGTTCAAATTCCTTAATAAGATATTCAAGGACCTCCAGTGATTAGACCCCAGCCTTCCATTCCACTCTCATGCCCCAGTCCTCCCCTTTAGACACCCTATGTTGACTACTTGTCTTTCTCTATAACTGACCTCTATGTCCTTCTGCTGCTCTCTTTGCTTATGTTATTTCCTATGTCTAAAAACCCCTTCATTCTCGTATTTCTTTATTGGCTGAGTCGGGTCTTAGTTGCGGCACTCCGGATCTTTCCTTGCGGCACTCGGGCTTCTCTCTAGCTGTGGCGTGTGGGCTCCAGAGCGTGTGGACTCTGTAGTTGTGGCCCACGTGCGCTCAGTAGTTGCGGCACTCGGGCTTAGTTGCCCCGCAGCATGTAGGATCTTAGTTCCCCAACCAGGGATCGAACCGGCGTCCCCTGCATTGCAAGATGGATTCTTAACCACTGGGCCACCAGGGAAGTCCCCCTCTTCATTCTCTGACAAAAGACAACGTAGTGCAATGGTTAAGAACATGAATTCAGGCACAAATGTCTTTGACTCCTAGTTTTGCCACCCATTGGCTGTGTAAACTTGGGCTATTTACCTAAAACTCTGTGCCGTAGTTTTTGCATTTATAAAATGGGCATAATAGTACTTATTTCATAGGGTTGTTATGATGGAGCAAATAAATGACTTCAGCTAGGCATCATCTCTACCTTTTTCAAGGCATCCTTTACTATCCCTCTGCTGCAGTTATATGTGTTCATGTCTTAACTCCCTCTGGACTAAGTTTTTTAAGGATCCTTGACAGTTATCTTTGTATCTCTTACCACTCAATGCCTTGAACAGAATGAGAATTTATTAAAAATGTTAGTGAAATGTGAGTTAATTTTGGGCTACACAGTATACACCAGAAATACAGTACCACTCAGATGAGGACAGTAGGAGGGTGGAAGGTAAGTATATGACTGAGTTGGGTATTATGTGCCTGCCATGAGCTTGGCACTGGGAATTCAGCAGTGAAGAAGGCCCAGACTAAAGTTCAAGGAGCTTCTAACCTAGAAAGGGATAAGATTTTGAGCTGTGTGCTAAGGTGGTGAATTATGAGGGGAAGGGAGGTGCTGAAGGGATTCCAGAATGGCCCCGGGTAGTTGGGCAGGGTAAGATGATGGTTAAGTTTGATCAGAAAATATAGAGCAAAAGGAAATGTGACTGCGTTCTTTACCCCTAGCAGATCTCTCGAATTTCCTTCCTGACAACATGCTTTTTGGGGAAGACGTGAGATGCTGATACGACTTGGCACTTCTCCTCCTCTGAGCATCCATAGAAAATGACCTTCCTGCTCAAAATTATTTCTTTTCTTTCCACTATGTGAGCCTGCGTTTGCTTCTTCCATCCTCAGTACCTGCTTCTATTCAGTCTGTCTGTCAGCAATGCCTACAATATGCTGGGCTCTTGGCTAGGCCCTGGGGCTGCAGAAAGGAACCTCACTCTCAAGGGATTCATGGACAAAATCCAGTGAACAGACCATGACTAAACAGTGTGATCGGTGCTGTGCCCATGTGTGTTAACCACAGAGTACCAGCCTGAGGAGTTGGGGGAGGCATCCCCTAGGCAATGACCCCACTAGAATCAAGTCTTAATGATTGGACAAAAGCTCTTGTCACCCAAGAAAGAGTGAGGCCTGCCTTCAATTGAACAGCTGGTGCAAATCTCAGAGCTTGTGAGCCAGAACACCCTGGAATGACTCCACTTTATCCCCATCTCCTTTCCCCTTCAGCCAAGATCCATTTGCCACCCCTCCCCCAGCACTGGCTGCATTGCTGTGGCCACATTAAGACTTGGCCCCAGATGGAGGATGAGTGAGGAAGCCGTTGTACCAATATGGCTGAGTGAAGCTGCCGAAGGCCCTAGAAGGAGGAAGTGGATAAGTGCCTTATCCAAAAGGATACAGCAGCCTCAGGTCTTATCAGGGGGCAGGAGCTTCCTCACTCCTTCCCCCACCTCTGACCAAGTCACAATGTGCCTCGGCAGTGCAGGCAGCTGTGTGGGGGAAGGAGGAGCTATAGAACTGTGGGCTAGAGTGGAGGTGTACAGACCAGCTGGTTCATGATTGCACTATCCCAAGCAGGAAGCAATGGTGGCTTAGACTAGCATGGTGGTAGTGGAAATGGGGTGAAGATTCAAGAGACATAGTTGAAAGGCAGAACCAACAGGACTTGATGATAAAATACTCTCAAGAAAAGGGAGGAGTCGACTTTCAGCCATAAGCATCCACCCCCCAGAGTGGCCTCACCCCCTTCCTGGCAATCCTAGAAACCATATGGGTCCTGGACCTAGAGCCCTTTACTCTGCCTACTACTCAGCAAGTGGGTTTCAGTTTGATAAGAAAAGACTTCCTGTGGTGGAACTGAAAGGAAGAGGAAGGAGCTAACCCATTCCTGCCTAGGAGGTTGTGGGAGAAGGAAGATGGCCAGAGCTTTGTGTCCACTTCATGCCCTCTGGCTTCTGGAGTGGGTGCAGCTGCTCTTGGGACCCGGTGCTGCACCTCCAACCTGGGCCTTGAACCTGGACCCAGTGCGACTCACCTTCTACACAGGCCCCAATGGCAGCTACTTTGGGTTTTCATTGGACTTCTACAAGGACAGCCATGGGAGGTGAGCCCTGGGGGACTCCCCCACCATCACTGCTTCTCTGGGTCTTGACTTCCCCATTTGTGATAGAGGTTGAGCAAAGTGATTTCTAGGGTCTATTCGGGCTGAGTTCCTGTTAGGAATACTGGGGAGGGACTAGCTCAGGTGAAGGTGTCAACGAGAGGCAGCACTGGGGAGCTGGGCAGAGCAAGGACAAAGGGAAGACAAAAGTTGATGCTTTATTTTTTTCCCCAAGGGTCAGTTTTATGACCCACTCCACCCTCATCCTTTTGAAATACAGAGAGGAGCACATGTCTTAAATTGACTTGCAGAACTATGAAATTGTCTATCCACCCCCCCCCCACCTTGTTTTTCTATTCCAACCCCCTCATCCCCATAAAAATTATAGATATTTGAAAAGAAGCAGTAGGGCATTCATGGTTGGGATGGATCAGGCTGCAAAATCAGACAGCTAAGATTAGAGTCCTGGCTCTTCCTCTTGATAGGAACTACCCTGAGCTAGTTACTTATTGAAGTGAGTGCTTCAGGGCTTCAGGGAGTGGCAATGGCAGATGGCCTTCAAGTATCAGCCCCTTGGGAAATTTCCTCTGCTGAAGAGAGCCACCTCCCCCAAAGCTCCCCCACTTCCAAATGTGGCCTAGGAACAATGACTGATCGATGAGGAGTGTGGAGAGAGGGGAAAGGTTAAGGGTCCGGCTCTCTCACCTCAACTCCAGACAGTTTTGAAGGGTCCTTCTAGCTCCAGAGTTCCCAGGGCATTAGCCCATGGCTGTTATTGGGCCTGAATCTCAGCTCGGCTCCCTCCTCTGCCCACTCATGCTTCTTTCCCCTCCTTTCCACGGATATTGGTCTCATGGGCATTACTTAATAAACATTCTGCACACTAAAAAAAAAAAAAAATCATAGCATTTTTTGGAGCACTCATATATTATTTGGGTGGCACGGTGCTGAATGTTCCTCTTACGTTTATTTCATTTACTTCTGACAGCATTTATTGGTTGGTATTGTCCACCTTTTACATACGGTACAGCTGTGATTTGAACCTAGATCTACTAGAGTCCTCAGAGGTGTCAGCACCCCCCCGCCCACTTTAGAGGTGACCGCTAGCTTAATTCTTCGCCGTTAAAACTCACCCTCAGGAAGGGATCTGATAACAGTTCAGACAGATATATTAGGGTGCATATAAACCCATGGCTTTTGGCGGCAGGTGTTGGGGAATGCAGTCGTGTACAGAGTTTAGGAGGTCTCTAAAGGCAAGGATATCAAAACCCGGGTGTTCAAATCGAGCCAAATGGTTATAGTCTCAGCTTTACCCTTAATTCCGCGGGTTGCTGTGGGCATATGATTTCCCTCGCTGGAAGTCAGTTTCACTGACCATAAAATGAAGAGACTGGCCTCTGCGGTCTGTGAGGTTTCACTGAGGAAAGATGACCCAGGGACCCACCCCAAGGCACACTGCCCTCCCGGGTAGTGCTCCCAGCGCGGGCACTGGGGAATGGGGTATGCTGCAATCCGCGCAGCGCTCACCCAGCTTTCTTATGCAGCGTGTCCATCGTGGTGGGCGCCCCACGGACCCCGGGCCTCAGCCAGGAGGAGACAGGCGGCGTTTTCCTGTGCCCCTGGAAGGCCGAGGGCGACCAGTGTACCTCGCTGCCCTTCGACCTCAGTGAGTCTTGCACAAGGAGGGAAAGGGAGGGGCTACAGGGAGAGCGGACAGCTGGGCTTCAGCACCCCACCCCTTCTTGTGCCCTCCAGATGATGAGACGCGAAGCGTAGGCACCCAAACTTTCCAAACCTTCAAGGCCCGTCAAGGACTAGGGGCGTCGGTCGTTAGTTGGAGCGACATCGTTGTGGTGGGCGCTACGGCACTGGGCTCAGGGAGCAGACAGAGGGCGGGGACACGAGGAGGGAGGGAACCCGAGTCCCGCCCCTTCCCCACTATCCTGTGGCCCTGTTTCAGGCCTGCGCCCCCTGGCAGCACTGGAACGTCCTGGAAAAGGCCGAGGAGGCTGAGAAGACGCCCGTAGGTGGCTGCTTCGTGGCTCAGCTGCAGAACGGCGGCCGCGCGGAGTACTCACCCTGCCGGGCCAACATCATGAGCCGGGTTTACGAGAGAAATTACTTCAGTGAGCTCAGCTCTCCGTTTTGGCTCCGCCCACTCGCGGCGGCTTAGCCCCGCCCTTAATCTGATCCTTCCCTCCCTCCAGCTCCCCCAAACCCTGCTTTCAGCCTGGCATCGCCCAGTGACCCAGCTCCTGGCTCCACCCCGCACGCCCCCGGCCCGGGAGCCGCTTCAAGGCCACGCCACCGTATTACTCCGTGGCCCCGCCCCCATATGACTCCACCTCCCGGCCCCGCCCAGGCCCCAGGGCCTGCTTCTTCACAGACCCTTCCTTCTTGCCTCCTCTAGGCGGAGACAAGCGCTACTGTGAAGCCGGCTTCAGCTCCGTGGTCACTCAGGCGAGTAGGGATCATAAACGGCGTGGGGGCGGCTCCCAAACAGGACCCCCTCTCACCTCCAGGGCTTCCTTTTCAGGCTGGGGAGCTGGTGCTTGGGGCCCCTGGCGGCTACTATTTCCTAGGTACGTGCCCATCTGTACACCTCCCTCCCTTCTCTTGGCCTGGGTAGACCCCAGGCGTCTGGGGCCCCACACCAGCTGTCCCTCGCTCCCTAGGTCTCCTGGCGCGGGCTCCAATTGCCGATATCATCTCGAGTTACCGCCCGGGCACCCTCTTGTGGCACGTGCCCACCCAGCAGCTCACCTTCGACTACAGCCACCCAGAGTACTTCGACGGCTACCGGGGTAACCCTGGCACCTCCCTCCGACGCTTCCCAGCACTCTAAGTGTCACCGCCGGTCAGGTCCTGCCCCTGTGGGAACTCCCCCTCGCCAACCCTGGCTGGCCAGCTCCAGCGCTAAGGCGCCCCCATCCTCTGCTCCCGCAGCTCCCCTTCCCCACCCTCTGCAGACCGCCCAGCTCCCATACACCCCACCTCGACTTCCCGCCCTGGATTCGCTTCACGGCCTAGGGCAGGTCTCGGTGGCCTCGATTTTCCCGTCTACACAATGCAGGATTTAGACCGGGTGGTCTCTGAGTCTCCTCTCTCTCGGCCCCCTCCCTGCTTCACCCTCCCGGAAAGGCTAATTCGCGCTGTGTCTTCAGGGTACTCGGTGGCTGTAGGCGACTTCGACGGGAATCCAAACACTACAGGCAAGAAATTCACTTAGGGGCGGGGGTTGGGGAATCCCGGAAAGGAGCACCTCTAAGACCCGCACCGAAATCTCCCTGGGATGAGGAATGGCGGGCGGGAGGCGGGTAGAGATTCCAAGGACCTCACTCGCTGGGCCCGGCTCTCCCCAGAGTTTGTCTTCGGTGCCCCTACCTGGAGCTGGACCCTGGGAGCGGTGAGTGCCCTCTGCCCACCACTCAGTGTCCCGAAGCCACTGACTTCACTCTTCAGCCTGATATCCCCACCTAAACCTCCTGCCCTTCTGCGGCGGGGGCGACAATAACGCGTTCCTGTGCGTTGTCCGCGCAGGTGGAAATTTTGGGCTCGTACCACCAGACGCTGCACCGGCTGCACGGAGAGCAGGTGGGCGTCGGGTCCCCTTGGGGGTGGCCAAGGCTGGGGGATTGAGACCGCAGAATATTCCGCGGGACATGGTGGGGGCAAAGTCCAAGAGAGGGTACCGAGTCCGGGGACAGAAAGTAAGGTGCGGCCGGGCTTCCTGCAGATGGCTTCGTATTTCGGGCACTCAGTGGCGGTCACTGACGTCAACAGGGACGGGTGAGAAGCTGGGCGCCCCCACCCCTACCCAGTTGGGTCCCAAATTACCAGAGGCGTTGACTGCCCTCGGTCTCCTCCTTTCCTAGCCCTCACTCCCACGTGGCCACCGAGGGGAGCGGGAGGGCGAGGGTGGGCGAGATTTGGCTCTGGCCCGCAGCGGCCCCCTACCTCCCACCCCACCCCCCACGTAACCGCCCGTCGGGCCCGCAGGAGGCATGACCTCTTGGTGGGCGCGCCACTGTACATGGAGAGCCGTGCTGACCGCAAGCTGGCCGAGGTGGGGCGCGTGTACTTGTTCCTGCAGACTCGAGGCCCCCACGCGCTGGGCGCCCCCAGCCTCCTGCTGACCGGCACGCAGCTCTATGGGCGATTTGGCTCAGCCATCGCGCCTCTGGGCGACCTCAACCGGGATGGCTACAACGGTAAGGGATGAGAGGAGCCCCACTTGCTACACAGGGGTTTACAGCCACAATGATCTTGGATTCGACCACAATGATCTTGGATTCGACCCGAGGGCAGCAGGAGCCAGGAAGGGCTCTGAGCAGGAGAGAGTTAAAGGAGACTAATTGGGATTTGTTTGCATTAGTCCAGGCAAGAGGTGGTGACTGCCTGGATGTGGGCTTTGGCAGCGGAGTTAGAGATGAAGATGATTTCAAGATATTTATTACTTAGATTATTAGGACTTGATAGGTGACTGGATGTGGGGCTAAGAGAGAGAGGAGTTGGGTGGGTGGTGGTGCCCTTCACTGCCTGGAACTCAAGCCATGCAACAGGTCTGGGGTGAGATCAGCAATTCAGCTCTGGACTTGTTTGATTTTTTTTTTTTTTTTTTTTTTTTTTGGCTGTGCGGTGTGGCTTGCAGGATCTTAGTTCCCTGACCAGGGATCGAACCCAAGCCTCTGGCAGTGAGAGCATCAGGTCCTAACCACTGGACTGCCAGGGAATTCCCTGGACTTGTTTGATCTTGAAGGGCTTGGGAACATTAGGCAGACATACCCAGAGAACAGCTGGGTGTGGCTTCCCCCACTTCCAGCAGAGAGGTCTGAGTGGGAGACAGGGGACTGGGGAGAGTCAGTGAGGTCCTGGGAGCTTGCGAAGTGTGAAGAGGCCCAGGACAGAGCCCTGGGGAGCAAGAGCATTTAGGGGACTCCCAGAGAAAGTGAGTCTGGAAAGGAGACAGAGGAATGTTCAGAGAGGAAAACCAGGAGGAAAACCAGGAGATCTGATAGCCCAGAATTCAAAGGAAGAGCGCTTTAAGCAGGAGGAAGCTAGGTCAGTGGCTCCAGATGCTGCTGAAAGGTACAATTAGATGGGGCTGGAGAAGTAAGTATTCATGGGCTTTAACAAGAAGGAGGTCATTGGTGACAGTGACAAGAACCGATTCAGGGCTGGGTAGGGACCAAAGCCAGAATGCCAGGAGGCAAGGTATGAATGGAGGGGAAGAACTGAGGGCAGCCAGGGTAGACCACTCTTTCAACCAGTTTGTGAATGGAAAAAGAGAAAGGTGATTACTGAAAGGAGATGAGGGTCAAGGGAAGGTTATTTTAATTTCAGAGAATATGGAGTAGGTTGAATGTGGAGGAAAATGATCTTATGGGGAAATGGGGGCGTGCAGTGAGCTGGAGGAGGGTCCCTGCAATGCCTGAGGGATGCAGGGGTGGGATGCTCAGCGCAGTGGCAGGTGTAGGAGGGACACCTATTCCAGGGTCAAATGGGGAGAGGAGGAAAAAGTGGGTGTGGAGTTATAACAACAATTGGGCTGCTTCTCTTTGTGAATGAAGTGGGGGGCTGGGAGCTTGACTGAACGGAGAAGGTTTGAAATAGGTGCTGAGCAGAAAACGCCGAGGGACTGCTGGGCAGCATCAAGGTCCCTAGTGAAGGCTGGAGGTCAGGAACTCATGGTGCTCCATATGGTGGGGTCTGGCCAGGCTTGCCCAGGACTGGCAGTGGGGCGGGACGGCTGAGGATACGGTGAGGGTGATTGAATGACCAGAAAATAAGTGAAGAGATGAGGAAGCCAAAGATCAGGAGACAGTGGAGGCCCAGAGCCTGAGGACAAGACTGGTCTGACTGGTCTATTTGGATGAATTCTGTGTACCTCGATCAGAAAAATCAATAAAGATTTTTAAAAGAAAACAACTGCACAGGAAACATAGCATAAAGTCAGAAGACAAAGGAAAGGCAATTACAGCATATATATCAAAGATTTTAATTGCTATCACATGCAAAGAATTCTTACAGATTAATAAGATTATGATGATTATTAAATTTTCAAGAGTGATCTTCAAAGTTATTAGTGATGACGAGCCCATGGTATGACTCTGGATTTGCATGGTGGGAGTGGAGTGGGGTGAAGACCCCCAGGTGAAGAAGGGGCAAATATTTAATAGGTCTTGGTCACTTAATCTTCTGGGACTCTATTTTCTCATCTAAAATGGGAATAATAATGCCTGATTTTCAGGATTAAGTGAAATCGTGTCATTATATTTTCCTCAAAAGATAGTGAGGGCTGTTATTGTTTTTACAATAATCAGACTTGATGGGTCTCCCTCCTACCCAATTGTAAACTCCTGGTGGGGGGGGGGGGCGCAGCTCTCTCCTTGACCCAGACCTCTGCCTTCCTCTCCTGGTCCCCTGGAGTCTGCCCAGAGAAGGAGCTCAGGAAAGTTTTACAGGGCCATCTGGAGAGACTGGATAACAAACAGCCACCCCCTTTCTGTTGCTCCTTCCAGATGTTGCTGTGGCCGCCCCCTATGGGGGTCCCAGGGGTCGAGGCCAAGTGTTGGTGTTCCTGGGTCAGAGTGAGGGACTTAACTCACACCCTTCCCAGGTCCTGGACAGCCCCTTCCCCACAGGCTCTGGCTTTGGCTTCTGCCTTCGAGGTGCCACGGACATCGATGACAATGGATACCCAGGTGCCCCTGGACTGCCTCCAGCTAGACAGGAAGGGCCCTTGGGCATTAGCTGGAGATGCTGAGACACAGCCAGGGGCTTGAACCTGACCTGGTGCCCCACTGAGAGCTCTGACCTGTCTGTGGGGCTGGGGGGGCAGAGCAAACCTTTTATGGGGGTGGTAGTGTGGGGAAGTTCTGGGAAGATGAAGTGAGGATGCCATACCCCCTCTAGTTAACAATTCTGACACCTCCCCTCCTTCCCACAATGTCTATAGACCTGCTGGTGGGAGCTTACGGGGCCAACAAGGTTGTTGTGTACAGGTGAGCTGACTCCAGGGGCGGGGAGGGGGAGGACCCACACCACCAGAGGAGACTAGGCCAGGAGGGGCCACAAGGCAAGCTTCCTGCATCCCACCAGGGCTCAGCCAGTGGTGATGGCCACTGTCCAGCTGCTGGTGCAAGATTCGCTGAATCCTGCTGTGAAGAATTGTGTCCTGCCCCAGACTGAGACGCCAGTGAGCTGGTGAGGAGACAGAGGGCATGGGCCAGGCAGGATCTGGGACCTCAGTGCGGGGACCCTAGCCCCTGAGCCCCATTCACATCTTTGCAGCTTTAACATCCAGATGTGTGTGGGAGCCACTGGACACAACGTTCCCAAGAAGCTGCGTGAGTGGCACCATGGGGACAGGAGCGAGGTGAACCTGGGCTCCCCTGGAGGCTGGCCGGGGAGACCCTGACACTTCCTGCTTGCCCGGCCAGGCCTAAATGCTGAGCTGCAGCTGGACCGGCAGAAGCCCCGCCAGGGCCGGCGGGTGCTACTGCTGGCCTCTCAACAGGCGGGCACCATCCTGGGCTTGGATCTGAGCGGGAGGCACGGCCCCACCTGCCACACCACCAAGGCCTTCCTCCGAGTACGCCCGGCTGGGAACGGGCAGGGCTGGGTGTGCAGAGCCTGTTCATCCAGCCCTGGGGCATTGGGCTGGGTGCTCCACGGGGTGGTCAGTGGGACACACGTAGTAGGGTACATGGTAGCAAGACGGCCTGACTCTTGCCCCCTCACTAGGATGAGGCCGACTTCCGGGACAAGCTGAGCCCCATCGTGCTCAGCTTCAATGTGTCCCTGCAGCCTGAGAAGGATGGACTAGCCCCTGCTCTCATGTTGCATGGAGACACCCACATCCAGGAACAGGTAGGGGTGGGCAGGTGGAGGCAAGGGAGGTGGAGGGCCCCTCCACCCAGAAAGTCAGGGTTAGGGTTAGTGTCCAAATCGTACTGCGAACCCCCAAACCTAGATGTCACCTCTAATCTCTGATGTTACTCTCAACCCTGATGAAAACCCCCAAATCTCAATATCCCATAAACCCCAAATGTCGATGTCACCTCTAAACTCTGATATAAACCCATAAACCCTGATGTCATTATCAAAGCCCTGACATCATCCCAAACCCTGATGCAAACCCCAAAGCTCTGATGTCATCTCCAACCTCCTTTTCCTTCTCAGACCTTCTAATTCCCTAAGCCCTGATGTGCCCCCAAACTTACCCACACACCTGATGTGCCCCCTCTAGACCCGCATCATTCTGGACTGTGGGGAAGACGACCTGTGTGTGCCACAGCTCCAGCTCACTGCCAGCGTGTGAGGAGACCGCCCGCTCTACCCGACCCTGGCCCTGTCTACCCCGACGACACCCCCTCCCCACCTGGCTCCTGATACTGTCCTCAGCCCCTCTCCTCCTCCCAGACCCTGGGCTTGGACCCGGCCTCCTCGGCTTTACTCCTCTCTCCCCACAGGACAGGCTCCCCGCTCCTCATTGGAGCCGATAACGTGCTGGAGCTGCAGATGGAAGCGGCCAACGAGGGTGAGGGAGCCTACGAGGCCGAGCTGGCTGTGCACCTGCCTCCAGGCGCACACTACATGCGGGCCCTCAGCAACGTCGAGGTGAGGCCCCCACCCCGGGGCACTGTCGGGGACCTGGAAGGTGCAGGAGCCTTGATTCTCATCTCCCACCTGAGAGCTCCCACTTCTCTTATGCCTTCCTTTAAAAGCTGTGATTTTTTTTTTTTTTCTTTTTAATTCGGAAGAGGAACATTTGCTAATGGCAAAAAATTCAAGAACTCGATTATAAAACCCAAACCAAAAATGGCTCAGGAAATAAATGTTAACAGGAACCTCTGTTAACATTTGGTGAATTTCCTTCCAGTCTTTTTTCTCAGCATCAACACTTTATTTATTTATTTATTTATTTATTTTATTGACGTAGTTTATAATAATGGGGTTATACTCCATGTAATGTTTTGTGGGTTTTATTTCCAAAAAAAAAAAAATCATTAAAAAGAATAAGGTGCTGCAGTAATACATAAAGTGGAATGTGACAGTCCTTGAACTCCCACCCTGGCATCCTCCCCTCCCTGAGTTTCCAAGGGAGCTTAAATATATATGGGATGCTCTGTAACCATCTTCTTTCTCGGGACTGCCTCTCTGAAGGGCTTTGAGAGGATCATCTGTAACCAGAAGAGGGAGAATGAGACCAAGGTGGTACTGTGTGAGCTGGGCAACCCCATGAAGAGGAACGCCCAGGTGAGGCCGCCCAATCCTGAGTGCTGGGTCTCCTCCACCAGGGGTTCATAGGCAGCTGGGTTTTAGGGGCTGGGTTTGGAGTCAGATGGCTCCAGGCTAGAATCCTGGTCCTCCCACTCCCTAGCTGTGTGTTCTTGGGTGAGTGACACCCTTTCTGAGTGGGCTTCTGAACAAAATGGAGGTAATAATGGTGACCTTGGAGGATGAGGACCACAGGCCACATTCAGAGTGGGCATTTGGGCAGTGACTTTGGCTCTCCCCATGTCTCAGATAGGAATCACGATGTTGGTGAGTGTGGGGAACCTGGAAGAGGCTGGGGAGCACGTGTCCTTCCGGCTGCAGATCAGGAGGTACTAGACTGGGAAGCACTCCGTTCCCCTATCTGATCTCCACACAGAGACCCTCAGACACCCTCCAAACATAAGGGTCTTCTGGGATGTCTGCTCTTTAGACTTCCCTCTTCCCTTTCTTCCTCAGAGACTTGTTTCTGAGTTTTGGAGCCCTAGAGGAAGTTCTTTTCTAGGTCTAACTTTAGTGTGGCATGCTGTTTGTGGAGTTAGCTCTTCCTGAGGCCTCTGAAATTCTGGCCCAGCCCCAGAGAGTCCTCATGTTCACTGGCCTAGTGTCCCTGATCTGTTTCTCCTCATCCCCCTCCCTTACAGCAAGAACAGCCAGAATCCAAACAGTGAGATGGTGATGCTGGATGTGCCAGTTCGGGCAGAGGCCCATGTGGAGCTGAGAGGGTGAGAGGCCAGGGATGGAAAAGGGAGTTAGTAGGCACAGCCCTAAGGTTCCAGGGTCCTGGGCAAGCCCCCACGGTCAAGTCAGGGGATCAAGCTCACTCGGGGAGTGTCGGGCCCCTGCAGGAACTCCTTTCCAGCCTCCCTGGTGGTGGCAGCAGAAGAAGGCAAGAGGGAGAACAGCTCGGACAGCTGGGGCCCCAAAGTGGAGCACACCTATGAGGTAGGGAGGAGCCTCCGCGCCCCAGGCTAGAGTGGGAGGGCCCCAGGGGCTGGTCTAGGTGCTGAGCCTCCTAACATCCTGCCGCCACCACCCCGCCAGCTCCACAACAATGGCCCTGGTGCTGTAAATGGCCTCCGCCTCAACCTCCACCTCCCCGGCCAGTCCCAGCCCTCCGACCTGCTCTACATCCTGGATATACAGCCCCGGGGAGGCCTTCAGTGCTCCCCACAACCGTCTCCCAACCCCCTCAAGGTGAGAGCCTGGGTGAATCCCCAGCCCATCAAACAGGGCCCCTCTAGGAGGGCTGGGAGATGGGCAGAGTGTCGGACCTGATGGCCTCTTTGCCTCCCCAGCTGGATTGGGGGCTGCCCACCTCCAGCCCTTCCCCGGCCCATCACAAGCGGGACCGCAGACAGGCTCTCCTGCCAGAGCAGGAGCAGCCCTCGAGGCTGCAAGGTCCAGTTTTTGTGGTGAGCAGGCTCTGTGGTCTCCAGCTGGGGCCTCCCTGGGGCCCAAGGGCAGAGGGGATGGGAGGCAGGGAGGGAGAGGGGCGGGGGGTGTGATGTAGGCCTCGTGTGGGCCACCATGGTCCCACAGAGTCCTCCGAGTGAATAGGAAGGATTGTGCTGGTCTTGTGTCTGGGGCAGGGTGGGGGGCACTTGCATATTTTTAGGTTTCCAGTACATTAAAGAAAATGAATAAATGCCAAAGCAGGTTTACAAAAAGGCTGGGTATTGAACCCTGTGTGATTGACCCACTTCTTTCCTCCCTCTCCCTGCATCTCCGGGACTGTGTGAGCAATCTCATTCAGAGATAACGTCCCAAGCTTGAATCTGAGTCCCTTCCCGAGGAGGAGGCCCGGCCTGAGCTCCCTGACCCCCCAGCCCCCTCTGTCTTGGGTCCTACGGTGAGAGGGTGATGGGTCAGGAGGGGCTGGGGACCAATGACACATCCCCTCAGAGCTGCGATTCGGCGCCCTGTACTGTGGTGCAGTGTGAGCTGCAGGAGATGGCGCGCGGGCAGCGGGTCATGGTCACGGTGCTGGCCTTCCTGTCGCTGCCCAGCCTCCGCCAGGTGGGCCGGGATGCGGGCGGGCGGGGTCCTCTGGAGGCGGGGACTGAGTGTGTTGGGGGAGGGCGGGGCTTCGGGGGCGGGAGAGAGTGAGGGCAGAGTTTACTTTGGAGGGGACGGGGTTAGGCTGGGGGCAGATCTCCCCAGAGGGGAGTCTGGGGCCGGTACTCCCGCCACCAATAGGCCTCGTGTAAATGGCTTTCACCGCCACCCCATCCAGAGGCCCCTGGATCAGTTTGTGCTGCAGTCGCACGCTTGGTTCAACGTCTCCTCCCTTCCCTACGCCGTGCCCGCCCTCAGCCTGCCCAGCGGGGAAGCTCTGGTGAGTGTGGAAGGATGGTGGCAGAAAGGGGTCCCGCGGGTCTCCCACTGGCCTTCCCCTGTGTCCCTGCCCGGCAGGATGGGGGCGGGGCCTCCCTGGGTCTGCGGGGTGGGACAAGTAGGTGGCTTCGCTGGGGGTCACCAGCCCTGCAAGTTTGAGTCTTTGGGAAGGTCAGCGTCCCGGTGGCTGAGGAGACCCGCGGGTCTCCCCTCAGGTGCAGACACAGCTGCTTCGGGTCCTGGAGGAGAGAGACATTCCAATCTGGTGGGTGCTGGTAGGCGTGCTGGGTGGCCTGCTGCTGCTCACGTTCCTGGTCCTGGCCATGTGGAAGGTGAGGCAGGAAGGCAGGGTGGGGGAGGCAGAGGGAGATGGTGGCCCAAGTAGGTGACCCAGGGTCCATCTGATCTCCAGCTCCACTATTAGAATGTCACCCTCTAGAGGACCTCTTCCAGGGCACAGATCCCTGGGAGAGGTGGCACTTGAAATTCTAAGGCCCTTAGCCCCATTCCCCCTGAGAGCAGGAGTCCCAGGGAATGAGCCCTGCCTTCAGGAATCCATTAGCCACCGGGAAAGACAGGGTTCACCTCCTCCCTGCTCTGTCCTCCCCACCCTGACTGAGGTGGGAGACCCAGGTCTGATCCAGACCCCGCTGCTTGCTCCTTGTGAGGCCCTGCTGGGTCACTCCCTCCTCTGTGCCTGGACAACATGTGAGCCGTTCTCAAACTCACGTGTCCAAACCCTGGAAAGCCATAGTGCTTTTAGGGAAAACCACACGTTAGACTTATAATAATCAAATATATACCATCACACGCTTGAGTCATATAGAGACATAATCATCAGTACTTAAAAATTCAGGGAAGTAAAAACAAAATATTTTTTAAAAATTTTGTTAAATGCATTATCTCTAAATGGGGAAAGGCCTCCATTTGATCGTATAGTGGGGTTTGTGTTCTGTGCTGGTCCAAGACGAGGACCTCATGACTGGCTGGTTTCCAGCATACACCCTCCACTGCTGCTCTGGGGCCTAAAGATCACCTTTACACCCTGTCCCCGGCCCCTGTGCACCCCCAGGTTGGCTTCTTCAAGCGGAATCGGCCACCCTTAGAAGAAGATGATGAAGAGGAGTGATGAGCCCATGCATCTCTGTCCTAGCAGGAAGGCTGGGGGTGATGCCTGCTCTGTCCCTTCTTCTCCAGCGAGTGACCCCCAGCTCTGGTCACCCATGGGTAGGAGCTGTTCCATGGAGGGCTCCTGATGTCCTTCCCCACCCGTCAGAGCCAGGTCACCCCCTTTCCTGCTGCCTAATAAAGAGGTTGAGTCCCAACCCCCAGCATGATGCCTCCTCTTGGGGTCAGAGGAGGAGAGGGGGCCTGAGGTGACGTTGGGATGGGGAATCTAGGGCTGGCAGACGTGTGAGCAGAGAGGGTCTCTGCCAGGGTAAAGGGTGCAAATTACTGTCTTTGGGGAGTGTCGGGGAGTAGAGAGTGGGGGTGGAACAAGGGAGAAAGGGTGGCAGAGCCTCCAAGTGAGACTGGAGGGGGATGGGGTGTCTGAGGGTGACTGGGTGGGATGGGGGTTGGGAGCATCGAGAAGGCAGGCTGTGTCCCTGGTGGGTGGCTTTAAACAATATTTTTTTCCATGATTTTGAGGGAATCAAACCTCAAGATGATCTGCGATTTGGAGAAATAACACACTGTCCCCACTCATAAAAGAAGGTGCTTAAAGCTGTGTTCAGAGTGAGGAGGGGCAGAAGGAGACTGAGTCAGCCCTCGGTCTGACGAAGGCAGAGTCACGACAGGGACAGAAGAGCAGGCATTGCTCTCTGGCCACCCTGCTGTTTGCTGTTCCTTCTTCCCCGCCAAGGGGAAGGGTCTTCAGTTAGGAACAAGGGCACAGGTGGGGAGCTCACAGGAGGGCTAGGAGTGGAAGACAACTGTCCCACCGCAGAGGCTGGAGTCAGCAGATAGAGGTGGGATGTCCTCTTGGAGTCCTGAGAGGTTTGTTGGTTCATGAGTTCAATATTTATTGAGCACCATGGACCTGGTACTGTTCCAGTGCTGGGGTGGAGCAGTGGACAAAACAAAGTCCCGAGCTCATGGAACTTACATTCAACCAGGAGTAAAGAATAAACAAATTAATGTATGGTCAGTGGCAGTCAATGCTGGGAGTTGCAATAAAGATAAGGAGATAGTGATCGAATTAAGTGGGTGTTGGGAGAGGGCTGACATTTTAGGGAGAGTAGTCAGGGAAGACCTCTCTAATGAGGTGAGCAGAGAGATGAATGAATGAGGCAGGCAGCTGGAGGGAATAAAGTGTTCTAGACAGCAAGAGCAGCCAATGAAGAGGCCTGAAGCGGGAGCAGGCTTGATGTATTCAAGTAAAAGAAAGGAGGCCCCTGGGCTGGAGGCAGACCAGGGGTCCAGACGAGGTCAGGGGTGGGGGCAGGGAGGCAGCACCTTGTGGCTGTGGCCTTGGGGAAGACTTTGGACTTGATGCTAAGTGTTGGGGGAAGCCACTGATTTACAGACTTACCTCACAAGAGCTGCTGGTATTTGATTTTACCCGAAGGGGTAAAAGGTAAATTCTGAAAAGAAGAGAACAATTTGACATCCATGCATGGCAAGTTCCAGAACAGGTTTCTAGTTGTGTGACTGTGACCATTTAGGAAAAGATGAAGCTGTGATCCTTGAACACCAGCCAAACTCCCTCTCCCCTCCGCCATTGTAATTGGATGGCCCCAGACAATTTATCTTGATCCAGCAAAGCATTTGGCATTTGTCCCTTATAAACAAGACAGAAATGTGAGCTGGATGATAGAGACTCAGATTTAAAGCTGAACAATTTTGATAAAGCTGAAGGAGATCTCTATGGGGGTGTCCCAAAGCTCCATCCTTCGGCTGCCTGTTGTTGTCATGAGTCCCTTGAATGGAGGCAGCGAAGCTGCTCTTCACCCTGCAGATGGCTCCGGGCTGAGAGGCAGCTCCAATACAATGGGTGATGAAGCAGATTCAAGGCAGCCTTGACAGATTGTAAAGTTGGGTTGAAACCAGCAAGATGAAATTCACCAGGAATGAGTGCTAAATCCTGCGTTGAGGTTGTGAAAAAATTGGTTACATAAGACTGGGAAATCTGAATAGATGGAAATTTATGAGAAAGAACGAAAGAGAAAAGGAGGGAGAGGGAATGAGAGAGAGAGGAAGGAAGGAAGGAAGGAAGGGAGAAAAAGAGGGAGGGAGAGAAAATGAGAGAGAGGAAGGAAGGAAGGAAGGAAAGAAGGAGGGAGGGAGGGAGGAAGGAAAGGAAGAAAGAAGGAAAAAGAAAAAGAAAGAAAGAAGGAAAGAAAGAAAGAAACAGGTGGTTTTGTTCACAAGCTCAAGACAATGTGTCCTTATGTCAGGAGACCCAACCAGGACCTAACCAGGAGAAAAGCCTGACCTCTGGGGGACGGAGTTCCATGCCCTAAGTATCCAGTCCCATACAGGGCACCATATTGTGAGAAAGAGGTGACAAGCCAGAGAGAACCAGGAGAGGGATAACCAGATTAGATGAGGGTTTGATCACCCAGAAGTTGAATGATGAGGACAACCAGAAACTGGAAAGAGAGCGCTTGGCTGGGGCCCGGGCAGGGTTCCAGTGTGGGATTCAAACGTGGGGTTCTAAGCATTATGTTTGCCCAGCAATGGATCTACTATTACCTGGGTGGTGGTGAGCCCCCACCTCACGCTGGGCCAACAATAGCACCATTTATTGTGCCCTTGCGCCAGTCAAGCACATGCTAAACCCTTTACGTCATTATCTCTTTTAATTGGTACAACAACCCCACGAGGTAGAGATTATTACAACTCTCATTTTAAAGGAAGGCTGTGGAGCAGAAGGTTAAGTAACTAGCTTATGGCTCAAGAAGAGGCAGAAGCTAGACGAGAACCCAGACTGGGTGGTTCCCAAGGGGGCTGCGCCCTACCTCCCCAACACTGAGCAGGTGTTTGTGCGGAGAGAACTGGGCAGTTCTTACAGTTTGGGGAGACACTTAAGACCAACTCTCTGTGTTGTAAGCAACAGTCATTCTCCCTCTCAAAATTCTGCAACAAATTTCCGGGGCTCAGGACCTCTGAGAACCCCTGTGATTGGACCCTATTCGCTACACTCCCTAGCAGCTGGGGATCTGGGCGCGCGGCGGGGGCTGCGGGGTGGGCTGTGGGCCGCGAGGGGGCGGCGCCCGGAGGCCCGCGTGGTGGGGCGCCGCCTGCAGGGGGCGCTGGCGGCGGCTCCTGGCGGAGACAATCGCACTGAGCGGCCGCCGCAGCCAGAGCTGGAGCCCGAGCGGGAGCCCGAGCTGCGCGGCGCGGCGCAGAGCTGGGGCTGAGCGGGGCCGGCCGAGCGGGGCCGGGCGGGAGCCATGGGCCGTTAGGGCCGGGCCGAGCCCCGCGATGCCGCCGCCGAGTGGCCCCAGCGTCCTCGCGCGGCTGCTGCCGCTGCTGGGGCTGCTGCTCGGCGGCGCCTCCCGAGCTCCCGGCAAGTCGCCGCCGGAGTCCCCCAGCCCGCAGGGTGAGTGTCGGCCGGGAGGGGCAGTGATCGCGGGCCTGCGCCCCCCACCCCCGCGATCGGGCCCCCGCCCGCCAGCCCCCTCTTCGCGGCTCTCGTGAATTGGGGGGTGTTCTATTCCCTGGATTTGGGTGGGGGGAGCTAGGCGACCTGGGGTCCTCGCTTACGGGCGAGAGGAGGGAGGGAGAGGGAGACCGCCGGGCGGGGGTCTCGGGGAGGCACAATGGGGAGGGCGGGGGTCCCCAGGCTCCGCGCCGTCGCCCCCTCCCGCCTTGTTTTTCTCCCTCCTGGTCCGCGAGGCGCTGCTGCCTGAGCCATTGTCTATCGAACACACCCGCCCAGGGGCGGGCTGGGGCGGGCGCCCGCTCTGCAGCCCCCAGCGGGTTCCTCGCTCCCGACCCGGCTGGGTGGGGGCCCAGGCAGCGGCTGCCACCCTGGGCCCGGACGGGGGCTGGGCGCCTAGAGCTGGGTTTGAAGGGGGGAGGGGAGAGGGGGAGTGGGTGAGGCGGTGGGCGGATTGGCTGCTCGAATGGGGTTCTTCGCCCCGGAGTCTGACAGCCCCCAGACGGCCCCCCAGGTTCAGAATTTGGGGTGCACCAAAGAAACGCTGATGGGCCCATGACGGAGGAGGGGCTGCAGTCGGGGGGCTGTCTGGAAAAAGAGGTACGTTGTGATTCCCAGCTCAAGGCGCATGGCAGGGCTGTGGTGGCGGAGCCATGCTGAGCTGGCTAACTGGCCGTGGACAGTGCCGGCTGGGAGGGCAGGTGCCTGGGTCCCCGGCCAGCAGGCCTCCAGCCACGCCTGTCCCCAGCCCCCTCAACCCAGGTCACCCCCTCCTCATCTCACCTCTCCATCGCAGGGGAGGAGACCCTCCCAGCGCCTCACGGGCCCAGGTGGGTGTGTGAGGTGGGAGCGGGGCCGGCTCCTGCAGCGGGAGAGGTGGGAGAGCTGGACCGTGAGTCCCTACCGATGCCTGGGTTCTCAGGGGCCTCCACCCACTCCAGCTCGCGCCCGCCTCCCTGCCCCTGGCCACACACCCCAGCCCCTGTTCTCCCCACTCCTGCCTCTTAGCCCCATCCCTGCCTGAAATGGTGCTCTCCACTCTTCGCCTTTCCACCAAGGAGCTGACAGGAAAAGCAAGGGGGGGGTTGGATGAGGGAAGTGGGGTCCGGATGAAGGGAGGGGGTCGGATTTCCTCCTGGAATGAGGCAGGGCTGAAGCCTGGACAGGCGGATCCTGTATGGAATGTCAGGCTTTGAGGAATGGGGAAGGATCTCCTCGGCTTCAGTCTTCCCTGCTCTCTGCAGGAGAGGAGGCTTTGATGGGTAGGAAGGGGCCCTGTTTTTTCAGGAAACCTCTCCCTCAAGACCTGCACCTCAGGGGAGGTGGCCCAGGGAATTGGCTGGAATAGAGCCAGGAGAGGGGGTTCTCATAGGCCACTAGCTGGGGGCCCAAGTTGAGGGGAAAGGGGAAGGGGGAAGGGCACCTGCCCACCCCCTCCCCAGCTTGGCACTGATGCCTCCTCAGGCCTTACCTGCCCACCCCTGTGTTATTCCCTAAGCCCCTTCCGCTCTTCTAATGCTCTGGCCCTTGAACCCAAGGCATTCGTTCAAATGACCATGTTCCAGACTCCTGGGTCCCCTCTTCCCAGCTGCTCTATCCAGTTGCTCCTAGCCTGGGGTAGGAGTGGGGAGTCGGCAGGCCCCTCTAGCTTCTCAAAATTCCTGCTGGGTGGCCGGGAGGTGGGGGCGGGGGGGGCGGTGCGGGGAGGCTGCCAGTTCCCCGGAGAACCAGAAAGCAGGAAAGGTTCGAGTGTGTGCAGCCACCCGCCCAGTTGGGCTCTGGCCTGGGAAGCGAGAGGGAGGTGGGCTCAGGCGAACAGCTGGATGGGATGCCAAGGGCAGGCGTGGTGCTGGCCCTGGGGTTGGTTGAAAGCCTGAGACAAGACACCTGTCGCTGTTGAATGTCAGGCTCCACCCGTGAGGCCCCGTGACCTCCACATGCCCTGCTGCCCTCGGCTCCGGGGTCTTCCTTCTGTACCTGGCCTCTCCTAGGTTTGTGTCTAGCACCCAGCCCACTCCCCACCTCCCTCCTGGGCCCCACACTGAGGCCTCTGTACCTTTCCAGGCATGACACCCACTCCCATTATTGGCAGCAAGGTAGGGGTGAGTCACGTTCTTGAGGAGGGGCTGTGCTGAGTGGGAAGAGGTAGATGGTGCTGTGGATCAGAGAGGCTGCCTGCAGAATCCATGAGAACAACTCAGGTTCTGGTCCCTCCCCTGTCATCCCATCTGAGCTCGGGACACCTGCAGGCCATCCTGGCCAGACCATCTTGAGGCCAGGGGTAGGGGTGGCTGGAAAGAAAGACTTGGACTTCCCTTCCCAGCCTCCTCCGCACTGGTTACCCTAGGGCCTGGGTCGGCCCCCCCCAGATCTCCTTCCCCTTGCCAGGGCCCCAGCTCCCTGCCCATCTCCTGGGAGGAATGAGGGCGTTGCCATGGTGACTGACTGTAGCTGACCAGCTGGGAGGGGGCTGGCAGTCCATGTGAGGGGGAGGGGTCAGGAGGTACTTGTTTGGCCTTAGGGGCTGGGTGAGTCCCTAAATCTGAAGGGAAACAGGCTTGTGCAAAGGATTCTGGGCAGAGGATGAATGATGGGAATGGCCAACCTGCTGGTGTCCCCTTCTCAGTTTTTTCTTGAGAACCCAAACTCTGACCCAACCCCCTTCCTACCTTCCAAATGGCTGAACCTTGACCGCTCTCCTCTCCACTTGCAGATCCCTGGTTCTCCGGTTATTCATCCTTTCTCAGCCCTCCTTCCCTCTCCTCTCCCTGACACCAGCCCCATAGGGTCCAGTGGTTAAGAATTTGGGTCTAGAGACAGACTCCCAGGTTTGGATCCCAGATCTCCCACTTTACTGTAGTGCAAGTATCTAAACTCTTTGAGCCTCAGTTTCCGTATCTATAAAATGGGCTAAGACATCGAGTCTAATACATCACTGACTGTAAGATACACCATTATTTATTTCATGTGCCAGTAAAAGAGGAAAAAAATGCTGCCGATTATGATTATGACATTATCGATCATAGGTGTAGCCTGAGTCCAGAAGTGTTAAAATGTCAAAATGTGCATGTGTCAGACTTGATGAAATATGCTAATAGTACCACGTACCTCACAGGCTGATGTGAGGTTTAAATGAGGTCTCTATAAATGCTGGCTCTTATAATACCTTGTCTAGCCTGGGCCCCAAAGCCACGCCCAACCCACAGCCCCCTCCTCTGATCTCGAGGCTCCCCCCAGTTCTCTCATGCCCCCTCCCTCCTCCTCACTCCCCTCACCCCATCTTGCCCACAGAGATTCTGATCAAGGTGCAGGTGTACGTGAGCGGGGAGCTTGTGCCCTTGGCCCGGGCCTCAGTGGATGTATTTGGGAACCGGATGCTGCTGGCCACCAGCACCACGGACTCGGAGGGCGTGGCCACACTGCCCCTCAGCTACCGCTTGGGCACCTGGGTGCTGGTCACTGCTGCCCGCCCTGGCTTCCTCACCAACTCTGTGCCCTGGCGTGTTGACAAGCTGCCCTGTGAGTGCAGGGGCAGCTGGAGGGGGTGGGGAGCAGCTGACCCCATCAGCCCCTTCCCAAAATAGTCTTGGGGGCGGAGAGGGCAGGCTTTCCAGCAGCTGCTGCCTGGGCTGGGGTATGCAGAGGGGGCTGAGGGAGGATGAAGTCACTGGGATTCAGGTGGTGGGAGTGCCAGCCTAGGGGAGGGGGGGCTTTCTCTGGAGCTGACAGGCCATCCCTCCTGCAGTGTACGCGTCAGTCAGCCTCTACCTGCTGCCCGAGCGGCCAGCCACCCTCATCCTCTATGAGGACCTGGTGCACATCCTTTTGGGCTCTCCTGGTAAGACTCCCCGCTCTCCTGGTAAGACTCCCCGCTCTCCACTCCCCCACCCCTCTGCCCACACCAGCTCCTCTTCCCTCTCCCTGACTGGGTATAGAGAACTTCGCCTGCCACATGTTAGCTGGGGGCCCTTGGGCAAATCACTTAACCTCTCTGAGCCTTAGTTTGTTCATCTGTAAGATGTGAACAATTGATAGTATCTACATCGTCAAATTTAGGTAAGGGTTAAATATCATCAAGCATGTGAAAAACTTCATAGAAGGTGGTCAATAAATGTTTATTGTTACTGGGGCTTCTCGTGGTTTCTATTCTCCCTCTACTCCTACCATTAGAATTCCCATTTCCTGCCACCTTATCTTCAGTGGATCCACACGTATTTCTCGTGCACCTACTGGGTGCCTGGCTATGTCAGAAGCCAGGGTCATTCCACAGGCATAGAACACCTATCAAGTGCAAGGCCTGGAGCAATCCCACAGTGGCCCTTGTCCACCCACCAGGCTTTCGGTCTCACCCAACCAATACTTCCTGCAGCACCTGTGCTGTGCCAGGCATTGTCTCCAGTGCTGGGGACTAATGGTAAGGAAGAGCAGACCAGCTCCCCACATGGAGGAGTTCCCCGACGAGTAGGAAGACAGAGCATTGCAAACGCTGAGATAATTACAGATCAGGCAGGGCAGGGGAGTGGAGGGCAGCTGCTTTCAATACTGAGAGGACCCTCACATGGGAGAATAGCAGGGTGAGAGGATTTGGCGAAGGGAGCTGTGGGACGCGGGGGCTCGGGAGTTGAAGGGGGAGCAAAGGCACCTTCGCTGGAGAGGAATCAAGAGGCAGGGGCAGAAGGGGACCGTGAGGGTGCAGGGGATGCTCTGGTCTGGCTATGCAGGATGGGGGCGTGGTGTAGACTGGTTGACGAAGCCAGGCAGAGGGTAAATTCCATCTGGCTAGTACTAGGGAGCCACCGTGGGTTCTGGAGGGAGAGCCTCGCCTCCCCAATTTATATTCTTATCTTGAGCCCTTGTCCCCAATTACTTTTCTGGTTTGCTCCTCTCCCTCTCTCTGATCCTGAACCAGAGGCTTCTAAGATGTCTTTGGAGGTTTCTAAAATGCCAAACGAACCCTAGCTTAAGCCCTCCCACGGCTCCCACTGCTTTTGGTAGAAAGCCTAGACTCTTTCACAAAGCTGGCAGCGCCCTCCAGGGCCTGGCACAGTCACCTGCAGTGCCCCGACCAGCAAGCCGCCTCGTGTCCCTGGGCCTTTCTCCTGTCAGTCCTCCTGGAAGTCCCTTTCCACTTTCTTTCCTGGCTGAGTCTTACTCACACTGCAGGGCTCCACAGGGCGTTCCCGAGCTGGGAAGGCCAAGCTCCCCTTGCACCCTGCTATTTTACCAGCGAGGAAGGATGCAACGGTGGGTGAGAGGAGGGGCCCTGGCACCAGACTGCCTGGGCTTCAATCAGGCTCCAGTGACTTTGGGCAAGTTACTGAACTTCTCCCGCCTCCATTTCTGCATCTATAAAATGGGGCTGATAATAAAGGCACCTACCTCAGGGGCTGTTGTGCTAATTTCAGGGGTTAATATAAGTAACCTGCTTAGAACAGTGCCAGCATATCTTAAAGCTTAATAAATGTTAGCTATTACCATATTATATTGGAATACTGTTTATACATTCCCTCTGCTCCAAGCCAGACAGACAGATAGACATACACACACACACACCCTAAGTTGTCAACTGCAGTAGCCACATGTGGCAATTTACATTTGAAAAAATTAAAAATTCATTAAACTTTTTAGAATTAAAAATAAATGCAGTTCCCCAGTCGCACTAGCTACGTGTCAAGTGCTTAACAGCCCTGTGTGTCTAGTGGGTACTGTTACAGGCAGCAGGACACAGAACATTTCCATCCACAGCAGGAACTTCTAATGGGTACTGTAACGAACAGTGACGCACTAGACTGTGAACTTGAAGGCAGGGAATTGTAAATTGCATCTTATTCCTCTTTGTATCCTCAGCACCTAACACAGTGCCTGCCACACAGTAGGCAATAATAATTGTTTGAGGACCTGAACCTCGTCATTTTATAAATTAATATAGTAAGAGTGTTTCCGAGAGAGCAAGTAA
This sequence comes from Eschrichtius robustus, assembly GCF_028021215.1. Taxonomy (NCBI): domain Eukaryota; kingdom Metazoa; phylum Chordata; class Mammalia; order Artiodactyla; family Eschrichtiidae; genus Eschrichtius; species Eschrichtius robustus. Next base: position 22,365,420 of record NC_090843.1, on the reverse strand, counting down.
CTTGCTCGGGGGCCACACAGCCAGGACCAGAAGATTACAGGTCCATGTCCCTTCTAGGTTATCATTCTAAGCCTGCCCAGTTCTCTCCCCAAGTCACCACCCTTCCTGGCCTTCCCAAGTGGCCTGACCCATTGGCTCCCCTTCTCTTTAGATACTTGCTTTCTGCTCTGGTCCCTGGGGACCCTTGTCCCCGGCCAGGCCACTGCAGCCCCTCTTTCCATCCAGGTGCCCGCTCCCAGCCCTGGGTGCAGTTCCAGCGCCGGGCTGCCCGCCTACCTGTCAGCTCTACCTACAGCCAGCTCTGGGCCTCGCTCACACCTGCCAGCACCCAGCATGAAATGTGGGCTTTCCCTGCCTTCCTGGGCACGGAGGCCTCCAGCTCAGGTATGCTGGGTGCCAGCCAAGGAAGGGATGTTCCCCCCACCAGGATTTAGCCCTCATCCCTTGTGTCCCCTTCCTGCAGGCAATGGCTCCTGGCTGGAGCTGATGCCCGTGGCTGCTGTGAGCGTGCACCTGCTGGCAGGTAATGGGACAGAGGTGCCGCTCTCAGGCCCCATTCACCTGTCCCTGCCTGTGCCCTCGGAGCCTCGTGCCCTCACCGTGGGCACCAGCATTCCGGCCTGGAGGTTTGACCCCAAGAGTGGTGAGTACCTCAAGGGGGTGCAGGTGCTAGAGTTTGGGGAAAGAAAGTGGGACTTAAGTTGGGGGGACACTGAGTTTGATGAAACCCTTGCCTCTCCCAGGGCTGTGGGTACGCAATGGCACTGGTGTGATCCGGAAGGAAGGCCGGCAGCTCTACTGGACCTTCATCTCCCCTCAGCTGGGGTACTGGGCGGCTGCCATGGCCTCCCCCACGGCTGGTGAGAGTGGGGAGACAGCAGGGACTGGGGGTGGTAGAAAGGGAGGCTGCGAGAGTGGACTCCTTCTGAACGGCAGGAGGGACATCCACACCTGGGAATGCTAAGCTCTTGCCCCGCACAGGGCTGGTCACCATCACATCGGGCATCCAGGACATCGGCACCTACCACACCGTCTTCCTGCTCACCATCCTGGCAGCCCTGGCCCTGCTGGTGCTCATTCTGCTGTGTCTGCTCATCTACTACTGCCGGTGAGTGCCCCGCATCCCCTCCGACTGCTTCCCAATCCCCCAGCCTCCTCTCATCCCAGGCACTGACTGAGGCCAGCTCCATGCCTGGTCTTGTGCTGGGTGCTCGAGGTCCCAAAGATGCATAAAACACAACTTCCATTCTCCAGGCGCTGACAGGAAAGCACTGCATATGCACATGCAAAGACCAAAAGACTGGGGGGAGAAGAGGCAGGAGCTGCAGGCCAGGCCCCTCCAGGGACACTCTGTAGCTGCTCCTACCACCCAGCCCTCACTTTCAGGGGTCCTCAGGCCACACATGCCCCTGGTTGGCTTAGGTGCTCCTCCCCGGCTCTCACTGCACCTGCTACGTCCCAAGGAGTGCAGTTTACGCCGAGGGAGGCCCAAATGGGCACAGCTGCTGGCTGCTCCCCCCACAGACTCTCAAGCTCTTTCTGCAAACCTCTCCCAGGACCCATCTGGGCTCCCCAACCTCTCTCCTGTCCCAGGCACTGTCCCCACCCCTCCAACTATATCCATCCCCCATCTTCCAACTGCGGGTTTAGGGAGCTGCTCTGGCCTCCACCCTTTCCTGACGGTCCCGCTCTGCCCCGTCTCCAGGAGGCGCTGCCTGAAGCCGAGGCAACAGCACCGCAAGCTGCAGCTCGCCGGGCCCTGTGACGGTAACAAACGAGACCAGGCCACCTCTATGTCCCAGCTGCACCTCATCTGTGGGGGACCCCTGGAGCCAGCCCCGTCGGGGGACCCCGAGGCCCCGCCTCCAGGCCCCCTCCACTCGGCCTTCTCCAGCTCCCGTGACTTGGCCGCCTCCCGGGACGACTTCTTCCGTGCCAAGCCGCGCTCCGCCGGCCGCCCAGCCGCCGAGCCTGCGGGTGCCCGCGGGGGCGAGGGCGCCACGCTCAAGGGCGCCCGCTCCGTCGAGGGTCCCGGCGCGCTGGAGCCAGGCCTGGAGGAGTACCGGCGGGGGCCCCCGGGGACCGCGGCCTTCCTGCAGGAGCCGCCCTCGCCGCCACCGCCCTTTGAGCACTACCTGGGCCACAAGGGGGCGGCCGAGAGCAAGACCCCCGACTTCCTGCTGTCTCAGTCGGTGGACCAGCTGGCGCGGCCGCCGTCGCTCAGCCAGGCGGGGCAGCTCATCTTCTGCGGCTCCATCGACCACCTTAAGGACAGTGTCTACCGCAACGTCATGCCCACCCTGGTGATCCCCGCGCACTACGTGCGCCTCGGCGGCGAGGCGGGCGCAACGGGGGCGGGCGACGAGCCGGCCCCGCCCGAGGGCGCGGCCCCCGGCCCGGCGCGCCCTTTTCCCCAGCCCGACCCCCAGCGCCCGCTGATGCCAGGCCACTCGGGCGCGGGGGGCGAGGGCGGCGGGGGTGGCAGCGGCGAGGGCTGGGGGAGTGGGCGCTCGGCACCGGTCAGCGGCTCGGTCACCATCCCGGTGCTGTTCAACGAGTCGACCATGGCGCAGCTCAACGGGGAGCTGCAGGCGCTGACCGAGAAGAAGCTGCTCGAACTGGGCGTGAAGCCTCACCCGCGCGCCTGGTTCGTGTCCCTCGACGGGCGCTCCAACTCGCAAGTGCGCCACTCCTACATCGACCTGCAGGCGGGCGGCGGCGGCCGCAGCACCGATGCCAGCCTGGACTCGGGCGTCGACGTGCACGAGGCGCGGCCGCCGCGCCGGAGGCCCCTGCGGGAGGAGCGGGAGCGCACCCCTGCTGCCGCCCCGCCGCCGCCGCCGCCGCCGCCGCCGCCGCCGCCCGCGCCCCCGCGCCTGGCGCTCAGCGAGGACACGGAGCCGAGCAGCAGCGAGAGCCGCACGGGCCTCTGCTCCCCAGAGGACAACTCGCTGACACCGCTGCTGGACGAAGTGGCGGCGCCCGAGGGCCGCGCGGCCACGGTACCCCGGGGGCGGGGCCGCAGCCGCGGGGACAGTTCCCGCAGCAGCGCCAGCGAGTTGCGGCGCGACTCGCTCACCAGCCCGGAGGACGAGCTGGGGGCGGAAGTGGGCGACGAGGCGGGCGACAAGAAGAGCCCATGGCAGCGGCGGGAGGAGCGGCCGCTCATGGTGTTCAACGTCAAGTAACACCCAGCCTGGCGCCGCCTCCAGGCCGGCCCCCGCCCCCTCCGCTCGGGCCCGCCCCCAGGGTGCGTGCTCCGGGGGGCCGCGGGGGCCCTCGCCCTTAGCCCCCAGCCCAGGCCTGGAAAGATGCCCGGGGGCCTGCGGAGCTGTCCGGTGGTATGTGCTGGGTAATGTCTCGGGAGAGACCCGTGTCTGCCTCCGAGAGGGAGGTGGGAGGGGTCCAGACCCCCGATGGGAGGTGCTGGGGAGGAGGGCTGGGTGGGGGGGAAGCAGTGCCTGTATAAACGTGGCTGTACATAGAAAGCTCTATCGTGGGAAAGCAGGAGGGGCACCTGGGCCTCAGCTGCTAGTGTGAGGGCTGGGAAGGGAGGGGCGTTCTAGTGGACCCCTGGGAGGGGAGGGGGTGCTGCTTGCCGACTAGCCCACCTCTGGGCTACGATGTCACAGGGCTGGAGGCTGGGGCGGCTCTGGGGACTAGGGGATAATGTGATGGGATCGCTGTGGGCAACAGCAAATATAAAACTGGTGAGATAAATTTCTGTGTGTCTTTCTGTGAGGTGGGGGGAATGTGGACACTGGATGGGGGCCCTGGCTCCGGGGCCCCCTGGGGAGGGCAGGCAGGGTGGCCAAATCAGACACTGTTAAGAAAGTGTACAAACTTTAATGCAGCACACACACACACACACACACACACACACACACGCACACCTGTGGATAGGGAACAGCACCTGGCCACAGGGTCCACGGAACCGGGGGGGGGGGGGGGGAGGGGATGGCAGCTGGAAATGTGGCTTTTGCCACAGCCCTCGTTGGGGTAGGGAGGGCCTTAGACTGAGGCCCCGCCTCCCAGGGTGACAGGGGTACTCAGAAATGGGGGTCTGGGAGACTGTGGCGGCGGAGAGGTGCTGGGGAGGCCTGAGCAGTGGGCACCCTCTGAGCAGGGTCCCGAGGGCCGGGGAGTGTCTTCAGTCCTCAGTCCCTCCTCACAGCAGCTGCCTCAGGGCCGGGTCCCTCTGAGGAGCGTCCCAGCGCAGGGCTTCCCGGAGCAAACACTTGGTGCCCTTGGTCCCACAGCGGAAGCCAGAGGGACAGCAGTGACGCCTGTCCGCGCAACACGTGCCCTGGATGGTGGGAGGGGGGGCGAGAGTTGCGCGTGGCAGGACCCGGCCCAGGCCCACACCCGGCCCCAGGGCGGGGGGTGGCACTGACCTGGCGGTAGGGACAGCAGGCCCAGCCCCCTCGGCTGTCTCGGCAGCAGGTTTGGTTATCGTGGCAGAAGTGCCCCTCACCACAGTCCACGTTCCCCACACCCACGTGCCGGCCGCGGTCCAGGTGGGCAGTGGGGCGGGCAGAGTCCGCCTCCTTCTCGCAGGATCGGGCCTTCACGTTGCAGGTGTACCCAGCCGGGCAGCAGTGCTGGCGGTCCTCACAGCACACAGCCTGGGGGGACAGAGGGGCATTACACTCTCGATCACCTAATGTCCCCCCACACGGGACTGGACTCCCCTGTCCTGTCCAGAAGCAGGCAGGTGGGCGCTCACGTGTGGCAACTGGCAGCAGGCCCAGCCCCTGCTCAGGCTCGGGCAGCAGGTCTGCCCCACCGGGCAGCTGGTGTGCTGGTCACAGCCCATGTCTCTGGAGTGGGAGAGGGAAGCCTGGCGGGCAGGCACCTTGTCCAGTCCGGTCACCACCTCGTTCCCCCTCCTACAGTGCCCCCCGGCCACACACGTGTAGCCCTGGGGGCAGCAGTGCTGGTGGTCTGAGCAGCAGACAGCCTGGGGGGGTGGCAGAAAAGGGTGGTCTAGGAAGCTACTACGGGACGGAGCGCTGAGCCCCGGCTGCCTCCACTCCGCCTCTCCTGCTCACAGCTCCTCCAGCTGGGAATGACTCTGACTGAGCTGGTGCCACCCGTGGGCCGGGCAGAGGGCAGAAGAGCAAGGCAACAGGAGCCTGGCCACGTGCTCAGGCCAAGACACCGTCCCTCCCCCCAATACTCTCCCCCTTTCCATGCACCTCTGGGATAGGACAGCAGCCCCACTCCCCAGACGTGAGTCGACAACAGGTATTGGAGGAGGGACAGCTGGTGACGTTATCACAGGGGACATCATTCTCCACGGCTCGGGGGTCCGGCAGGCTGACGTGGGCTGGGGCCTTCCTCATCCAGGGCACCCGGCGGGCCCCCTGTTCACAGGTACCCTTCTCTGTGTCACACCTAAACCCGGCCGGGCAGCAGTGCACGTGGTCCTCACAGCACACAGCCTAGGGCGGAGGGAGAGGGGACGGTGGGCCTGGGGGGGCCTAGCTGGCTGCCACCCTCTGCTCAGCCCAGGCCACTCACCGCTCCTCGGTACCTGGGCAAAAGGGCAGCAGCCCCAGGCCCCGGACAGCAGGCGGCAGCAGGTGTAGTCGTCGGGGCAGCTCACCTCCATGTCACACTTCACCTCCTGCACTGTGAGGCAGGCAAGGAGGATGGGTCAGCCGTGGCGCTGGGAACCCTCGGGGGTGCCCTCCCTTTGTCAGTTCCACAGCTAGAACCGGATGTGGAGGATGGAGGGTACCGCTCAGGCCACCCCTGGAAGTGATCCTAAGGCGAGGCCCAATGTGGACGAAAGGGGGCTGTCCCTGCCCTGGCCCCTCCGTGCGGCCATCAGCCCCCAGCCCCGTATCCGCTAACTCCTCATGGCGCAGGTGGAATGGTGGCATCTGTGGCCGCCCCCCCGCCCCCCACCCCGGTACCTGTGTGTGCGGGGGGCAGCTTGGTGAGGAGGTCCGTAGCATTCTCCTTGGAGAGGCACTTACTCTGGATCAGGTCACACACAGTGTCCTGGGGGCAGCAGTGCAGGTGGTCGGAGCAGCAGATGGCCTGGGTGAGGGCGAAGTGGTCTTTGGGATTTCCAGTCTCCCTGGAGCTCAGGGAGCAGCCAGGCTGACAGCTGGCACTGCCCCAATCCCCCACTAGGGGGTGGCATGAGTCCTGAGCAGCCAGGCTCCCAGCCAGCCGCCGGCCAGCCAGCCCCACCCCCTGGAGTCCCTGCCTGGTAGGTAGGTGTCCAGGCCAGATGGCTGTGGACGCACAGCCCAACTGGCTACAGCCCCTCACTCACACTGGGCATCGGGCAGCAGCCATACTTTCCACTGGGCAGCTTGCAGCAGGTAGAACCATCAGGGCACTGGGACTGTGCATCTGGGCACAAGACCACTGGAAGGAGAGAGAAAGGTGAGGGGCAGCCAGGGTGGAGGGGAATGTCTCCCCAGCCAGGAGTTAGATGAGGCCTCTCCTCACTCCCGGCTCACACCCCGACACTCTCCCACCTCCTTACCTGGCCTTTTAGTCTTTTGGGCAGGGATCTTCTTTGCCGGGGGGTGGGTGCCTGTGGCCGTGAGGCAGAGGCCATGAGCCAGGTCACAGGAGGTGCCACGAGGGCAGCAGTGCACCTTGTCTTCACAGCAAGAAGCCTGAGAGGAGATGGCCCTGACTATGTCCTTCCTCCCTCCAGCCCTTCCTCTGCCCCCACTGCCCTCCTCCCTACCCCCCATCTTCCCAAACTTGTACCTGGGGCGTGGGGCAGCATGCCCACGAGCCATCAGGCATGGCGCAGCACGTGGAGGGGCTGGGGCATTCGAACTGTCTGTCGGGGCACTGGACGGCACCCAAGGGCTTGGTATCTGTGGACGGGATGACCCAGGATTCCACCCACTCACTGAAGGTCACTCCTCCCACCACTCAAGGAGCTGCTGGCACCAGGGCCTGCAGGCCCAGCTACAGGAGGATTCCGGGGCTGGCACTAGGGCTCAGCGCTCCCCCAGGCTTTCCTAACCCACTCTCTCCCAAGCCAGTCCTTGCCCCAGCAGTATGGCACAGGGCAGAGGCGTCCACTGACTGGGTAGGCCTTAAACCAGTCCAGCTTGGCCTCTCCCCACCCACACAATGCTTGGCCCTGGGCCTGGAGTCTTGCATTCTCTCCTGACCCCTCCTCGCCCCAGTGCTGCCCCTCTCTCCAGAGCAGGGGGCCTGCTTAGTACAGATGTCACATGAATGAGGACACGAGGGCAGGAATCAAGGTCACCCAGCTGGCTGCACTCCTGGGTGCTCCAGGCTCTACGTGCTGCCCATCTGGCTCACCTGATCTTTGGAAGCAGGACCGCCCGTCAGCACTGCAGTGGAAGCCCTGGGGGCAGCAGTGGTGGCCATCCCCGCATGACACGGCCTGTGGGACACAGAGACGCCTTCGTTGGCTAGGCCCATTTCCCTGAGGGTGGGAGGAGAGTGCAGGAAAAGTGTAAACGCAGACCCGAGCCCTCCATCGACCTAATGGCACCCTCACCTCTGGGAACGGGCAGCAGCTGGAGGTCCCCGAGATCGTGAGGATGCAGGAGTAGCCAGGAGAACAATGGGCATCGGTCTGGCACGGTGTGCCCAGATGCCGGCTCAGCACCGTGGGCCACTTGTCCTGGGAAGCGAGAGGAGGTGATAAACCGAAGGACCCGAGCCCGGCCCCCTCCTCTGGCCAATCCGAGATGAACCTTTGGGAAATCCCAGGCTGCTAGCTCTTGCCTGGGCCGAAGGGCACTCACCGGAACGGGATTGCAGCAGCTGTAGGTAGCTCCTCTCAGGTCCAGGCAGCAGGCCACAGGGCAGAGCTGACCATCTGGGCACTGTGTTCCAGCCACCAGCCCTGTCACTAAGGCCACCCAGCTCACCAGGGTCCACATGGTCCACCTGCAAAATCCCTAGAGGCATTTGGCAACTAGCTGAAGCCCAGGCCACCCTCGATTCTGGGCCCAGTCACTCCCCCCGCCCCAGGCCTAGCTGAGCCTCCCCAGACACACCCTGTCCAGACAGAAAGAAGGATGCAGGGCCTGAGATTCAGTTTCCTACGTGTGTCCTGTGTGGGTGTCACACATGCACCGGCGCGTGTACACCCATGAGCATGAATGCTGGCATGAGCACGTGTGTGAATCTGTGTCCCCACATGTGGCCTAACACCTGAGTCTCTGCGGCTGAGTGTATAGAGATATGAGTATGTGAGAGTCGGGAAGATTTGTGGGTTTTGTGGGTCTGATCTGTGGGGACATGGGCCACCTCCGAGGGGTGGGGAAGGCATCAGTAGCCATGAGAGGACAGGGATGGGGTACAAGGAGGGAGTCTCCCCTTGAAGAAAAGCCAGGGTTCCACTTCCCGAGCCAGTCCCTCTAGATGCCCGATGCTGTGCTCACACCTGCACCCTGCCAAGGCCTGTTGGCGGGGGAGGGGGAGGGGAGGACACTTGATGACACTGGCAACCACGGGGTTGAGAAAGTTGTGAAAAAAGGAAGTACGGTGCCAGTGGAGTCTGGGCTGCCTTCCCCAGAGGCCAGCCACCACCTGCCCACTGGCTGTCACCTCCCCACCCAAGAAAGGGGATACACAGGCTGAGTCAACCTTTAGGACACCTGTGTTCTAAGGGCCCCCCAATACCACCAGGCCCTTTCAGAATCCCCAAACATACCCCCCTCCCTTCCCCCCTCCTCTCCCTGCCCTGGAGCCGAAACCCAGCTGCTTGTGGGGAGACCATGTGTGTCCACTGGGCTGCCGATCTGCATCATCAGAGGGAAGTAAGCCTCGGTTTCTGGAAGGGAGCAGCCTTTCACTTCCTAAACAAGTCTTCCCCCAAGCTCAGCCAGCCCTGCTAGCTCAATGGGGTGGGCCCAGGAGATGTTACTCTGCCTAGAGGGGCCAAAACAGTCATGTTTGTTGAGCCTCTTAGGAGCCAGTGACAACATTCTACATTATTTTCTTTCTTCTTTGCAACAACTGTCCAAAGTAGAAATTATTACGTTTACTTTTCAAAGGAGGAAACTGAGGCTCAGAGATGTGAAGTAACGCCCACCCCCCCCCCCCCGTCATATATCAAGACATAGAGATGACAGGCTTTGCTGGCTCCAGACTATACTGGACCTGGGTTCATTTCTCAAGTGGACCATGGATAGTGCCTGGGAATGGGCCCCCAAACCCCAGGAGGATAGAGGCCTGGGGTCCAAGCTGAGAAGAGGGACAGAAGCGCTTCCTGGACAGGTGGACCAGGCCAGGACAGAAACACGGAGTACAGGGCTGCCTGGATACTGCACATGGGTCCTAGTCCTGGAACTGCCACCGCTGACTATGAGCCCCAAAAGTTGCTCCCTGCCTTTGGGCCTCAGTTCCCCATTAGTCTGTGTGTGGACACTGCACACTTTGGATGGCAGGGAATCGCACACACCCAGTCACTCACATCCTCTCTCCCTCACCTGGTTTTCCTCAGTGCCCCCTCTCCAGCTCGGAGACCATCCCCAGGAGACCATCTTCTGGCCAGGTAAGGCTGAAGAAGACTGGTCCTGGACCGCGGCCCCTTTCACTCTCTACAACGATGCCTACAGCCCCCCACCCTGCAAGGCGTCTACAGCTGGCCGCACCTGCTTCTTAGGAGTCCAACCTCAACCGTCCACAGGCTTGTCCCACTGCCCTGGCCAGAAGGACTGCCTGTCTGCACACATCTCAGACTACTCAGCGCCCTAGTGATTCATTTACATATATTCTCCTTCCTGCGTATCCTGAGGTTCGGGAGTAGAGTGTATGCTTCTACCGAATATACGTGCATGCACGCGCACAAACACACTCAGGACCAGGGATGGGGGAGGAGGGGACCCAAGTCCTCTCAGCAGGGTTCCAAGTGGTGGCCTCTCTCCTCCTCCCCACCCCACACTGCCACCGCAGAGAGGGACAGGAGCCTCTTCAAGCCCCCAGCTCCGTCATCTTCCACTAGGGGGCAGCCCCCAACTCCGAGTGCCAGGAGAGAGAGATTCCCAAAAGGTGAGCCAACCCAGCAGCGAGAGAGCAGGAAAAAGTGGCAGGGGGAGGCGGAAGTTAGCTCGTCCCACACCCCCGCGAGAGGAAGTGAGAGAGAGCCAGACACAACCCAGGGGTTCAGTCACCACTCCCAAGTCCCTACTGTCTTTGAGGAGGCCAGGGTCTCAAGCCCCGTTCCCAGCCCTCCGAGCTCGGGGACCATGGGCGGGCGCTTCGCCGGCTCCCGGCCGCCGCGGGGACTACCCACCAGCACCACCACCAGCACCTGCCGACGGGGGCGGAGTCGGCTCCAGAACGGAGTAGTCTCTGCTTTGGGGGAAGGGGCTGCAGGCCCCAGGGGTGCTGGAGAGGGAGAAAACCCCTTCTCATGGGGGTCACTGCAGTTACTGCTTATTCCCGCCACCCATAAAACCCCTTCCAGTGCATCGGAGTTTCTCTAAGGGAGTCTTTTCTTGTCTCCCTGATGAAACTACAGAGGAGCCTGAAGCCCCCACCTCCCCCTGGCTGGGCCCCTGGGAAGGAGCAAGCGAGAGGTCTACGCAGCCACCCTCCTTACCTGCGTCGGGGTCGGCGATCCCTGGGGAGCAGCGACGGGGCAGCTCACCAACTTGGCCCCCTCAGCGCGTTGGCCCACCCACCTCTGTTTCCATTGGCCAGATGTCCGGGCTGTCGCTCTCCCATTGGCTACTCGTCGACGTGAAGGCGGGGCCAACCTGGGAGGCTGTGCTGCTTTTCCTACTCAATTCACTCTCCTCCCTCCCTTCCTCTCTCGCCCCAACCCCCCATTTCTAGGGATCATGTGATTAGGGAATCATGTGATGCCGTCGCCTGCTAAGCCTGCCTGCTGGTGCCCGCCTCGCCGCCTCCTGCAGTCCCATCCCGAGATGGGCCACCTCCTGTCAGGGGACATTGAGAGCCAAGAGCTGTCCCTTAGAGGGTGCGTACAAGAGCATTTACAGGATGTCTCTTGGATATGGAACATTTGTGCATCCTGTTTCTATTCTAGCCAACCAACTCAGATTTAATGCTGGGCAGCCGGGCCCCAAAGGGGAGTGAAGGAGTAGTGAGGGCAAGGATAAACAGCCCTCAGGCCCCTTCCTCAAGGGGCTCACAGCAGGGGGTGGGGTGGGGTTGGAGAATCGGGGGCCAGGTGCTCTAGGTGTGTGTAGGGAAGACGTAGTAGGTTGACTGTAGGCAGGGAAAAAGAGGTTTAATTCCACCTTGGGGGCACTTTTTTGAGCTGAGCCTGGGAGGATTTTAACTGGCAAGTGGGGAGGGGTTGGAGAAGTGGCTAGATAGGGGGTAATGGGAAGAGCATTAGGAAACCAGATGGGAAAGGCAGCCTTGGGCAGGGATTGAGTGCCAGGTTCAATGGTGTGGACTTGAGGAGCTGCTGGGTGTGTGGCACCAGACTGGGCTGGCTGTGCGTGCATAGCACAACTGGCTTCCTAGTTTCGATCGGCCCTACCTTTCAGGAATTGACATGCCGGTGGGGAAAGAAAATATACCACATGGAACAGATTCACCAGCAGCAGGAGCTAGACTGCTCAGTGCCAAGGGGCCTTTCCCCGGCAGAGATGAGTGATGGGAGATGCACCAGGAGAGACGAGAGGCCCAGAGGAAGCCTGGTGCCGGGTCTTGGAGGAGGGGCAGTGTTTGGTTGTGCCGAGTGGCTGGGGAGCACTGCAGGTTAAGCAAAGAGCTTGAGCTGGGGGTGAGGCTAGGGTTGGAGACAAATAGCCAAACTCAGGGGTGGTGGGAGTCTGGGTAGAGAAGATTTTGATAGAATCAATTGACTGTAAATGTGAGGACTGGACTCTGGACTCTCAATTCTATTCCACTGATATATGTGTCCATTCTTAAGGCCAGTATCACACTGTCTTAATTACTATAGCTTTTTAGCAAATTTTGAAATAGGGGAAGTGGGAGTCCTCTAATTTCTTTTTCAAGGTTGTTTTGGCTATTCTAGGTCCCCTGAATTTCTATGTGAATTTTAGGATCAGTTTCTGCAAAGACAGCTGAGGTTTTGATAGAGAATGCACTGAATCTATATTTGGGGTGTATTACCCTCTTAACAATATTGTCTTCCTATTCATGAATATGGGCTGTCTTGATTTATCAGTTTCTTTTTGACAGTTGCCAAGTATTCCAAACTATAGGTGTTACATGTTTACTTAACCAGTCTCTTTTTTTTTTTTGGCCACGCTGTGCGGCTTGTGGAATCTTAGTTTCCCTACCAGCGATCAAACCCGTGCCCCCTGCAATGGAAGCTCAGAGTCCTAACCACTGGACCACCAGGGAATTCCCTTAACCAATCTCATTTAATGGACTTTTATGTGTTTCCAATTTTTGCAGTTACGAATAATCAGGCAACGACTATTTCTGAACGTGTCTCTGAGTGCACATATGGGGGTTAAATTCCTGAAAGTAACATTGCTGGGTAAAAGGTATGTTGAAATGTTAATACCAAATTGCCTTAACATTTTTCCAATTTACACTCCCAGGCTCAGTATTTGGGGGAACTTATTTCCCATATACTCACTAACATTGGATATGCCAGTTCAAAAAATTTTTGCCATTCTAATGACGGAAGATATTTCATGGTGGTTTTGTCTGCATTTCCTTGATCTCTAGGGAAGCTGAGCATTTTTGTGTATGTTTATTCTGCATATGTATTTCTTCTGTGAAATGCCTGCTCTTATCTGTATTAGTCAGGGTTCTCCAAAGAAACAGAACCAGTTGATGTGTATATAGAAAAAGATTTATTAAAAAGAATTGGCTCACATGACTATGGAAGCTAGTAAGTCCAAAATCTGCAGTGTGAGCCAGCAGGCTGGAGATTCAGGAGAGCTGATGGTGCAGATGAAAGTCCAAAGACAGTTGCTAAGAATTTCCTCTTGCCTGGAGAGGCCAGTCTGTTTGTTCAATTCAGGCCTTCAGCTGATTGGATGAGGCCCACCTGCATTATGGAGGGCAATTTGCTTTAGCCAAAATTCAGTGATTTAGGTGTTAATCTCATCCAAAAACACCTGCCAAGTTGACACATAAAACTAATCATCACACAACAAACTCACAGATATAGAGAACAAACTAGTGGTTATGAGTGGAGAGAGGAATGGGGGAGGGGCAATATAGGGGATTAAGAGGTACAAAATATCATATATAAAATAAGCTAAAGAATATATTGTACAACACAGGAAATATAGCCAATATTTTATAATAACTATAAGTGAAGTATAACCTTTAAAAACTGTTAATCACTACATTGTACACCTGTAACTTACATGATATTGTATAGTTGATATAGTACATCAACTATAGTTCGATGATTAAAAAAACTAACCATCACATTATCCCTTGTTCATTTTTCTTCCGTGTTTCTTTTTCTTGTTGAACTGCGGGAGCTCTTTATATAGTCTGGATATTATATACATTGCAGATATTTCCTCCCAATCTGTCATTTGTCTTTTATCTTTGTTTATGGTATCTTTTGTGGTCAGAAGTTGTGTTGTTATGTCATCTGAAATCTAGCAATCGATCTTTTCCTTTGTGGCTTCTGCCTTCCCGCAGCCCACACTTGCTTAAGAAGTTAGAAATATGTTCTTCCTGGTCTGTGACAATTCCTGCTGTGGTCCCACCTCGGATGGCAGCACTACCCTGGACTGAGGCACCACAGTGATAGGAGATTCCACTGAGAGCCCTGACACAAAGAGAACCCCGGATGTGACTCTGGCTAAGAGGTTCCTCCAGGTCAGGGTTGGACAGCTTCCCTCTCTCTCCCTCTTTCTGCTTCTTTCAGCCTCTCCCCAGTTCTTCCCATCACCCCTTCAGGGTTTTCTTCATTCAGACTTCCAGTTCTGCTCTCATAGAAGAGTCACAGCTGCCTCAGGGCCAGGGGCCTTTCCCCCCAAGGTCTTGAATTGCCCGATAAAACATCAGATGCCCAGTTAAATTTGAATTTCAAATAAAGACAAATTTTTTAAGCATAATTATGTCCCATGCAATATTTGACACATACTTACACTTAAAAATTAATCCCTGGGAGTTCCCTGGTGACCTAGTGGTTAGGATCCGGGCTTTCACTGCTGGGGCCCGGGTTCAATCCCTGGTTGGGGAACTGAGATCCCTCAAGCTGTGCAGTGTGGCCAAAAAGAAAAAAAAAAATTATTCCATGTGTATCTGAAATTCAAATTTAACTGGGCATCTTATATTTTTATTTCCTAACTCTGGCAGCCCTGAACACTAAGGTTGGAGTGAGGGCACAGAAACAGCCCCTGCCTCATACACACCTACTCCTTCCTTCCCCATCCTGCCTGAGTCACCTTAGGGTGAGTAATTATTGCCCCAGTTGCTCAGGCGCCTGCCCTCCTCATCGGGCACCTGACTGGTGTCTGTGGGGCTCTGCTCGGCCCTCCAGCCTGTCTGGGTAGGTGTGGGGGAGGGGAGGCAGGAGCAGGCCAGTGCCCAGGCCAGAGGCTGTGGCGGGATATTTGGCAACAGAGGCACCAGACCTGGATTCCTGACCTAGCATAGGCCGTGAACTTGCCCAGTGCCAGTGGGCAGGCCACTTCCCTTGTTGTTTTTTAATCAATTACTATTTTTAACAAAGTATACCATGCAAATAAATTTTAGTCAAGTTATAACACAAAGCAGCACTCTCTTTTTTTTTTTTTTTGGCTGTGCTGCATGGCATGCGGGATCTTAGTTCCCTGACCAGGGATGGAATCCGTGCCCCCTGCAGTGGCAGCTCGGAGTCCTAACCACTGGACCGCCAGGGAAGTCCCAACACAAAGCAGCACTCTTGTCCTCTCTCTTTTCCTACACCAGGCTTCCACTTTCAAACCCTTTAACAGTTTCTTCTGTGACTTTCCCTTGTGTGCTTGTATGTGAATTCTTAATTCGTCTTTGGCCTCAGTGTGTTCATCTGGGCAGTGGGTGAGCACTGCCCTGCTCTCTGTCCCCTGGGAGATTCAGAGTCTGCACTGAGCTGTGGCGACTCCACCTGGCCCTGGGTGCAGGTAGACTGATGCTGGATGGTATCTTTAAATCCAACTGTGGGGTGCAGGATGCAGGGTAGGGGTTCAGCGGGAGGGAAGAGAGGGGAGAAGGGGGAAGGCAGGTAGGGGAAGTGGATTACTTGGCTTTGCCCTGTAATGGAGGGAGCTTCAGGGATCCTGATGTGCAGATCTGAGAGCCCCTCATCTCGCTGAACCCCCTTTCTATGCAACGAGGAACCTAGCGCTCAGCGAGGAAGCTCCTCTCCGGTCCCCTTCCCTCTTACAAGCTGTGTGACTTGACTTAACCTCTCTGCCTCAGCGTCCTGGTCTTTACGTTGAGGGCAACAACAATAAGGCCCTTTCCTCGGGAATGAGATAACGCCTGCAGAGCCCTCAGCTCAGGGCCTAAGCCAAGTATGTGCTCAATTAACGAAGCTGCCACCGTTGGTTGTGGTGATTCCTCCCCTTGGGCCCTCCCCAGCTCCCCCTCACACATACCTTAGCCTGGGAGACTGCCCACCCACCCCTCAGCCCACCTCACCCTCTCCTCTCGAGCCGTGGCCCATGTATCTCTCTTCCCAGAAATCCACCTGGACCCCCCACGTGGGTGCACCCCATGGCATCCTTCTGGCCCAGGGTCCAGAACTCTGTCCAGGAGGGTCTGTTTGCACCTGGTCCATTTCAGACTCCTGAGAAGGGCACCCCATCAGACTGAAACCAACAGAATCCCTCAGCCAGACCAGGGCAGAGGGGGCAGAGGAAGACTCAACCCCTCAGGGATGGGGTCGGGGCAGGGAGACGCAGGGTAGGGTGAGCTGGGTTGAATTCTCTTCTCCCATCCAGATGTGGAGTCAGCATCTGCCTTCTGCGGGAGAGGAAGGCACATTCCCAGGTCAAACTTTCAGTTTCTTACATTCTGAGAGCAGTGGGGTGATCCAGAGAAGAACTTCCTGGTAGAGGCAAGGACTGACCCCAGCGCGTCTCCAGGAAGCCCGATTGGCCTCTGGGACAGGCAGGTGGCAGGTGCTGGAGGACAGGAGCCAGCTCTTTCCTGGAAACCTGGGCAGTGGGCTGGCATCTGGGCAGTGGGACCTCATCTTTGCCTGTTGATCTCAAATTCCAGCTCGGCCTCTTCCTAGCTGGGTGACTTTGGCTTTTTTTTTTTTTTTTAAGTTATTTATTTATTTATTTATTTTTGGCTGAGTCGGGTCTTTGTTGCTGGGCGCAGGCTTTCTCTAGTTGTGGCGAGCGGGGGCTACTCTGTTGCAGTGGGCGGGCTTCTCACTGCTGTGGCTTCTCTTGTTGTGGAGCACGGGCTCTAGGCACACAGGCTTCAATAGTTGTGGCGCACGGGCTCAGTAGTTGTGGCTCACGGGCTCTAGAGCGCAGGCTCAGTAGTTGTGGCGCCCGGGCTTAGTTCCTCTGTGGCATGTGGGATCTTCCCAGACCAGGGCTCGAACCCGTGTCCCCTGCATTGGCAGGCGGATTCTTAACCACTGCGCCACCAGGGAAGCACCTGGCTTATTTTTTTGACCTAAATGCCCTCATCTGTGAAATAGAGGAACTGTATTATAATTACCTGCCAAGGTTTCAGGAGGATGGAATGTGCTTGCACACGTATGTAAAGTACCAAGCTCAGGGGACTTCCCTGGCGGTCCAGTAGTTAGGACTCCACACTTCCAATGCAGGGAGCGCGGGTTCGATCCCTGGTCGGGGAGCTAAGATTCCACATGCCACACACGGCCAAGAAAAAAAGAAGTACCAAGCTCATAATCGATCCTCATAAGCTGTCACCTCCTTCTCCTCTACTCCTACGGTCGAGAGAATTTTGACAACTAAACTACATTTATTCAGGACTAAAATTCATTTTCTTATTAAAATTTACAAAATCAATGATGTAAAATCTGACGCCACTCAAATGAAAAAGAAAACATCCAGCCAAACCCAAGACAGGGGCTCAGATCCTCCAAACCCTTCTGAAGCTCCTTCAGGGTGCTGGCCCTGCACCACATCTAAGGACACCCTGTCCCTCCCCTGGAAGGCTTGGGAGGGGCTGGGCCCCGATGGTGGTCTGGCCAGTGTCATACCTCCCTGTGGGTACAGGGAGAAACTTTCCCCATCCTGTGCCTTTTTCTGAACTTGAGAATGCCCTGGGGGCAGCTGTGCCCCTCAGTGGTTGCTGCATTGCCTGTGGACTCCAGGAGTTGGAGCCTAGCCGTTGTCAAGGGCAGCAAGTGGACAGGTTGGGTCACGGAAATGGAAGGACAGCTTGGGCTGTGGGCACTGTTGACTCGTTGACTGTTAGGGCTGGAATGTTAATAAACTTGGGGGCAGGGCAGGGAGTGGAGAGGAGAAGAATCAGGACCATGTTTTGCCGGCCTCCTCTGTTTCACATCACTGAGTCCTTCTAACGACACTGCAGAGTGTTAGCTCCACCTCGCAGATGTATGAGACACTAAGGGTCTTGTCCAGGGTCATCCGGCTACTAAGCGGTGGTGTCGGTATCTGAGTCCAAGTTGATCAGACCTCGGAGCTTTTGCCCACATCGCCAGGCTCCACTGGATGCAGACGCCAGCGCAGCCTGTCCTCCCTCCCAGCCCTTCCAGCCCTGAGCTCTCCTGCCCCTCTCCAGGCAGGCCCCCTAGGGGTCAGGAGACACCCGCTTCAAGTCACTTGGACAGGTCACTTAACTCCTCTGAGATTGTTTCCTCATCTGTAAAATGGGTCCACAATAACCTCCACATGCCCTCTTACACAGTCATGAGAGGTTCAAATGGGATGATGGATGTAAAGAGATCTTGTAAAGTGGCACATAAAATGGAAGGAATTCTTTTTAGGACATCAAAGAGGTTCCTCTTGTTAATCTGATGACCTGTCTCTGAAGCACTGGGCCAGGGCTTAGGTGAGGAAACTGCCTTCCCCAGAAAATTCAGAGAGGTCAGGTCAGGGTCATCTCCAGGAGCCCAAGGAGGAACAGAGAGAGGAAGCAGCTACATGGAGGGCGGGACAGGAGGACGGAACTCCTCCCCCCTCAACCCGGGGCACACTTTCCGGGTCACAAACCCCTTTCACACGCCTCATCTGTCATCTTAAACCTCTCAGCAGTGCCGGAAGGGAAGTAGGGCCAAGAGTATTATTCTTTCCATTTCAAAAATGATGAAAACAAGGCCCAGAAAAGAGACAAATTCCCCCAACAAGTTAGCAGAGAAATCTGTACTCAAATGCACATCAGGGGACTTTAATTCAATTTCTTATGTTAGGATGGTTGCTGGTATACTTGATTGCCATGTTTTTAAAAAGTAGGTCTGGCTAATGTTTATTGAGACTCACATTGTGCCAGGTTCTGTACTAAGCTCTCCTTTAATCTTTAACACAGGCTTGTGAGGTAGGTACAGTTACCATCTCCATCTTACAATGAAAGAAGGAAGACTCAGAGGTTAAGCAACTTTCCTGGGGTTGTGTAGTTGGAAAGGGGAGAAGCCAGAAATTGAATACAGGTCTGGTCCAGAGCCTGTGTTCATAACCATCATAGTTGTTCTTTTCAATGCAAGTTTTTCTTTCAGTGTGAGTGCCCAGCTCTCATCTGAGCACTTTCCTTCATCGCAGCCAGCTTGGCCCTCCCTTGGCCTTCACTATGGGTTAATCTCCATCAATGTTTCCTGACCCCCCACTTCTCCCTTGTTCTAGGCCGTCTTAGGCCCTCTCCATCACGTGACCTGTTTTAGTGCCTTCACAGGCACTAAACCTCATGTCCTTCCTATCTGCAATTGTCTTGTTTATTTACGTGTTTGTGTGTTTGTCTCCTGCACTAAAAAGTGTGAGCAGGGACCCAGTGTGGCTTGTTCCCTGCTATATCCCAGTACCTACAACGGTATTTGGCATACAACACTGAAACATTTTTAAAAAGAGAAAAAGAGAGGGAAACACTCAGTAAATCAAAAAGAGAGAGAGAGAGAGGGAGACGAACACAGGTCAGGCCTTTGTTCCAGGCCCAGCTGGGATGGCTCCTCCTCAGTTTGCGTCACTGAGACACGGGCTCAGCCCTGGCATGGCCACGCTTTTCTGGAGGCTGACATGCTCCAGGCAGCCTCGGGCATGCTGAGAAGCAGAACCTGCAGCCCCAGAAGGCAATGACACTACATGCGACCACTGGTGCTTGGTGAGCTCGTGAGGTTCTCAACAGAATCACATCCAAAGTCTTCGTTTGGTAATATCGTTTGTAACTCTCCTTCAATACATTTTCAGAAGTGAAATTCACAGAGTGTAATTTCCTATGCACGTTTAAAAAAATCTGTATGAAATTCAAACTGTAATAGAGAGGAAAAATAAAAGAAAGTAATTTAGAATGAAATAATATGTATTTCTGTGTGCAAAAGCTCAGGCTTGACTCCACGAGAGAACAGAAGCTTGCAGATGCCCATGAATCACTGGCGATGGAGAACCGGAAATGGAGGCTCTGCGCTGGAGTATTTTGTTAGTAACTCAGCTCACACCAGCCAGGTGGCCAACAGGATGAGATGTTCTGAATGGTGAATGATCCTTGGTAAAGTGCTAACGGAGACAAAGCCACATCTTCCTGAAGACTGCATGGTAGTTTTATTCCTGGGAAATTCTATAGATTATCAATATAAAACCATTTAGAAAGATATGGGTGAAATAGAGCTGGCTTCGAGGTCGGATAATCATCAACAGATTTCTCGAATCCGCAGATGTGGAACCCGCGGATACAGAGGGCCGACTGTATTCACCGTACATTTTATATAAGGGACTTGAGCATCCCCGGATTTTGGTATCTGCAGGGGCTCCTGGAACCGATCCCCCGTGAATACCGAGGGACGACTGTATGTGGTTGTCCAGAAAGACAGAGGAAAGCCGCGAGGTGTACGGGGATAAATCCCTGTTAATGTCAGACTGTCCTACACTTTATAGGACATTGAGCATCCCTGCCCTGACCTCTATCAAATGCCAGGGGCTCTGATCTTGTGACAATCACAAATGGCCTCATAAATTCCCCAAATTTCCCCTAGGGGGCGGTAGAGCTCAGATCGAGAACAACTGCCCGGCATATTCCCCGTCGCCCCGCTGTTTAACACTTACCTTTGAGGTTGTTTTACACTCGGAGGTGGAGGTCAGCATCCCTTTCAAGGTGGTATTTGTTATATGGGGATATTGTCAGGCAGTCCCTTTGCATGGCATTCTGCTGTTACAAACAGGGCTACGGTAAGGGCGAGTCATTTCGCACATGAGCAAGCCAATCAGGGAGGAATGCTTACAAGTGGCCTGGCTGAGTCACAGGGTTGGGCATTTGGAATTTTGATAGCTATGGCCCAAAACTGCCTTCCTCGGGGGGTAGATTAATCCACACTCCCCAGCAGAGTAAGAGTTCCAGGCATCTGGCTGGGGGTTGGGGGGAAGGCAGTTCTGCAGTCTTAGCCAGGACCCTTCACCTCTGGAGGCCACCTCCTCAGACCGCACCCAGGGTGCTCTCAATGAAGACTTGGGTGTCCAGAAACTTCCCAGCTCATCTTCTCAAGCCAGGCAGGGGCTGGGGGGAGACAAGAGAGGCCTTTCCCTGGGTGGGCTGATTCTAGCTATTACATTTATTTCTTTTTTTTAACCTTCAAAAAAAAAAATACAGGGACCTCCCTGGTGGTCCAGTGGGTAAGACTCCGTGCTCCCAATGCAGGGAGCCCAGGTTCGATCCTTGGTAGGGGAACTAGATCCTGCATGCAGGCCTGCCTGCCGCAACTAAGACCAGGCCGAAGCCTAAATAAATAAATACTTTAAAAAAAAAGATAGCTTTGTTGTTGTGTTTTTTGTTTTTGTTTTGTTTTCTCATGCATGGCTTGCCGGATCTTAGTTCCCCCGACCAGGGACTGAATCCAGGCCACCGAAGTGAAAGCCCCGATTCCTAACCACTGGACCACCAGGGAATCCCCAGCTTTGTTGCTTTCTGATTCTATACATAATATATATGTATTTCAGAGGGAGAAATCCCTTTCCCCACCAACTTTTTATTTTAAAACCTTTTAAAACTTCAGAAAAATTGCAAGAATGGTACAATGAGCACCATATACCCTTCACTTTGATCTACAGTTGTTCACATTTTGCTACATTGGCTTTATCTCTTTATTTTTGCTGAACCATTTGAGACAGTTGCAGACATTTGCCACTAAACACTCGGTGTGCATTTCCTAAGAACAAGGACATTCTCCTACAAAACCACTGTATGGTTATCACACTCAAGAAATTTAATGTTGATAAAGTAATATCAACTATACAGGCCTTATTCAGTTTTCTCCAGTTGTCACAATAAAGTCCTCTATAACTTCCCCACCCCTCCCTGCCCCCAGGGCCCAATCAAAGATCTGACTTGGCATTTAACTTGAGCCCTAGAGTTTGGATTTCTCTTCTCTGGTTCAGTGGTCCTGCAGCCTGGGGCCTTGCCTCCAGGAAGGCACCTCTAGGTGGGAACAGTTCAGGCCCTGAACTCAGAGGTGCTAGTAGAGTCCACGGGAGGGACCTGAGCCTTACTTCAGCCCCATAAATGTCTTCCTAGGCCCTGGGGGTGCAAGCTGGGGCTTGTCCTGGAAGAATTCAGCCTTACAATAAACTATCTTCTGTTTACCTCGCTTGCCAGGCAAGGACTTGTCCATCAGTCCCTGAGATAATCCCTGGGGCTGGTACTATTTCCTCCCCTTTTACAGTTTAAAGAGTTTCTGTTTTTCCATCTGACAAGGAGGCCGGTGATGGCCACATGGAGCCACATGCTGCCTCTAGAAGGACCACTGGGTGCGTGGTCAGCGTGAACCGCGGCTGAGACAACCAGGACAGTGGCCGCCTCCTCCTCAGGCCTCTAGGCTTGCTTCTCAGGTCAGGCCAGTCTAGCCAGAGCCCCACAGGTTCATGGGCATCTCAAGGCTCTGGATCCACCCTGCAGTCGCTATGATCGTCCTTGGACGACACCTCCACCAGCTCCAGTGGTGGATAACTTCTCCCTTCTGCCCAGACTGTTGCCAGCATGCTGGCCTTTGGTTATACCAAGGTTTTCTCAGCCTCGAAGCATTTACATGTAGGGGATGGCAGGGAGTGAGATCTACTCAGCTCTGGGTGGGACTACAGAACTGTTTGTCGACTCAGCTTTTCACAGACATGACTTTAGCTAAGAGTCTGTAAATTAGCAGGATGGGTAACTCATCCTTATTTTCCGCTGAGGAAACTGAGGTGTAGTGACAAATCTCAAAGGCATCCTATTGCAAGAAGAAAACCAGAAATGGAGCGCAAGCCCCTCATTCTACCGTGAAGGAAACTGAGGCTCAGAGGTCACCATGTTTGATTCCTGGCTGTGCTACTTTGCTCTGGGGAAGAAGGCGTGTAAGGAGTTATGACTATCTGTGCCTGCATTTAGAGGCAGAGGTGGGACCAGAATCCTGGTTGCTCTAAAGACCCTTTCCAGAACTTTCTGTGCCACAGGTCCTGGAGTGGGGCGGGGGGCAATCAATAATAATAGTAATGGTCACCGACTGCTTGCCAAGTGCCAGACAGGGCTCTAAGCACTTTAGAGCTATTAACTCATTACATCCTCAAATTCCCATGAGGCAGGGGTATTTTGATCCCCATCAGCTCATTTATAAATGGGTGAAAGGAAGGCTTAAAGGACTCTAGATACTTGCTAGGAGGTCCCACAGCTGCTGCAGCAGGCAGCCCATATTGGAACCAGGTCCCGCCCTCCCAGTGCTCTGATCTGGAGGCAGGTAAGTGGTGCAGCCCCACCAAGCTGTATCTTCAGAGTTCTTGGGGCCTGAGGCCTGAGTAAACATTTGCAGGGAGCAGAGAGCCCTGGTTGAGAATGGGATGGGATGGGAGATCCTCTGGACTCAGGTAGGAGGGGGTTTGAATTATAGCTCTTTCATTTGTGTGATCTTGGTGCAACTTGACCTCTGGGGTCCGCATTTTCTCATGTGAAAAATGGGAGAGTGCGTAGGAGAAGTCTGGATTCTACTCCACACCAGGAGTCATTACACACAAGGACCTCAGTTTCCTCCTCTGTAAAATGGGGGGGAGTTATCTCTTGGCTGATGGCTGTGAAACTGTGTAAGTCATAACTTTGAGGGAGTAAAGGACCCTAATAGGGGCTGGGTTCTCGCCCTGTCAGTTTATAAAATTATTTTGTGTCATTTCAGAATTCAGTTGGTATGGGAAGGGCATGTAAAGGGCGCCTTCTCTCAGGGCCCTTTAGATCAGCAGCACTTCACGGGTCACTCCCCGACCCCCCATTTCGGGCTTCCTAGCGGTGGAGAGCCGCAAAATCTTTTCTCAGGGAAAGCATACGGTTGGCCCCTTGGAACCCACGTGCTAACCCGGCGTGCACCGGCTGGCGGGGCGACTCCAGGCCCGGAGGCGACCATTCTGGGGGTGAGGGGCGGAAGAGCTGGTGACGTCAAAGTCACGGCCTACCCTTCTTAAAGGCGCAGGCTCGCAGCCGCTGTTCGTTTTTCTCTTAGGACACTCTCGCCGCACGAAAGTTTTAAAAGCGAGGCAGCTGATGGGGTCTCGGGTGCGGGGCTGGCCCGGGACAGAAATGCGGCTCCTGAGAAGAGGGATCAGAGACGTCCAGGATTAACGCCCACCTGTCACCCAGGGAGGCAATGTGGTGCGGGGGAGGTAATTGTCCAGTTCTTAACTTTAAGCTTCAGTTTCGTCTTCTGTAAAACGGGGTTAATAATGATCAACTTCTAGAAGTTTTGAGACGTAGAAGAAATAGGTTTCGTGAGGGTAACCAACACAGAAATGTCAGTCCCCTTCTCCCCTACTCAATCGTATTCCTGTGCGAAGGAGGAATCCGAGACCCAGAGCGGTGTTGTAACTTGCCCAGGGTCACAGGGAGGTGGGACGAAGCCCAGGTTAAACCCGGTTGAACCCACGTCTCCCGGCTCCCGGGCCAGCCTTTCCTCTCTGTCCAGCCTGCCTGGCCCGGGTTACTTACTCGTCAACTTCACTACCCACACCCGCAGGGTACCCCTCAGTTTTGTCAAGTGGATTTGCAGTTGCAGTCTCGATGGATTCTCTGTTAAATAGGGACGACCCTGTTTGATACGGTCGCCGTGAAGTTGTAAAACCTCAGCAAAGAGCCCGATGGGTTAATGTTTGCCAGCACTATTTCATCGCCCCCCGTGGCCTTGGAAGAACTGATTCAAACCCCCGCCGCCAAACAAATGAGGAAAATGGGGAGAGTGCTTTACCCACGTTCGTCTAGAAAGTTTGCGGGAGCAGCGCTTGGCCGGGATGCTGGTGGGGTGGTGTTGGCGACAATACGCTGTCAAGTACGGTGCTGCCGCCAGGTCAAGCGCGGCGTGGAGACTTGCGACCTTGGCGCGCTGGCCCGGCGGGGCACCCGCGGCGCGGGGCCTGGTTAGCGCGGGACCCGGAGGAGGCCGCGAGTGGGCGGGCCGGCCTCACTCCGGGCAGGCAGCCGGTCGGCCCGTGGGGGGCGGGGCCTCGCGGCGCCGTCCAGGGGCGGGACGGGCTCGTCCAGTTTCCGAGTCGGCCTTGGTGCCTAGCGAGCGCGCGCGGAGCTGGCCCCGGCCGCGGAGCCGATATGGGCCCGCTCGGCCCCGGGCGCCGCGCCGCGCGAGCACCGGCCTAGAGCCAGGTGGGCGGGGCTGGACCTGGGCTGTGGGTCCGGCGGGGGCCGGAGGCGGGAGTCGGGTCTCTGGGGGTCCCGGGGAGCCTGAGCCGGGCCTGGCTGGGGACCGGGAGTCGCTGGCCGACCTAGTCGGCCCCACCGGGCGCCCCTTGCGCGCGGGGCCAGGACAGAGAGTGTCGCCGAGGGGCGAAGAGCGATCTTGTCTCCCCATCCCTACTTCCCGTACTCTCGACCAGCCCCCCCGAGAAAGAGATTTTGAGGGAGAGGGAGCAGAGGGATTGTCCTTCCTATCCAGGTTCGGGGCTTGGCCCTCCGGCCTCGGGAGGACGGGTGCGGGGGAGGGCCGGGCACCCCCGCCTGCAGTCCCAGAAAGTGGACGGACCCTTCGCCGCCCTCAGGTTTGTTACCTTTCCCTCCCTGCCGGGCTCCACCTCTCCACGTCCGGTGACTCGAGGCTCGCATGCGCCCGCCTTGGGGCTGGTTGCTGGAGTTGGGGGCGTAGGGGGGCGGCTCAGGCGTTTTGATCTTTGGGCCCCCAAGCCAACCCGGGCACCTGCACTGAAGAGGTGCACAGTAACCCCGTGTGGCGAGGGTGAGGAATGGCGGTGGGTCATTACAGCCCATTAACTGATGGATGACTCTCCCAGTTTCCTTCCTAACTACTCCCACGGTGACCTTGGGCAGGTCACTTCATCTCTCTGAGCCTCTTTCCCCTTTGGCAAGGTGGAGTTGACAATAACTGCTATAAAAAGTGATTATGCGAAACTCATAGTGAGGGAGTGGGGCGAGGGTCCAGCCAGTGTCCCCAAGAGCCCCTGCATCCTTTCTCTCCCTACCCCTGACTCCGGTTTTGTGCTCCAGTTGACTGACGTTTGTTTTTCAGAACTGAAGCTACAAGATGGCTGACCAGGATCCTGGAGGCATTAGCCTCCTCCAACAGATGGTGGCATCTGGCACTGGGGCCGTGGTCACCTCCCTCTTCAGTAAGACCTGGGATGGTGGGGTGGGGGCAGCTGGGGACTGGGGCAGACCAGAGATTAGAAATGACTTGGCTCTGGATGAGGGGTCGGGGCGGGGTCCTGAAAGGAGCTTTCAGACCTGCCCTCCTCCCCCAGTGACCCCCCTGGACGTGGTGAAGGTACGCTTGCAGTCTCAGCGCCCCTCGGTGGCCAGTGGTGAGTGTCTGACCCTGGAGCCAATAGGGAGTGGTGCCAGGGATCCCCAGAGATGAGGTCCCTGGGGCAGGTGGGGAACATTTGTGACTTGAGGTAGTGCCTTGTATTTTAGAGCTGATGTCTTCCTCCAGACTCTGGAGCCTCTCCTACGCCAAATGTGAGTGCCCCATGCCACGGGGAACCTGTAAGTGTCCTGGGGAGGGATGTCCCAGTCTCTCCAGGGCACACGGGGGCCTCACAGCCACGGACTAGCACACGCTTCTAGATCATATTAGCTAGCCCTCTGTCCTACACAAGAACGTCCGCCCAGGGACCCCAGGCTCTGCTGGCCCTCCAGGGATGGGAGCTCACCACCTCCCTGTGAGGTTCCAGGGCTCTGTCATGCTAATGCCCCTCCCCTTCCCCAGTGCCCTCCTCTCTCCAATCCACAGGGAAATGCCTCCTGTACTGCAATGGTGTCCTAGAGCCCCTGTACCTGTGCCCAAATGGTGCCCGCTGTGCCACCTGGTTTCAGGACCCCAGTCGCTTCACTGGCACCGTGGTGAGGAGCAGCTGTGCCCTTAGCTGGGTCTGTTGGCATTCCTGAGGGATTCAGATTGGTCAGGCAGCAGACCTAAGAAAGAACGGGTAGCGCAAAGCACATAAGGGTGGCCAGTTCAGTTTAGGAAGGGCTTTCCTGAGGAGGTGGGGCCATCACAAGATTTTGAAGGGTGAATAGGAGTCTGTTTGGAGCCAAATAGGGAATACCATGTATAGAGGCCTGAGGGGCTACTGGGTAGGAGCAAGGGCATCAGGCTAGGGCCCAGCCTGGGCCAGCCCCGCCACAAGCCTTGTTCATGTTCATCCTCCCTCCTCCTGGGCTGGTGTCTGCTTGGCCAGGATGCCTTTGTGAAGATTGTGAGACATGAGGGCACGAGGACCCTGTGGAGCGGCCTCCCAGCCACCCTGTGAGTACCCCAGTTCTGCGTATTGCTTTCGCCCGATACCCCACTGACCCCTTACTCCCCTGTTGGCTGGCTGGGTGGGGCAGGGGAAGCTTGGGAGGTTTGGGAACTTTGGGGAGTCTTGGCTAACCTGTTCACACCCCTAGGGTGATGACTGTGCCGGCCACTGCCATCTACTTCACCGCCTACGACCAACTCAAGGCCTTCCTGTGTGGTCAAGCCCTGACCTCTGATCTCTACGCACCCATGGTGGCTGGCGCAGTGGCCCGCCGTGAGCACAGCCCTGGGCTTTCCACCTCCCTTTGACCCCACCTGTGCCGGAGCCCAGTCTGGACTCCCAGCTCCAACCTCTGCCAGCCTAGGGGTGGGGGGGACGTTCAAGGCCTCCAGACTCTGGGCAGGCTGCCCCTGGGACCTGTAAACTGACCCCTCCTCCCTGGTCCCCGCAGTGGGCACCGTGAGCGTGATCAGTCCCTTGGAGCTGGTGCGGACAAAGCTGCAGGCTCGGCATTTGTCATACCGGGAGCTGGGCACCTGCGTCCGAGCAGCTGTGGCTCAAGGCGGCTGGCGCTCACTGTGGCTGGGCTGGGGTCCCACTGCCCTTCGGGATGTGCCCTTCTCAGGTAGGCACTAGGGGTGCAGGGATTGGGGTAAGGGAGCCCAAGAGGTCTACAGCCAAGTCCCAGCTTTGCTACTACTGACTTTGAAGTCACGTAAACTCTCTGAGCCAAGAACATCTCATCTGTGAAGTGGGCCCCAGCAGGCGGGATATTCACCCAGGTTTTCACAAGATACTTCTTGCAGAGGGCCTTTTATGGGAACTGGCACGTGGCAGGCAGACTTCGTAGCTGGGAGGGAGTGGTTGTGATGTAGGTCTGTGAAAGGTGGGAGGTTCGTGGCCTATCCCACTGCCCTTCCCGTCTCTAATGAGTGAACCCCTGTGCCCCCAAGCTCTGTACTGGTTCAACTATGAGTTGGTGAAGAGCTGGCTGAGTGGGCTCAGGCCAAAGGACCAGACCGCCGTGGGCATCAGCTTTGTGGCTGGCGGCATCTCAGGGACGGTGAGTTGACCAGGCTGGGAATGTGGCCAGTAGAGGTGTCCTTGGGGTGACCTGAGGGTCGTTGCAGACGCTCCGGAAAAGAGTCCTTGGTTGCCTGTCAAGGAGTGCGCTCCCCCTCCCCTTCTGAAGCTCTAGCTGGGGCTGGCAGACCCTGGCCACATGCAAGGGATGGGGGTCCTGGGAATGGAGACCAGCCCTCTCCCCACCCCACCAGGTGGCGGCCATCCTGACTCTACCCTTCGATGTGGTGAAGACTCAGCGCCAGGTCGCGCTAGGAGCGGTGGAGGCTGTGAGAGGTGAGGGGCCCCGGCTGGTGCGGGGCAGGGCAGGCGGGGTCCCAGCGGGGTCTTACAGGGCCTCGCCTTGGTTTGCAGTGACGCCCCCGCACGCGGACTCCACTTGGCTGCTGCTGCGGAGAATCCGGGCCGAGTCGGGCACCAGGGGCCTCTTTGCAGGTGAGCGTCTGTGTGTGTGTCCACGCCCTGGTGGAGGTGGGGCTCCCTGGGACCCGACCTCTGACCCCAGCCTCCCCCTCCCACCGCAGGCTTCCTCCCAAGGATCATCAAGGCCGCCCCATCCTGCGCCATCATGATCAGCACTTATGAGTTCGGCAAAAACTTCTTCCAGAGGCTCAACCAGGAACAGTTTCTGGGCCCTTGAAAGGAATGAGGGGACGAGGACCCGACCTCATCCGTGGTGGGAGTGGGGCAGGAGGAGACTGAGCCAAGTGCCTTTTCCTCAGCACTGCGGGGAGGGGCCTCATTTCTCTTTCCTCCCCACTCTGAGCCCCAAGGGTAGGGGGCTGCCCCTCTGGGCCCACGCCGACCCCTCCTCTCTCAGACCACTTTCTTCCTGCTGCTCCCCATTCCCCAGCCCCAGGAATCATCACGCCCTCCCCTCAAATTCAAGACCAAATTTGCTAACTTCTCCCTCATTTCTTTCCCTGTGGGTTTGCTGTAGCTGGGCCTGCCCCCAGGAGCCGCAAAACCTTGTGCCCGGCATAGTCTGCACCCACCCTTGTTAATTCCTTGAGTCTAAAGATGATAAACTTCTTTCCACTGCCTCTGATTGTGGGGGTCTCTGGGGCGGGTGGGAAGCAGGATTTGGTGAGTGATTTGCACAGAAGAGGCCTGGAAGGGACCTTGATGTTGGCTTTGGCTGCCCAGGTGGCGCCCACGTAGAGGACCCCTCCCACAGTGTAGTGAGAGCAGGTGGGGGTAAGGACCCAGAGTTGAGAGGGTGGTGAGACCTCTCCCCAAGGGTACACTTAAGCGACAACCCAGGAGGGAGGGTGGCTTCACTGCCAGGCTTTGGGCTAATGGAAGGGTCTGGATCTCTAGGCCGAAGCTGCATTGCTCAGGATGATGGAAGGGAAACGGGGACCTGCCAGGCCTTCTCCATCCTGCCACCCAGGATGTCCAGCATCTTCTTTGCCTGGGGTAAATGAGTTACCAAAGAGTATCAGGTTGAAGGGGTCCTTACATGTTTTGGTCCTTCCCTGGGCTGACCTAATATTTAGAACACTTCATACAGAAGCCACCCACCTCTTGAATTACTCTGACCAGTCTGCTCCCAGGGGGCACACCTGATTTTATCTGGTCTAGCATCACCTCGGTTACGGGCCCAGCACTAGCCCCGCCGCGTTCTGCCAACCTCAGAACAGGGCCCTGTCCCAGTCCCCCCACAGACAAGGCTGCCCTCAGTCCTCTGGTTTTTATTTGCCTGCTACCCACCCTCATAGCTGCCCCCCGCCCCCCCCCCCCCCAGTCTGGGGGCTGAGGAAGGAGTGACTCTGGGGCGTACACGGGGACAGACAGGAGAGGCATGGGAGGCGGCAGTGCCAGGCTGGGCCACCAGCTCCTGAGGAGGGCGGGGAGATGAGCGAAGGAGAGTCCGGTAGGGAGCTAGCCAGGCAGCGGGGTCGCCAGAAGAATAAGCTTCCTGAGGGCTCCCTGTGGCCCCGGTGCCCCTGCCTCTTGGCCCAAGCTGCCTCCCTTGGCAGCTCCTGCCTCCACGGGCAAGAAGCTGAACCGGGCTAGAAGCAAAGGGTGTCTCCCGAGAGACTCCTGGCTGAGTGGGCAGCATTCTCTGGAGGGTGGCCTGGATTGGGGGACCGTGAGGAAAGGCGGCAGGTGGGGCTGGCACCGCCCATGCCGCTCCTCAGCTGGGGCTCAGTGCCGGGCTGCCCTCGGGACTGTCGCTCACCAGGCACTCGTTGGATTTGAAGCTCGCCAGGGACTTGCAGCTGGGGATGGAAGCCAGGGAGCCGCAGAGGCCCAGCATGGAGGGCGTGGGGTCCTTCCCTGGGGAGAGAGGGCGGGTGAGGCGGGGCCAACCGGTCTGCGTGTGCGAGTTGGGTGTGCACAGGTGCAGGCGGTGAAGGGACAGCCCTCAGGTCACCCATCCGGAGACCTTCCTCATTTCTGGAGCGCTTGCCTTTTTCAGTTAAACCCTGGTAAGAACCTGCCCCTTTCCATGCAGGGAGCTGGGGACACTGTATTGTAATCGTCAGTTTATGTCTCTGTCTCCCCCCGAGGGTTCATCCTCTCTCTTTCTCCATTTATTAAACACACGGTGAGCACTTGTTCCGTTCCAAGCACGGGGGATACAGAGAACGGACGAGACGCAGTCCCTGCCCTCACGGAGCTCACAGTCTGGTGGGGAGACAGACACACGGACAATCACAAACACAGTGTGGCGGGGTTCCACATCCATAGCCTGCCTTGTGTCAAAGAAGATCTAGGGTCATCCAGTACAGTGTGGTTTTTAGAAAGAAAAGACAGGTAGTCCAGGCACTGGGAAAACTAGGGTGGGAAACCAAGGTGAAGCCAGAGGGGGAGGGCAACACAAAATGCATGCGTTGAAGTCCTGGACATTCTCTTGAAGGGAGCCACTAATTTGGCTCTGAGCTTCCTGGCAGCCAAAGAAAAGGGGGAAACAATGGTCAGGCGACTGGTTCACAGAGCGCATGAGATAAGAGCAAATTAGTTAGGCGAAGAACTCCCTGAGGATTTGCGGGGCTCTTGAGGATGTCATGATGCCAAAAGCCATGGAGCCCTCACCATATGCCAACACTGGTGATCATTTTAAACAACATCCCCATTTTACAGATGAGAAGGACTCGGCAAGGTGGAATCAGTGACCAAGCTCGCACAACCAGAGGAGGCGCAGCTGGGATTTGCCTGATGCCCCAAGCCAAGCTCTCAGTTGCTGTGCTAGGCTCTCGGGAAGAGTTGAATGAATGAGGGAAGTGGCCAGGGCCTGACTACAAGCCCCAAGGCCTGGCCTCAGCCCTTCCGGGATGGGTGCTGGATTGGGGGGCTCACCAATGGGGCCCCAGGGCTCCTCGTCCCGCTTGCCCTCTCCCAGGCGCTGGGAGTCCGAGCTCAGACTGGCTTCAGCCGACAGCGGCTCCGTGCTCATGAAACTGTGTCTGTGGCAAAGCAGAGAGCTGGTGTGTGGGCAGAGGCCCACGGCCCCAGTGCCCCTCTTCCCTGGTAGAGGAGGGAGCGGCACTGAGGCCAAGCCAAGCCTGCCTGGGGCTTACCTCCGGTAGAGCTTAGGGTTGTTGGTGCCCTCGGACCCATTGAGTGTTCCCAGTGATGGCCATTGGTTGACCAGGCGTGTGGTGAGGTCCTTGGAACCCTGGGCCAGGGGAGCATGGTCACCGGGGATCAGACCTGTCCTGGGATGGGGAGGGGGAGTCAGGCCTGGCTGGAAGAGGGAGCAGAAGTGGGGAAGAGGGGCTCAGCAAGAGGTGGGGGGAGGGGTTAGGGTTGAAACCTGGGTAGCAAAAATGGGTATGAATGCTGAGGATCAGTGGGGCAGATCCTGGGAGTCAGTGGAGGGTACTGGGGGGGCCACGGCGGTGACAGGAATTAGTGCACTCGTGCTGGGGGTTAGGGGAATAATGAGATGTTGCAGGGCATCGGTCAGGGTGATGGGCGGGTGGCTGCAGAGTAGTGTGGGAACCATGAAGAGTCATGGGGTGCCACAATCATGCTGGGAGGTCACAGGGTGATGAAAATGTTTCAAGGGGAACCGTTAGAGGGATGGGTAGGGGTGAGGTCAGGGGTCACGGTGGGAGGAGTGGTGAACAGAGGGAATAATGCAGTCATGTTGAAGGTCGTTGAGTCACATTAATTAGAGGTCCTTAATTGTAATGTTGGGGTCCCAGGAGTACTGTTCAATGGCCATTCTAGCTTATGTCAGGTAGTTGAGGGTGAAGTGGGGAGCCGGTTGGTGGGGGGCCTTATGTCGAGAATGATGTTAGGTCGCGGCGGCGGGGAGGGGGGTGGATCTCGGGGTGGCGGTGACGGACTCAGGGGTTTGATGCTGGTGCTTGGTATCAGGAAAGGTGGCGTTAGAGTCAATGGGGGCGATGGCGGGGGTTCCCTGGGGTGATGTGGTCGGGGTGGCCGAGGACCGGGGTCAGGGCCGCGGCGGCACTCACAGCTGCTCCTGCAGCTCCAGGATCACGCCTTCCAGCTCCCGCTTCTCCCGCTGGTTCTGCGCCGCCGCCTCCTCCAGCTGCAGCTGCAGCCGCCGGTTCTCCGCCTCCAGGTCCTTCAGCTGCGACTCGCGCAGACGCACCAGCTCCTCCAGGTAGCCCTGCGGGGGCGCCGGCTCAGCCCGGGCGGCGAGAGGAGAGGGTCCCCGCGGCCGCCCGCCCTCTGCCGGGCTCTAAGCAACCCCCGCTCCGCCCCCGCCGCGCACCGCGCACCTTCTGCGCGTAGACAATGCGGAACTTCTGTTCCATCTTGTGCCACTTGCTGTACCAGCTGTCCTCGTCGGTGACGAGCGGCAGGTACGGGTGCTCGGGCGAGTTGTCCTCGCTCGTGCTGCTCTCGGCGCTGTGCCGCTCCTCCTCGTCCGTCAGGTAGTCGTAGCTTGGAAGGAGGGCGCAGTGGGCACCGGCCGGCCCTGCCCGCCCGCGCGGCCCCAGCCACACCCCCTTGGGCAGAGGAACCAGGATGCCGCCCAGCCCGCCCGTCTCCCGCCATCCCCGCCCCTCAGGGCCGTCGTCTGTCCGCACCCAGCACCCCTCGCCGCAATCGGGCTGCTCACCTCTGGGTGAACTTTAGGTAGGGCGTGTAATCGATGACTACGGGGGTCTTCCCGTCCAGCACTTCGCCCTTTAGGCAGAAGCTGGGGGCAGAGCAGCCACAGGGTTGGGGGCGGGTATGAGGGGATGGGAGTGCGGACCTTCGCAGAGAAACAACCTCAACCCCCCACCATGGCCACGGCCACCCAGGCCCCACCTGAAGTCTATGGCACTCAGCCCGATCAGCATCCCGGTGAGGACCGTGGCTTCCTCCCGCAGCATGATGGCTCCCGAGTCATAGAAACGTCTGCGGGGAGGGGTGAGGGACTGCAGTGTAGCATCCTCCCAGGGAGCCCCGCCCCTCAGGGCGTCTCTTGTTGGCTTATTACCAACCTTTCCTAGAGGAAGGAGGTATCCTTTTCCTGCTCACCCCTCAGCTGTGGATCTTGTCTCCCCCCTCAGACTGGGGCCCACTGGGGATAGCGCCTGTGTCTCCCACCTATTAGAACGTGTGTGCCCTGAGACTAGACCTCCATCCTCAGAACTCCCCCTTCCCCACCAAGTACTGGGTCACCCAGATCCTTAAAAATCAGGAAACAAGTCCTAAATCAGTGCTTGGCATACAGTAGATGCTCAAAAATACGCTGATGTGAACTCTGAAATGTGAGGACAGGCTAGAGATACAGTGCAGTTAAAAACCCACAGTGCAGGGATTGAAGCTCTGACCCCTGGGGCTCTGGAGTCCACGGGTAGCAAGTACAGACTGCTGCTGTTGTTTGGGGAGCAGGTAGGGCGCTGTGTTGTAGGCCATGCAAGGCCAACAAGTAAGATGATATATAGTTGAGGCTTGTCCAGAGCTGTGTCTAAGAGCAGAGCTGTGCATGAGACCGGTGCTGGGGCTCATGAGAGATAATGAATTTGACTTGGAAGAGATGGTGGTGGTGCTAAAGGTGTGTTCTGGGACTGCAGGCCCAGCTGACTGGTGGACAGTCTGGGAGCCGGAAGCTGGCAGTGCATACTGGGAATTGTAGTGCAGGTACTGAAGGTTACAGCAGGAACTTAAGGATCAAGTGTGTTTAGGCAATGAATGTACACACTGGGACTTGTGGTCCACACTGACTGAGGGGGTCTAACCTGGTGGTCCGGGTGTCCCGTAGGGCTGTGGTGATGTATTCCGACATGCGCTTCTCCATCAGTGCCACCCGGATCCATGCCCGGCCCTGGAAAGCACGCTCACCTTTACTTGCTGCCCCGAAGGGACTCAAGTGTGCACCACTGGGTCTGGATCTCCTGTGGCCTTTCTCCCCAGTGCCCTTGGGCAGGGGCTAGGACCAAGGAACAGGCAGCCCTCCTGTATCCAGAGCAGGGAGCAGCTGCCCTGGCCCTGCTCACTGCAGGCCACTTACCTTGGCTCGGGCAGTGCTGATGTTCTCCATGTTCTCGATGCTGCTTACGCAGTTGTTGGGCACTTTGCTGCAGGCCAGGCGGATGTAGTCCCAGAAGCCCCGCTGCCCGTCTGAGCTGAACCAGCTCACCGGACCTGCTGGGGCACAGGCTGAGCCAGGGCAGGGAGGGGGCTCAGCAAGACCAGGGAGTTTGGAGAGGCTCCATGTAATGGGGCACACACATGCATAAGTATAAGCAGCCATGCACGTGCGTAGTGCCTACCCCAAACTCACGTGCACACACATGCATGTATATACAGGGCACATAACTGCACGCCCATGGCTGGGGCTTGTGGACACCCACTGTCTTGTACCCAGAAGATCCCCTCCCCTTCTTCCCAGCTCTGTGCCTGAGCTTCTGCGCATGGTCCAGAATTGGGGCCAGGGTCAACGATGGAGTTCAGAAAACCACAGAGTAGATCAGAGGGGGGGTAGCTGGAAGCCAAAGGCTGGGCGTTGGGAGGGCTGGGCAGTGGGGACAGGAACCTGGGCCCACCTTTGAAGCGGTGGCTGAGGATCTGCTCTAAGATGGCTGCAAAATTCACGAACTCCTCAGCTGAGTCATCGATGGGCTCTGCCGTGTACTTCTCCAGCAGCGTTTTCACAGAGAACCTGGGCGAGGGGGAGGGAGAAGGGGCAGTAGGGTGTCAGGTGAGAAGACAAGGTGATGGGGGTAGAAGGAGGGCAGAGGAGAGGCCACCAAGAGCACGGACGTGGGGGGGAAGCAGAGGGAAAGAGGGTGGGAGACAGTGACCCATAGAGGGGCTGTGACATGGGAGAGTAGGGTGGCAGGTGGGAGACTGATTGACAAAGTGGGTGACAGGAGAGGTGAGAGGCAGAGAAAGAAAGCTTCAGGAACAAGGTATGAGAGGGGATGAAACAATCGGTAGAAAGATGAGGCACCTAGAGCCAGCGGGCTAGCCCAGAGCCCCTTCCTCCTTGCCCGCCCTTTGGAGTTGCATTCCAAAGGGTAGGGGTCGGATAGGAGT
Source organism: Eschrichtius robustus (assembly GCF_028021215.1). Classification (NCBI taxonomy): domain Eukaryota; kingdom Metazoa; phylum Chordata; class Mammalia; order Artiodactyla; family Eschrichtiidae; genus Eschrichtius; species Eschrichtius robustus. The sequence continues at coordinate 22,330,108 of NC_090843.1, read as the reverse complement.
TAGGAGCTGCTTTGTGCCCCTGCCTCAAGCTCCCTTCTGCTATTGCTGGAACAATCTCCAGTCCCTTCTGGGGTGGGGTGTGGGTCACCTGTACCAGGGCATGTGAGTTGGCACCAAGCACATGGAGCGTGGGCATGCATGGGTGGCCAGGTGGGCTCCCAGCACACGGATGCCCCCCTTCCCCCTTCTCCTTCTAGCTTGGCCACCCACACACCAGCTGCCCAGAACCAGGCGGTGCAGAACTGGGCCGGGGGAGGTGCAGGGTGTGGGTCTGACACACTCAGTGGATGGGAGGGGGCATTGGCAGCAGATCTCTGGAAGGGGGCTTGGGGGCCCGGACACCTGGCTTCTCAGAGAGGAAGGAAGCCAAGGGAAGCCAATGGGGCTGAGAGGCTGGAGCACAGCAGCCCCCGTCCCTCCCTCCAATCCTGCCCGGAGCCTCAGCTCCCTCTGCAGTCCCTACGACTGCAATCTCCACCGGCCATCACTGCAGTGGGCTGGGACAGGGAGGAAGACATGGCTCCCAACATCCCATCGTGGCCCCCCTATGGGTGGCATAGCAGGGGTGAGGTATCCAGGGATATGGGGGCTGCTTGGAACTGTCCTTTTTACCCTAAGCTCATCAAGCCCTGTGATGCGCCCAGCACTATACTCTGCGTGTGTTATCTCATCCATCCCTACAACAGCCCTGGGTCCTCTTATTATCACTAGCAGCCCCATTGGACAGATAAGGTAACTGAGGGTCCAAGAGATTGACTGATCTGTTCAAAGTCACACAGCTTGTGAGGAGTCAACAGGTATGTCTGATTCCAAAGGCCTTGCTCTTTCTGCTACATCTGTGGCCTCCTGATGGATGTCAGGATCACCGAGGCCCCGACCAACCCCTACCTCCTCTGCCCTCTGTGCTCCAGCCCTCAAGCCCTGGCCTCTGAGGCTCCCAGGGCAATGGCACAACCAAGCCCACGGACCTTCCTCCCTTCCCTATGGGCTTAGAGTTGGTCTGGCCTGAGATGAGAGCCAGGTCAGTGCTGGAGTTGCCCTAGGGTGAGGCAGCCTGGGTGGACCCAAATCTTGTGTCCGTGTGATACCTGGTGGCCTTGGACAAGTCATTTAATCTCTCCAAGGCCCATTTTCCCCAGGTGCAAACAAGAACAATGGTACCTGTCTCATCAAATTTTGGTTCAGATCCCAGGAAAGACTGAGAGAAGGTGAGTACAGGCCATGGGGTAGGGGTGGTGAGGAGCTGGGCCATTAATGGGATAGCCAGAAGGAGCCTGTGTTTAGGGCATTAATCTGGGCTTCGTTATGCAGCCCCGCCCCCGTGATTTCTTCTGGTCATTTGGGTCAGACCTCAGTGGGGGCCTGCGGCTGGTTTCAGCATGGCAGCCATCTGCCAACTGTCCTCAGGGGTGCTGCAGCTGGTCATTGCCCCCTGGGGAGCCCCATGGTGTGTTCCCTGCTCAGAGGTGCAGGGCTGCTGCAGGTTACCATGGAGACAGGGCGGCCAGGGCCCAGGGGAGCCCTCGGCCTGCTAAAGGGAACTGTTCTGGGAGCTGGAGGCGAACCACGTGACAATGAAGAGGCGGCAGGGGCCCGAGGGGTTTCTGAGCCTTTGTCACGCTCCCAATCCTCCCCAAAACTCTATCCCTCACATCCCAGCTCCAAGCGCACTTTCAATCCACCAGAACCTCTGCTTCTGCAGCCTAGGCCAAGGGGAGTTCCCCCCTTTCCCACACACTCAACAGGCCCAGCTGTCCTGGCAGGCAAGAGAAGGAAGAGGAACCTAGGCGATCAAGCGAGAGGAGAGGGACTGGAAGGATAGCATCGGGACGGGGCGATTTTCGTGTGCCAGGCACAGGGCTAGGCACACTCCTTGGTGTGACTATTACATCTACAATGGGGATGATGAGGCAGCCAGGGCCCAGAGTGGTTAGGAGACTTCCTCAAGGTTGTACGGCTCATAACTGATGAAGAGCTTGAACCTAGGACCATCTGTGTTTTACACCACACTGGCAGGGTTTTGGGGGGTGAGCGTGGAGGCAGGGGACCGCATTTGGGCTGGGCCATTGCTGCGCTCATTCCTTCTATAACATTCCAGGCATTTTTACAGAGGTCAGATGTGCACAGCACCGTGCTAGGCACTAGGGATATAATGGTGTGAGACAGACGCAGTACTGTTGGGTGTGTGCCCAGGAACCTGGAAGGAGCTGTAGGATACGGAAGCCAGGGCATCAGGTGGGCACTGATTCCTGGGGGAAGGAGCAGGACCAAGGCCAGTGTGCAGGCAGGTGGGACTGGCAAGGGAAGACGGCTGAGCCCTGCAGTGGGAGCACCCTGCCCTCAGAGGCGGCGTGGGGAAGAGGAGAGGTTGCAGGTGGAGAAGGCAGCTGGCAGGGGGATCCTAGACGGAGAGATGAATGCAGGTGGGGGCTGAGAGACTGGCCATTCCTGGCTTCAGGGCAGGGCAGCGGGGGGTGAATCACTGCAGGGCTGGGAAGTGGGAAGCTTCACTTCCTGGCCCCAGGAAAGTGGGCAGGTCTTCCCAACACTGCGACAGCCCCACCCTCAGGAACCAATGGCTCTGCCCTCCCAATCTCCTCCCCTTGAACCCAGGAGACCCAGGCTTCTGTGCTCAGGCCCTCAGTCCTTCCCACGGCAGGGGCAGTGCCGTGCCTTCACTGGACGGATTCAGGGACTTTGCCTACATGCCCATTTGACCCTGCCATAGGCTGCAACTGCCCAGAGATGGAGGAGGGCACCATCCCTGATCCAGGATTTGAGCATTGGAAAATCTCCCAGAAAAGCCCCACCCCAGAGAGGCCAGGCTGACAGGAGTGGGAGTGAGGGTACGCTTGGAGGGCGTTCATCCCCCTATCCCATCAGTTCTCCTCTGCCCACCCAGCTCCCGCCCCCAGCAAGGGAGCCAGCCATCCCCACCCCTCCCCCTCACACACAATGTCACTTCCTGGTTCTCACAGGAAGCTGCAGTGCCAATTAAACACCCCTCACCCCCAGGCCCCAGGCTGGGCATAGGCCTGGCTTGGCCTAGAAGGGTAGGGACCAGACCTCCAAACCCCCTCCAGGCCTGGGCCTGAGGATAGCGGACGCGCTCCTCTTAACCTTGTGCTCCCTCCCTTTTCTCCGCGGCTGCGGTGCTTCCTCCCGCGGGCACGCTCAGTCCAGGTCTCCGCAGCCCGCCCCGCCGCCTCTTCCTGACCACCCCACCCCCGCCCGCCAGCGGTGCCCACCTGCACACGGTGATCAAGTTCCTACGCTCCACAGCCACATTGCGGGAAGACGCTTTCTTGGAGGACAACCCCAGAGCCATGGTGGTCTGGACAAAGCTCGCTTCCATCCAGATGTGTAGCCACTGCTGCCGCCTCTAGCTGCCCCCCCCCCCGCAACCCGCCCGGCGCCCCGGCCCCCCCACCGGATCACGGCTGGGCCCTCTGTCCGCCGGGACCCCTCGACCCCTCCACAGCCATCCTCCAGCCGCTGCGCCTGTTGCCGGGGCCCCTGGCTCCCTCCCCCGGCCGCGATTCCGGAGCAAAACAAGGCAGGGGAGGGAGCTCTCCGAGGTGCTGAGCCGGGGCCAGTCACCCCCCCTTCCCTAGCCGCCCGCCCCCCTTGGCAGGTGACGTCAGGGTCCTCGGGCCCCGCCCCCGGCAGGCCGGGGACCAATCCGCAGAGGACGTAGGATTTTGGGGGGAGGGGAGAGGGCCGGGGCCTCAGGGAGGGCGGAGAGGGTCCCAGGGAGAGGCAGCGATTGGAAGGAAGAAAGGGGGCTTCTGGCTTGTTCTCCACCCCCATGCTCAGAGCCCGGGACCCACGCCTAGCGTCTCTGAGCTCCGACGCCTCTACTCCCTTGTTTCTGACTTGTGATCAGTGGTGTCTATCTCAGATTTCTCATTTCTCCTCACCTCCTCTACCCTCATCCCGGCCCCGCCCCGCCACCCATTCAGTCTCGGCATTCCCAGCGAGGCCAGGCCAGGTCTGCGTCCAGAGAGCGCAGGTGGCCCTACGCTGCCGACCCGGGAGACCAAGGAGCAGTCAGAGACTGCATATCTGTCGGTCTGCGCCCTGGCTTGACTTGTCTGCACCAGCCGGCGGAGTCCACAGTTACTAGGGTGGGGGAGGGGAATCCAGAATAAGCCGTAGGAGCCCAGTGCCTGGGACCACTCGGGACGATGAGTGGAGAGTAGACTGGCAGCTAAGGGCCTGGGCTCTGTGGCGGTTCCCAGCAGTAGAGCTGATGCCCACAGTGGTGCCAAGGTAACTGCTTCTTCTCAGAGTCCTACCTCCTCACACCACCCCAGAGGCAGCTGACATGAGGGGTTAACCCCTTGGCTGCCAGAATTGCTGCAGGGAGCCATCAACCCTCTCTGCAAGGCCAGAAAAGCTGGTTGCATCTTTTTTTTTTTTTTAAGTATAGTCGATTTACAGTGCTGGTCGCATCTCTTAGGGAAAGGTGGGGAAATGGAGGCATAGTCCGGCTTCCCTGCCACCCTTTGCTCCCTCACATCACTGTTCCCACCTGCTCCATCCCTCTGTTTAGCCTGTTCTCTTTCAACCACTGAAATCCCCAGCTCCCGCAGAAAGCTTTTCTGTGTCAATTACAAGGGGTCCACCCATTTTCTCCATCTGGCCTCAAGAATGTCCATTCACCAACTCTGCCCACTCACTGGGTTTACTCTGCTCGCTAGTGGCAGGTCGATGTCTACACATTGATTCAGATGTGCACCCACATCTGAATATGACCAGCAGGTAGGGACCCTCCATTAGCACAAACAGAGGAGCAGGAGATGAAAGACCTGTAGAAATGTCCAACCCTGGTTTGCCTCCCTGGGGGCTGGGAAGAAGGTCCTGACTCCCAGCACAGATCTCCTGCTCACTCAGCGTCAGCCTCAATTCTTGGCTTCTGGGACCTCAGACTTAGTCTTTTCAGTCCCTCCTCTCTGACGTTTCCCTCTTGCCTCACCTCTAGGAGCCCCTCTTATTGTCCTCCTGCCTCCAGACCCATTGCCAGGGGTGATCGTGATGTTCGTTCTTTTGTTTTTCAATTGCAAGATATATCAGATGCACAAAAGAGCACCTAAAACACATATGTGCAGCTTGAAGAATATTTACAAAGCAAACACCTATGTCATAACCTCAGTGATCAAGAAATAGGACATTATCAACACCCCAGGACCTGCCGTATGCTTCTCCCAGATCTCATCTTCATCCATCCCCGCAAGAGATAACCACTATCCAGACTTTTGCGATAATCATTTTCTTGCATTTCTTTATAGTTTTACCACCTACACATCCGTCAATAAAAAATATAGTTTAATGGTGTTTTAACTTTGTAGACATGGAGTCATACTATATGAATTCAGTTGCAATTTGCTTCTTTCAATATCATGTTAGGGAGATTCATTTTCGCAGTATACTATTCCAATGTATGTCTCTATCACAATTTATCTATTCTACCATTGAGGGTATTTTGTGCACCAGATAGGGCCTAGTTAGAAAAATAGAAACCACACGATGTATTTGAAATAGAGGGGATTTGGTTACACAGGAGTGGGAAGACCAAAAGAGCAAAAAGAGAAAGAGAACATGGAGACAACGTGGAAGTAGTGAAACTCGTAACTAAAGAAAGTAGCAAGGGCTAAGGGAACTCAAGGGAAGAGGTGGGAGTCCACGGGTGGGGCTCAGACTCAGCCAGAGCCACCAGTGGGCTGCCACTGGTGCCATCTACAAAGAGGAGCCATCTACAAAGCTGGTTCTCAGAATGCAGAAAAAAGCTGAAGGCTGGAGCCAACTGCCAAAGATAGGGTGACCCTAAACAAAACCCCCAAAGAGAATATCGTCCCTTCTCCTTTCCCTGCCTTCCATCTCCCTCTAGTGCCTTCTATTAGTAGAACCTAACAGAAAGCCAGTTAGTAGTGGAGTCTGAGAAACAAGTTTGTAGAGTCCTCCCGACCCCTCAGCATCGGAGAGCAGAGAGACATGAAGAATGGATTTGGAGCAGAAAAGCAAGAAATAAGTAACTGGCACAGGAAAAGGGGGACCTTTTGCTGCTCAGCATCTACACACATCTTTTCTATACATATTTGAACAATAGCAACTTCCTGCCTTTGCCTATTAAGATGCAGTTGTCTTTGATACAAGTGAAGGTGCTATAGCGCCCTCCCCTGCAACGTTGAATTGCAAAGTCTCTGCAGTAACAGTATCCATCTCTGGGTGATGTTAATACCTTTCTGAGTTCAGCCACATTTCCTCTAGAGGAACCTAAAGACTAAATAATAAGGCTCACTACCAACAACAGTCCTTCTATAAGATAATAAGGCAAAGGAAGGAAGGGGGAAATAATACTATACAGAGCATATAATATAAAGCAAGCGAGCAAGCAAGCAAATACCCATAGCATCTACAATTCTTATTTTTGTAACTGGTCGAAGTTGACGTTTATAATCTCCTTTTCCAACACTCATTTCATTTTCACTTTGCCCTTAGCCAGCACCCCAGTTGGCTGTTGTTTTTTTAACCATGTCAGGTGACCACTTCATTCTTGAAGAATCTCAATCCTCAGAATTGGATTGCTATCAATTTAGTGGAAACATTGTTGTATCTAGTGAACGGATTCCTCCCTTGGGGTAGCAGATGCAGTCAGTATCCCTCCCACATTCCCTAAGCGCTTGGGTACACTGAACGAACTTCCAACTGCCAGAAAAACTGCAACTCTACCTGAGGGCTCTCTCTGGCCACTGGAGCCTGCACTACTCAAACGCTGGGCACTCCCATCCTCAGCAAACCTCAGGCAATAACTGATGAGGATTGGTGGAAAAATACCCCAGTTCTCTCAGCCGTCAGGTGGGATAGTCCTGAGGCTCACATTATTACTGGCTCCCTGAGTCCCCAGCAGGACTAAGTTCCAGTTGTCCACACTCTTAATTGGGTTGATAGCACAGCCTTTATTAGCCTCCTTCCCTTCTCTGTGTCACCTTCCCATTCACTTGCAGGTAGTTCCTAGCGTCATTTTTCAGATACGGGGGATTCCCTGGTGGTCCAGTGGTTAGGACTCCGAGCTTCCACTGCAGGGGGCACGGGTTCCATCCAGGTTGGGGAACAAAGATCCCACAAGCTGCGTGGCGTGGCCAAACAAACAAAAAAAAACCCAAAAAATAAACAAAAAAACAAACCAAAAAAACCCCTCTCAAATGTCAAATCCTTCAAATCCTCAACTGAGGTTTTATTCCTAGGGGGACCGCCCCTCCCCCCAAAAAACCCAGTTGGTATCTGAAGTGGTCCTAGGAAGCAGATCCTCCGAATGGGATTCTGGAATTGGATGACTCACCATCCAAATGGCAACAAGGATTCCATTGCTGGGGTAAGTGCGGGTGCTGATACCCAGAGCACCAGCAAGATTACTAAAACTGTCACCCTGGTGAATCCAGGGATGCACTGCCTGTGCGTATCTCTAGTATTTGTGATATGGGACGGAAATGGGAATTACAAAGATTGTGGAGTTGGTCAGTTGTTGGTAAATGCCTTCAAATTGCTAAAAGAAAAAATGACAGACTCACATCAGCTATCAACTCAGGGTACAGTGTAAAACCCAGAAGTCCTTTAGGGCAGCACTCAAGGAAACTCTTATCTGCAGCCTGTGTAGGGCTGACTGGGCTGAAAATCAATCCCATAATGCTGTAAGAATAGCAGGATTATTTATTTAAAGCCCCACCGAGTCAGGGTCCTGATAAGGAAAGAGTAGGACACTGAGACCTGGTATGAAAGCATCTGTTCTGGAATCCCCATATTTTCCTGAACCCTTTGGGCCAGGAGAAGTGGCCTCTCCCCCTTTATGGAAGAGAGCAGTTTCTCCTTGCCTGGGTAACATGCAAAGTCCTCACCTGAGGCAGATGCCTCACAAGATGATACTTGCTCTCTTCAAGATCTGACCCTGACCCCACTCCGTGATTCTAGACCATGGGCAAGTCTCATCCTGGAACAAGTGGGGAAGTCCTATCCCAGCTATGGGAAGAAAGGGATTGTTCACCAAAAATGCTGCAGGATCTGGCTAACGTAGCAGCAGAAACTGGGAGAACATGCTTGAGAACAGATCTTGAGGGTGCCGGGCTGGGGTCAGGGAGTGGAATATAAGGCTGCATAGTGGAGAGTTTATATTGATCTGGGATACTCTACCATGACTAAGGATTTAACATTTTAAAGCCTTAGCAAGGACATCGGAAACCAGTTGCAATATGCTGCTGGGATAGACCTCCAAAGTTTGGAGGAAACCGTATGTTACAGCAAATGAGGTGGAGATGCTAGAATTTCCTTGGCTGAATGCTGGGGAAGGGTTAAAAGGCTCAAAGATATGGGCTCACCGGAATGAAATTATTATTGTATAAGACCTATTATTATTGTATAAGACCAGAGAACGCTCCAGCTTCCTGTGTTCCTCATGAGGACCCAGAGACACTCACTTAAATAGTGATAAGAAATGGGCTAGTTGTCGGTGAGGCACCGGCATCATTTGCAGTTCAGTAGGGGTTACTCTCTGCAGGCCAAAGTTGATGGTAGTGGACATATCTATGGAACTGGGCTTTGTAAAGTCAGTGGGTATGACACGAACCCAGAACAGAGGCCAGGTGATGGCACTTAGTCATCAGAGTCAAGGTGGACATAATTACCATAATGGGCAGGAAGACCAAAATGGCAAGCTGGGATCTATCGTGATCGCCAATGGTCTTCAACATGGAAGACCATGGTCTTCCTAGGTAGGTGGACAGCCAGTGAGGGTATTTCTTGACTTATATAGCCAAAGCCAAGCAAGAATGTGTGAGTAGAAGGCTGATGTCGGCCACTGCAAAGGAAAATCATGATTCAGCACCCAATTTCCAGACCCCAACCATTTTTCAGCTACAGAACCCACTGATTAAAGCAGAGGCCAGTGCCCTTCAGGAAGAATCTTGCAATGCCACAGTAAACTTACATCATAATAATTATCTCACTCCTCCTCCAAAGTCATTTCTCAGAGCAACTAAGGAAAGGGGAATACTCAGATCTTTCAAGGCTTTTGGGCACAGGATCTGAGCTGACAGATATTAAGGGATCAAAATGCCACCATGGACATGTGTTAGAGTGGGGCATACAGAGGCCAAGTGATAAAAGGATACCTGGCCAAGTCCATCCCACAGTGGGTCCAATAGGTCCACAGACCCACCTGGTGGTTATTTCCCTGGTCCCTAATTACATAATTGAAATAGATGTACTTAGCAGATAGCAGAACTCTCACATTGGTTTCCTGAAACAAGAGCCATCAGAGTAGGAAAGACCAAGTGGGAACTGCCCCCTACCCCTGCCAAGATATTAAATCAGAAGCAATACCTCATCCCAGGTGAAATGACAGTGATTACAGTCACCCACAAAGGATGCAGGTGTGGTGGTCCCTGTTACATCTCCATTTAACACATCAATCTGGCCCTTGCAAAAACTAGGTGAATAATTGTAGATGATGAGAATGTAACCAAGTGGTAGCCCCAATTTAGCTGCTGTGCCAGATGACCTGACAGATTATCCTAGAGCATATCAACATAGTCCCTGATAGTTAGTATGTGGCTGTTAATTTGGTGAAGGAAAAAGGATTAGAACCTCATAAAAGTACACTTCCATTGCCTCTCTCCCTGACTTTGAATATTGTTGTTATACATTTTATTTTAGTTGGCATTTATTTCCAGGATTGTTAATGAGTTCAAGCATTTTTTCACATGCTTATTGGTCATCTGGGTTTTCTCAACTCTGAAGCTCCTGTTCCAAGTACTGTGCTCAATTTCTCTTAGATTATTTTTTCACTGCTTTGTAGTAGTTCTTTATATACTCTAAATATGAATCTTTGGTCACTTATATGTACTACAAATATCTTCTCATATTCTGTGGCTTGTCCTTTAGTCCTCTTTATGGTATATTTTCAGGAACAGAAATTCTTAATTGTAATGTAACCTAATATATCATTTTTTCTTTATGACAGGTGTTTTTTGTCTCTTAAGAAATCTTCCCTATCTTGAGGTTATGATGTTTTTTCTTACATTACCTTACAAGAGTTTTATAGTGTTATTTTACTTTGAAGTCTATAATTCACCTGGAATAAATTTTGTGTATGGTGTGATGTGGGGGTCCAATTTCAGTCTGATCCGGCTCCATTAGTTATTTTCTCTCTCTCTTTTTTTTGGGGGGGGGGGAGTGGGGGCGGTCCGTGCTGCGCAGCATATGGGATCTTAGTTCCCCAACCAAGGATGGAACCGGCAACCCCTGCATTGGAAGTGTGGAGTCTTAACCACTGGACCACCAGGAAAGTCCCTCATTATTTTTTTAAAGTACTTTCCCCACTGCTTTTCTGTCTCAAATCAAGTGTCCGTACATGTGTGGGTCTGTTTCTCAGCTCTGTGTTCCTCTTTAGTTGTCTCTTTGTCTGTCCTTGCACCAAATCATAATGTCTTACTTATTAAAACTTTATAGTAAGTCTGGATGACTGGTAGGGCAAGTCGTGCCATCTTATTTATTCTTCTTTAAGAGTGTCTTGTTTCTTTTCTTGGACCCTTGTGTTTCCAAAATAATTTTAGAATTAGCTTGACATGTGCATCAAAAATGAACTTTATTGAGGTATGATTGACAAATAAAAAATTACATATAAAAAAACTGACCTTAGGATTTATATTGGAATTGTGGTTGTATTGAATCTATAGCTTAATTTGTACAAAGCTGACATCTTTATAATTCTGAGTCTTCCAATCATTGGATACAGTATATTTCTCTTTTTATTTAGCTTGTCTTAAAAATTTGTCAATAAAATTTTCGCATTTTCTTCAAAGAAGTCTTATAAATACTTTGTTAGGTTTATCCTAGGTTATTTATAAGTGTTATGCTATTTTAAAAGTACCTTGTTAAAATTTTATTTTTTAATTGTTGCTGGTGTAGATAAGCAACTGACTTTTTATTGTGTTAAAATATATATAACATGAAATTTGCCACTTTAACCATTTTTCAGTGTACAATTCAGTGGCATTAATTACACTCACAATGTTGTGCAACCATTGCCACTATCTATTTCCAAAATATTTCCATCACCCTTCATCAAACAGTTATGAACATTTGGGTACAGTATGTGTTTGAGTCCCTGTTTTCAATTCTTCTGAATTGCTGTGTCATATGGTAATTCTATGTTTAACATTTTGAGGAGAAGCCAAACTGTTTCCACAGTGGCTGAACCATCCTACGTTCCCATCTTTTTTTTTTTTTTTTTTAATTTATTTATTTATTTATTTATTTTTGGCTGTGTTGGGTCTTCGTTTCTGTGCGAGGGCTTTCTCTAGTTGCAGCAAGCGAGGGCCACTCTTCATCGCGGTGCGCAGGCCTCTCACTATCGTGGCCTCTCTTGTTGCGGAGCGCAGGCTCCAGACGCTCAGGCTCAGTAGTTGTGGCTCACGGGCCTAGTTGCTCCGCGGCATGTGGGATCCTCCCAGACCAGGGCTCGAACCCGTGTCCCCTGCATTGGCAGGCAGACTCTCAACCACTGCGCCACCAGGGAAGCCCCCTACATTCCCATCTTAACGTACGAGGGTTCCAATTCCTCCACAGCCTCATCAATACTTACTGTCTTTCACTTTTCATAATAGATCTCCTAGTAGTTGTGAAGTGGTATCTCATCGTGGTTCTGATTTCCATTTCCCTAATGCCTAATGATGTTGAGTATTTTTTCATATGCTTATTGGCCATTTGTATACCTTCTTTGGAGAAATGTCTATTCAAGTCCTTTGACCATTTTTTAATTGGGTTGTTTGTCTTTGTGCAATTAATTTTTAAGTTGATTCTTTTAATTTATTAAACATTTCTATAAATTGAAATAATTTACTGTAGCAATTTTCTTGCTACACAATTAAATTATTTGCAAATAACAGGTCTTTTTCTTCCTCGCCAAATAACAGGCATCCTTGTCCTGTTTCTGACCTCAGGAGGAAAGATTTCAATATTAGGTGTGATGTTTTCTATAGATTTTTTAAATAGATATCCCTTATCAGGTTATAGAAGTTCACGTCTATTCTTAATTTGCTCAAAGTGTTAATCATTAATGAGTGGCAAATTTTATCAAATGCTTTTTTCGTTTCTGAGATGAATATATGGTTTTCATTCTTTTCATGTTCATGTGGAGGATTACATTTAATTGATTTTTCTAATGTTACTAAACTCGATGTCTGGGATAGCCCAGTTTGGTCATGACTTATTACTGGTTTCAGTTTGCTAATGTTTTATTTATTTAGGACTTTTGAATTTATGTTCATGAGCAAGATTGACATGTTATTCTTCTTCCTTGTACTACCCATATTTTTCTTCCTTGTACTACCCATGCCAGGTTTCGGTATTAAGATAATGCTACTAAATGAGTGAACAAGTGCCCCCTCTTTTTCTATAATCTGGAATAATTTGTGACTGTTTGGAAGTATTTGCTTCTTGCTTATGTGATTGAATTTAATGATGAAGCTCTCTGGTCATGGCGCTTGCTTTGTGGGAATATTTTTGACTGCTAATTCAATTTCTTTTATGATTGTAGACTATGTAGGTATTGTATTCTTTTTTTATTCCTAGAAGGTTTTTATTTTTATTTCATCAATTAATTTCTCCATTTAAAAAAGTCAACATTACTGAAGTATAATTTACACACAAGAAATGCACCCATGTTAATTGTACCGGTCAATGAGTTTTGACAAACATATACACCCACAATCAAGATAGGGGATATTTCCATCACTGGAAAAGTTCTTTCGTGCCTCTTCCCAGTCAATCCTCTGCCCCAACCCCAGGCAACCATTTATCTACTTGCTGTCACTGTGAACTAGCCTTTTTTAGAATTTCGTCTAAATGGAATCACATAGGATTTACTACATTGTGTCTGGCTTCTCATACTCAGCATAACATTTTGGAAACTCATTCCTGTTGTTGCAAGTGTTGTTAACTCATTACTTATCAGTGCTGTGTAACATTCCAGTGTATAAATGTACCACAATTTATTTGTCCATTCACTTGTTGATGGCATTTAGGATTTTTTTCAGTTCTTTTCACTAGTATGACTAAAGCTGCTAAAAATGGTATTGTATAAATTTTTCTGTAATGAAGCGTTTTCATTCCTGGTGGGTAAATACCTACAAGTAGAATTTCTGGATCATACGAGAAGTATGTGTTTACATTTGTAAGAAACTTCCAAACTTGCAAAGTGGTTGTACCATTTTACATCCTCACCATCAATGTAGGAGAGGTCTAGTTGCTTCACATACTCACCAATATTCAGCGTCTTTATTCCTTTTTTAAAATTTAGTTTATTGACGTATAGTTGATTTACAATGTTATGTTAATTTCTGCTGTACAGCAAAATGATTCAGTTATACATATATACATTCTTTTTCATATTCTTTTCCATTATGGTTTATCACAAGATATTGAATATAGTTCCCTGTGCTATACAGTAGGACCTTGTTGTTTATCCTTTCTATTATTCTTTTAAATTGTAGTCATTCCAGTACCTCAGTGTGGTTCTTCATTATTGAGGTGTAATTTACATACATACAGCAAAATGTTTTGATTTTAAGCACTGCCATTCAATAATTTAATAGATACATGCACTCATGTGTCCCTCACACCTATTAGGACACAGAACATTTCCATCACCCCCAGGAAGTTCTCCTCTGCCTCTTCTCAGTCAATCCCCACCACCACCAAAACAACCACTGATCTGAACCATAGATCTGTTTTCTCTATTCTAGAACTTTCTACAAATAGAATCATACAATAAATATTCTTTGGCACTGGCTTTTTCCCTTCAGTGTAATGTTTTTGAGATTCATTAATGTTGTAGCATGTATAAGTAATTTGTTTATTTTTATTGATGAGAAATATACCACAGATGTCTATTCATTAACCTGTTGATAGACATTTGAGCTGTTTCCAGTTTGGGCTACTATGAAGAAAACGTCCATGAACATTCTCATTGAAGGTTTTAGTTGACATATATTTCATTTCTCTTAGATAAATATCTAGGAGCACATGAATGAATCAGAGGATAGGTGTATGATTAACTTCTACTGCCAAACTCTTTTCCAAAGTGGTTTTACCCCTTGTACAATGTACAGAAATGTAAGATTGCCAATGCTCCATCTCCTTTCCAGCACTGGGTGTTTTCAATCTCTCTTTTTTTTTTTTTTTTTTTGGCCATGCCACGAGGCTTGTGGTATCTTAGTTCCCCGACCAGGGATTGAACCTGGGCCCACGGCAATAAAAGCACTGAGTTCTAACCACTGCACCTCCAGGGAAATCCCAGTCTTTTTGCATTTTAGCCATTGAGTGGGTATGTAGTGGTATCTCATTGTGGACTTAATTGGCACTTCTCTGATGTCTAATGATGTTAAGTTTTTTCATGAGCTTATTAGTCCGTTGTGTATTTTCTTTTGCAAAGTGTCCAAGTCCTTCATCAAAATTTTAATTGAATTGTTTCTTTTCATAATTGAGTTGCAGGAATTCTTTATATATTCTAGATACAAGGCTTTTGTCAGATAAAGGTATTGCAAACATTTTTGCCCAGACTGTGACTCTCTCTAAGGATCAAGGTGCTGGATTTTGTTGTTTTCCAAAATGCTGCACTTCGTTCTAACAGGCAATTCACAAACTTATTCATGATTAACTTAATTCATCTGAAGTTTATTTTTAAGGTATTGGGGAAGGTCTAAATTTGCCTAAGGCTAAAACAGCCCTTATTAACTACTAAAGTGTTACCTTTCTGGGGTCTCTACTGAATGCCCTGTTTTTTTTTGTTTTTTGTTTTTTGTTTTTTAATTTTTATTTATTTATTTATTTATGGCTGTGTTGGGTCTTCGTTTCTGTGCGAGGGCTTTCTCTAGTTGTGGCAAGTGGAGGCCACTCTTCATCGCGGTGCGCGGGCCTCTCACTATCGCGGCCTCTCTTCTTGCGGAGCACAGGCTCCAGACGCGCAGGCTCAGTAGTTGTGGCTCAGGGGCCTAGTTGCTCCGTGGCATGTGGGATCTTCCCAGACCAGGGCTCGAACCCCTGTCCCCTGCATTGGCAGGCAGATTCTCAACCACTGCGCCACCAGGGAAGCCCCTGCCCTGGTTTTTTTAACAAGCGTTCTCCACTCTGGGCGGTCAGAACTTGACTATATCCTAGCCTTCTGTAAGCTCTGGGAATTCTGTAGCTCACAGCACATCTGATCTCTCAGATGTGTGGCGTTTCACCCTTACATGAGTGGCTTAGTATTCAAAGACTCTCTCAAGTACACTCTGATGCATATTGCTGGAGCTCTCTCTCTACACAGCTCCCTTTTCTTTAGTATTTCACTTTGTAAATTCCAAGTGTTACAGCCTCCTGAAACTCTGATCTCTCATCCCAACCCAGCAAATCCACTGCTTTGGGACCCCTTCCTGGCACTGTGGTCTAGAGAGTGCCCCCAGGCAGAAGCTGGGGTAATCACAGGGCTCACTTGGTTCCCTTTCTCCTAGACCTGCACTGCCCATCCAATGATTAAAACAGTTGTTTCATATATTTTATCTAGTTTTCTTGTTGTTTACAGCTAGACAGCAATTCCAGTCCCTATAACTCCATCATGAGGAGATAGAATTCTCTTATTTCTTCTTGAGTTGGTTTGTGGTGTCATAATTTTCTAGGACATGGTTTATTTTATTGAAAATTTTAAATTCTTTGGCATAAAATAAATGTATCTGTAATATCCTCTCATTTTTTTAAATGTCCTTAAATTTGGTAGTGAAACTCACCTTTTCATTTCTGATATTTGCAGTATGCGATCTTTTTTTTCCAATGATAGATCTCACTAGAGATTTTTAACTTTTATTAATCTTCTTAAAGAACTACCTTTGTCTTTATTGATTCCCTTTATTGATGCTTTATTTTGTATTTTATGTATTTTTATTATTAGTTACTCTTCTTTTAAGGGACTCGTTTTGTTCTTCTACTAAATTACAGAAATGGTTAACTTAGGGAATTCCCTGGTGGTCCAGTGGTTAGGACTCTGCGCCCCCCCATTGCAGGGGGCATAGGTTCGAACCCTGGTCAGAGAATTAAGATCCCGCAAAAAAAAAAAAAAAAAAAAAAAAAACGAAAAAAGAAAGAGCAAGAAGAAGCCTGAGAATACAAGAAAGAGTACTCTGGTGTCTGGTTCCTCCAAAGGGATAATCCCAAATAAATATCTAAAATAATTTTTTAAAAAAAGAAATGGGTAACTTAGATTGTTCATTATAAACTTATTTTCCAATATACACATTTAAGGCTGTAAATTTTTCTATGAGTATTGCTTTAGCCATATCCCACAAATATTTTTTTCATCCAATTCAAAACATTTTATAATTTCCATTATGTTTTCTTCTTTAACCCATGAAAACCAATAGGACAAATATGTAGAGACATATAGATACAGATATATAAACATCTCTCTATATATTTATAGACATACATATATAAATATAGATATATGCAGATATAAATATATTTGTGTATTTCTAGATATATTTATAGATAAATATTTACAGAGAGAGAGAAATTGATTTACTGTTTTATTGCCAAAGAATTGGCTTAGTCAATTGTGAGGGTTGGTTAGACAAATCTGAAATCTGTAGGGCAGGCGCTGACACTGCAGTTTACAGGTAGAATTTCTTCTTCCTCAGGGAACCCTTAGTTTTGCTCTTAAGGCCTTTCAACTCATCGGATGAGGACTGTCCAGAATATCCTTTACTTAAAGTCAACAGATTGTAGATATTAATCCCATGTACAAAATACCTTCACAGCGACACCTAGATTAGTGTTTGATTGAATAACTGGGTACTGTGGACTAGCCAAGTTGACACATGGAACTAACCATCACGCCACTGTCTGTCTGATGCTTCTCTCATGATTAGACTCAGGTAATGAGTTTTGGGGAGGAAGATCACAGAGTCCCATCTTCATCCCATCATCTCAAGTGTATGTACTATCAACATAATGTGTGATTGATGACGTTGACCCTGCTCGTTGGCTGAGCTAGGGCTGTCTTCTGGTCCATTTATTAATCTATTCAATTACTTAAACATATCAATATGGACTCATGGATATTTGTTTTATACTTTGGGTTGTAATCCAATACTTCTTTATTTTGTTGTTCAAATTGTTCTAGCTTTGGCCACTGGAAACTGCATGGTATATATATTTCCCATCTTCTTACCTTTACCTTTCAGCATGCATGTTCAACAAACATTTATTGAGCACCTACTGTGTGCCTTGCCCTGTGCTAATCATATAGGATCTGCATGTAGTTTAGTATATAAGGGGAGAGAATGAAGAGGAAGAATGAAACTCAAGGTTAGACAGAGCTACAGGATTTGAACATTAGCATTTTTTTAAAAAATTTATTTATTTATTTTTGGCTGTGTTGGGTCTTCGTTTCTGTGCGAGGGCTTTCTCTAGTTGCGGCGAGTGGGGGCCACTCTTCATCGCGGTGCGCGGGCCTCTCACTATTGCGGCCTCTCTTGTTGCGGAGCACAGGCTCCAGACGCGCAGGCTCAGTAGTTGTGGCTCACGGACCCAGTTGCTCTGCGGCATGTGGGATCTTCCCAGACCAGGGCTCGAACCCATGTGCCCTGCATTGGCAGGCAGACTCTCAACCACTGCGCCACCAGGGAAGCCCAGCATTTTTTAAAACTTTTTATTTTATATTGGAGTATAGTTGATTAACAGTGTTGTGATAGTTTCAGGTGTACAGCAAAGTGATTGTTATACATATACATGTATCTATTCTTTTTCAAATTCTTTTCCCATTTAGGTTGTTACGTAATATTGAGCAGAGTTCCTTGTGCTATACAGTAAGTCCTTGCTGGTTATCCATTTTATTTTATTTTTTAAAATTTTTATTTATTTATTTATTTTCTTTTAAAAATTTTTTAATTTATTTTCTGGCTGCCTTGGGTCTTAGTTGCGGCATGCGGGGTCTTCGCTGAAGTGTGCGGGATCTTTCATTGCGGCGCGGGCTTCTATCTAGTTGTGGCATGCGGGGTCCAGAGAACGTGGGCTCTGTAGTTTGCGACATGCAGGCTCAGTAGTTGTGGCACACAGGTTTTGGTTGCCCCGCAGCATGTGGGATCTTAGTTCCCCAACCAGGGATCGAACCCACGTCCCCTGCATTGGAAGGCAGATTCTTTACCACTGGACCACCAGGGAAGGCCCTGGTTATCCATTTTAAATACAGCAATGTGTACATGTCAATCCCAAACTCCCTAACTATCCCTTCCCCCCACCCACCCCGCCAGCCATAAGTTCTGAACATTAGAATTTGAACATTACCAAGGAGTGACAGGCTCCAATTTGGGCTTTAGAAAGGTCATCAGTTATAGGAAAGTCAATGGATGGTTCCTTGGTGATTGGCCAGATAAGGTGGAAGTTTTGCAGTCACTTCCAGGCTTCTGGCTTGAGCATTGGGTAGACTGGGGTGTCACTGGCTGAGATAGGGCACCTTGAATGAGGGCCGAGTCACAAGAGTGTGCACCGTGGAAGTAAGATAGCTCAGGAAAGATGAACTTGGGGGAGCATCAACATGGGGGTGAGGTGATGGGAGGAAGATGAGCCAGCCAAGAAGACAGAGAAGAAACGATCAAATAGATAGGAGGGGAACTGAGAGCAGATACCTCCAAGAAGGGAGGGGCTGCACATGTCAAATGCTACGGAGAAATCCACCTGGGGAGCTGGGTAGTGTTCATTAGACTTGGCAACTTATAGGTTATTAGTGGAAAGGGGAGATAGAGGAGAAGCTGAGCTGTTGGGCAGAGGAGGGAATGAGAGGTGAGAGAGAGAGTGTTAGGCATTGTGAAGGGGAGGAGAGCAACAGGGCAACCTCTCTAGAGTCAAGGGAAGCTTGTCTGGTTATTTCAATGGATAGACTTGAGCTCCTTTAGGGCTGTGGGGAAGGAGCGAGTGGAGAGAGAGAGGGAGAGTGGGGAGAACGGAGGGAGGAAGTCCAGAGTGGCCTGTGCCTCAGGGTGGGGGTGGAGTGCTCCAGAGAGGTAGGGTGTCCCATGGAACAACCTGAGCCCCCTAGAGGACGGGTGGTATCACTACAGACTAGTTTACAGGAGTTGCGGGAGGAGAGGTTATTTATTAAATTCTTCAGCCTTCAAGGGTCTTTACTGATGGAGAGAAATCCTCACTACTACCTGAACTTGGTTTCATGTCCAGTTTATTTATTTTTTTATTTTTAACATCTTTATTGGAGTATAATTGCTTTACAACGGTGTGTTAGTTTCTGCTTTATAATAAAGTGAATCAGCTATACGTATACGTATATCCCCATATCTCCTCCCTCTTGCGTCTCCCTCCCACCCTCCCTATCCCACCCCTCTAGGTGGTCACAAAGCACCGAGCTGATCTCCCTGTGCTATGCGGCTGCTTCTCACTAGCTGTCTATTTTATATTTGGTAGTATATATAAGTCCATGCCTCTCTCTCACTTCGTCCCAGCTTACCCTTCCCCCTCCCCTCATGTCCAGTTTATTAACCTTCTGAATCTACTGAATAATTGACATTACTTTAAACAATCAAAAAAATTAAATAAATAAAATAAAATAAGTAAAATAAAAAAGGAAATTCTCTGGCGGTCCAGTGGTTAGGACTTGGCACCTTGACTGCCGTGGCCCCAGGGTTAAATCCCTGGTCAGGGAACTAATGTCCCGCAAGCCACACAGCATGGCCAAATAAATAGATAAAAATAAAATAAATAAAAATAAACAATCAACGTCTCTCTGATAATCACGCGAGCACAAGTTAACACTTAGGAATTTGACAAATTAAATGTCTCCTAACATCTTAAACATGAATGACAATAAAAATTGGTAACACTTAATATTAGCCTTTACTATATGCTCCAAGCACTGTTTGAAGTGCCTTACATGTATTACTTCATTAATACTAACAACAACCCTTCAAGAAAGGTGCTATGTTTATCACCTGGTTCCCATTTTGCAGCTGAGGCGATTGAAGCCCAGAGACGTGAAGTAACTTGCCCAAGGTCACACAGCTGGTAAGTGTTACAGTTGGGATTTGTACTCAGTCACCTGGGCCATGGAGACTCTACTACAATTACACACTGTAATGAAAACATGGCTGATTTTTCTGAACACTTAAACAATTGGCAAAACATACACAAATATGATTATTTCCAAAAGTATTATGTCTGGTTATCAGGCGACTTGAGGCTTCTGTTTGCAATGGTCATTTCCCAATGATCTAAACTCTGTCTTTTGTGTTTTTCTTTGACTGCGCGGTGCAGCTTGTGGGATCTTAGTTCCCCGACCAGGGATGGAAACCGCGTCCCCTGCAGTGGGAGCGCAGTCTTAACCACTGGACCGCCAGGTAAGTCCCTTAAACTCTGGTTTTAAAGTACAAAATGAGGAGAGGGAACTTAAAGCCAGCAGGCAGAGGCATCTCTTATGTCCTTACTCGTTTTTTGCCTTCATTTTCTGGCCCCTTGGGCACATGGAGGGCCACTTCTCCTGCACTGGCCTGTCCACTGTCAGAAGCATGCTTTGACCATCGGGACATCCTGCCTGCAGTGCCTTGCTGCGTTTCACACCTGGCTTATTTCAGGTTAGCCTGATTATCCTTCTCCTTCTGACGCTTGCACTGTCCCTGCCCGACAGAAGGACTCCTCAGCACGGCCCCTTGACATCCTTGAAAGTTTTCTTGCTACCCCAGGATATGGAAGCCACTACCATCCTGGGAATTGTATTTCCTTTGGTTGAAGAACTGATTCGAGAGGTAAGTACGGGAGTCAGGCAACGTTTGGTTTGAGCAATGTCCTCCAGCTGCAGAGTCCGGGGTGTGAGAGGACACCCCCTGGTCAGGCAAGGTTTCGGATCTGCTGGGCAGATGAGGCAGAAGGATGAGGGTGTCTATACATTGCAGATACTGGCAGTCCGTCTTTTTTTTTTTTTTTTTAATAAATGTATTTAATTATTTTATTTATTTATTTTAGGCTGCGTTGGGTCTTTGTTGCTGCGCGTGGGCTTACTCTTCGTTGCGGTGTGCGGGCTTCTCATTGCCGTGGCTTCTCTTGTTGTGGAGCACGGGCTCTAGGCGTGCAGGCTTCAGTAGTTGTGGCACGTGGGCTCAGTAGTTGTGGCTCGCGGGCTCTAGAGCTCAGGCTCAGTAGTTGTGGCGCACGGGCTTAGCTGCTCCGTGGCATGTGGGATTTTCCCAGGCCAGGGCTCGAACCCGTGTCCCCTGCGTTGGCAGGCGGATTCTTAACCACTGCGCCACCAGGGAAGCCCTGGCAGTCTGTCTGAGCGCCCGCCTTCAAAGGCTTCCCGTCTGAGATGGAGAAGAGATGGCAGATCCACCAAGCTGTTGGCTCATTCCTTCACGGACACACTTGCTACACTGCTTTGAGCGCGTTTGTTTACCTCTCTGCTAAACCACAAGAGGAAATCCCTGCTCCCTCCTGGGGTTTACCGGCCAAACTGATGTGTAACTTGGTGTACAGGAGGCTCCCATTGGTTCTGGGCTGCTGCCTTTCTCTGCACAGTCCCAGGACTGCAGTGTTTACTTTCCCTCAGACTCTGAGGCTCCCAGGTCCGTCCGCCTGGGTTTCTGCATCCCCAAGCACCTAGCAGGGTGCCTGACACATTAATAGATGCAAAATAAATGTTGTGGACCTATGCTTCGATGAATAAATGAACTAACTTCCCCATCTTCTCAAAGTTGAGGTTTAGAAAACCCCATTTCTTCCAGTTATCCGAAGGTAAACTGAGGGACAGACTGGAAACCCTTCCCCCATCCTCCTCTCCCCTCGGATCTGAGACCCAGTATTTTTTTCTCCCAGACAAGATGGGTTAATGTAGTCCCCTCCCAAATCTCCCAGCTGACAGCGCTGGATCCTGAGATAGGGGCCTGGGCGCCGCAGACACCGCTTTCTACTCCCCACCCTGTCCCACCCAAGCCCCTTTAGCACCACTGGTCAAGCCCCATTTGAAATTAACCAGTGTAAGGGTAGAGCTGATGCTCTGGGTCCTGATTGGCTGCTCCAGGTCTATTCAAAAAGGAACAAGGCGGGGCGGATAAACTAGGAGTTTGGGATTAACATATGCACACTACTATATATAAAATAGATAATCAATAAGGACCTACTGTATAGCACAGGGAACTCTACTCAATATTCTGTAATAACCTATATGGGAAAAGAATCTGAAAAAGAATGGATATATGTACATGTATAACTGAATCACTTTGCTGTACACCTGAAACTAACACAACATCGTAAATCAACGATACCCTAATATAAAATAAAAATAAAAAATAAAGGGACTTCCCTGGCAGTTCCGTGGTTAAGACTCCTTGCCTCCAATGCAGGGGGCACAGGTTCAATCCCTGGTAAGGGAGCTAAGATCCCACATGCCCCGCGGTGTGGCCAAAAATAAATTAAATTGAAATAAAATAAAAACGTGCTACTTGAAAAAAAAGAAAGAAACAAGAAGCAGTTTGGACTCTGGGGCTCCCTGCCCTCCTCCAGGCTCTTGGAGAGGCAGTTATTAAGCTGAGTCTTCTGGAGCCTGGTTGGCTTCCCCCCAAGGAAGACAGAGGCTCCTGAGAGGAATAGAGGTTTCTGAGGTTTCCCTCAGGAGGTCTCCCCAGAGCTCAACCTTCCTGCTGGGAGTCGGGGTAGGCATCTCAGTGTCTCCTGATAGGGATAGCTCACGAAGGAGGAGAAGCTAGGGTCAGGGGTTTTGGGACCCAGAGGCCTTGCTTTTCCCCCTCCGCATAAGCCAGGTCTTTGGGTATCTACCCTCACCTGCCAGGATCATCAGACCTCAGGGTCCAACATATGGAGTGACCCTCGGGCTGACTGGGGTTTTCTCCTAACCATGGCAAAACTTACTATTTATCAAACTTTACTACGTGCCTGCAGCTGTGCTAAGGGCTTCCTGGACAATATCTCATTCTACCTGCACAACCTCTCTGGGAGGCTGGATGTTATGGGTGAAGAATCTGAGACTTTGAAGACATCTGGAAACTTACTCAAGGTCACACAGCTAGTAAGAGGCCAGACCCAGTTGGTTTGACTCCAAAGCCACTGGTTTAACCACAACTCCTCCCACCCACTCCCCCCCACCCCCGCACCACACACACACACACACACACACACATACACAGTGGGGGACACACCCATAGGCCCAGGCCCTGAGACAGACTCTGCCATCAGCTGTCAGGCAGAGGCCCCACACATCTGGCTCAGCAGATAGGGAGGACCAAGAAGGGATGGAGCTGCTCCCCGAGGGAGGGGCAGTCCCTCAAGTCAGGCTGGGCTCTTTTCTGGAGGAGCCATCTGACCCCTCCTCCAGCAGGGATGGAGAGAGAAGAGGCTCTCAAGGGCTGAGAGGCGGGGGAGGGCCAGACTCACAGAGAGACCCACCTACCCTGGGGAGGGGTGGGTCAGCCATGGAGAGAGATCCCAGGGGATGCAGTGAGAGACAAGCCAGGGGCAAGACAGAGGGAGGGTGGAAGGGGATTTCCCCCACCCCTCGGGTCCACCAACAGCCGTCTTGCCACACAGAACTCACTAGTGAGCACTGACATGGCAGGCACAAATACCACCCACCCCCCAGCAAAACGGCTGCTCCACAGTTCTATTTCAAAGGGTCAGGAAGGGAGGGAGGACAGAGGCAGCTTCCCAGTGGGTTCCATGGTCAGCCCCTGCCACACCTAGTTCTGAGCTCCCTCCTGGGTGCAGGCCTGCCCTGAAGGCAGAGGATGACGGTCACAAGGGGCCCCTCAGGCAGGGGAGGAGGTCCCGGCAGGAGGACCAGTGGTCATGCGTGCTGGGTAGCCAGTCAACAGAGGGGGGTGTGGCTGGACTGGAGAAGGGACAGAGCTCAATTTTAACACTTAACCAGTTCAAAGGAGAGCACGGAAGCTAGGACCAGTAGGGCAGGACCTGGGATCGAGAGCAAGTTCACAGACAGGAAGGCCAGGCCAGGGGTCAGCGAAAATCGGGTCAGAAGGAAGAATTTGGACTTTATCCTCGGGCTCCAGGAGCAGCTGGCAGCAGGAGTGGTTAGAAGGGCAGGAGCGGGTTAGGTGGGCAGGACCAGGGGGCCCCCGGAGCACATGCGGACCCCCTACGTGCCCTACCCGCTTTGGGAAGGAAGAGGGAACCTCTTTCCATGGGTTCTCCGCCCGCTCAGGGCTCCCCAGGCCTGGATCCCCCCTCCCACGCACAGAGGCCCCCAGGGATGGGTCTTCTTCCCGCGCAGTCCCCTCCCCCTCCCCCACCCTGCAGGTTCTCCCCCACCCTCAGGTTCTCTGCCGCTCCCTGCAGGTCCTTCAGGTGTAGAGCTCCCCAAGCAGGCCTGCGTCCAGGCCGCCTGGGCCCTAAGTGGGCAGAGCGGGGGTCTTGAGCCTCTCCCGCATAGTGGATCCAGGACAGGAACCGAGTGACCGTCCCCCACTGGCCAGCCCGCCCTTTTCCGGTCTGCTGCAGCCCCGCCCCAGCGCTGCTCCCTGGGCCTGGTCGGTGTGACCTTGAACTCTCACTGACCCAGAAGAGCCATTTCCTTGAGGGTTTTCCCTCCCTGTCCCCATCCCAAGGTTTGGACCCTGGCTGTCTGTGAGCAAATCCTGCTCCAGCTGGCTGCCTATGAGCTGGGTGACCCCTGGGAAGTTACATCACCTCTCTGTACCCCCCTTTCTTCAAGTATTGTGAGGATTAATGGAGAACAGGCTGTGTGTAAAGACAGCTTACCTTATGGAGGGTGGTCTTTGTGCCATGTGATCAAGTCTTTTTGTCTGGATGAGGAAGCAGAGGGTCAGGGGTTGCTACCTAATGGGGAAGAGATGAGGTGGAGAGGGCCGAGATTTCAGCATCCCACTGTGGGCTGAGGCTTGTTCCAAGACTAAACTCTTCCTCAGTTTGAAGCCCTGTGGTCTCTGGGGACTTGTGAGCCATCCTAGAGCTGCTGTCTCCACCTGTGGGCTGTGCTTTCACCCCCTGAGGACAGAGGCTAGATGGTGGGATTAGTGATGGATGAGATAGTACCAGCAAGGGTGGGAAGATGCAGGCTAGTGCAGACCAGGTTGGAAAATGGCAGGGACCTCAGGGATCAACACAGCAGGGGACAGAGAAAATCCTGTCAAATGTTCTACACCAGAGGGTTCCCCAACCCCCACCCCCACCCCCCCACCCCTGCCTCCTGTCTTTCAAGGTGCCTCCTCCTTGGGAATTCCCTGGTGGTCAGTGGTTAAGACTCCACGCTTTCAATGATGAGGGCCCAGGTTCGATCCCTGGTCGGGGAACTAAGATCCCACAAGCCGCGCAGCACAGCCCCCCAAAAAAGATGCCTCCTCCCTCCTCCTTGAAGCCTTCTCTGACCACTTCATTCTCTTACTGGAGAACTGGGGCCTGAGAAGCTGCAGCTTAGCCTTGCTGAGCTGAGTGTCCCCTGTTACTGCATGTGATAGGGGCCCACCATTTATTCATCACCGAGTCTTTTTTAAAGAGCTTTCCCAGGACTTCCCTGGTGGCGCAGTGGTTAAGGCTCCACGCTCCCAATGTAGGGGGCCCGGGTTCGATCCCTGGTACGGGAATCAGATCCCACAGGCATGCCGCAACTAAGAGTTCACAAACCACAACTAAGGAGCCCATCAGCCGCAACTAAGGAGCCCACCTGCTGCAAATAAGACCCAACACAACCAAATAAATACATAAATATTTTTTTAAAAGAAGAGCTTTCCCATGTGTTAGCTCATTTAATCCTCCTAACAGCCCTGGGAGGGAAGGATGAAATGTGCTTACTTCCAGGAGGAATTTATCTCATGGATTCTAGTAACATCCTCACCTAGTGAGTAACAGAAAGGTTACAGAAACTTGTCCCAACCATTTCTTATGTTAATCTCATTAGAGCCCAAAGGCAATATAAGTGAGAACTTGAGGATTTCACAGGGAAATGGCATTTACAGAATCCAGGTGATTGTGTCCTGGCTTCTAACTAATCCAGGGTGGAGCTGAGAGATCAGAGAAGCCAGCGTGTGAGGTGAAAGTTGAAAGAACACTGGAGCCACAGAGAGCAAGGTTCAAATCCTGGCCCTATTGCCTACTGTGTGACCTTAGGCGGGTTACTTAATCTCTCTGAGACTCACTTTCACCATCAGTAAAATGGGAGTGAGAATGCACCTCTCATACAGTTATTGTGGAGAATCATTCAATCATTCATTCAGTAAAAATTCAGAGCCTACCCTGTGCCAGGCACAGTGATGGACAAGCTTAGTAAAGAACTGGTCTTCAACGAACTACTATGTATAAAATAAATAGGCCACAAGGATATACTGTACAGCACAGAGGATATAGCCAATATTTTATAATAACTATAAATGGAGTATAATCTTTAAAAATTATGAATCAATATGTTGTACACCTGAAACTTATATCTTATTGTAAGTCAACTATACCTCAATAAAAAAAATTTTTTTTAATATAAAAATAAGAAGAACTTGTCTTCATGGAGTTTATGGTCTAGTGGAGAGAGATAACAATAAACAATAAATAAAACGGGAAATTATCAGCTGATAGGAAAAAGCAGGTGATGTGATCCTGGCTGAGATTACTGGGTGTCCTCTCATTTTCATTCTCTCTTTTTTTTTTTTTTGGCTGTAGGATCTTAGTTCCCCGACCAGGGATTGAACCTGGGCCCTTGGCAGTGAAAGTGTGGAGTCCTAACCACTGGACCACCTGGGAATTCCCCTCCTCTTCTTCCTGTGTAACTCTGGACACATGGCTTCCCAGGCTCCCTTGAAGCTCAGCGTAGCCATGTGACTAAGTCCTGACTAAAGAGATGTAAGCAGAAGCCACCTCTGGGAAATGTCCTTAAAGAAAGGGGCACATCTTTCTTTACCCCTTCCTCTTTCCTACCTGCTGGAATGCAGAGGTGATGGCTGAAGCTCAAGCAACCATATTGGACCAAGAGGAGAAAGCACCCGCTGAAGATGCCACAGATACAAGGTATGTGGGGGCTTCCCTGGTGGCGCAGTGGTTAAGAATCTGCCTGCCAACACAGGGGACATGGGTTCGAGCCCTGGTCCAGGAAGATCCCACATGCCGCGGAGCAACTAAGTCCGTGCGCCACACTACTGAGCCCGCGTGCCTAGAGCCCCTGCTCTGCAACAAGGGAAGCCACCGCAGTGAGAAGCCCGCGCGCCGCGATGAAGAGTAGCCCCACTCGCTGCAACTAGAGAAAGCCCGTGCGCAGCAACAAAGACCCAACTCAGCCAAAAATAAATAAATAAATTAATTAATTAATTAATGAATAATAAAAAAAAGAAGGTATGTGGGTGGGGTCCCTGACACCATGGAGGACCAGCCTGAGACCTCCTACCTCCAGACTTTCACATCAAAGAGAAATAAACTTCTGTCTTGCTTAAGCCAATATGATCTGGGGTTTCTCTCATACATAGCCCACCCTGATTTTCCTTGACATGATGATAGAGTCGATGGGGTTATCTGTAAATGGGTGATCAAAGATGCGGGGGTAACATCTGATCTGAAACCTGAACGGTGAGAAAGAGCCAGCCGGGGGGAGATTGGGGAGGAGCATCCACGCAGGGTGGGGAGACACAGGCAGGAATGGCGCTGGTGCCTTGGCAGAGCAGAAAAAGGGAGGTGAGCAGAGGGCAGGAGTAGCCCAGAGTAGGGAATGGGTGTGGCGAAGTCATGAAGGATTTTACACAGGGGAGTAATGTCTTCTGTTTTCTGTTTCTCAAAGGTAAGTCTGAGTGCTGGGTGGCCCCTGTATTGTGAAGTCAGGAGGCCAGGTGGGAGGCTCCTGGGCGATGGAGGAGCAGGGCGGTGGGCCTGGGGAGAAACAGTAGAGAGGGAGAGAGGAGGATGGAGAAGTGGAGATGGAGACAATAGAATGAGCCGTGGTTGGATGTGGAGCTAGGGAAAGAGAAGAATCAAGGCAGCGATTCGATTTGGGGCATGAGGAACCAAGTGGGTGAAGACTGGAGGAGGCCCAGAGTTTGCTTCTTTGCTTATTTGTGTTTAGGGGGAAAGGTCAGAATTAAACAAGACTGTTAACCTGTGTCGCCCGTATTGCCTTTCTCAGATAGTAATTGCCGCATGCATGCTTTCAGCAGTGGGCTAAGGAACCGATTTTTGCATTGACTGCATTCAGAGTCAACAAACACGTATGAACTATCAACTATGGACAGAGATCTGGGCCAGGTTTAAGGGACTGAGCAAAGGTCCCTGTCCTTGAGGTTCATGGTCTGTGGAGGAGAAAGGGCCGTGGACCATCCCAGTAGAGCACAGACGGGCGATGACACAGGTGGGCTTGGGCTGAGCCGTTTCAGTCCTCCATGGGTGGGGGAGCATGAGGGGAGGGAGGCTTCACAGAGTTGGGGATGCAAGAGCTGAATCCTGAAGCTTCAGTTCAGCAGATATAGAAAGGAGGGGTGTCTCAGGACAAGGGAACAGCATGTCTAAAAACCCAGAAGCCCAGGGAGTTCCCTGGTGACCTAGTGGTTAGGATTCGGGCTTTCACTGCCATGGCCCGGGTTCAATCCCTGGTCAGGGAACTGAGATCCTGCAAGTAGGACAGCGCAGCCAAAAAAAACAAAACAAAACAAAACAAAACCCAGAAGCCCAGAGAACACAGAACCTTCAGAGAAGAGCAAGTGTCAAAACTCTGAGAGAGGGACTTCCCTGGTGGTCCAGTGGTTAAGACTCCATGCTACCAATGCAGGGGGCCCGGGTTCTATCCCTGATCAGGGAACTAGAGCCCACATGCCACAACTAAAGATACCACGAGCAGCAACTAAGACCCCGCGCAGCCAAACAAATAAATAAATATTAAAAAAAAAAAAAAAACCCTCTGGGAGAGCTCTCAGCCTTGCCTCGAGGCCCCTTGAGCAGATCCTACCTACCAGGACACCCCACCCCCCTGCGCTCTCTGGAGAGCCAGGCTGACCTCACAGCTCTCCAAGGCTGCCTTTTGACCTCCCTCCTCCCCTTCTGGAGAAACCCCTGGAACCCTCCTCCCCCTCTTCTGTGAGCACCCAGTTCTCAGGGGATCCTGTCGACTCCCGGTTTGTATCTCGGAGTGAGTTATCTTTGCAAGATCTGACCTTGCTGCCCCCAGACAGGCAGAAGCCTCCTTGCTCTCGGGATGCCCCCCGGGACCAGCCAAAGGTGCGGGGATGCGAGTCAAGGGGTACAGGATTCCAGGAGAGGAGGGCTGGACGGGCTCATCCCTGAATGCCTTTCCAGTTTCAGTGCGTCCCCCTACTTCCCTGCTCTCCCACCCCCTCACCCCTCACCCCTGCCGTAAGGATGACTGGTCCATTCACAACGTAGAGGAATTACTGCCCCAATTCCATTCACCCTCCCTCTGCTCTGTCCCCAACCCGTGCTGTACCTTACACCTCTGGTCCCTCCACCTGGGAGGCCTTGCTCCCACTTCTCCTGATGGACTTTTCTAAGATTTGGCTCAGAGGACTCCCTGGAGACATCTTCACTTCCCAAATTACCCGTCCCTCGGGCTCCCCATTCTTTGTTCATACCCCTTGCTGTCATCACACTCTGGTTATTATGTGCTGACACCTGCTATCTCCATTGGACACGAACTCCTTGAGGATGGATGCTGTGTGGCCCTGGTCACCTGAGACACAGGTGACCTTCAGTCTCCATGGTCTATTTCCCCATTCACGACTCAGTCCCTTACCTGCGTCCAGAGCAGATTATACTCTCAAGCTCCTTTCCATCTGGCATCCCATTTGGTCCGTACATCGGCCCAGAGAGGAAAATCAACACCGGAGAGAGGATGTGGCCAGCTCAAGGTCACCTAGCGAAGGGAGAGCCACCTGCCCCCGCAGTTCACACTGAACCTAAATGCCCCAGCTGTGGCGCACGTGCCTTTAGTGCAAAATCCCAGGGGTTTGAGTGCCCAATCCAGGAGGGCACAGGAAGTCACATCTTCACAAGGAATACCCATGGGTCTCTCCAGATCACCTGGCCAGACCCTGTCCCCTCTGCCAGCCTCCTGGCTCCCTTCGATGGGTCATCCTATGCTATCTGGACCTCCACTCACCTTAGCTGCCACTGCACACTATGGACCACTTTGCCCTGAACTTGGGCCCAGACCCTCCCTTCCGTTCCCACAAGGGAACTGTCCAGCAAGGCTTTGCTGGGGGTCTGGGGAGAGCAGCAGAGGATCACCCACTGGGCACCAAAGAGTAGGTGTGAGACTACCAGATGGGTCTACCTTCAGTGGTCACCGGCCCACCTAACACCTCACTGTCAAGCCCATTGCAAGGGGCAATTCACCATGACCCCACCCCCCTTAGCTCCCTCAGGCCAGGAGAAAGAAGGCAGCCTTCCCTTTCAAGGTCTACTGCCAAATCCTCACTTCTCATTGAGGACTGACCGTGTCCCAGGCTGACTGAAAATACGAAAGTCTCTTCCCTTCAGGAGGACTTCACACCCTGCCCACAGGGTCTCCCTCGGGGACAACCAGTCCCAACCCATGATCTGGGCTGTGTGGTCTGGAATAACATCAGATGGGGGTGCAACCAAATCACAGTTCAGGGTGGGCTTCCGCAGGTCCAGCTTGGGGCTCCACCCTCGGCTCACCTTGTTCCTGCTGACATTTGAACTTGGCACCCAAACTTCTACAAGCATGAACTTGGACAGGGGCATCCGTGGACCTTGGAGAGGGGACCAGGTAGGCGCCTCCCTAGTGCTCTAGGAAATGGCAGGGTCTGCATGGCAAGAGGGGCTCTAAGCGAAGAGGATGAGGGGGTGGGGGGGCTGGGGGGTGTGGCCCTGCAGGACCAATCAGGATACCCTCTCAGGGCATCCTGGGGCCCTGCTCAATTCCCCCAAAGTCCAGGCTTTCTGACCATCTCCATCCAGCCCAGGGGCATGGCTAAGGGGAGGCAGGCCTCTCTTGTCTGATTTCCCCAGAGCCCAGCGCAGTGCGAGGCACTGGAGCCTTCAAATAAATTGAACTGACCCAAGTCCAAATTGGAATCAAATGAGTGAAAGGGGCCACCACTTCTTCCTGGAGAACCATAAACAAGCCAAGTGCGACGTTGGGTGGATTTGGGGAAACAGCCACACCCAGTCAAGGTGACAAGAATGACCAAGAGCACGTGGTGTGAGTAGAAGGACCAGAGGCCAATCCGCTCTGCTGCTGCTTGGGTGACTGGTGGGCTGGCAGGGGCTGGTCCCTGCAGAACAGCCGAACAGCTGGGTAGAGTCTCCTTCTAAGCCAGATGTTCCCACTTGTCATCCCCCCTTCTCCCCGCCTCTCACCTAGCTGGCTGCCAGCCCTTTCTGGGCCCTGGGAGAGGTACTCTGCTGCAGTCTCCTGCACTCGGCTCCCTCTCGGCAGCTGGGACAGGCAGAGGGCAAGGTGCCTGGGACCTCTGGGCTGTGGTGGGAAGGCAGGGCCAGCATCTGGTGTTCGCTGCTGCAAGCTGCAGAAAACAGCCCAGTCTGGACCAGGGCCTGGGACAGATGCCACGAGCTGGGAGACTGAGCACCAACGTGGAGCAGGAGGCGTCCCCATCCCCCTTCGCCACAGCCGCTCTGCTCCTGACTGGCATGAAGGCCAAGGGTGGCAGGAGGGAGCCCAGGGCTTGGCCTCAGGCAGGACACCAGCTGAGGGGAGTCGCCTACCTCTCCACCCTCAGTTCTCTCATCTGTAAGAGGGAAAGAACAATAGTAAACAGCGCCTTCCTCAGAGGGGCTTGCAGAGCACGGCACCCGGCACAGAGCCGGTGCCCATTCATTGGTTATTCTTTTTACTGGGAAGCCACTTTACCTCTCTGTCGTGTTAGTTTCCCCCTCTGTAAAATGGGGAGGCTATAAGGATCAAGTGTGACCACCAGGTGAAACCCCCAGCACAGTGCCTGGAACAGACCCTCCGCAAACTGGAGGATTCCAGCTCCGGGTCTGAATGGATGGATGCCCTTTCTCTGCCGGGGCTCGGCACGTGCGGGCTTGTGGTGAGCCCCAGGAAATGGTTGTGGAATTACTGGATATGCCATCTCTCTGTCCTTGTCTCTGCGTTTCTATTGTTTGAGTCTGAAGCAGGAAATCCCCAAGCTGGCAGCCGCAGAACCGACACTCTCCCTTTACAGATGAGGTCACGGAAGCCTGGAGAGGGGCAAGCACTTGCTCTGCGTCCTGCAGCCAGGCAGGGTCGGAGCTGGGCTGGGACGGTTTCCTCCCTCCATGCAGTGTCCACAAAACCCCCTTTCTGTCCACTTTCAAACCTCTGTTCACTTGTGTCCATCTGAACTCCTCTTTCAGTCTCTGCCTCTTTAGCAACCAGAGCCCAGGAACTGGTGACCAGCCCCAGTACCCCCCAAGAGCAGAGACTGCCCTGCTGGGGGGTGGCACTGGGAGCCGAGAATGCCGGCTGCTCTGACCCCGGGGCCTGGGTCGGGCTGCCGACAGAAGAGCCGGTGTGCCCAAACATTGGGGCGTTGTGAGCTCAGAGCTCCGTGTGGGGATGTTGTTTTTGTTGACCTGAGATTGTTTCAGGTTGACTGAAGGGCCGCGTCTTAGCGCCCAGGCGCCAGTTCTTTGGAGCTGGTTGGGGTCTTGAGGAGAGGATGGAGGGGGTGCCCTAGTCTGGGGCAAGAAAGGGCAGTGGCTGCCTGGGCCCCCACCCCCACCCCATGAACACCGGTCCCCGAGGGCAAGACTACAGAGGAAGAGTGAGCGAGTCCCAGGGGACGGCACCAGGACAGGAGGGAGAAGGCAAGCGCCCGTGCATCTTGGGACCTGAGCAGAGGGGCCTGGCCAGAATGAGGATGGACAGAGGCAGGACAGGAGCATCCAGATGTTGGCACAGACTCGCTGGGAGGCTGGGAGCTCCAAGAACCCAGCCATCGAATGTTAGTCCACGAAGGAAGACCCAGGAGACTCGTAGGGGACAGGAGGGCCTTGGGACGCCTTGGAGGCTGGCCATCCGGGGTTGGGTGGGGTGGGCCAGACTCACAGCTGTCCAGATGTGGGTGAGAGATAACTCTGTTTACTGGGCATCCAGCGGGAGCGGGGCAGGGGGGTGGAAGGGGCTCCCAGGGCCCATGGGGCAGGCAGATTAGGAGGCGGGGGCATGAGTCAGGGGTTTGGGAGCTGCCCCAGGGGCGCGGGAGCGAGGACCAAGTGCGGTTAGAGCGGGTGTGGGCTCAGCTGGTCATAGAGGCCACCGGCGGCTGCAGGAGTTCGCCGAGGGACCTGGAGGCTCGTGAGCGGGTGAGCAGGGCGGGGAGGGGCTGGGGTGGTCCTGAGGTGCCTGTCCTGAGGGCTTCTGCAGGTGCCCAACCTGAATCTGTGCCCAAGTGGGCATGGGTGCTGGACCTGCGAGAGGGGTGCTGGTGGGTGGGATGAGAACGTTACAATGTGTGTTGTTGCCCCTAAGCGCACAGGCCCATTGGCCCCTGCAGCTGGGAAGAGTGGGGCGGCAGGTATTAGGAAAAAAAGGCTGGCACGTGGCAGCAGAGGTGTGTGAACTGGTTGTGTGAGTGTGTGTGTGGAGGGGCAAATCTGATTCCCCTCCAGGTGTGGGTCCTTGTCAGGCTCCTATTTACCAGCCCCTGAATCGAACAGGCTTGGGTCTCACCCCCCAGCCCCCTCTTTCCTCCGCGTATGGGGATCCCCAGGCCACCCCGTCTCCCTCCTAAGAGGAGAATTGTCAGCTGACACTGCTTCTCATTTTGAAACACTTCCAGGGAATCTAACCAGGGAGACCTGGTACTGTCCCCATCCTAGAGGGTGTTTGGAGGGAAAGGAGGAGTCCCCCACCACCTGAGGATCTCAAAACACTTAGGTTAATTCCATGGGAATTGAAAGAAAATCAGAGGGGGATGAAGATAGCAAGTCTGTACTTGATCCCCAGTAGCAGTGATAACGATAGCAAACGTTTACATAGAGCTCTTTTGTGCCAGGCATTAGTCTAAGTGCTTTTTATACGTGAACTTACTTAATGCTACAACAGGTCTATGAGGTAGATGTCATTATGATTACCCCCATGTTACAGATGAGAACACGGAGGCACAGAGAGGTTGAGTCACTTGCCTAAGGTCACACAGTAAGTGGCAGGGCTGGGATTTGAAGCCAGGCAGCCGGATTGCAGGGTCCATGCTCTTAGTCACTGATACTAAACCAGCTAATAGCTATTTTCTCTTCTGGGAGACAACTCAGGGCAATGGTTAGAGGTGTAGCTGGAGTCAGATAGGGCAGGGTTTAATCCTGCCTCTGCTACCTACCTGCTAGGGCACCGAAGCAGGTAAACCTCTCTGAACCTCAGCTTTCTCATCTGTAAAGCGAGGCTAGTGACATCACCCGCCTCACAGAGTGGTTTGGGGAGAGATAAAACGGCACAGCCATGTATGGTGTCGGGGCGATTACACAAAGTTGGTGCTATGCCACCAGGGAGCCCTCCCTGCCTTCTGGTCCACCCTCCCCCCCCCACCAGCCTCTTCCAGCTGTGCTCCATCTCCTGGGCTCCAGATGCCCTGCTCCCCCTTATCTGCCTGGCCCTGGCTGGCGGGCTGGCCAGGTGTTTGGTGCGCTTCCAGGTGTTTGGTGCCATCAGGGTCCAGGCTCTTATCAGTGCCAGCAGAGCAAGGCCTGCAGCTGGGGGGGCGGCTGGGCCTGGTGGCGGCTACAATCTGGGTCATGGGTGCACCCTCTGAGGCCCCAGCAGAGCTCGAGACACCTCTGTTCTCCCCTCTCCTCTCTCACTGATGTCTCAGAACCCCAGTAGGAAGGCCTCCCATTGTACAGACGGGGTGACTGAGCCCTAGAGAGAGGCGGGGAGCTGCCAGTCAGTGGCAGAGAGGCAGCCTGGATGTCTGGGTTCTCGGGCTCCGAAGGGACCCTCTGACCCTCTCCCCTCTCAAATGGGAAACTAAGACCACAATCCCAGCCCATAGGGCGTCGGGGGGGGGGGCATGGCGTGGCGTTTAGCACCTCAGGCAACAAAGCAAGAGAAGGGAGAAAGAGAATAAAAATGGGAGAAGAGGAAGGCAGGGGAACCTGGGGAGAAGGGGACACAGAGGGACAGAAAAGGGAGAGAAAAAAGGTGCATGGCCAGACTCCTCAAAGGGCAAGTCCCCTGCAGTAGGGACACCCCATCCTCAGGCTTTGGAAACTGCCCCGCCCAAGGCCATCACTTGCCCTACAACCCCCCAAGGCAGGGACCCCTGCCTTTCTCAGTGTGGGTCAGGGGCTCGCTCATGCCCCTCTCTCTATCTCTAAGGACTTCAGGGCCATCCATTCCTCAGAATGGTTCTTTCCGTATACACTCCCTGCTCTGTTCCCTCCCACAGCGCCCAGCCCTGTCTTGCATGGTCCTCTCTCTGCATCTTGCCCACAATTCCTGGCACCCAGGCTAGCCCTCCCCACCTCTCAGCCCTCCACATCCCACCGGTGCTTCTGGACCCAGCACCAGTGTCCCCTCCACCAGAGACACTCCACCTGCAACCCCACCGCGAGTCCTACTTCCCCCTGCCACAGGCATCCTCGGCACCCAGCATGGTCTGCTCACTGCTTGTGTTTGTCTGGGGCACGTGTTTTCTCCTGAACGCCTTAGCCTGTCACGTGTTCCCAGCTCGTCTCCCCAGTCCGGGTTGCGAGCTTCTGGAGAGTAGAACAGTGTCTTGTTCATCTCAGCTTCCCAGGCTCCATACCAGGCACAGAGTGGGCACGTTTGTCAACCTGACCCAAATCCCTGTTGCTACAATGCGTTCTGCTGCCATGGGTAAGGGAGAGAAGGATGTCCCTCCACACTCAGCCTGGGGCCGCGCCAGGGCACCCCTGTGCTCTCCTTGGGCTGGTCCTCACATTCCTGCAGTGGGCATCCTTCCTCTCCACTAGAGACACAACTGAGAAAACGGAGGCACAGGGCTCCACTGCCTCCTGGCTGGGTCCTAGTCATCCTGGCTCCCCAGCCCCAGAACCCCAAGCCTGCAAGGGGGAGCCATTCTTACATTCTTTCAACACATATTTATTGAGCACCTACTATGTGGCAACCACTCTGCTAGGAGTGGGAGATCCAGTGAAGATTGAGACGCGCAGGATCTTAGCGCTCACGTGGCTTCCTTTCTAGAGGCGTCCTCAGACCATATATCCACAGATGAATTAAGAAACCAGAAAATGACAGATTGGGTTAGTGGCTGTTAGGGTGGTCAAGAAGGGAATCTGAAGAGGTAGCATATGAGCTGAGATGTGGGAAGGGCTGAAGTGTGGGAGAAGGGGCATCCAGGATGTGGCCAACTACATGTGCAAAGGCCCTGGGGCAGGAAAGGGCTTGGTAAGGAGGCCAATGGAATAGGTGGTGAGAGAGCAAGAGAGAGGGAGTTCAAGATGGAGTAGGGGAGAGAAGAAAGGCCATATCATTCAGGACCTGTGAGCCACTCCTAAGGATACTGCAGCCCCATGCCCAGGAGGAGGCAGCCATTTCTGGGAGAAGAGGGTATTCTGTGGAGACTCTCAGCTAAGCTCCCTGAAGGACGGACAGGTCATGTTCCTGGAGTTGGTGATTCCTGGGGATGGGCAGAAAAGGAAGCCAGGTGAGGACTGGTGGATGGAAGAAGGAGTCGGATTGGAAGAACACCCGCCGCCCCCCCCCCATCCTCCCAAACATCCTTATGTTGGTGCCAGCTAAGTTTCATCTTCCCTGCTCTGCCCTGTCTCTCCGGCCCCTGCACACCTGCCCTCAGACCTACAAATCCAACCCCTCACTCACACTTCTTTCCTCTGACCCCATTGTCTCCCAACACCTGGGATCCCCCTTCACTCAAGTACAGCCCCCTGTGGGGACGAATGGGAGACCCCAGGCTGCCCTGTGTCTCACTCAGCCTGTGCCTTTCCCCTGCAGGGACCTGCAGTGTGGGTTATGCTGGGGGCTCAGATCACTACAGACAATTGAACAATCAGGACAGAGCCATGGCGGATTCACAGGTGAGTCTTTGATGGCATCTGCAGGGCTCCTAACCCTGGACTCCTACCTTCACGGAGGTTTGTGGAGCCCCCTCCACAGCCCAGCCCTGATGGCAACTTCTCACAGGAGAATGAAGATAAGCTGGAGGAGTTTCTAGAGCAGAAGGAATATGAAGACCTTGGGTTCCCCACGCTCCAGGTGGAGGAAGCAGAAGGTGAGCCCCATCTCCCTCTCTCCTGCTGGGATGGGCTGCTGAGCCCCATCAGACACAGGTGGGGAACTTGTCCTCCCCTTCTCCCCGCTCCCCACCGGCCCAGCCCCAGGGCCAGCTCTCCCACAATCCTGGCTGATTGAAGGATAAACAGAGTTTTGTTTGAAATGATCACAGGAGGTGACTGGGGTGGGGGTGGGGGCTGGAGGCAGGACCAGTCACCCATCACTGTGCCCCTTAGATTTGTAAGAGGGCAACCAGGCCTGTCGGGGACGAGGGCATGAGCCCGCATGCCACCCGTGCCCATCCAATGCCAGCTCCCAGGCCAGGCACTGGGCCTGTTCTGGGAACATCGTTCTGTTTGGGGGTCCAGAAGTCCTGAGAAATGGGGGGCCGTGGGGACCCTCAGGGCGGAGAAACATCAGGAAACCTTCCTGGGCCTGCCCAAGGTCTCGGTTGGGGAGCCCCGGGAAGGGACCTGTTTACTGTCAACAGGACTTAAGTGCTGGCAATTGGTATTGGAGATAAGAGGCCCCTCTGGGAAATGAGGGCTGGGGGTGTAGGGGCCAATAATATAAGGGCGGACCCCACGGGGCACCCGAGCTCCACTTGGAGGCAGCGAGAAGCTACTGGCTGGTGGGATTGTTGAGGCAGGTGGGAAGAAAGAAGGGAATCTGGTCCCAGAAGGTAGCAGGAGAGGGAAGAGAATTGCCATTCAGGACTCCCCAGTCCCCCTGGAGATGACCCTCCTCGTCACCACTGAGGATGAGCCCCAGGGGTCCTTCACAGCGCTAAGATGGGGAGTGACAGTGCCAGGCTGGGTGGCCAAGAACAAGCGTGGGGGGCCACAGCCCACTGAGCAGCAGGGGCAGGGTCCCAGCCAGGGGCAAGGGGAGGGAGAGCGGCATCACCCCGTGTGGTGTCCGAGGCTCACGCTGGGTGGTGCAGGAAAGTCTTGCGGGAATTGTCTGGGGCCAGTGCTAACCGGCCCTCTTGATTTTCAGCTCAGCTCACCGAGCCGACAGCCACAGACTACCACACCGCGCCGCACCGCCCCCCAGACATCTTCGAGGTGAGCACCCCAGCCTCCCCCGATTCTCTTTCCTGTGCTGCCCTTGGGATCCATCATCCTACCAGGGGAGGGGAGGAGCAGAGGGGTAGCTACCGTTTCAGGATGGGGGAGACCCCACAAACAGGGAGAGAAGGAATGGGCATCCTGGGAAATAGGTAAAGGACATCTCCCAGTGAGGGGGCAGACCCGGGGCCCCCTTCCACTGATGGGGGAGCTCCCTGGACAGAGATAAACTGATAGCTGGAGGTCTGAGCCACCAGGTCCGCTGGCCCTGGCTGGGCTGTCAGTTACTCCCTGGGGAAGCACAGAATTAAATACATGCTCTCCTCAGCCCAGTCCCCCAAGGCCCCCCACGTCCTTGCTGGACTCCAGACGGTCTAGCTGGTTAGAAATTTGGGTCTGCCCTCAGCTAGGCCCCTGGGACTGGCCATCTGGCCCCAAGGAACCCCAAGGGCATGCTGAGCCCACGCAACAATCTTGGAGGCAGGAGGCTGACCCAGTGACCCCAAAGGCTTCCCTCTTCTTTCCTTTCCTGCCCACTCTAGCAGCCCTTTTGGCCCAGAGTTTCTTCAAATGCCTCTGAAATGGGGTGAGGGGCCTGGTCAGGAGGTTGGGGAACAGAGCCAGAGGTGGGGGACCCTCAGTCATCTCCTCACATGTCACACCTCACTCTACACCCTGAGGATGTAGCTCCTGACGGTCCCTTCTGAGCTCATGCTCTGCCCTGAGTGCTCCAGGACCCTGGGCC
Organism: Eschrichtius robustus; assembly: GCF_028021215.1. Taxonomy (NCBI): domain Eukaryota; kingdom Metazoa; phylum Chordata; class Mammalia; order Artiodactyla; family Eschrichtiidae; genus Eschrichtius; species Eschrichtius robustus. The sequence continues at coordinate 22,291,053 of NC_090843.1, read as the reverse complement.
TCTGACAGACATCTCTCAGAGCCTGCTGAGTGCCCACCGTGCCCTGGGCTTCCAGCCTCCCCATAGCCCTGCCGGGGGCCTGAGGGACTAATTCAGGCCTGCGGGGCTGCAGGTCCTCGTGGAGCTGCGGGAACTAGTGATGGATGAAAAGAACCAGGAGCTACAGTGGATGGAGACAGCGCGCTGGGTGCGGCTAGAGGAGAACCTGGGGAAGGACGGGATCTGGGGCCGCCCACACCTGTCTTACCTCACCTTCTGGAGCCTCTTGGAGCTGCAGAAAGCCTTTGCCAAGGGTGAGTGAGCCCCTCTGTGCCCCTCTGCGTGTGACCCCTGCATGTGAAGCTGCTAAGGAGGAGGAGGGCCAGGGCCAGCCAGCCCACTCACCCCTCCCCTGCCTGCAGGTACTGTCCTCCTGGACCTGCCAGAGAAATCCCTGGCCGGGGTGGCCAGCCAGCTGCTGGACAGGTTTATCTTCGAGGGGCAGATCCAGCCTCAGGACCGAGAAAATCTGTTCCGGGTCCTGCTGCTCAAACACAGGTGCCCCTGCCTGCCAGGCCCTGGATTCCACACCCACAGGGCCCATCTCCCCGGCCCGCCTGCCCCAAGCTCTCCCTGGGGGTCCAGGTGGCCCCTCCCTACCAGGCTGGGTCCCACTTTTCTTCCACAATGTCTCCTGCTTCCAGCACGTCTCGAGCGGTAGCCATGTCTCCATGCTCAGGTTTGGGGGCCACTGGTCCCCAGGAGGGCGGACTCTCAAGGTCCCTCTCTCCATCCATTCTTCTGGCTCCACCTACTCATTCCAGACAGAGGCCACCCGCTTCCATCCACAATGTCCTTCAGAGGAGGCTGATTCTCCTTCCGCCCTGGGCCTCTCTAGCCTGGTCACTGGCAAGTCCCATGTCCCTCCCACCACCGGTCTCCACTCTGCTGACAGCCCAGGCTGAGCAGCCTACTCAGCGCATGTCCACTGTGTGTCGTCCTGCAGCCACGCCAGAGATGTGGAGGCCCTGGGGAGTGTGAAGCCTGCAGTCCTGACACGTTCTGGGGACCCGTCACAGCCTCTGCTCCCACAGCATCCCTCGCTGGAGACAGAGCTCTTCTGTGAACAGGTGAGGCTGTACCAGGGGTGTGTGAGGAGAGCCGGAAAGCTCCCAACCTGAACATGGTTCGAAATGAGAGTGGGTAGGGCAGACGGGGTGGGCTACTCAGGCGTCCAGGGTCCAGAGTGGCCGGAGGACTTCCCTCACCACCCTCCTTGCAACAGGGAGAGGGGAGAGCGGAAGGACACTCGTCATCTGCAATGCTGGGAAAGAGTCCCCAGGACTGGGAGGCCACCCTGGTGCTAGTGGGTAAGTGGGCAGAGCGTCCATCCCTCCCCCCTTCACGTCCCCTGCTCCTGCCTCCTGCCCTGGCCCAGCCTGCCTCTCCCTAAGCCTGGACCCCAGCAGCGCGCCTCCCCCCCTTGGCCTGGCCCGACCACCTCACTTCGTCTGTCCCCAACAGGCTGTGCCAGGTTCCTGGAGCGGCCAGTGCTGGGCTTTGTGCGACTAAAGGAGCCTATGGAGACAGAGCAGAAGCCAGAGGAGCCGGAGGAGCCGGCAGTTCCCGTGCGCTTCCTCATTGTGTTGCTGGGACCCGAGGCCCCCAACATCGACTACACCCAGCTGGGCCGGGCTGCTGCCACCCTCATGTCAGAGAGGGTGAGGAGGGGCCAGCGAGGGCTGGGGGAGCCCAGGGGGCTGGGTGGCTGCTGAGGCCTCGTCCCCGGCCCCGGTTACTTTAACTTCACTAGTTTGGCCCATTCAGTCTGATCTAGCTGCTTCCATCCTGTCTGGCCAGGGGGAGTCCAGGCCCGTGTAGTCTGGCCTAGGCCCCGCCTGATCAGGCCTGGTCTAGTCTGGCCCGCTCTGCCCTGGTTCTGTCTGGTTAGGTTTGGCCTGGTCTGGCCTGATCTGCTCTCGTTCCATCTGGTCTGCTATAAGCCACCTGGTTCGCTTTAGTTCTTTCTGCTTTCCCGACTCAGGGCCCTGTCTGCCTCCCCAAAACCCTTTCAGAGTAGAAGGTGGAAGCCCAGGGGGGAAGGAAAATCAGTTCCTAGCAAGCAGGAGCTGGGTGAGAGGGTTCTGATCCCCAGAGGCCCTGGCTGTGGCCTCTTGGATCCTTTTGTTGAGCAGGTCCTAGTGGCTCTGACCTTCCTTCCTGCTCCCAGGTGTTCCGCACTGATGCATACTTGGCCCAGAACAAGGAGATGCTGGTCCATTCCCTAGAGGGCTTCCTAGACTGCAGTCTGGTGTTGCCTCCCACGGACACGCCCTCTAAGGATGCCCTGCTCAGTCTGGTGCCCGTGCAGAAAGAGCTGCTGAAAAGACGCTACCTGCCCAGCTCTGCCAAGCCAGAGCCCAGCTTCCTCAAGGGCCTAGGTACCTGCCCTGCCCAGCCCTAGGCTTGCTGAGCCCCCAGACCATCAGACACCCTAGCACAGCCCTGTGAGCCCCTACCTCCCCTCTTCCCATTAAATCTCCCATGTCCCCTCTCCCTGTCCTCACGCCTCCCAGCCTCCTGGACCACCCTACATTCCCATCAGACAATCCCCTTCTCGATTCCCTTTTCCCCACACTTCCCCTTTCCACCCCCCGTGACCGTGGTCCTGTCCTTCACTACAGATTTGAATGGGGGTCTAGAGGACACCCAGGATGACCCTCTGCAGCGGACAGGCAGGCTCTTCGGGGGGCTGGTACGTGACATCCGGCGCCGCTACCCCCGCTACTTGAGTGACATCACAGACGCATTGAACCCCCAGGTCCTGTCTGCCATCATCTTCATCTACTTTGCCGCCCTGTCACCCGCCATCACCTTCGGTGGCCTCCTGGGTCAGTGCCTCTGTGTGTCCCACTAACCCTCACCTCTGACCCTCTGGCCTCTGTATCAGCCCTGACTTTGCCCCGATCTGACACTCTGGACCCCTACATCAGCTTGTCAGTGAAATGCTCTATCGGCCTCTGGAAATGATCTTGACCTTACCGCACTGTCACTTCCATCCACAGGAGAAAAGACCCATAACCTGATGGGTGTGTCGGAACTGCTTATCTCCACTGCGGCGCAGGGCATCCTCTTCTCCCTGCTGGGGGCTCAGCCCTTGCTCGTGGTGGGCTTCTCAGGACCCCTGCTCGTGTTTGAGGAAGCCTTCTTCTCGGTAGCTCTGTTCTGGCCCCACTGTCACCCTGTAACTGGCCCCTGGCCCAACCTGCTTAATGCACGGGGCCTGGGCCCATTTATCTGACCCCAGCTCCCTCTGACCACTCTACAGTTCTGCAAGAGTAACGGCCTGGAGTACATCGTGGGCCGTGTATGGATTGGCTTCTGGCTCATCCTGCTGGTGGTGCTGGTGGTGGCCTTTGAGGGCAGCTTCTTGGTCCGCTTCATCTCCCGCTACACCCAGGAGATCTTCTCCTTCCTCATCTCCCTCATCTTCATCTATGAGACCTTCTCAAAGCTGGTCACGGTGAGGGCCATGGGAGTGTTAAGAGGCACGTGTGCGTGCATGTGTGTGTGCGTGCGTGCACGTGTGTGTGTGTGTGACTGTGCACAAGATGTGTGACTGTGGGTGTCATAGCACATGTGTCTGTATGGCATTTATGTGGCCGTGTTTTCACGGTATGTGACTGTGACCACATACATGTTGCTGCCTGCTGTCTGTGGGCCGGTATTCTCACCATGGCTGTGCGGAGTGACGGTGCATGAGAGCTCCCCCTGCCTGCACAGGCCCATGTGTATAACCACATGCAGTAACCAGTGGGCACGTGTGAGACTGAATGTGGGAAACTGCAGGCATGGCGGGGTAGCAGGGGTTCTGGAGACTCTGAAATCCCCCACTCCTCCTGCAGTTGCCCTTAGGAACTGCAGGGCCTGCAGAGGGCATGCCCTCTGGGTGGATACTGTACATCTACCCCTGATTCTGTTGGTCGGTGGGTCTTTCTCTGGTTTCCAAGTCTCTGGAGCCTAAGTCTTTTTAGGAACCTCCTTGGCACTTGTTTCCTGTCCTCCAGGCTTCTCATGGCTCCCAGGCCCTGGATGCTCGTGTGTGCGCACACACACACACACACACACACACACACACACTCATTTCCTCCATGGCCTGCCCCGCCCAAGCCTAGCCTGGTCCTCAGTCCTGAAAACCAAGCTGTGGAATCCCATTGCCTCTGTTACTATGTCAGTTGAGGAAGAAGATAGGTAGATGGATGATGCATGGCTGACGCATAGACAGACGGATGGATGAATGGATGATGAATAGAGAGAGATGGATGATGGATGGGTGGATGATGGACAGATAGATGATGGCTGGAGGATGGATGGATGGGAGGAAAGAGGATGCCTTGGTTTTCTGCTGCAGATCTTCCAGGACCACCCACTGCTGGAGAACTATGACCACAATGTGACAAGAATACCCAAACCTCAGGCCCCCCTGCCCAACACAGCCCTCCTCTCTCTTGTGCTCATGGCTGGCACCTTCTTGTTCGCCATGATGCTGCGCAAGTTCAAGAACAGCTCCTACTTCCCTGGCAAGGTCAGCGCATCCCCCCCACCTGTCCTTGCCTACACTGCCCTATCCCAGTCTACAGTACTCCCCTCAGCTTTCCCAATGCCATGAGTTCCCCTTCTTACCCTAGATTCCCATTTCCGATTCCAACCCTCCCTCCCCCCTCATCATGCAGGATTTTACTCTTGAGACAAGCGCATCTCCCTTTCTCGGCACGTCCAGGCTGAGAACCCAGTGGGGAACCAAGGACAGTTCTTGGAAGGGGGTGGAGAACCTGTGGGGCCGGGGGTGGGGCTGGGCCAGGTGAACAAGAAAGGAGGCAGGTATGTTGAGAAGCAGGACAGGGCATTAGATGTTCCCCCTGGGGAGAGTGGGACCCCCTGGTGAAGATGGGGCAGGAGTGGGGGCAAGTGGCAGGTGAGAGGTGGGAAGCAACTGGGCACTGACCACTGGTCCCTTCACCTGCCCTCAGCTGCGACGAGTCATTGGGGACTTTGGGGTTCCCATCTCTATCCTGATCATGGTCATGGTGGATGCCCTCATCCAGGACACCTACACCCAGGTGACCCTCTCCCCCACCCTTATTTCATTCCCCCAGTATGCCCCCTCCCCAAAACTGCCTTCCCAAACCTGAAGCCAGCTAGAACTACCCCTTCCCCAGCCCTGTCTCTCCAAGCAGCCCCATGTTCTTCCCACAGCCCTTCAGGACCCCTCTGGCTGAAGAAAGGGTCTGGGTCAGTTTGCCCCCTTTCATTCCTTAATCCAGGGCAGTAGGAAAGAATCCGCTTTGAAGCCAGGTTGATCTGAGTATGAATCTCAGTTTTGCTACCAAAGAGCTGTGCAATGCAAAGCCAGCTACATAACTTCCCTGATCCTGTTTCCTCATCTATAAAGTAGGGAATGAGAAAATGTATGTAAAGGGCTTAGTGCAGTGACTGAGTACAAAGTAGATGCTCAATATAAGTAAGTTCCCAAGTGCCCAGGACCCTGGTTCTCCCTGTCCCCACCTTTCCCCATCCCCCTGTCCCCAGGTGTTCTCACCAGCATCCCCCTCCCACAGAAACTCAGTGTACCTAAAGGCCTCACCGTATCCAACACCTCGGCCCGAGGCTGGCTCATCCACCCGCTGGGCTTATATAAGCCATTTCCCATCTGGATGATGTTTGCCTCCGCCCTGCCTGCCCTGCTGGTCTTCATCCTCATCTTCCTTGAGTCCCAGATCACCACGTAAGAGCCAGGGTGGGACTGGGCCTGGGAGGGTCCGAGGCAGAGAAAGGGACAGGCTCCAGGCAGGCAGGACATCAGGGACTGAGTGCTAGTAGGAATGATGGACGGGCAGGAGGTCCAGGTTTTGTGGGACATGACATGGTACTATTTGGGGAGCCCTTTTTAATAAAAAGAATATAAAATGAGAACTATAAAGTTAGGTGCTAGATCTTGGAAAGGGCCTGTACCCGTGAGGTTCCCTGAAGCTTATGCTTCTTTAGCTTCAGTGTAGATCTGCCGGTGGGTGTTCTAGGCGACGATGAAGACACTTCTGCTCTTAGAGTCTCGATTCTCAAGATGGTGCAGGAGGGAGGGGAGAAAGGAACTCTAAGGGAGATGGGCAAAGAAGGATAAACTAAAGTACAGAGGGACCCAAGTCTAGGGAAGGAAAGAGAGGGTAAAGGGGGTTGGGGTGAAGGAGAGCCCTGGTTACTCCTGACCTTCCACACCCCCAGGCTGATCATCAGCAAACCGGAGCGCAAGGTGGTCAAGGGCTCTGGCTTCCACCTGGACCTGCTGCTGGTCATGGGCATGGGCGGGGTGGCCACCCTCTTTGGGATGCCCTGGCTCAGTGCCACCACTGTGCGTTCTGTCACCCACGCCAATGCCCTTACGGTCATGAGCAAGGCCAGCGCCCCAGGGGCTGCAGCCCAGATTCAGGAAGTCAAGGAACAGCGGATCAGCGGGCTCCTGGTCTCTGTGCTCGTGGGTGAGTGAGGATTGGCCACACTTTCCAGCACCCTCAGCCCCTGCCCCTTAGGATCCAGTGCCCCTCCAGCCCTGCCCACCCTGCAGCCAGGTCTCCCCAAACACCCACTGCCCACATCTCCCCAGTGTCAGTTATTCACATGAAGGAATTCTGGAGGAAATACCCAAGGCACTGAAATGGGATCTGAGGGGGATGGAGGGGGCACTCCATTACTGGAAGCTTCCCTAGACAAGACCCTGTACTCTGAGCTTCTCCAACAGTTCAGTGAACTGTGGGTTCCAGCCCTGCCCCGCTGCTGTCTAGGTATCCCACCTTGTCTCTGGACCTCAACTTTCCCTCTCTGCACCATTAGAGGGTTCATTAGATGCCTGAGCTCTCTCTAGCTGCTCTGTGACTCATACAAAGGCCAGTGCTCCTAGGTGGGGGTGTGAGGTGAAGACAGAGGGTCACTGATCTGAGTTCTAGAGCAGCTGACAGTCCAGTTGGGCTTGGTGTGGGCAGCACCATGGTCGCTGATGGAGAGGCCAGGGAAGTTTCCTAAAGGAGGCGAAGCTGATGTCAGCTGGAGGAGGGCTGGGATTTGGGTAGGTGGAGGGTGATGGAGGCATTCTGGGCTGGGGTAAGAGGAAAGGTGGGCTTCTCTGCCCTCTGTGACTCCTTAGGTTAAAGGAGTAGGCTTTGAAGTCAGGCAGGCAAGAGTTTGACTCCCTGTTCTGCCACTTACTAGCTGTGTGGCCTTAGGTTAGTTGCTTCACCTCTCTGAGTCTGCTTCCCCATCTGCAAAATGGGGGTAATATCTATTAAGAGGCTCCAGGGAATTCCCTGATGGTCCAGTGGTTAAGACTTGGTGCTTGCACTGCTGTGGGCCCGGGCTCCATCCCTGGTGGGGGAAATAAGATCCCAGAAGGTTCCCGGCGTGGTCAGAAAAAAAAAAAAAAAAAAAAAGAGGATCCACTAAAAGGGTTCCATATAGTCCCTGTGACTTCATTCCCCAGCCTCTGCTGGCGCCGATCCTCTGGGGCAGCTGGGACTAAGACTGCGTGGTTCTCCCCACAGGCTTGTCCATCCTCATGGGGCCCATCCTGTCCCACATCCCCTTGGCTGTGCTGTTTGGCATCTTCCTCTACATGGGGGTCACATCCCTCAGTGGCATCCAGCTTTTTGACCGCATCTTGCTTCTGTTCAAGCCGCGCAAGTACCACCCGGATGTGCCCTACGCCAAGCGGGTAGGGGGCCCTCCCGGCTGCCCAGGTCGGGGCGGGGTGGGGGGGGGGCGGGCCTGGGTGCCTGGGCAGGGCAGGCCATGACCCCAGCCTCCGCCCGCAGGTGAGAACCTGGCGAATGCACTTGTTCACGGGCACTCAGATCATCTGCCTGGTGGTGCTGTGGGTGGTGAGGAGCATCAAAACCATCTCGCTGGCCCTGCCCTTCGTCCTCATCCTCACGGTGCCCCTACGCCGCTTCCTGCTGCCACTCATCTTCCAGAACCTGGAGCTCCAGTGTGTGAGTGGCTTCTCCCACCACCCAGCCCGCGCCCCTCCCCCCATTTCCTATGGCCAGAGGGCACAACTCCAGAGCAGAGGGCAGTGAGCGGTCATCAGTGGGGCTCAGAGAATGTGAGAGGTGTGTCTGGGAACTAAGGAAGGCAGAAGAGCATCGTGATTAAGGTCTAGGTTGGGGCCTGCGTCCAAATCCCGGCACTGCCACATCCCAGTGTGTGTGACCTGGAGCTAGCGGCCTCGTTTCTCTGTGCCTCAGTTTTCCTCACCTGTAAAGAGAGGAATAATGACAGGGTTGGTGAGAGGACTGAGAGGCTCACGAGGTGTGTTCCACATGGGTGGTCCCCACCACTGAGCGGCTAGTCCTGTGGTCTTATAAACCATCCGGAGAGTGGCTCTTCCAGTAGAATTCTTCCACGATGTGACACAGGTCACTGTGGCGCTGCCCCGGTGAAGGGGGTCTCCTGCCTGCCCTCTGGAGGCCCTCCCCTACCAGGGCACCAGATTCCTGGGGGCTCCCCACCCTGAGGAAACCTCTCATCTAGACCAACCCTAGGAGATGCAGGGACAGGACAAGACTTGTGCAAGGTTCAAAGAGAGACAGGCTCTCCTCACCGCAGAGGTGCCTCAGCGCTGGGGGGAGGGCTCACCTGGGCCCTCAGCCACTCACCCTATGTCCTTCCTCCCCCGCAGCTGGATGCTGACAATGGCAAGCCGAACTTCGATGAGGAGAATGGCCAGGATGAATACGATGAGGTGGCCATGCCTGTGTGAGGGGAGGGCCCAGGTCCCAGAGCCCCCTCCATCATTCCACTTCCCCACTCTCCCAGGAAAAGCAGAAGTTCATGGGCACCCTACGGACTCCCAGGTCCCTCCTGGGGCAGGAGTCGAGGCCCTGGGGCCATGGGTGGGGGAAGGAAAGGGTGTCTAGGAAACCTTGCATGAAGGGTAGACTGGCTTTTCTGGATGGAAAAGGCCAGTGGGGCCCACAGTAGGGGATTCGCTGTGCAGTCCCTCCTGTGGCCACACTGCCACCTGGGGGTCCCACCCTGGAAGACTTAGATCCAAGCCCTACCTCCTCATGACACAGACAGGGGAAGTAAAGAGGATGGGAGTTGGGTGGGGGGGATTCAAATTCCTGCTTTCTGTGTGACCTTGGGCAAGTCCCTGGATCTCTCCAGCCTCTGCTTCCTCGTCTGCAAAATGGGTATATTGATAATCACACCCACATTACAGGATGGTTTCTGAGGACCAAAGATAAACGTGAAAAAAGGGCTTCGTAAAATCTGAAAGGACTATTATACAATAGTCATCATTCTTCAAGCCTGCCCAAAGTCACATAGCTCCTGAGCCATTCAGCTGGGATTTGACCTCTGAGGCCAGAGTCTACTTCAGTCACCCACCTTTCCATGCTTAGAGATGCCCCTGCTGGCCCCTCTCTTCCCCCCTCTCTGCTCCCACTGGGGACCCTCTTCTCTGGGGCGGAGGAAGGTGTCCTGGTGAGGGCAAGGTGCAGGTGAGGACAAAATCAGGGCTGGGACTCAGGACTCCTAAGTGCTGCTCCCTCCCCCACGCTCTCATTCATTCACTCATCCATTCATTCCACAAACATTTATCTAAGGCCCTGGACCCCGTGGACACAGAGGTGACTGAGACAAGACCTTGCCCTGGGGTTGGGAGTGGGGGGCAGTGTACAGTCTGTTCTTGATTTGGATGGGGGTGGGGGGAGGGTGGGAAGATAGGGAGGCGATGGGGAGGGGGAGGGAGGGAGGTTTGTAATTTATACCTTGTGTATCCTCAGAGCTTTCATTGTACTTCAGCTACACGCAGGCACACTCGCGCACGCGAGCCCCAATTAGAGACACACTGTCCTCAACTCCACTTGAACCAAATCTTGGGGAGAACCCAGATTCGACCAATTGGGGTAGGAGACAGTGGGAGCTGCAGAATATGGGCAAAATCTATTTTTTTACAAAAGAAAAATATAAAAAGAGTTGAAAGAACTGGAAGTGGTAAGAGATGGTTGAAACTGGGAATCAGGGTGTGACAGAAAAAAAGGAGGCTGAGAGAGAGCTCTCAGGTACCTCCTGAAGGCTCACAGCTGCTTCCCACCACTTCACTGTTCTATGCCTCAGTTTCCTCATCTGTAAAATGGGGACGATAATGGTACCTACTTCATAGGTTTGTTATAAGGATTAAAGGAGACATTATCTATAAAGTGATTGCTTAGCACAGCGCCTGGCCTCAGACCCCTTCAGAAGAGTTCAATAAAGTTAGCTGCTGGTATTGTTATTCTGACTGGGATGCCCCTGCCCCTTCCTACCCTCTGCTCCTTGAACACTGCCAAGTGGAAAAAGTCACTCACCCTGCTAGCACCCTTCCCCTTGATGCTTGGGAATAGGTTGTACTAATAAATGCATCTGTGGTGGAGTGAATGCCATGCTGGAATTCCCTTCCCAGGGTCGGGGGTCCAAGGGGTCTGGGCTGGACCAGGTGGAGAAGGAACGTATGGTGTGGAGCTGGTGCAGGGCTGCGGCCCTAGGGGGCAAGAAGGGCCAGGCTGGGGGAGGGGAGTGGCACTAGAGTTGGGGGAGAGGCAGGGCTGGTGGCCCAGAGCCCTAGGGTGGAGAGGGCCAGCAACCAGTGAGGGGGTGGGAGAGCAAGGGAAGACAAGTTTATGCCCCGGACATCCCTCCTCTCCAAAATAAGCAAGACCCATGGAGGTGGGGAGGGGGGCGCCCCCTGCCCCTTGCACAGTGAACCCCACATCCCTTAAGACCAGTTAGCCCCTTAGCCTGGACACATCAGGCTGGGCAGCACCTCTAACAGAAATTGCCAGAGAGAAAATGTGATTTGCCATCGGTCACACAGGAACAGCATCTCTTGACCAGCTTTCCACCAGCCCCCACTGTGATGCCCTTGGAGGCCCTGCCCCCCACTCCCACCCCCAGCCACTTCCAGAAACTCTAAGGGACTCCTGGGCCAGGTGTCACCCACCCCTGGTGAGGAAGGTGTCAGGACGTCATCCCTCACCACCCCAAACCACCCCAACCTTCCAAAGAGAGGTCAGTGCAGGGTTGGGCCGCCTGGCTTCCTTCCCTGGATCTATATTTACATGCTGCCTATCCCCAGCTGACCCCTCCCAGGCTGGCCAGGGCGGCCGCCAAAGGGCCAGAGAGCTCCCATGGCCCCAGGATAGTAGTCTCAGCCACTCACCTGCCACACACAGCAGCTTCATGTCTCACAGAGTTGTCCCAGTCCCCAGGGCTTGACAGAGGGACACCCTAAGCCAGCAGGGAAGGCATTAAGGAAATGTGAAGACCACAAAAATCAATCAGGATCCAGCTTCCTGCCTGGCTCGAGACCTCACTCTCCCGACATTTCCTGCCCACTCTCCTCGCAGATGCCCTGCCCCCCACGTCCACATTTCCTCTCAGGAAGACTACCTCAACGTGAATTAACTGCCATAATGAGGTACACCCTTTTGTGTGCACACAAAGTTACCTAACCCTAACCCACTCCTTTTAAGGGAATAATTCAACAGAATCGAAAATCTCTATACCTGAAACTATTCTTTGCAGGACTGTCTATGAAAGCAAAAAGCTAGAAAGAGTCCAAATACTCAGCAATAGGAGAGCGGTTAGTAAATTACAGTGAATTACCCGACATCAATATAATGGACCATTAGCCAGGCCCTAAAAATAACGATGATGATGAAGAAGTGATTGGATCATCTTGGTGCAGTCACGTGATCCTGGGCATCTGAGGCCAAGATATTTGAAATTCCAGCTAAGAACCACATTCCTGAGCTCAGTTTTCTGCATCTGTAAAATGGAGATCAGGACACGGTACTTACCTCATAATGTTACTGAGAGGATGAATTGAGATCACACACCAGTGGGTCCTAGCCCAATGCTGGCACTGAGTAAGCAAAAGTGCATTCCTAGGATTTCCCTGGCGGCACAGTGGTTAAGAATCCACCTGCCAATGCAGGGGACACGGGTTTGATCCCTGGTCCGGGAAGATCCCAGATGCCACAGAGCAACTAAGCCCGTGCGCCACAACTACTGAGCCTGTGTGCCACAACTACTGAAGCCTGCACGCCTAGAGCCCGTGCTCCACAACAAGAGAAGCCACTGCATTGAGAAGCCTGGGCACCACAGTGAAGAGTAGCCCCTGCTTGCCGCAACTAGAAAAAGAAAGCCCTTGCGCAGCAACGAGACCCAACACAGCCCCCCAAAAAATTTAAAAATAAATAAATTAATTAATTAATTAATTTTAAAAGAAAAAGTGCATTCCTATTCCTAAGGGAAGCATGCAGTGATGTGACTGTCATGGTGACAGCCTTGTGGAAAAGTACGGCGGGCACAGGAATGAAGGTTAGAGGCTTAGATGGAAAAAATTAAAATGCCACGGTGGTAGAGGTATAGGGGATATCAATTTCTTTCCTCCTTCTTTTGGACTTTAGGTGCAAAGGGTTAAGTTAATCATCCTCCTGAGTCCAGAGTGGATTTTCGTTGACCATTCTTATTTCCTTCCTTCTGTCCTTCCTTCCCCTTTGTCCTCATTTTCTATTCCCTCCTATTTTCTTTCCCCTCCATAGGCGGTCACTCTCACATGTTTAATGTGTATCTTTTTGTGTGAACATAGTCTTGAAAATATGTATCATTGATATTAAGTTTTATTATGAATTTTAATACATACACAAAAGTAGAGACAATAGTACAACAAACCACCATATACCCATCTCCCAGACGCAGAACTTATCAAGATTTTGCCTTAAAATCTTGCTTAAATCTTTGCCTAAAATACATTTCTCTTTTTTCCCTCTGCTGAACTAAATACTTGAAAGTAAATATCATACGTCATGCCATTTCACCCTTATACTTTTCAGCTATGCGTCCCCCCCAGCACTGATCATTTTTGAACCCAAATGCAGTGCCATTGTCACACCCAACAAAATTAGCAAATAAAAATACCTAATATTCAATCCATAACCAAATTTCTCAGAATGTCTCTTTTTGGTTGGTTTCAGGGGGTATGTGTGTGTTGGGCTGTACCCCACAGGCCTACAAGCCCTGCGCTTGCCCAGCTTTGAGACCGAAGAAAGAGCCCAGAGTCAGCAATAGACACATCAATGGTTTAATGGATGGGGGAGCTTACATGTGTGAAGCAAGGTCCTGGAGCGACACCTCACCATGTACGGCAGACAGGACGTGGTGGCAGTCTTCGCTCCCTAAGGGAACGGGAGACTGCCACATATAGGGGGAACTGACATCAGGTTGGCTCATTAGTTACCAGGGAAAGCAGCAGAGAGGCATGCCCCTCACCACCGCTTTGATAAGCTATCACTAGCTAGGCCTGGGGCAAGTACATAGGAAGGTCAGTCATGTGCATAGTGTATAGGTCGGGCAGGGGATGTACACAGAGCAAGAGAACAGCCATCTTAAATGGCCTGACCATACAGTGTGTGTGTATTTCTATACATTACCAGCACTGTGTTCTAGGCCTTGCTCTGTTCGTCCTCTTTGCACCCAGCACTGTGGCTTTAAGATCCAGCCAGGTTGCCCTGTGAACCCTGAGTTGCTTTAATTGCTGTGGGGAGCCCCATGGGGGCACCCCCCACCTTTGGCCTCTCCACTCTCCCAGGGAGGGACATCTGACTGCACCCAACTCCCCTCCAGTAAGCAATGCTGCAATGCACATCCTCAGCCTTGTCCTCTTATGGATCTAGTGAGAATCTCTCTGGGTTATAAATGTAGAAGCCAGGAGTGGACTTGCTAGGTCACAGGGTATGAATATATCTGTCTTCATTTGACTAAGTACAGCCATATTTTTCTCCGCAATGTCTGCACCAGGCCACACTCCCACACGCAGAGCAGGAGGTTCCTATATTCCCATATGATTGATATTATCCAGCTGTCTGATTTTTCCTACCCCGACTGAGGTATTATCTCACTGTTGTTTTATTTGCAGTTGTCTGATCACCAAAGAGTTTGAGCATCTCTGCACTTGGTGATTAGTCTTTAACGTTTCCTCTTATATAAAGTCTTTTTATATCATTGGATCATATTTCTATTGATGCCTTTTTGGAGGTTGATTTGCAAGAGATCTGGAAGAGTCTATGTTGGTTTTGGACCTTGCAAAAATATTCTCCCATTTTGTCATCTCTCTCTTAACTTTGTCCACCTCATTGAACAGAAATCTTTAATGTTGATGTAATTAAATATACACAAGAGGAAGAGTTTGGATTTGATTCAATAGGCACTAGCAAGTCACTGCAGGTTCTAGAACTGGGGATGACATGATTAAAGTGATTCACTTGGGAGCTATATACAGGAGAGGTTGGCTGCAAAGAGGCAAATTGGGAATCTTTCCACGTAGGTGAGTCAACAGCAGAGGCAGGTGGACATAGCCCCAACTCTCATAGGACTTCCAGTCCGCGTGGGAGCCAGACGTTCAACAAGAGTGATGCGTATTCTGCAGGGAGTGCTGGGAGCAGAGGCCGGCTGAGGTTTGGCAAGGATTCCTGGAGACGTTTACTCTGATTCCTGAGGGAAAAGTAAGAGCTGGCCCAGTGATGAGAAACGGGGAATATCTTGAGAGAATAAGAGTCTGGAAAATGGAAAACATTGAGAAATAATCTGAAGATAAAGTGGGTGAAATTTGCTCAGCAAAGTCAAGTCACATGGTGGAAAGCCTGCTGGGTTGGCAGGCCACATGGTGACCTCAAAAAATTGTTTCTTTCCCAGGCACCTGGGCCCAAAGCCAGATGACAGGAAGTGAGGAAGGAAGGGCTGGTAAGCAAGCAGAAGCAGGAGGTAGAAGCCATGGTCTGGGAGCTTGGCAGGAATGGGACAGAAGCACCCAGCTGACTTTTTTCCAAGATAGCCCAGGCTAGGAGGACACATTTGCAGGCATGCAATCATCTTTCTCTTTCCCTTAAAACATGTCTGTATATTTTCAAATTTCAAAAATAATACATGTATACTATAAAACAGTTAAAATTACAGAACTATTTAACATAGAGAATAAAAGCCTCCAATACCCCCCCGCCCCAGTAACCATTGTTAATAACTTAGAGTATTTTCCTCCAGATATATTTATATGTGAACACTCGTTTCCACATATATAGTTTTTTAATAGAGCATATATAATTTTTTAACAGAGCTTCAAATACATGAAGCAAAAACTGATGGGACTGAAAGGAGAAACAGAAAAATCCACAGTTACAGTAGGAAACTACAACTACTCTCTCAATAATCCATAGAACAGGTAGAGAGAAAATTATTAAGGATACAGAACCCCTGAAGAGCACCATCAACTTACTTGACCTAGTTTACAGTTGTAGAACATTCCAAGCAACAATAGCAAAATACACATTCCCTTCAACTGCACATGCATCACTCACCAAAACAGACCATATTCTAGGTCACAAAAAAAACCTTAACAAATGTAAAAAAACTGAAATCATACAGAGTATAACTTATGTCCGTAACAGAATTAAATAACTCATATATCAAAGATGAAGTGTACAGTACAATGATTTGACTTACATGCATCATGAAATGATTACCACAATAAATTTAGTGAGCATCCATCATCTTGTATAGATACAAAAAAAAAAGGGACTTCCTTGGTGGCGCAGTGGTTAAGAATCCGCCTGCCAATGCATGGGACACGGGTTTGAGCCCTGATCCCACGTGCTGCAGAACAACTAAGCACGTGCGCCACAACTACTGAAGCCCACGCGCCTAGAACCTGTGCTCCACAAGAGAAGCCACTGCAATGAGAAGCCTCTGCACTGCAAGGAAGAGTAGTCCACACTCGCTCCAACTAGAGAAAGCCCGCACGCAGCAACAAAGACCCAATGCAGCCAAAAATAAATAAATAAAGTAAATAAATTTATTAAAAAAAAAAAAACAGAAAACAGTAAGTGTTAGTAAAGATGTGGAAAAATTGGACCTTTTGCACTGTTGGTAGGAATGTAAAATGGTACTTATGTTATGGAAAACAGTATGGTGGTTCCTCAAAAAATGAAAAATAGAATTACCTTATGATCCAGCAATTCCATTTCTTGATATATACCCAAAAGAATTGAAAGCCACATCTTGAGGAGATATTTATACACCCATGTTTATAGCAGCATTATTCATGTTAAAAACATGGAAGCAACTCAAGCGTCCATCAATGGGTAGATTGATAAGCAAAATGTGGTATGTGAATATATATATATATATATATATATATATATATATATATATATATATATATATATATGCACATGCACAACGGAATATTATTTAGCCTTAAAAAAGAAGGAAATTCTGGGACTTCACTGGTGGTCCAGTGGTTAAGACTTCGTCTTCCGATGCAGGGGGTGAGGGTTCGATCCCTGGTCGGGGAGCTAAGATCCCACATGCCTCGCAGCCAAAAAACCAAAACATAAAACAGAAGCAATATTGTAACAAATTCAATAAAGACTTTAAAAATGGTCCATTTCAAAAAAAAAAAAAAATGGTCCACATCAAAAAAAATCTTAAAAAAAAAAAAAAAAAAGGAAGGAAATTCTGACGTTGAATGAACCTTGAGGACATTATGCTAAGTGAAATAAGCTGATCACAAAAAAGACAAAATATATGAGGTATTTGAGTAGTCAAAAAACATAAAGACTGATTGAATCACTTTGCTGTACACCTGAAACTAACACAACATTGTAAATCAACTATACTTCAAAAAAAAAAAATTCATGGAGACTGAAAGTGGATTGGTTGTTGCCAGAAGCTGGAGGGAGGAGGAATGAGGAGTTATTGTTTAATGGGTAGAGAGTTTCAGTTTCACACAGTGAAAAGAGTTATAAAGATGGATGGTAGTGACGGCAGCACAATATTATGAACGTACTTAATATCACTGAAGTGCACACTTAAAAATAGTTAAGATGGTAAATTTTATGTTATATGTATTTTAGCACACAAAAATTGGGAAAATAATAAATTAAATTAAATAGTATAGCAAAGGGGAAACCAAAAGCAAAAACAAAAAGAACAACAGAAAAGAAATAGAGAACTTCTGGGTTTTGGTCCAGCATATAAGAAGCCTAGATATCTTCATTCTGGTTGTTTTTTTTTTTGGGGGGGCTGTGTTGGGTCTTCGTTGCTGCCCGCGGTGAGCGGGGGCTACTCTTCGCTGCGGGGTCTTCTCGTTGCAGTGGCTTCTCTTGTTGCAGAGCACGGGCTCCAGTAGTTGTGGCTTGCGGGCTTAGTTGCTCTGCAGCGTGTGGGATCTTCCCGGACCAGGGATCAAACCCGTGTCCCCTGCATTGGCAGGCGGTTTCTTAACCACTGTGCCTCCAGGGAAGCCCCCTTCATTCTGTTTTAAAAGCAGGTAAAAAGCTGAACAAACTAAAAAATCAACAATTCTTAGATCTGACAGAGAAATGAGGTCACAAGGCAAACCAGTGTGTGCCCGCCGCCCCCCCCCCCCCATTGGAGGGACACACAAGCAGATACAGAGAATCACAATTTACCTGAGCAGAAACCGCCACTGGAACCAGTGCTGGAACGAAAACCTGAACTGTAATTGACAAATTGCTAGAGGCTTAGTGTGGACATGTCTGAGAGTTAAAAACTCCAAGGGGACCCAGTCACAATGGGATCCCAAACTTTTGTGAGTTTTTTAAAATATTTATTTATTTATTTATTATTTATTTTATTTCTTTTTGGCTGTGCTGGGTCTTCATTGCGGCATGCGGCCTCTTAGTTGCAGCATGCGGACTCTTAGTTGTGGTATGCATGCGGGATCTAGCTCCCCAACCAGGGATGCGACCCAGGCCCCCTGCATTGGACCACTGCATTACCCACTGGACCACCAGGGAAGTCCCTTGTGAGTTTTATATCCAGAAGTCCCTTGTGAGTTTTATACCAGGGGCTCTACCAGGTCCTCACAGTGAATATCAGAGAAAAATCCCCTCATGCTTCTGACAGGGAGAGGGGAAAGGAACCATTTTGAAATATGCTAGAGCATTCCTTTCTTCTTAACAAGGCTTGCCCTCCGGAGAAACTATTTTACCAGAGCCCAACCTGCTGGGGTTTTATCTGAGACTAATCTAACTGAGAATTGAACAATTCCAGCCCCCTGTAGTCATCCTGTCCCACCTAAGGGGAGAAAAACCTGAGAGGTACTGGTGAAGTTCACAGTCTAGGGGGATAGGCTTACCAAAAGACTGAGACCTAATCATAGACCTATAGAATGCTTTTCCACCTTCCCACCACATTACTAAAGGTCTATTTACCATAGCTCCTTTTACCCAGTACTTCATATCTGCCTTTCAACAAATCACTACAAGGCGTACTAAAAGGCAAAAAACACAGTTTGAAGAGACAGAACAAACATCAGAACCAGAGTCAGTCAGATATGGCATGAATGTTAGAATTAACAGATTAGGTTTTTTAAAATTACAATTAATATGCTGAGGGATTTAATAGAAAAAATAGGTGACATGCCAGAACAGATGGATAATGTAAGCAGAGAGATGGAAATTCTAAGAAAGAATAAAAAAGAAATGCTAGAGATCAAAAACAGTGTAACAGAAATATAGAATGCCTTTGATGGGCTCATTAGTAGATTGGACAGAGCTGAGGAAAAATCTCTGAGCTTGAGGATGTGACAATAGAAATTTCCAAAACTGAAAAGCAAAGAGAATAATGAGTGAAAGAGAGAGAAAAAACAGAACAGGATATCCAAGAATTCAGTGTAACTACAAAAGTTGCAAAATACACATAATGAGAATATCAAAAGGAGAAGGAAGAAAGAAAGGAAGAGAGAGAGGGAGGGAGGGAGAGAGAGAGAGAGAGAGAGAAAGGAAGGAAGGAAGGAAGGAAGGAAGGAAGAAAGAAAGAAAGAAAGAAAGAAAGAAAGAAAGAAAGAAAGAAAGAAAGAAGGAAGGAAACAGAAACAATATTTGAAGCAATAATGACTGAGAATTTCCCCAAATTAATTAATGTCAGGCAACAGATCCAGGAAACTCATAGAACACCAAGCAGTATAAATGTCAAAAAACAAAACCAACGACAACACACACACACACACACACACACACACACACACAAAAGAACCCTGCAATAGGAATAGGTATATCATATTCAAACTTCAGAAAATTAAAGCTAAAGAAAAAACTCTTGAAAGAAGCCAGAGGGAATAAACTCTTCTACAGAGGAACAAAGATAAGAATTAGATTCGACTTCTCAGAATCTATGCAAGCAAGAAGAGAGGAAGTGAAGTATTTAAAGTTTTGAGAGGGAAAAAACACCAACCTAGAATTCTGTCTCCTGCAAAATTATCCTTTAAAAGTGAAGAAGAAATAAAGACTTTCTCAGACAAACAAAAATGGAGGGAATCTGTTGTTAGTAGACCTACCTTGCAAGAAATGTTAAAAGAAGTTCGACAGAGAGAAGGAAAATGGTAGGTGAGAAACTCAGATCTATATAAAGAAAGGAAGAGTACTGGAGAAGAAATAAGTGAATGTAAAAGTAAAACATTTATTTTTCTCATTCTTAAATGATCTAACTGATAACAGTTTGTTCAAAATAATAATCGCAACAATGTATTTGACTGTATATGCTTTTATATCTATGTATGTATGCCTATGTATCAGTGAAATGAATGATTGAAATGATACAAGGGACAGGAGGCAGGAGGGAGGAATTAGGAATACTTTGTTATTATAAAGTACTTGCACAACCCATGAAGTGGTATAGTGTTATTTGAAAGTGGACTTGGATTAGTTGTAAATATGTATTGCAAACTGTAGGGCAACCACTAAAAAACGTGGGGGTGGAAAAGTATAATGAGATGCTAAGAAAGGAGAGAAAATGAATTCACATAAAATACTTAAAACCACAAAAGGCAGAAAAAGTATGGAAGAAAATATTAGGCACAAAGAACAAGGGCAACAAATAGAAAACAGTAACAAATATGGTAGGTATGAATGCAACTATATCAATAATCACCTTAAACATCTATGGTCTAAATACACCAATTAAAGGACTTCCCTGGTGGTCCAGTGGCTAAGACTCAGCATTCCCAATGCCGCAACTAAAAGATCCCGCATGCTGCAATGAAGATCCCACGTGCTGCAGTGCCGCAAATAAGACCCGGCACAGCCAAATAAATGAATACACCAATTAAAAGACAAAGATAGTCAGAGTGGATCAAAAAACAAGACCCAAATATATATTATCTACAAGAAACCCACTTTAAATATAAGTACAAATATAGATTCACAGCAAAGGGATGGAGAAAGATATACCATGCTAACACTAATCAAAAGAAAGTGGAGGGAGTTCCTTGGATGTCTAGTGGTTAGGATTCAGTGCTTTCACTGCTGTACCCTGGGTTCAATCCCTGGTCGGGGAACTGAGATTCCACAAGCTACGCAGTACGGCCCCCCCCCCAAAAAAGTGGGGGTAGATATATTAATTTCAGACAAAGGCAACTTCAGAGCAAGAAAAGTAATCAGAGATAAAAAGGGCGTTATTTAATGATGAAGAGGTCAATACTCCAAGAAGACATAACAATCCTTAATGTGTATGGGCCTAGCAACAGAGTGTCAAAGTACATGAGGCAAAAACTGATAGATCTGCAGGGAGAAATAGATGATTCCACTATTACAGTTGGAGACTTTTTTTTTTTGGTTGTGCCAGGTCTTAGTTGTGGCTCGCTGGTTGCTTAGTTGCTGCACATGGGCTCCTTAGTTGAGGCTCGAGAGCTCCTTAGTTGCAGCACGCAGCCTCCTTAGTTGTGGCATGCAAACTCTTAGTTGTGGCATGCATGTGGGATCTAATTCTCTGACCAGGGATCAAACCCAGGCCCCCTGCACTAGGAGCACGGAATCTTAACCACTGCGCCACCAGGGAAGTCCCATACAGTGGAGACTTTAACACCTCTCTATCAGAAACGGACAGATCCAGCAGGCAGAAAATCAGTAAGAACATGGTTGAACTCGACAGCACTGTGAATAAACCGTAAATGATTAACATCTATAGACTACTCATCCAACAACACATTCTTCTCAAACACACGTGGAACAGTTACCAAGATATACCACATTCTGGGCCATAAAGCACACTTTAACAAATTTAGAGGATTAGAAATCATACAGTGGGGCTTCCCTGGTGGCTCAGTGGTTAAGAATCCGCCTGCCAATGCAGGGGACATGGGAAGATCTCCCCTGGTCCGGGAAGATCCCACATGCCGTGGAGCAACTAAGCCCATGCGCCACAACTACCAAGCCTGCGCTCTAGAGCCCTTGAGCCACAACTACTGAGCCCGTGTGCCACAACTACTGAAGCCTGCACGCCTAGAGCCCGTGCTCCGCAACAAGAGAAGCCTGCACACCACAACAAAGAGTAGCGCCCACTCGCCACAATTAGAAAAAGCCCTCGCACAGCAACGAAGGCCCAATGCAGCCAAAAATCAACAAATAAATAAATAAATAAATTTATAATTTAAAAAAAACCAAAATCATACAATGTCTACCCTCAGAACACAATGGAATTAAAGTAAAAGTCAACAACAGAAAGATAGCTTGAAAATCCCAAAATACTTGGAGATAAAGCAGCACACTTCTAAATAACACATGGGTCAAAGAAGAAATTTCAAGAGAAATTTTAAAATATTTTGAAATAAATGAAAACAAAAATACAACTTATCAAAATTTGTAAGATGTAGCAAAAACATTGCTTGCAGGGAAATTTATATCACCATGTGCATATAGTATCAGAAAGAAGAAAGATCTAAAATCAATAATCTAAACTTCCACTTTAGGAAACAAGAACAAAAAGAGCAAATTAAATGCAAATTAAACAGAAGAAAAGAAATCATAAAAATCAGAGCTGAAATCAATGAAGTTGAAAACAGGAAATCAATAGAGAAAATCAACAAAACCAAAAGCGGGTTCTTTGAAAAGATCAACAAAATTGATAAGCTTCTAGCCAGGGTAACTAAGAAAAAGAGAGAAGACACAAATTGCTAATATCAGAAATGAAAGAGGGGACATCACTATAGCTCCCATATACATTAAAAGGATAATACAGAAATATTATAAACAGCTCTATGCCTACAAATTTGATAACCTAGATGAAATGGACCAATTCCTTAAAAGATACAATCTGCCAAAATCCACACAAGAAGAAATCTGAATGGGTCTTTATCTATTAAAGAAATTGAATCAATAATTAGTAACCTCCCAAAACAAGAAGCACCAGGCCCAGATGGGTCACTGGTGATTTCTATCAAACATTTAAGAAAGAAATTATAACAATTCTCTACAATCTCTTCCAGAAGATAGAAGCAGTCAACTCTTTTTATCCTCAGGTTCCACATCTGCAGATTCAACTAACTGTGGCTCGAAAATATTCCAAAAAATTTTTTTCCAGAAAGCTCCAAAAACCAAAACTTGAATTTGCTGTGTGCTGGCAAATATTTATGTAGCATTTACATTGTATTTTCAACTATTTACATAGCGGCTACATTGTATTAGGTATTATAAGTAATCTAGAGGTGATTTAAAGTATATGGGAGGATGTACATAGGATATATGCAAATACTAAGTCATTTTATATAAGGGACTTGAGTATCTGTGGATTTTGGTATCTGCAGGGGTCTTGGAACCAAGCCCCTGTGGTTACCAAGGGATAACTGTACTTCCTAACTAATTCTATGAGTCCAGCATTACCCTAATACCAAAACCAAAGATATTACAAGAAAAAAAAAAAACTACAGATCAATATCTCTCATGAATATAGATGCAAAAATTCTCAACAAAATATTAGCTAATCAAATTCAACAACGTATAAAAAGAACTATACACCACAACCAAGTAGGATTTATTCCAGATATGCAAAGCTGGTTCAATATTTGAAAATCAATTAATGTAATCCATCACATCAACTGGCTAAAGAAGAAAAATCACATGATTATATCAATCGAGGCAGAAAAAGCATTTGACAAAATTCAATACCCATTCATCATAAAAACTCTCAGCATACTAGGAATAGAGTATGCTCCTCAATTTGATAAAGAACATCAACAAACAAGGTACAGCTAACATACTTAATGGTGAGTATTTGACGCTTTCCCACTAAGATCAGGAACAAGGTAGGTATGTTCTCTCTCACCACTGCTTTTCAACCTTGCACTGGAAATCCTAGCTAATACAATAAGGAGAAAAGAAAGGAAAAGAAAAGGAAAGATTAGGAAGAAAGAAACACAGATTAGGAGGAAAGAAATAAGGCTGTCTTTTTTTGCAGATGACGCAATCATCTATGTAGAAAATCTGAAAGAATCAACCAAAAAACACTCCTGGTATTAATAAATGATTATAGCAAGGTTACAGGACACAAGGATAATATACAAAAGTCAATTGCTTTCCTATATATCAGCAATGAACAAGAGGAATTTGAAATAAAAAACACAGTGTTATTTACATTAGCACTCAAAAAAAAAAAAAAAAGAAAAATACTTAAGTATAAATCTAACAAAATATGTATAAGAACTATATGAGGAACATTACAAAACTCTGATGAAAAATATCAAAGAAGAACTAAATAAATGGAGAAATGTCCATGTTCATGAATAGGAAAACTTAATATTTTCAAGACATTAGTTCTGGACTTCCCCGGTGGCACAGTGGTTAAGAATCTGCCTGCCAATGCAGGGGACACGGGTTCGATCCCTGGGCCAGGAAGATCCCACATGCCAAGGAGCAACTAAGCCCGCATGCCACAACTACCGAAGCCCGCATGCCTAGAGCCCATGCTCCGCAACAAGAGAAGCCACTGCAATGAGAAGCCCGCGCACCGCTCGCCGCAACTAGAGAAAGCCCGCGTGTAGCAACAGAGACCCAACGCAGCCAAAAATAAAAAAAATAATAAAAAAAAAGACATCAGTTCTTGTCATTTTGATCTACAGATTCAAAGCAATCCCATTAAAAATTCCATCAAGTTATTTTGTGGATATCAACAAACTGATTCTAAAGTTTACGTGGAGAGGCAAAAGACCCAGAATAGGCAATACAATATTGAAGGAGAAGAACAAAGTTCAAGGAATGACACTACTCAACTTCAAGATGTATATAAAGCTACAGTAATCAAGACAGTGTGGTATGGGTGAAAGAACAGACAAATAGATCAATGGAATATAATAGAGAGCCCATTCACTGCAAAGTAGAGGAGCTGTTACAGTGGAGGATTACTGGACTGAATGTCAATATTATGACATAGTATGAGTGTGTTTCATGTTTGGTAATTGCAATCATTGTTGCTTTTGTTGTGGTCATCCATGTACAATGCTTGGTGTCAGTCTATTTATCTCTTGTAAAAATAAAATACAGTGTGTGTGTGTGAAAAAAAAAAACAACATAAAATAAATATAGAGATCTAAAAAAAAAAAAAAAAAAAAATAGAGAGCCCAGAAATAGATCCACATACATATAATCAACTGATCTTCGACAAAGGAGCAAAGGCAATACAATGAGGCAAAGATAGTCTTTTCAACAAATGGTGCTGGGGAATTCCCTAGTGGTCCAGTGGTTAAGACTGGGCACCTTCTCTGCCGTGGGCCCAGGTTCAATGCCTGGTCGGGGGAACTAAGGTCCCACAAGCTGCGTGGCACGGCCAAAAAAAAAAAAAAAAGTTGCTGGAACAACTGGACATCCACATGTAAAAAATTTAAAAATCAATCTAGATATAGATCTTATATCCTTCAAAAAAAATTAACCCCAAATGGATCATATACCTAAATCTAAATCACAAAACTATAAAACTCCCAGAAGATACCCAGGAAAAACCCTAGGTGACCTTGGGTATGGTGGTGGCTTTTTAGATACAACACCAAAGGCATGAAAGACATCACTGATAAACTGGAATTTATTAAAATAAAAAACTTCTGCTCTGAGAAAGACAATGTCAAGAGAACAAGAAGACAAGCCACAAACTGGGAGAAAATATTTGCAAAAGACACCTCTGATAAAGGACTGTTAGCCAAAATATACAAAGAACTCTTAAAATCCAACAATAAGAAAACAAACTCAGGACTTCCCTGGCAGTTCAATCCCTGTTCGGGGAACTAAGGTCCCACATGCTGCATGGCAAGCCAAAAAAAAAGAAAACAACCTGACTGAAAAACTGGGCAAAAGATCTGAACAGACATCTCACCAAAAAAGATATACAGATGGCAACTAAGCATATGAGAAGATATCCAACATCATATGCCATTAAGGAATTGCAAATTAAAACAATGAGATATCACTACACACTTATTAGAATGACCCAAATCCAAAAACACTGACAACTCTACTTGGCAGTATCTAATAATGTCCAATATATTTATATCCTATGATATAGGAATCCACTCCTAGAAATACACCCAGGAGGAATGAATGCATATATCCACCAAAATATAGGCACAAGAAGGTTTGAAGCTGTTTTATTCATAGTAGTCAAAAACTGGAAACAGGCTTCCCTGGTGGCGCAGTGGTTGAGAATCTGCCTGCTAATTCAGGGGACACGGGTTCGCGCCCTGGTCTGGGAAGATCCCACATGCCGCGGAGCAACTAGGCCCGTGAGCCACAACTACTGAGCCTGCGCGTCTGGAGCCTGTGCTCCGCAACAAGAGAGGCCACGATAGTGAGAGGCCCGCGCACCGCGATGAGGAGTGGCCCCCGCTTGCCACAACTGGAGAGAGCCCTGGCACAGGAACGAAGACCCAACATAGCAGTCAAGCAATCAATCAATAAATTAAAACTTTAAAAAAAAAAAACTGCAAACAACCCATTTGCCCATTAGAAGTAGAAAGAATAAATTGTGGTATATTTATACAGTGGAATACTACATAGCAATGAAGAGGCATGAACCACTATTACGTGCAACATCATAAATTAACCTTAGATATAATGTTGAGTGAAAGAGGTTAGATGTAAAAGAATACATACTGAAAGATTTCATGTATATGAACTCCAAAAACAGGCTAAACTTATCTTTTGGCAATAGCTCAGAATACTGGTGACATTTGGAGGAGAATATTGACTTTGAGTGAGCTTGCTCAATGCTAGAAATATTCAATATCTTGATCAGGGTGGTAGTTACATTATATATATATGTATACATATGTATATATATATACATACATATATGTAACATGTATACTATGTATACATAGGTAAAAAATGCATCAAGCTGTACTCTTAAGATGTGTACACTTTATTATCTGTAAGTTACACCTCAATAAAAAAGAAAAAAATAAATGAGGGACGGTAGCTCCCCCCCCCAAAAAAGAGGCAGGTTTATGTCACTATCTTAAATTAAAAAAAAAAAAAAGCATTTCCAAATACACATTATAATACATAACTTTGAAAACAATATATTCATCTGTACATCATCTAAAATTACTCCATGTACACTAGGAATTTAAGTGCCACACTTTGGTTAATGCATTCCAGGCACAGTAGGGGTTTTATATGAGCTAGTGCTGGGATACTGGCAACCCAAGGAAAGGCTGGGGCCAAGTGGAGAATGAGTAACTAGGATTATGCCTTGTCACCAGCCTGGCTGGGGTTGTGGAATGCTGAGGCTCTGCTTCAAGGCACAGGGCAGAAAACTGGGAGGGAGGGGGGAATGAATTGGGAGAGGCGGCATAGAAAAAAGACCAAGCGTAGGTTTCCTCATGCTCTGGCCCATAGCCCAAGTCTTAGACTCCTGACCTCACCAGAGACACAATAGATGTAAAACAAGCCAATTGGTTTCCAAGTGGGAAAAGTGCCAGCTATGATTTTTGCTGCCCAAGAAATGAAAAATCAATAATTATCATTCTTGGGCTTCCCTGGTGGCGCAGTGGTTAAGAATCTGCCTGCCAATGCAGGGGACACGGGTTCGAGCCCTGGTCTGGGAAGATCCCACATGCCTCGGAGCAACTAAGCCCGTGTGCCACAACTACTGAGCCTGTGCTCTAGAGCCCGTGAGCCACAACTACTGAGCCCGCATGCCACAACTACTGAAGCCCGCGCGCCTAGAGCCTGTGCTCTGCACGCAACAAGAGAAGCCACTGCAATGAGAAGCCCGTGCAACGCAACGAAGAGTATCCCCCGCTCGCCGCAACTAGAGAAAGCCCCACGCACAGCAACGAACACCCAATGAAGCCAAAATAAATTAATTAATTAATTTAAAAAAATAATAATGATAATTATCATTCTTATGATTCATGTTCATCCTGTTTTATTCCAAAGCCCTTGACCGAAAGGCCCCTTGGCCCAGCCAAGAAGTTCAGGTCCAGGAGCCAGGACACCTGGACTCCAGATCTGTGTGTGGAAGACTTGGAACTTTCTTGGGGTCTAAGTCTCACTGTAAACATCGCAAGTGACATTGTGGAGTATTTTACAGTTTTACGTACATCATCTCACTCGACCCTCCAGCCCCTGGCGAGGAAAGCAGAGAACATAGGATTGCTAGTTTAATTTTATAGACAAGGAAACTGGGACCAGATGAGGTTAAGAGATTCAATCAAACTCACACTGTTAAGAAGGTTGGGAAGCCGAGAAGCTCGGAAGCTGGGACTTCTGACTCCAAACCCTTTGCTGTTTCCCAGTCGAAACAAGAAAGTCAGTCCCTGCAGGCTCCAAGTGCAGTGTGAGATGTCTTGGTCCTACACAAAATGCCCTCTGTAGGTTCCAAGAGCAGAGCTGGGTTTGTGGGGCTGAAACTTGTACAACTGGAGGGGAGGGGGAGACTCAAAAATAATACCAAATGATGAATCAAAATTAAGGACAGGACCTTGAACAGGCCCTGCGATGAGGAGCCCTGAAGCTTAAGCTTCATTAGCATCAAGGTAAATCGGCCCCTCCTACATGCCCTACCCACTGAAAAATCCGGACACACCAGATCTTGACAGGATTTTCCTCCCTGTTTGTGAAACGTGGCAGATGTGGGCTATGGAAGTCCTGGGAAAGGAATCTCATTTCTCCCAGGAGACGAGGAATTACAGCAGCAGCGAGGCTGTTGTGTGAGGCTGGAAAAGGCTGTGTGCCAGGGGAGAGTCCAAAGGGGCCGGTGACCCAGCTGGCCGAGATGTGGGCCGTAGCAGTGTTGGTGTGGTAGACTGGCATTCCGGGACCCGGGAGCAATGGCTCTGCCCCCGGAGCGATGGCCCAAACCGTAGGCTCGCCTATTGGAAGCAGGCGTTCTTCAGACTGTCTTCTGGCTTCCTGCGTCCAGATGAACCTTCCTCGGAGGAGGAGAGGCAGAGACAGACAACCACAGCCGACGGCAGTGGGAGGGTAGATGGTGGTCCCGCCCAGGCCTTTCGATCCCCGCCCAGGCCCTAAACTCCCCGGCCCTCAGGATGGTAGAGAGCGGAAATCTACGAGGAGGCTGCCCTGCTGCGGCTCGGGCGGCGAGGCCGGGGTGCAAGGCTTCCCTCGCGGCTCCCCGCCGCCGCCGCCGGGCGGGGGACAGGGGGTAGGGTTGGGGGGGGCAGTGCCCGCGGCCTGTTTTCCCAGGGCTGGCCGAGCCTTTTTGACAAGCTGATTGCGTGGCGGGGATTGGCTAGTCCGGGCGTGACGCCGGTTAACAACAAAGGTGGAGTTGGAAGAAATTAGATTAAAGGAGAGGGGGCAAAAAAAAATAAAAAAAAAAATTAAACGGGGAGCAGGCAGGGGACAGGAGGCAGAGACCGAAGGGGAGATGCTCGAAGCGCGGTCTCGCGGCTCCGACTTCGCCCCGGAATCCTCTTCGCCTAAACCAACCGGGATTTTTGCTCTCAACCCGGACTCCGGCCCAGCTACCGAAGCCGGGGTGGGAGGGATGGTTTTGCTTCTTGAGAAATGCCCCCCAACTCTCACCCTGACATCCCCTTGCTACGGCCCAGGGGGAGAATTATTTGCTCGGACTCCTCGGACCCTAAACCCTATTGAGAATAGCGAGAGGCTCGCTCTAAAACCCGGAAGGCCCTCGCGGGGCACCGAGATCGGACGAGGCGGGGTACTCCCCCGGTTTTCCAATGTGTTACAAACCTAAGAGCTTTTTGCTTGCTTTTTTTTTTTCTTTTTGGTAACACCCCCCCCCTTTCTATCCCCCCCCCCTTTGGCTCCAGGGTTGCAAAAGCAAAGAGCAATAAAAAAAAAAAAAAGAAGCGCGCACACACTCAGACACACACCAGTGGCGACAGGGGAGAGTTGGAAAGACGCAGGAGAGAAGCAGGAGGCAGGAGGCAGCGGGGAGGGAGCAATGGGACCGGGAAGCCGCAGGTTCCCTCGCAAATCCCCCTCCGTCCCCACGTCGTCTCGCCGGCCGCGGCAGGGGAGCGAGGAGCCGGGCGAGCAGATGGAGGAGTGGAGCTCGCTCTAGGCAGCGGGCTTGGCCGGAGAATGGAGGAGCCGCCAAGCGATCGGCTGATTGGAAGAGAAACGCAGAGCGATGGAGGCGGGGGTAGGAGGACGATTTCTCTGCGGGGACTGGCGGCGGCGTATACGCCCGGGTCGGGCGCTGCAGAGCTTGGCTAGCTTTCAACCCGCGCTCGCCGGCTCCAGCCCCGCGCGCCCACCCCCAGCCCTCCCGGCGGCTCCGCAGGTGAGTGCGAGCTGGGGGCAAAAAGACCCGAAAGTCTCAACACGCCCGCCCTACCAAAGGAAAAAAAAAAAATGCATTTTTCCTTTTCTTTTTTTTTTTTATTTTCGTGCAGCCCCCAGCGCGGTGGGAGGGAAGGGGTGAGGCTAAGCCGCCCGGAGGAGGCGGAGGGGCCAGGCGAGGCCCGGGTGGCCCGGGAGGCGGCGGCGGCGCCGAGGCGGCTCTGACGGGCGAGCGCTCGGAGCGGCGCTGCGCTGCGCCGAGGCGGGCGGGCGGGCGGGCGGAGCGGGGCGGGCGGAGCGCGGCGCGTGGGGCTCGCCATTAGCCGTCGCTCCGCTTCGCCATCTCGGGCTTTGTCTGGCGACTTGCTGCCCCGGCGTCGGCTGCGGCGGAGCTGCGGCTCGGCTCTTCGGCCCGCCGCACCCCTAAGGTGCCCCTGGCTCGCGCTCCCATTCACACGCTCGGTAAGTGAGCCCCGGCGCCGCCGATTTCGGGGGAGAGGGGTTGCTGAGAGTGGCGGCGGCGCCGATCTCCATGCGCCCGGGCAGGCCTGGGGAGCCATGCCGGGCTGGATTGAACCAGCTCCCAGAGAGGCTCCTCCGCCGGAGCCCGTCGCCCCTCGCCGTTTGCGGGGTTTAAGGAGCAAAGGAGACTTTTTTTTTTTTAATTTGCAAGGATATTTTGTAGGGATAATTTTTTTTAAAGTTTCGCGTGTGTGCTGCTTGGCAGCTAGGAGACCGCGAGTCAGACGCCGAAGCCTGGCGCCGCGATCGGCGTGCGTGCGCCCCGAGCCGGTGGCTACGCTCCGGGGATAAGGGTGGGCGCGGACCGCCCGCTCAGCGAGGCGGGCGAGGGGAGCGTATGAGAGCTGGAGTGGAAGCCCGAATCTGAGCTGGGAAGACTGGGGAGAGAGCTCCGGAGCAGGGCTGCAGCCGACCCCTGAGCCTCCACGGCCGCCTGGGGGCCCTCCGGGCACCCTCTCTGCGGCCGCACCTCGCGCCCTCCCTCCCGCGCCGGCCGAGCCTGCTAGTTCCCCCGCGGGTCTGGCGAGGTCGCTCTCGGCGCCCGCCCGCCCGCCTGCCTCGGCTCCGAGCCCCGCCGCCATCCGGGCGGCTGCGTGTCTCCCTGCCCCGGCCCCCCCCTCCCCGGCGGCAGCCGCCGCCGCCGCCGCCACCACCACTACCACCACCACCACCACCACCACCCCCCTCCCCTCCTTCCTTCCCTCCGCCTCGGCCGCCCGGGTCCCCCCAGCTCCCGCCCCTCCTCCCAGCTGCCCCCCGCGGAGCCCGCCCGGGCAGGCTGTGGGAGGGAGCGGAGCCGGCGAGGCGGGCGGGCTGGCGCTCGCTCCCCGGGGGTCGGTGTGCGCTCTACGGGGAAGGACGCGCTCGCTGCCCCGCTTCTCCCGCCCCCCCCTCCCGCTCCTCCTCCTTTCTCCCTCCTCCTCCCCGCTCCGGCGGCGGAGGCTGCGGCGGCGGCGGGGGGTGTGCGAGCTGAGGCCGGGGCCGGCGGGCGGGCGGCGGGCGGGCTGCCTGCAGGCGGAGGGCGCTGTGCTTTGTGCTTTTCGCCGCGAGGAGCAGCAGGCAGCAGCCACAGCCGCCGCCGCCACAGCAGCAGCAGCAGCCGCCGCCCCAGCGCCGCCGCCGCCGCGCCCGGAGGAGGAGCCGCTGCCGCCGCGGGAGGGAGCTGCGGCTGTGCCCGGCCGAGCGGGGGAGGGCGCCGCCGCTCAGAGCCGGGGAGGGAGCCGCCGGAGCGGGAAGTCCGGAGGCCGCGCTGCGCCGGGTAACCGAGGCGGCTGAGGACGCGCGCCGGGGTCGGGGCGCGAGCCGTGGGTGCGGTGGACACCCGGGGGAGACCCGGGGCGACCTCCGGGCAGGGAACTGGGCGAGAGAGGACCAGGGCACTGGAGAGGACGCCGAGAACCGGGGGAGGGGAGGGCAGGAAGCGAGGCCCGAGCCGAGCCCCGGCCGCAGGCGGAGGAGCCCGCGCTTCTCCGAGCCGGCAGGCGCAGTTCTCTCCGGCCGCCGGAGGGGGCGGCGGGGCCGGTGAGCGCTGCTCCCCCGCCTGCCGGCCGCCGTCCTCCCGCCCTCTCCTTGGCTCGGCTCCCCGGAGGCCGGGGCGGGGGCGCCGGCGGGGCTGGGCCGCAGGCTCGGGGGAGGAGGCGGCGGTTCCCGCCGTGGTCGCGCCTCTGCGCCGGGCTCCTCCGTGCGCGTCGGGGTGGCTGGGCGGTGGCGGCGCCTCTGGCCGGGGTGGGTGGCTCGGGGGCGGGGGGCAGGCCAGGCCGCTTCTCTCCGGCTGCTCGCCCGCCCAGGCGGGCGGGGACGGCGTCGGGAGCCCGAGGGGGAGGGCGGCGGGAATCCGGATCCGGTCCCCGGGGGCGGTGCGGCCGCTGAGCTCCTGGGCCGGCGGCGGCTGCGCTGCGTCCGGGTCCCCGCCGGGTTGCGGAGGCGGGGGGAACCGATCGGGGGGAGCGGGAGGAGGAGACTACAGCGCGTGCCCGCTTCCGCGGCCGCGCGCGCCCTTTACCCGCCCTTCCTCCTCCCCCGCCCTCCAGCCTGGGGCCTCCCCGGGGCGGGGCGCACAGAAGAGGAGGAGTGGTTTTTTTTTTTTTTTTTTTTTGGCCGGGGTGGGGGAAGGAGGGCGGAGGGCGGGTGCTATAGCTGCACGCGGGAGCAGGGAGCAGTCTCTCGCGTGGGCAGGGGAGGGCGCACGCCGAGGAGCGGGGCTGTAGGGGCTGGGGGGCGGGGGGGGTGGAGTTAGGAGGTAGAGGAGGAGCGCACTCCCACCCCCACCAACTCATTAAGCCTCCTAGAGTCTTGGCTGGGTCTCTGAGAGTGTGGGCTTGTGTCCCCCTCCCCTTTGGGGGAGGGAGGGATAGACAGTCCCCCACCTCTCAGCCCGCCTGAGTGGGGACTCGTGTCTCTTCTAAAGGGTGAGGTGGCTTTGACCCCGGCTTGCCTGGCCAGCACGACCGAGGAGGTGGCTGGACGGCTGGAGAATGAACGGAGAAGCCGACTGCCCCACAGACCTGGAAATGGCCGCCCCCAAAGGCCAAGGTAGGAGCCCCGACCCTCAGGCCTCTTTAACTTAAATCCTCTTTTCTCACGTAGGTCTGCAAGGCCCACTCCCCTTCTAAAAGTTTTCTCCAGTCTGCATTCTCTGAAATGATATGGGAGGGAGCGGCTTGAGTGTCAAACATCCCTTACACTGGGGGTTTGGCTAAACCCAAATTATTTGGCCTTGAACCTATAAACTGTATTTTTCACACTCCATTACCCCACGTCAGAGGGGGAGAAGGAGGCATATGCAAGTCTTCCTTCTGGGGTTCCCCGTCAGCTCTAGTGTGTCCCCAACAGTGTCCTGGAAAGGGAGGGAAGATGAGGAATGTGGAGGAAGGGGGAGATGAGAAGGATTGGGGAGGCTTTTCAGGTTCTTTATTGTTATTAAGAGGACAGTTTTTGGTGAGGCAGGTTGGAGAGAAAGGGTGTTTTGATGGCTTGAGGTCTCAAAGATAAATAACTACACCCTACCCCACCCAGTGGGGATCCAGTGTGTAGGGTGGCAGGGGGTAGGATGAATCTGAGCATCTGGCAATGCCTGTGGGACATTGAGAGGAGAGAGGATTATGGGTTCATGTGACCCATCTGTGGAAACCCTGGCCCAGGTTACCAGATGTAAATACAAGAGCCCTTTTGACTCCTAGCCTTGGATAGCTGTCCTCCTAGCTCAGGGTAGCCACCCTCCAGAGAGGCCTCACTGGAGCTACCTTTCAGTGGCTGGAAATAGCTGGTCCAGACTCCGTTTTTTGCCTCCATGGGGAGTTGGACTGAGAAGACAACTCAGAATTCTAGGGGAGGGGGCGGAGGGGCGGTGTCTCCCTGGAGCAGGGCCCTGGGAGCGTTTGCCCACCTGCCTGCCTTGCCTCACAGCTGCCCTGTATGGTTCTACCATTGTTTTACCCAAATTCTCCTTTGGTCCTCTTTGAGAGGAGGGGTAGGATGGTGGAATACTCATGCCTCTAATGTTAGTTTCTAGCTGTGCTGGAGAGAAACATCATCAGCATGGGTTCTCCTTACTGCCCACACCCCTCCCTCAGTCTGCACATTTAGGGTAGCCACCTAGAACTTGGATTGAATTTAGCCTCACGTTTAGATGTGTTGCCTCCCTCCTTCCCTTCCTTCTCCGATAAGCTAGCTGTTCTCCAACAGTGTCCCAAATCACTGTAGCTTCCTTTCCCCCCACTTCACTACAGTAAATTGTAACCCATGTCAGGCTGGCATGTTAGAAATGATAATAGCTTTGAAGTAAGCCAGACTTGAGTCCAAGTCCGGTTTTCTAGGCCTGATGCTGTCTGGACTGGAGTCCCCGCTCTAATCTGTATGGCCATGGCTTTTCCTTAAGGCCAGGCCATGTCTTGTGTATGCCTTCAGATGGGAAATAATCAGGGTCTGGGATGCTCTGGGAAGGAAGGGTTGAGTGCTTAAGGACTGGGGAGCAGATGGGGGCTGGCATGAGCCGGGCATGATGGCTTTTCTTACCCTTCCCCAGACCGCTGGTCCCAGGAAGACATGCTGACTTTGCTGGAATGCATGAAGAACAACCTTCCATCCAATGACAGCTCCAAGTTCAAAACCACCGAGTCACATATGGACTGGGAAAAAGTAGCATTTAAAGACTTTTCTGGAGACATGTGCAAGCTCAAATGGGTGGAGATTTCTAACGAGGTAAAGGATCCCCCCACCCCCTTCCTGACACATTCAAACACACATCTACACTTACCCTTGCCTCAACCTTCCTGGTGGAGGAGATGGAACAGAAATCTATAAACAGGAAGGAAAGAGGCTAGGCAAGGTGCTCTTGTGGTCGCCCTTGTGCATTTCGGGAGGTGGCACGGTTGACAGCACTGACCAAGACTTCTCATTTCTGCCACTTTCTAGCTGTGTGGCCTTGAATACTTACCGTCTTAGAGAATCTGTTGCCTGAGCTGTTCTGGGGATTGAACAGCTGACATGGACAACCATTTCGAGGTCAGGTGGTCGCCTTGTTGCTGTCCTGTGCTGTGTACTGACTGCCTGGGCCTCTGCAGTAAGCACAGACCAGTGCCTGGGCGTCTGCCTGGGGGTCAGGGCTGCCTGAGTTGTGTCACTGTCAGCCCCTGCCCTCCTCCTTTGATAACTTCAGTCTAGTGGAAAGTAGAGAAGGCCAATTGGGAAACAAGGCTTCGTTCCTGGGTGGTGTCCCCCTCTTCGGAACTTCCCCTTCCACTCACCTCCCTTCTTCCTCCAGGTGAGGAAGTTCCGTACGTTGACAGAATTGATCCTCGATGCTCAGGAACATGTTAAAAATCCTTACAAAGGCAAAAAACTCAAGGTGAGTTTCCAGGAGAAGGAGCACAAAGGTTTGGAGAGGCAAGGTCCAAAGAACGGACAGTGTCTCACCTTGACCATGTCCTTGTCCCTCCTTCCAGAAACACCCGGACTTCCCAAAGAAGCCCCTGACCCCTTATTTCCGCTTTTTCATGGAGAAGCGGGCCAAGTACGCAAAACTCCACCCCGAGATGAGCAACCTGGACCTGACCAAGATTCTGTCCAAGAAATACAAAGAGCTGCCAGAGAAGAAGAAGGTGGGGGGAGGGGGACTAAGGTGCAGGGAGGGAAGGGGCCGGGAGCAGCTGGTATGGTGTAGGTCATCTGTCGGGGGTGGTGAGGGCTTAGACCAAGGGACCTGGCATCAGGGGCGTGGGTGGGTCAGCTGAGCAGGGTAGGGCCTTGGGCAGCCACACCCGATCACCCTCTCCCAGGCCCACACACTCTCAGGCGTGGGCACTGCTGCAGGTGTAACCCTGACTGAGGCAGGCAAAACCCGTAGTGTTCTTTCACA
The DNA here is from genome assembly GCF_028021215.1 of Eschrichtius robustus. Lineage (NCBI taxonomy): Eukaryota > Metazoa > Chordata > Mammalia > Artiodactyla > Eschrichtiidae > Eschrichtius > Eschrichtius robustus. Next base: position 22,255,548 of record NC_090843.1, on the reverse strand, counting down.
CACACGTCCTCACTGTTAGGCCTGCAGAGCTGTTCACTTCTGATATTTCCCCACATGGTCTCGTTTGATGCTTGTAGAGGTAACCCCGGGAGACTGGGTTATCCTGATTTTGTGGGCAATGAACTGGGGTGCAGGAGGGTATCGTGTTCCAGGACTCCGGTTTAGTGCTCAGGCTCCCTGCCTAGTGCTTTTCTCACTGCCACATCCACAGGTTACGTGGGCGGGCTTCCCCTTGCACACATTGTCCCTCGTGGCCTCACGCTCTCCCAAACCCTCAAGCCCGTTAACCTTGGGCAGGGGCTGCCCAGCCTCCCAGGCAGGGGTGGACACAGCACAGTGAGATCATGCAGTACCTTGCAGAGATAGACAGCAAAGCATTGCAGCTGGGACACGAGTGAGATGGGGTGGGGAGAGAGACACAAAAGGAGATGCTGCATGGTGAGATGGAGCCAGGGAGAGATGTTGGCAAGGGGCACCAGGAGAGACAAGAGGGCACATTTATTTGCTGGGAGAGGACACAGAGTTGCAGGCAGCCAGCTCTCGGGAGGGCACCAGCACTGGGAGTAGCCCTCTTCCTGGTCTGCGCACCCTGGCTTCGGGCTCACGTGGCCTGGTTCTGTACCCAGAAGAGGAGCTAGCTTGGCTGGGTAGATCCGGCTGTCTGCAACTACTGCTTGAGCCAAGCCGGAGTATGAATCTTTGGAGCTATTCTTGACCCCTGCGATGGGGCCGGCACAGAACTGACTGTACACATAACACCGAGACATTTCCACGGGGTGGGAGGGAGAGGCAGAGGGTCTCAGGTTCAGGGAGGGATAGAAGAAACTCCGTGGTAGAGTGGACAGAGTGCCGGCCTAGGGGACACAGGCCTTGGGCCTGTTCTCCTGGCTACCACTGAATCGCTGTGCATGTGCCCTTCGGTAAGTTACTTCAGTCCTTCGGGCCTGATCTTGATCTGAGGTGTGGAGAGTGAGCCTGATCTGGGTGGTGCCTTCCGGCTCTAAAAGTGAGCCTGATCTGGGTGGTGCCTTCCGGCTGTTTTGTATGAGGAGGGCTGCGACTGGGGCTGAGGAGGCTGGGTTCTGCTCCCGGTTTTCTGCGGGAACCTCGGAGGGAAGTGGAGCTGCCTCACTTCTTGCGCCTGATGAGAGGCAGGGGTTGGGCTCAATCAGCTTGAGCCCCTGGCCTCCTCCAGTGCTAACTCGTTTGTGAATCTGGGAAGAAGAGGCATAAAGGAAAGATGGACATTGAGTGGGAGCCAGGACAGGATGTAGATGAGGAAGGGAAAGAGACAGGTTGGAAAGGAAGTCAGAGTGAGGGGTGTGGAGAGGCAGGAAGGATACTGGGATGGAGGTGGGATGGTGGGAAGGGAGGACCAGGCTGATAGAAGCCGGTGCAGGCGAAGGAAGGGAAGCCAAGCAGCAAAGGAGTATGACGGGGCTGGGGGAGGGAGGGCTCAAGGAGCCAAAGAGCCAAGAGCCTGGAAGAAGGGATCAGAGGCAGGGAAGGTGGCAATGACTGAGGAAGGGGGTGGGGGTGGGGATGATGTCAGGATTGCCAAGGACAGCCAGGGACCCAAAGGTAGCAGATGGGGGGAAAAAATCCAGATACAGGAGACAGATCTATTAAGATGTGATTTGGGCTGCAAGGATTCACTCTGGGTTCCCTTCATTGCGATCTCCCTTTGGAAGCAGGACTCAGCCTGCCACTTGCCCTGTGGGCCACCTATGAGGGGGCAGATTAGTATTAGCTGCCACAGACACAGGAGGAGAGCGCGACGGGGGCAAGGCCTACATCTTCTGACTCTCACTGGGAGTGTCGTGGCGTTCCGGAAAGGCAGAGGGGTAGTGTTGCGGGGAGTCCCAGCCCTGTCGCTGCTTACTGTGTGACTGGATAATGCCATGTCCCCTTCCTCGGACTCTTTCCCTTTCTTAAAGGGAGGGGATAGGATGTAGGATGTGTTCTGGGAGACCCCTGTAGCTCCCACTGTCTGGGCTACGGTTGAGTCCCCCATCCCCAGCCCACTGGAAAGCAGACCGCCATCCCTTTCCTGCTCATGACATCCTCTGTACACATCACCAACTGGGAGGCAAAATAGCTAGCAAGGAGGACTTAGTGGGTTTTGTAGCTCAGGCCTTGGGTTGTGGATGACCCCGTCACCTCCTCCCCCCAGATGAAATATATTCAGGACTTCCAGAGGGAGAAACAGGAGTTTGAGCGAAACCTCGCCCGATTCAGGTAAGGCAGTGGAGCCCAGAGGAGGGCCACAGGGCGCTGGGTGCGGCAGGAGAGGGTAGCAATGACCAGAGCCTGGCACTTGAGGCACGGAAGATGGATGGGTCACCTGTAGACCCTAGTGGCTCAGGCTCAAGGGGAGGGACCGGCAGGCAACTGCTGTCCCACTAGGCCCCAGCTGATAGGCCAAGGAGCCTTGGTGGGTGGGGCAGCTAGCTTGGGTCTGCCCTGGCAGGATCCCCCTCCCCCCACTGACTGTTGCTCCCCGTGCCCTGGCTAGGGAGGATCACCCAGACCTAATCCAGAATGCCAAGAAGTCGGACATCCCTGAGAAGCCCAAAACCCCCCAGCAGCTGTGGTACACCCACGAGAAGAAGGTGTACCTCAAAGTGCGGCCAGATGTGAGTGTCCGGCCAAGGGGTGGCAGGGAGGGCGCACAGTAGTGGCAAGGGGGAGCCGCGCCAGGTCGGCTGGGCACGGTGCAGGGGAGCAGGAGAGGAGGCCCCTCCCCAGGGGTGGGCTGCATGGACAGGGCCTGGGCCAGCTGGCGTGCGAGTGTGTGCATGTGTGCGTGTGTGAGCCTGTCCCCTTGCACCCAGGCGGGACCCCCCGCCCCGCCCCCCTCCCCGCCGCCTCTCTGCCTTCCCCTCCTGGCCTGTGGGGGACACTCTTGTGACCTCCTGTGGCCTGAGGGGGCGGGGGCCTCTGTGTCCCCCTCCCCTTCCCCTCCCCCCTGCCCCTGGCTGCCTGTGTGTGTCTGACGGCTTTTGGTTTGCAGGCCACTACGAAGGAGGTGAAGGACTCCCTGGGGAAGCAGTGGTCTCAGCTCTCGGACAAAAAGAGGCTGAAATGGATTCATAAGGCCCTGGAGCAGCGGAAGGAGTACGAGGTTAGGCTTCCGCTGCGCTCCTCCCCGCCCGGCTCTTCACGAGCCTCTGCCCTCTGACTCTGCGGCCTCCGCACTCTGCGGCAGGCAGTCTCTCCCCGTCCTACCGCTGAGGGAGGGGCCTCCTGGGCCCCTCACCTCTGCCCCTACCTTCCCCGCCCCGCCCCCCCCCCATGAGATCTCAGGCTAGGGCAGGGCAGGGCACCACGTCTCGTGTGACACAGCAGACACACGGCCAACCCCCAGCTTTGCTCCCTGCCTCCCCTTCCCAGCGGCTCTCCCCCACCCCCCCGGCCCCGGCTAACCCCACACCCCGTTGCCCTCCATCCCCCCCGCCTCACCCTGCAGGAGATTATGCGTGACTATATCCAGAAGCACCCCGAGCTCAACATCAGTGAGGAGGGCATCACCAAGTCCACCCTCACCAAGGCCGAACGCCAGCTCAAGGACAAGTTTGACGGGCGACCCACCAAGCCACCTCCGTGAGCGCTGCCCTGGGGCGGGTGGGCAGCTAGGGAGCCGGGCTGGGGGAGGGCCTCAGCCCAGGCTCTGCAGGTGAGGGGGCTGCCGCCCTGGGCCTCCCAGCTCGCTCACAGGGCCGCTCCTCCCTCGCTGCTGGTCGTGACAGGAACAGCTACTCGCTGTACTGCGCAGAGCTGATGGCCAACATGAAGGATGTGCCCAGCACGGAGCGCATGGTGCTGTGCAGCCAGCAGTGGAAGCTGCTCTCCCAGAAGGAGAAGGATGCCTACCACAAGAAGTGCGACCAGGTGAGCCGTGGCAGGAGCCAGCCCTGCAGAGGGAGGACTCCTGGAGAACCTTGGGGGTTTGAAGCATGAGGTCTGACCCCTGGGCACCTGCTTCAGACATGGTGTTGTACTAGGTTTAGCATCTGGGCTGATCCAGGCAGATTCTCGGGCCTCGCGCTTACCATCTATGGAGGGAGACTAGGCCCTGTCCAGGCTCTGGAAGGTCTGCTGAGGGCTACTGTTTGTCCCCCGAGCATGGGAGGGTCTCCAGTGAGGCTGCCCCCATGCTGACCCTGACTCCCCTTCCTTTCCCAGAAAAAGAAGGATTATGAGGTGGAACTGCTCCGTTTTCTAGAGGTGAGTGTTCCTTTCGGGAGGACAGTGGGCAGAGAGAGGCCGGGGGATTGGTGAGCAACGCCCTTAAGACAACCAGGAAGCAGCCTGGGGACCAGACATTCAACCCTGTGCTGCCCTCTCTCCCCACCCAGAGCCTGCCTGAGGAGGAGCAGCAGCGGGTGCTGGGGGAGGAGAAGATGTTGAACATCAACAAGAAGCAAGCCACCAGTCCAGCCTCCAAGAAGCCCTCCCAGGAAGGGGGCAAGGTGGGCAGGGGGCACGACCAAGCAGGTCCTGGGGGGGGGGGCGCGGAGGCGGGGCTCCCCGTGAGCACCCCGTGGATCCCGACCCTCTTTGCACATCTACAAGGGTGGCTCAGAGAAGCCCAAGAGGCCCGTGTCAGCCATGTTCATCTTCTCGGAAGAAAAGCGGCGGCAGCTGCAGGAGGAGCGGCCTGAGCTTTCAGAGAGCGAGCTGACCCGCCTGCTGGCCCGCATGTGGAATGACCTGTCAGAGAAGAAAAAGGTCAGGCTTGCCAGACCCGAGGGGCTGCCGGGCAGAGTCTGGGCTGCTTCTCCCCTGGGGGCTAGCTGTACTTCCTCACCCTGCCCCAGGTGTGTGTGGGGTGTGAGCCGCACGGGTGCCTGGGCGCAGATGGTGGGGCTGGGAACCCAGCGAGCCGGAAGGCGGGAAGCGGTCAGCTGTGGGCTGGGGGCTCCTTGGGGAGCCGGGCCGCTGGGCAGCTTGAGCCACTGGCAGGAGACATCTGCACCGGCCCACGCCTCTGCTCACCCCACCCTTGCCGGTGGCAGGGAGAGCCTTCAACTGCTGGACGAGCCACGTGCGCCCCCTGGGGGTGGCCGGAAGGCTGACGCCTCTGCCGCCCCTCCGCAGGCCAAGTACAAGGCCCGGGAGGCAGCACTGAAGGCCCAGTCAGAGAGGAAGCCAGGCAAGCTGCCAGAGTCGCCCAAAAGAGCCGAGGAGATCTGGCAACAGAGTGTCATCGGCGACTACCTGGCCCGCTTCAAGGTGGCAGGCAGTGGGAAAGGGGCTGTTTTGGGGGTTTTTTTCTTTATTTTCTTTTTCTTTCTTTTGGTTTGTGTGTGTGTGTATGTGTGTGTGTTGTTGTTGTTTTTCTGCTTTATTTTTCCGTTTTCTTTTTCTTTCTCTTTTTTTTTCTGGAAAAGTAGTTGCTTTATTATTAATTTCATAGGAAAGGGGTTGTTCTGCCACCGCCCATTGAAACCCGCTCCAGCCCTAGGTGACCCTTCCCACAGCTGACACCCCTGTCTGTCCCCAGAACGACCGGGAGAAGGCCTTGAAAGCCATGGAGATGACTTGGAACAACATGGAAAAGAAGGAGAAACTAATGTGGATTAAGAAGGCGGCCGAAGACCAAAAGCGATATGAGGTAGAAAGAGGGCTTCTGGTTAGCACGGTGGGGCAGGATGGAGCTGGGGCCGCCTCTCTCCACTTAAAACTCAGGAGCACCCTCCGGGGTGGGCATTTCCTCACTGCGTGGGACTTGGAGCCAGAAGTCCCAGCTTGGGTTGTGTGACCCTAAGTAAGTCTCTTAACTTCCTTCTGTGAGCCTCAGTGATGCATCACTAAAACGACGGCAGTGATACTAGTCGTGTGAGTGCAATTATGAAAGCGCTTTCAGTCGGCAGTGCCTGTCTGACACAGGTGTGAGTTGTTACAAAGTTGCTCCCTGGCTGTGCCTCAGTTTCTCCTCCTTCCTGGCACATAAAAGGAGAATCAGCTAAGGACTGATGGCATGGGGCAGGCGGGAGGATGAGTGTGACCTTTCCGGGTGTCCCCATAGAGAGAGCTGAGTGAGAGGCGGGCACCCCCGGCTGCTGCAAACTCATCCAAAAAGATGAAGTTCCAGGGAGAACCCAAGAAGCCTCCCATGTGAGTCTGGGGGCGGGAGTCCACCCTAGGGATGGGGAGGGTCAGGGCAGGAGGGCTGCTTGGTTGGTCTCCTGACCTTCCCTGCAACACCCCCGCCTCCCAGGAACGGTTACCAGAAGTTCTCCCAGGAGCTTCTGTCCAACGGGCAGCTGAACCACCTGCCACTGAAGGAGCGCATGGTGGAGATTGGCAGCCGCTGGCAGCGCATCTCCCAGAGCCAGAAGGAGCACTACAAAAAGCAGGCCGAGGAGCAGCAGAAGCAGTACAAAGTGCACCTGGACCTCTGGGTCAAGGTGAGAGGGCCGGGGGACCCTAGGAAGGAAGACGGAAGCATCGTGCTGGCTGGTCTGCATTCGTGATTTCATTCAGTGTCCCAGCAGTCCTTCAGGGTAATGATTACTATCAAAGATAAGGAAACCAAGGCTCAGAGAGGTTAAGTAACTTAGCCAAGGTCATACAGCTAGTGAGTGGGAAAACCCCAATCAGACTGCTTTTCCTCCCTCCAGCTGGGACCGGGGGACCTTTCCTAGACTCTGGCTCAGCCCCTAGCCTCTGAGCTTCCCTTCTGTGCCTTGCTTGAGCAGTCAGATCTGTAAAGTGGGGAGAGTCACTGATGTCCTCCCCAGCCACCCAGGCAGGTTGGCCAAGGACCCAGGGAATTAGCAGGGTTGAAGTGTTTGAGAAGTTCGGTGAGCCCCAGACTGCGTTGGCAGTGGCTCTGGACTTGGCTTCTGGGGAGGAGTGATGCAGCCAGGCTATGGAAGTCATCGTGTGGGGCTTCTCTGAGTTGAGGAAGCCCCTGACTCTGGAGCCTCCATTCGGGTAGAGCAACAGGACAGACATGAAAACCAACAGTCTTAGGACAGGGTAGCTTAGGAAAGGCTTCAGGGCATCTTAAGCAGAAACACTGAGCTGTGTTCTCAGGTCCCTGGGGTTCTCTGCAGTGACCCAACGTATGGGGAGACTGGGACGGGCGAAGGTGGGATGGCAGTCAGTGCTCAGCCCACTGCCTGGCAGTTGGCCAGCATGCTCAGTCAGCAGTAGTTTGGGTCGTGTTCCAACCCTCACCTCCTTCTCTGTCTCCCCCAGAGTCTGTCTCCCCAGGACCGTGCAGCATATAAAGAGTACATCTCTAATGTGAGTCTGGGAGCGGGCTGGTGTTGGGATAAGGAGGGAACTTGTGGGGGGATGTTTGGAACTCATGGCTGCTCCCTTTGCCCACGTCCCCATCCTCTCCTACAGAAACGTAAGAGCATGACCAAGCTGCGAGGCCCGAACCCCAAGTCCAGCCGGACTACCCTGCAGTCTAAGTCGGTAAGGAGCCCCTCTCAGAAAGGGGACCGGGAGCGGGGGTCCGAGGTGCCTGGAGTGGTGTGGCAGGGACCACTGATGTGCCTCCATCCCTCCCAGGAGTCTGAGGATGACGATGAAGAGGATGAAGATGAGGATGAGGAGGATGAGGAGGAGGAAGATGATGAGAACGGGGACTCCTCTGAGGACGGCGGGGACTCCTCCGAATCCAGCAGCGAGGATGAGAGCGAGGATGGGGATGAGGTGGGATGGGTGGGGCACGGTGGGAGGGGAGAGCGGGGCCCTGCCAGGATGGCCACCTGGTGACTGCACATGCCTTGCCTCGCAGAATGAGGAGGACGACGACGACGAGGACGATGACGAGGACGATGATGAGGATGAGGACAACGAGTCCGAGGGCAGCAGCTCCAGCTCCTCCTCCTCGGGGGACTCCTCGGACTCTGACTCCAACTGAGGCTCAGCCCCACCCGGGGCTCCCCTCCCCGACTGACCACCTTTGTTTCTCCCCCATGTTCTGTCCCCTGCCCCTTGGCCTCCCCCACTTTCTTTCTTTCCTTTTTTTTTTTTTTTTTAAACAAAATACGGTGGCGGGGAGGCACTGGAGGCGCCCAGGCCAGAACTCTTCGGCCTCAGAGACATCAGCCCTGGGGGGCCCTCCAGGGAGCACAACCGTCAGACTGAGCCACCACTGGACCGGCCCAGCCCACCCCCCTCTGCACCTGCGGTTCCGGCATGGACAATGGACCTGGGAGTGGGATGGGGGGCATCCCAGAGAGTTCAGTGAGGCCCCCTACACCTGCAGCCCGACCCACAGGAGGGTGGAAGCTTGGGGAAGACCCCTTTCTTTCCAGAGGGGCTTGCAGCCTGGACCCCTACGTTGGAACTGGAGGCAGGGAACATGGGAGAGGAGGGCGGGCGCCTATGGGAAAATAGGCACTGCCCCATGGCCCTCTCCTGCCCCCTGCGGGAAGGAGCTGCCTGGACCCACTCACGGGGGGGGGGGGGGGGGGGGGGGCGGGGAGGGGGCAGAAGTGTTTTTTATATATGTGTATATATTTTTTTTTTTTAAGCTCTGAGCTGTCAACGAGACGTTTCCTACCGACCTCGGCTGCCGTCTCTGTTGTCATTTCTGGGAGAGGGAGGGTTTAGAGGGTAGGTTTGGGACTTTTTTAAAACAGTCTTGATGCGTATGGAAAAGCGTATGTGCGCGTGTGTGTGTGTGCGCGTGCGTGCGCGTGTGTGGCCTATACATAGCATGGGTGCACCTGTGGATGTGTGCAAAGGCACATGTGCATTTGTGCGTGTAAGAGGGAAGCGGGCGCCCACCTCAGTCTGTGAAGCTGGTAAAAGGGTTGGTGAGGGCCTGGGAGACATTGATCCTGCTGGGGATAGGGTGGGGTGGCCCCTTTCTCCATATCTTCTGCTTTGCTTGATCTCTAATTCAATTTGGGGGGTGTACTGAAGCCACTATGATGTTTCCTATACTGTTTTCCCTCTGTCAGGGTCATTGGAGCTACTGCTAGTCTCCAGTATCCAGCAGGACTGTGGGGAGGGGGAACAGACCAGGTGAACCTTAAAGCTTTGATTTGGTGGGAAAGGCCTCTGCAGCTCATCTGAGGGGTCACCCAGCCACCCTGGGCTCTGAACCTGGCCTTCAAGAAATGTGTTGGAAGCTCTTAACTTACACATCCCTCCTGTCTTTCCCCCTGCATATCCTCCAGCTACCCCACGCCTGTTTCCTTTGATTTCTCAGGTGTGCTCCCTTCCCCGCCCCACCTCCCCAAATCCACAGCTGGGGAAGAGGTCCGCAAAAGCTGCTTTTGCAGCTGTCCTCCTAAACCTTCCCAGCCATCCCCCTCATTTTGGTACCCTGATTCCTAGATTCTTCATAAGCCAAGCCACCTTGCCTCTGTGGGTTTAATTTTTGTTGGTTTGTTTTTTATTAAATTTTGGCTTCTCTCTTCTTTTAAAAAAACAATCACATCAGTGACCTATTTAATTGGGGCTTTGTGCATTTCCACCTTCCCCTCTGAATGAAAGCCAAGGGATGGGGAAGAATGGGAACTCTACCTAGGAGGTGGGATGGAAAAGGTAGGTCCCCTTCCCAGAGGAAGGCAGACCATCTGCTTTGCCTTAGCCATGGTGCTGGGGTGGGGGGGGTGGCTAGGGAGGGACACTCCCCACTCCTACTCCCCTTTGTCCTGATCCTGGAATTAGGTACAGGGGTCCGTAGGTTCTATTTCTTCCCAAGAGCCCCTGCAAAGAACCCCATTACCCTGAGTACCCCTGCGCTGTTGTGTTTTAGCGGAATGTGTTTTCATTTAAAAACAACTTTGGGGCACTTTTTTTTTCCTGTTTTAAAAATTGAAAAATTCTTACAGTACGAACAGGGCTGTGGTGGTGGGGGAGTTAGTGCTGTGAGAGGTGACTCGGTGCATTTTGGCACTGGGATGGGATGGCTGGGGTGGGAGGACCCTCACTCCCCCCGACCCCGTTTTTTTTCCTAATATTTAAGAAGTGTTTTTGTAGGTTTCAACAACAACTGCAACTTGAATTTGCATCATGGGAGGTGGGAGGGAATGGCTTAGAGGTGTCTGCCTAAGCTGAAGGCCAACTGTGGAAGTTTTGTTTTCCCTTTTTTTGTACAATAAAGTAAAAAAGGTTTGACTGCTGTCTGATCACTGGACTCAATGAAGGGCGAGTAGAGACAGGGGCGACCGGACAGTCTCAATGTGGAAAGACCCTTGAAGCCAGTTTGTTTGCCCCTTCTTTCTAGAACCATCTTCCTCATTCCTGACGATTCCGTAGGCAACCTGCCTTTACATTGTTTTGTGCTACTGTTCTTGCACTTTCTCAATTCAGTTTGTTCACCTTGGGTTGTCAGACCACTAAGGCCTGAGAATTTGGGAAACAGATACATTATTTTCTCCCGGAAGGCACTGCCTTGAAAAACGGAGGTGATGAATGAACCATTAGGGTCAGGGGTGTTCACCATGGTCATGCAAGGGCTTATCTTTGGGAGTTGGAGTAACCCTCCCACCTTGAGCCCTCAGCCTCACCAGGGTTAGGAATGACTTTCCTAATGACCCAGACCTCTGATGGGAAGTGGGCTGGGCTGAGATGACTTGCTCTCTGATGTTAAGGAAGACAGCCTTCCCTCCACAAGCCTTGGCTGGGTTCCTGCAACCACCAAGGGCTAACGACCCAGGGCCATCTAAGACCTCTCCCTTCTCCCCACACCCCTCTCTCACTCTTGGCCAAACTTCTGAAAAGCTCCTTGCCCCTCATGGTCTCCCATTTCCTCACCTCCCACCCACTATTCCCCTAAGGTGACTCGCTGAGGTCACCAACATGTTCATCAATTACACCCAGTGGACACTTGTCTGTCTCTCTTTTTTTTTTAATTAATTTGGCTGCTCTGGGTCTTAGTTGCAGCACAAGGGATCTTTTAGTTGTGGCACGTGGATTCTTAGTTGTGGCATGTGGGATCTAGTTCCCTGACCAGGGATTGAACCTGGGCCCCATGCATTGGGAGTGTGGAGCCTTAACCACTGGACCACCAGGGAAGTCCCACTTGTCTGTCTCTTGACTTCTTGGTCTACTCTGCTGGCATCTGCTCCTCCTCCTCATTCTTTTTTTTTTTTAATAAATAAGGGATTGATTTTATTTCTTTTTTTAATATTTATTTTATTTACTTATTTGGTTGTGTGAGGTCTTAGCTGTGGCAGGTGGGCTCCTTAGTTGCCGCTCATGGGCTGCTTAGTTGCAGCACATGGGCTCCTTAGTTGTCACACGTGGGCTCCTTAGTTGAGGCATGGGAACGCTTAGTTGCAGCATGCATGTGGGATCTAGTTCCCTGACCAGGGATCGAACCCAGGCCCCCTGCATTGGGAGCATGGAGTCTTATCCACTGTACCACCAGGGGAAGTCCCACCTCCTCCTCATTCTATCCTAGGTGTTCAAGTCACTCTATGAACCCCCAGTTATCACCCATAGTAACCATTCCAAAAGGTGGTCTCTAGAGAGACCGCTCTTCCAAGCTGCAGACCCGTACAGACTTCAGTGTATCCTTTGGGATATCTTGCAGGCACCTCATACCTCAAGACCCCAGATAATCACTAACCATCTGGTCATTCAATCTAGAAATCAGGGTATCATCCTTAAGTCCTCGCTCCCTATTTCATCTCTTAGTGAAAGGAGGTGAAATTCGCTCACCTAGACCCGCCCATTCCATTTCCTGTATCTCTCTCAAATCTCTCTACCTGCTTCCATTCCCATCCTCTTCAGGCCATCACCATTGCTCAACTTCTGCAAAGACCTAAAACTGGTCTCCCTGCTTGCTCTCTGGCCCCCTGCAGTCCATTCTGCACACAGCAACCAAAACTATCTTTTTAAAACAAATCTGATGACCTTACACTTACAACTCCTTATCTTACAGTGACCCTAAAAGGCCTAGCCCTTGTTTCCCCTCTCCCTTCTGTCACTCCACTCTTCCTAATCACTCACAAGGATCGAGCCAAGGGATCTGTCTTTTGTTCCTCAAACATGCCTACCACAGGACCTTTGCGCTTGTTTTCTCTGCCCAAAATGCCATTCCCCCAACACTACAGATAGCTTGTTTTTCCCATCCTTCAGACTTAAGCCCAAATGTCACCTCACAGGCCTTCCCTGACCACCCTCTCTAGAGAGGCCTTCTTCTACATCTCCTTGTTTCTGTATCTGTTTACTTGTTCATTGTCTATCATCTCTCCAAGTAGAAGGCAACGTATCTGTTCATTCATTACAGTAATCCCAGCACCTAAAAGTGCCTGGCATACATTTTACAGTCAAGAATTATTTGTTGAGGGACTTTCCCGGCAGTCCAGTGGTTAAGATTCTGTGCTTGCACTGCAGGGGATGCAGGTTCGATCTCTGGTCAGGGAACTAAGATCCCACATGCTGTGCAATGCAGCCAAAAGAAAAAAAAAAAAAAAAAGGAAATATTTGTTGAATGAGGGAATAAATAGGGCCCACAATGCCCTGGGGGATCTGGTGCCCTTGCTGGCCTCTCTGCCCAACTCCAGCTACACAAGCCATCCAAGATTCAAACACACCACACTCTCTTCCCAGGCCTCTACACATTCTGCCTATACACATAACCGTTCCCTCTGCCTAGAATGTTCCTCTTCACCTCTCTTCCTAGTTAATTCAGGGCTCCACTTAAAAGACCACTTCCTCCAGGGAGCCTCCCCTGACCCCCTGACTAAAAGATCTCTATGCA